>NC_140440.1:10509577-11162077 GCF_963576455.1 Neolamprologus multifasciatus | reverse complement strand
AAAAGAATTATGCTAATCAGTGCCAATTTTCTGTTATACTCCACACATGCTTCCCTTGATTGAAATGTAATTGGGTAATATCAGCAGCGGAGAAGCAGAAACGGCATCATACTTCATGTTGTCTTCAACAAGGAGTCATCTAATTTTGTGACAGGTGTGATGGTAATTGAACACTACCAGACATCAGACGCAAAGGAAGAATGTGAACATCGGAAAACAAAAACACACCAAAATGAGCTTGAAAGCTTGAGTTTAATACCAAACACACACATAAGCCATCCATATATTTAGCTAAAGTCTAAATGTCCTTTATTTGGACATCTTAATGAAGACAGGGTGTTTACTGTGGAACTCATTTACCTAATAAACTTTTCTTGAGAATATGAGGGATTTAACGAAGAAATGTTAGTTATTAGGACAAACTGGACTAAAAGAAAATATCAGTAAAGAACCCCAGTAAAAAACTTGTTGTACAGACTTAATTTGAACTACGTTGTGTTATAGTGCAAACACAAAACAAGCATATGATCCCTATGAGATGCTTTTGACAGCATGACAATGTCAAATGAAACAAAGAGAGCCTTAGTGAGTTGTCACACTGGTCTCGTGGAAGATACAAGATTGAATGCAGCCCTACCGTTACATATTTATTATACTTTGTGGATACTTACAAAACGCTATTGCATGTGTGCTAGAATGTTTACACAGCACATGAACTTAGCACGAATTTGCCAACTGTCAGAGCGAAGCTTCTGGAGGGATAACAACACAGCCAGCATTACGTGCTTGATTTCTACTGAAATAATTGAAAAAGCAAGAAGACTGTGTATTTGGATTTGTTTGGATCTTTTCAAACTGTAAAAACAAGTCCACACGAAAACTGGACAAAGCCAAATAGGAAAATAGGACTAGTTATATATTGAGCCCTAAGTGGGGATTGGAAACAGGAGGGGAAGAAGATCAATGTGAAACCTATTAGAGTAAAACAAGAAAACAAACCAGGAGATGGATTCATAACATGCGCACAAGAAGGTCTACACTAAATAAGAAGAGTCCAAAAAGCTAACAAACATCAAGCACATAACGCACTAGAATTAAGTAAACAAAAACTCTTAACTGTAACCCAAGGACCATTACATACATTTAACATATATACTGACACACAAACTGCTTAATATTCTTTGCCCTCAGTCAAAAGAATCAAAGTAAATGCATAATAAACTTTGCTCTAGCGATGAATGCTCATGGAAATATGAACTGGTCATCCATAGTCGGCAATAATGTCCTTCCTATTAGACTGTGCTGCGGGGAAATAACATGGAAAAATGAAAACACCTGTAAAATTCACAGGATTACCACAGCTCACTTGTCACAATCCAATTACTTTGTCTATGTTTGCAGAGGATCTTCACTCCTCCTCTTTCAGTTTCAGCCTTCTTCCTAGCTTAATAACTTATTATTTTTGACTACGCGTTTTGCAAGCTGCATCTGAATACATCTTTAGACTTGCATAAACCTAAAACTGAAAAAAAATCTATTCTGATGCATATGAAAATGTCAACACTTTGATGCCTGAAATTATATATGTTCCACAGTTCATTAATACAGCATTGCCCTGTGTGGCTTCCAGCATATTGGATTTTCCAGTGGGGAAGCAGCATTTATTTTCAGCTGTTTGGTGGGGTTTAGAAAACAAGGACTGATCCTTATTGTGCATCTTAAGCTGGTCCCGCTCCCTTAAATGAATTCGTTTAACAAGCACTTCTTGAGGGTTTGTGTGCCAAGAAGCACTGAGTTACAGCTGCTCCACAATGCTTCTGCCACAGTCCAGATTTAGCTGAATAGCTGGAAGGGAAAGTACTCTCCCAGCTGGTTCAGGACCTTGGAGGTGCACCCAAGAACAAAGCACTACCACATTTTCTGGCCTTTATGAAACAAAAAGTGCAATATTTACTCACCCATGACACAAAATGACTGTGCTATGTCTGCAGGGGGTTGAAAGGCTTGTTGATCAAGCCATATTGATTCACTGTTTTTCTTTAGTTTTGAGTCTTGCACTCCCTTTGCACTCCAATTTTTAAGAAGAACAACACCACACACTCCTTTCTTCCACTGTGTCTTTAAGCTTAGAGAGTCCCATGATTCAGTTACTGATGTCCAATTCACTTGTGTCATGATTTCTGAGCTTAATACATAAATTCCCTTTTGAAGTGAAATGTTTTTTAAAGACCCATGGGTTTTTGTCATCCTTGCAAAATTTGCATTTCTTTCATTCCTCTTTACATGTACATGCATATAAAAAAACTAAATTGAATAATAAAATGAATAAAGCACAGACTGCCCAACAGCCCTGAGCACCTGCTGCTTGTTTATTCCCTCGTGTGGTTTTAGCTTGTTTGCTACTTTGCAGTGTTGAAACATTTGATGAAGAAAAAAACAAAAAAAACAAAACCCAACTGCTTCTGATGAAAAAAAGAAATTACCTTACCTGCATGTCCAGACAATGCAGATGTTGTAAATGCTTTACAATACTGTTCTACTGTGATATGTATAATATAAACAATCCTGATGCTCGAATAAAGAAATGAAATTGCAAATGGCTGTAACCAAGATAAAGTAGCCTCCTGAAAAACTGGCTAGCTGATAAAGGGGATACTTTGCCACCAAATTTCACTTGAACCCACTCTGATAAATTGGCTGTCAGTTATAGACAGCCAATACCATGGCCGTTCACCTTGAGGGGTGCCTAGAAGATTGGCTTCACTGGAGCTAACTGATATGGACTAGAGCCCAATTTCCTCTTGGCTAATTAAGCTGGCCACAATACTAGTGGTAGTGCTTATCAGCCTACGAGCCTTCTGCTCCCTGTCTGTCTATTCTCTCTGTTTTGTTTTGCTTTTTTAATTGTCCGAAGCACAGTACAATATTGAGGAGCCTCATTTCCACTAAATAGAATGACTTGACTACAGTCATTCTACTTTCTTTTTTTCAGTGTGGATAGTACCTTTCATTAGGTAGCACTTGCTGCTACCCTTTTACCTTTTTCATGAGGATCTGGTATGATAGCATCATGTAGCTGGTGCAGATTTGTTGGCTGCACATCTGTGATACAAATCTCCAACTGGACTTAAATGTTTTGGGATCATTTGAGTTCTGTGACATGATGCTTTATCCAGCTGGAAGAAGTAATCAGAAGATGGGTACGCGTTGGTCATAAAGGGATGGGCATACTCATCAACAATACTCAGGTAGGCTATAGCCTTTAAACTATGCCAATTGGTACTAAAGGGCCCCAAGTGTGCAAAGAAAATATCCCCCAACACCATTAAACTACTGACATCAGCCAGAAACACTGACAGAAGGTAGGAGGGGTCCATGCTTTTATCTTGCTTATACCATATTCTGACTTACCCTGTACTACCGAATGTTGCAGCAGAAATCAAAGCTCCTTAGCCTGACAATTTTGAATGAAACTTTTAAAATTGTAACCTTAGTGTCTTGTTCTTTACTGCCAGGATGACAGGAGCGGCACCTGGCGTGGTCTTCTGTTGTAGCCCATCAGTTACCAGGTGCCTTGTTTTGTGTTTGTTTCTTTTATTTTAAATCAATTAAAATCAATCCTATGAACTAGGGCTGGGCGATATGACCTAAAATTCATATTGTGGTATAATTTGAAGCATGTGCGGTAACGATATATATCGCGATATATTCTTTTCTTCTGTATAACGTATTTTCCACACTATAAAGGCACACTTAAAATCCTTTAATTTTCTCAAAATCGATTTTGGCTGCAGAAATCTGTTAAATAATGTTTTAGTACAACTTTGGTAAGCCGCACTGCTTGATGGATTGTCAGAGCATTACGGCTACCGTGGTGAGGAGCTTCGCGGAGTAATCTGGGTCCAAAACTCCGTCCATTTCAGGTCCCAAAGTCAAACGAGTTAAACACAGAGTTAAAAACGTTCTGAATTCTTTAATCTTTAATAAAATCATCAGTGTTGCTGCTTTACCAGGTGTAACAATTAAGTTTTACATCCATGAAAACAGAAGTTATTAAATTTAACGGAGTTAGAAGTTAACAGGAAGTTAGCTCGCTAGTTTCCACCTAAACAAGACATAGCATGTTCTGACTGAGAGATTTTTGAAACTAATTAAAACGTACAGCTCTGCTACCACTTCCAACATAAATGAACACAGGAAACTAAACAGCAGTGGCGTTTGCAGGGTTACTGAAGTTCGACTACCTGGTATATAATGTTGTGCTACGTGATTGCTAGCGATACAGCTATGTTAGCATAACATTAGCACAGTGAAGCTGTAGGATGAACGGCAACTTTTTTCCACTCGATAAAAGTTAACGTGAGGGATTCTGGTGGTCAGGGACAAATGCAATCGCATAGCAGGATGCTATACACGGGGCAAACTTCAGTCAGGAGAACAACTGAGATTATTCACCCACAATAGGAGGTTAGTTATTAATATACTGCAACAACATGGGAATAGAGCAGCTGCGAGAGAATTCAACATTAATGAATCAATGTTACGGAAGTGGAGGAAGCGCAGTTTTTGGCTTTCCCCATATTTCAAAAGTGCTTCATCTCTTTGCTATGACTGTCGGCATAATTTGCAGATGATAATGGTTGTAGCCGCTGCAATGCTTTCGACCAAAACAGGTGCAGCTTGATGACATCATCAACATGCGCTATCGCGATAGAGCGGTATAGTCAAAATCTCTATCGTTGGCCAAATTTATATCGTTTCTATCGTATATCGTTTATATCGCCCACCCCTACTATGAACTCATCAGTCTAGTGCCTCTGAGCTCCGGATATGCTCTCTGTTTCAGGTCATCCTCTGTAAACCATACAGACAGCCATGCAACATTCAAAGTCGCTTAAATCACCTTTCTTCCCTATTCTAATGCTTGGTTTAAATTTTAGCAGGTTGTCCTGTGTCTCCAAGTTACATCTTGAGTTGCTCCTATGTGTTTGGCTGATATTTAGATATCAGATATTTGCGTTAATAGCCACTGTATAATTGTACCTTACATTGTGACTCCTGAGTGTATCTTGCTACAATGCACCTTAGCCAGGGTTCAAAGCAAGCTCAGCTGCATACCACTGATTGGTCAGAGAGAATCTTCACTATAATTATCACAAGTGTAACACTAGATCTGTGATATGGGATGCAGAGTGAGCTACAGGCAACTACTCTGACAAATAAGTACACAAATAGGTGCATATTTACCTTACTAATGACCAAAAACTCTAAATTATAAATGTAAATATTTATCCAGAAAAAAATAAAAATAAAATGTTGTTCTTCATTTTTTAAAACATTTAATATCCCAGAATCATCTTTTTTCCCCATGGACCTGTGAAGTGAGTACCAAGTTTAGCTTAGAGGGTTTAGAGGGACTTACAGCCTTATATCTAATAATCATAAAAATAACTGTACGTACAGTGTAACCTCTAGAGTCACTTTAGATGTTGGATGTTGTTTAATCTCTCTTTTGTTTTCCATTTGACTGTTTTGCTTGTACATTCACTCGGGAACGAAATGCACCCACTGAGCAGAAACACTTATTGTGTGAAATTTCTTCAGTGTCCCGGATATCTTCAGCAAACCTTATTCTAATTCATGTAATCCTCAGAGATGGCACAGGCCCAGCATGCAGCCATTCAGAATGCACCAGTGCCCTCAAATGCCTGCTCAGTCCCAGAACGCAGACAGTAAGGGCCTCTGGGTAATTTCACACTCTGTTATATGATTTTGTTCAGAAATAATATGGGTTTAGAGAGAAGTTTGAGTTGACTTCAAAGAAAAAAAAACATATTGGTGTTGCTGAAATTTTACTTTACATAAGTCTAGAAAGACCAGTATGTGTCAAATGAATGCAAATGTGTTTGTATATGAAGCAAGAAAACTGCAGTAATTGTTATTGCTGCATCAATAAGCAGCTGGCGTTAGCATTATTATCTAGCAGCAACCATTATATTCTAATGAAACTAAAGCAACAGCATTATTGGAATACGATCCATTAACTGTGCTGCATATTTTGTGATGGCAAAAAAATGAACCGCAAAAAAGCATTGACTGTTTCCTTAATATGTTTCCTTAGAACTGTTGGCTGCAGGGTATCACTGGCTGACACATGTACACAATAACAGCAGACCAAAAGAAGCATAGGGGCATATAATAGCTTTCATGACCATTAAACATTAAAAGGTAGACATAACTAATATGGTTAAACAGGCTGCAGGTTTCCCTTTGTCCCAGACCACCAGTCTCTGATTAGATTGATTTGCACAGACATGACCAATGGCATTAATGTGATAATGCATCATGGGTCAGTGTACTGTTATGGTGCTGGAGAGAATGACTGTGGTCACAATTACGTGACTAGGTTTCTGTTCATATGGCAAACAACACAATTACCACCACGCAAAGGATGTCAAGGTAACGTAATACTCTGTCATTGAAACCCATCTCAATTAAACTGAGGTTGGACAGGTGCCTGGGAGTTCACTTAATAGTTCTTCCCTCCACATCTCGATTTGGTGATGCTGTTTTCTAAGATGAAAAATTGGAGTTCTTTAATTTGAGTTCCTCTGTACTGGGAGAGACATCAACTAACTCTTTAAAGTCCAAATAAGGCCTCCTGAATGTGATAATGGCTTCACTCTCTTTCAAATACTCCTGTGATCTAAGCATATTAGTGTGTTTATTTCAAGGAATTAAACAAAAATATCAGGTAGTTTTGGCCTTGACGTGTCAATGAAGTACCCGAGTCTCTCATCTAATTTCAGAGGGGCCTGGCTTCAGTGCCACTGCAACCCATTTGGATAAGTGGCAAGAAAAAAAATCTTTTTTTTTTCATTGTTTTTCTTCTTTTCAATAAAAAAAAAAAATGCTACACCTGGTTTCATTTTGTACACTCTTTAGCTTTATTAATAATGATGGTGTGATACTTAATGAAAATTATACGGAAGAGGATTAGGGCCACTGGAAAATAAAAAAAAGAATTCTGACTTTATTCTCAGAATTCTGACTTTATTGGAAATAGAAACAATGGAAATAGAATGAAAAGAACAGAATTTGAATGAAAACAAAAGAATTTGAATGAAAAGAACGGAATTAGAATGAACAGAACAGAATTTGAATGAAAACGACGGAATTTGAGGACAAACAACAGAATTTGAATGAAAACAACGGAATTTGAAAACAAACAAAAGAATTTGAATCAAAACAACGGAATTAGAATGAACAGACCAGAATTTGAATGAAAACAACGGAATTAGAATGAACAGAACAGAATTTGAATCAAAACAATGGAATTAGAATGAAAACAACAGAATTTGAATGAAAACAACGGAATTGAAATGAAAACGACAGAATTTGAATGAAAACAACGGAATTGAAATGAAAACGACAGAATTTGAATGAAAACAACAGAATTTGAGGACAAACAATGGAATTTGAATGAAAACAACGGAATTAGAATGAACAGACCAGAATTTGAATGAAAACAACGGAATTTGAACGAAAACAACGGAATTAGAATGAAAAAAATAGAATTTGAAAACAAACGAAAGAATTAGAATGAAAACAACGGAATTAGAATGTACAGAACAGAATTTGAATGAAAACAACGGAATTTGAATGAAAACAACAGAATTTGAGGACAAACAATAGAATTTGAATGAAAACAACGGAATTAGAATGTATAGAACAGAATTCTGACTTTAATCTCAGAATTCTGAGATTAAAGTCAGAATTCTTTTTTTCCCAGTGGCCCTAATCCTCTTCCGTACAATCATACATGTTTAAAAAAAACAAAAAAACAAAACAATAATTGATCTAGATTTTCTTTTGCTTTTTTCAACCGTGACATGGCTTGTTTAAAACCTGCTGGCTGTGGCCCTGACAGTTTTTTTTAAATAAATAATGTCAAAACAGGAAACTATTTCTGACCACTTACACATAAAAAGGGCAAAAGCAGTAACATCTACTTGATAGTGATTTTTTTGTCAGTTCAGAAACTGTAAGCTTTTTTTTTTTAGACAAATGATGATATCTGCTGTAATATATTGTTGTGATTTGGCACTATGTAAATAACACTGATTTGAATTAGTCGTCTCTGTGTTAGTCACTCCCTCTTATTTTTCCAATCCCTTGTCTCGTGTGAGTTATCTTCAGTTTTGCTTCCACTGTCTTGTGAGTCAGATTCTGTTCAGCTGTGTTCACTCTGCCCTAATTCCCTCCTATGTAAATATTGTCCATCTCTCTGTTCGTTGTTGCGTCCTCCCTCATTGTGTGTGCGGCTTCCATCAGTCTGTTTTCTCCCTCATGTTGTGTGGTCTCCCGTTGGTCTGTCAGCCTTTTGTTTTTCAGTTAGTGTGCTCCACCTTATGTTTAGTTGTTTCTGCCTGTATCTAGCAAATAAAGCTGTGACTCTAAGTCCTGGATCTGGGTCCACTTTCTGTCTGCCACATGCCCTGCTTCCGACTACACTTTTCTAGTCTGAATGAAACTCCACTGTCTTTGCTGTAAATCCTAATCATGTGGATAAATTAATCGATGTCTCGTTTACCCCTGGCATACAACTTGAAGACATAAATGTAGAGGAGAGGGCTGATGTTTGCTGTATTCTGTAGTGTGTATCTGTAGCCAGCCTTATTAATGACCTTACTGAGAGGTTCAGGGTTATGCAGAACAGCAGTGGGGATAGTGCATCTCCTTGGTAAATCCTGCACATAATGGGAACTCATACTATTGGCTTGTTCGCCACATCTCCGTGGAAGCTCCCAAAGTCCTGTTCATCCGATACAGTTCTAGGCATTCCAGGATCCATGTGTGGGGCATTGAGTTACATAGGCTTCCTTGTAGTCAATTCAGGCAGTACACAGGCCTTAGTACAGAGCTTATAGTCATGAGAGACTGCTATATCTATTGGTAGCTGGTGTTTTACCCCTCTGGTATCCCTGCCAATTCCTTTCAATTCAGCTGTGATGGTTGCTGGATCCTGTTCAGGGAGATTGCTGTGGTCTGCTTTTAGCTCCACTAGCTACTGAGCAATGTTATGTGTTGCATTCTTCTCCCATATGCTCTTCCAGTACCGCTCTGTCTGTAGCCTTGGTGGGTTTTTTCCCCATTATTGTTCCCCTGCCACTGAGAGTACACCGTGGATGGTTTAGTGGAAAAAATGCTGGTTTATTCTTCAGGCTTCTATCTTTATTAAACCTCTTCATTGGTTAGCCAAGGCTGTGAATCTTTGCTTGACAGTTATGCTTTATACATAATTCTAATTAACTATTCATTTACTCATATTTCTGTTTGAATCAAACACCTTTAGCCTATTAGTTTTCTTCATTTAAACAGAGTGTAAATGTAACTAAAACAAAATGTTAATTAATATCCATAACATTTTTTGCTATAAAATAAATGGCATTTGGAATTATACAGCTTACAGTTGCCATGTTTGCTGCAGGTGAACAATATACAACAATCTGAGGATATCATTCTCTGATATCACCTCAGATTTTAGCTTCTCTCACCAGTTCACCATGAGTATGCACAGTACTCATGGTTAACTATGCTACGTGAACAACCCACAATTTTCCAATAATGCTGGCCATTTTTTTTTTTTTTGAGTTGACTACAGCCTGACATGCTTTTGCCGCCTTCCCTAAAATTAAGGGAAGTACATTATTTTCAGAAAAGACTCGTATAAACTGTGCTGGTTGTCATGACAAAATAGAAGTAACTGATGTGAAGCCCTCCACTGAAACCCCACACTGTCAAATGAAAAGCAGTAGCTGGCAACTTCACTTGTGTTAGAGGAGACAAATGGCAGTATGTACTTTGCCAAGGCTTACTAAGGGGCTGGCAGTGACAATAGCTGAGCTTCACACTGGGAATTGGTGACAAAAATCTTCATTATTTTCTTGGAAATTGCATTGTAAATTAACAAATAATTTGTTAATTTACTGTGTGATCACAGCCAAGACAGTGGCACACAGGTGTTAACGAATTTCTAGCATCATCACATTAACTGAGCAGACTGAAACAGTCACTTTGACTACCTGATGGGTAGGCTTTATCAGATATCAGTTATAAAGGACAGTTTCTCATTGTTGTGCCAAGAATCCTAATCAGAATCAGTGGGTATTTGTCTTTTAAACGTCCTTTGGGGAAATTCCAGCTGTCTTCCTTCGTGTTTTTTGAGAAAAGAGAAAAAATGACCTGGTTCTTGTTTGAGTACATGACATAAGCCCCAAATATATGAATGCATTACTATTCTTGTAATTCCATTTAGTACTTAACAATTTAAAATACACCTCTCTTATATGAATCATGAAAGACAAATATTATATAGGCTAATCATTAAGTAAGTACAGGCAGTGAATCCTTGACATTACCTTTGGATGGGTTAATGATTGAATCCATAGCTCTATATTAACTTTAATTAAACTGATTAATTTCATTTTAACAAAACAATTTATTGAGGACCAAAGGGAACTTTTAATTCATAATATTAAATATTAATGCACATAGTATTATGCTCCACCTGTGGCAAAATAAATTATTTCAGCGTAGTGTTAGCCTGACTACTTAAAGGAATGGCAGTCAATGTGAGCCCTCCATTTAATTTTTGGATAATTATCACTATACGGTGGACACTATTATTTTTGTAATTCCAAGACGCCTAAGGTTTGCTTAATTTCCCATCGCCCATTTGACCTTTTTTCTCTCATTGAAATTTCTTAAGCATTCTTTAGCAGTCTGATAATGGATTCCAGAAGAGGCTAAAATTATGTTTTACTTTAACAAGTGCACAGGCAGAAGGGCAAAAATGATGTTTTATCCTTAATGGTTTTGTAGGATAAAAAGTCATGAAGACTCAGTTCTACTGGAAATGAAAGTGTTACACTTTTCTTTGCTCCAACAACTGAACAGTAACTGTGTGCTTTAGCCCATAATAAAGTATACATATTATAACACAACACTCCTTTTTGCAGAGCACAAAGCACTTCATGGATTTAGAAAATATCTCTATACTACAGGCTGACTAATATCAGTTCATAAATATTATGGTAGTCAATTTAGAGGATGAAATTTTCAACTCTGTATTTAAACAAGTTTGATCTGTGTAACTAAGACTAGAAAAATTAAGTCCTACATCTGATTAAAGTTCAATTTATTTGTGTTTTTTATTGCTTAAAAAAGGCAATAACCCCTCGAGTGAGAAAGAGCAGAGCATGTAATTAAATGTTGCATTCTCTCACTGGTTATATTGTTAACCCAGTGCGCATTCGTCAGTGCACATTTACACTTTTCTTAGACCCTTATCAGATAAGAAATTTATGTAGGCATTCAAGACAGCATTTTGTTTTGTGCTAAATGCAAATATGTAGTGAACAGTGTTGGTCAAGTTACTTGAAAAAAGTAATCAGTAACTAATTACTGATTACTTCCCCCAAAAAGTAATCCAGTTACTTTACTGATTACTTATTTTCAAAAGTAATTAATTACTTAGTTACTTTTTAAAAACACGATTTACAACCTGAATAGGTGATAAAGCGATAGATCTTTCAGCCCAATTCTACTTTTTCTGCATAATCATCATACAAAATGTAATCAAATGGAAAAGTGTCTTCTTCTAAAAACTTGTTTTATTAGTTTTAATCTTTTAAAAAAAAATAATTATATGCAACATTCTCTGACTGGAAGAAATTAGTTTAACATTTAAACCTATTTTCTGCACATTCCAGCACATAAAATAAAATAGTTTTTTGTGTTTACACTCAGTCTTTCAAATAGATGCAAGTAAAACACAGCAGAAAATAAATAAAATCAAAGACTAGCGGTCCTGTTGCTGTATTTTCACCTGTAAAGCAGGCGGAGGTTTTCCTTGGTGCAGGTGTGCCACAGCGGTCAGTGGAAGAATCCGCGAGTTTCTCTGTGAATTTCCCATTACGTCGTAGCGCACTCAGTGCTTGTTGTTTTTGTCACTTTTTAGGAATCAAACTCAAAGTAAGGTCAGTACTTCCACGCTTTAAACGCTGCACGCTCATACTCTCTCCTGCACTCGATACATGATCCATTGTTGATCTGCTCACAACTGTTGCCACGAATGTCGCACTCGCTTACGTCACTGTCATGAGACATTATCGCAAAACAAAACAAAACACGGCTTTAGTAACGCAGTAATGCAGCGTTCCTACGGGAAAGTAACAGTAATCTAATTACTGTTTTTGCAATAGTAATCCCTTACTTTACTCGTTACTTGAAAAAGTAATCGGATTACAGTTACGCGTTACTGCCCATCTCTGGTAGTGAATGTCACTGTATTTAATCTTTGCAACAACTTTCTTCCCCCTAACGGCTCACCATAGCCTTCTAGCCCTAGCCTTGTGTATAGCCCACCAATCAGCAACAAGGTGGTGTGGAACAGTTGCTATCTTTCTGCTTGATGGGTATAATTCGCATTCAATTCAGTTTTATTTATATTGTGCCAAATCACCACAACACCGCCCAGATAATCATACCACTTCCTATGCGCAAACACTTTGGTGACAGTGGGAAGGAAAAACTCCCTTTATAATAGAAGGAAACCTCCAACAGGAACTGGTTATTTCACATCTGATTTCTGGTTATTGTGCGAGTTCTAGAGGGAGTATTACTAATCTTTCCCTGAAACTTTATCCTCAAGACAACACAACTTAACATAAACACGTGACGATAAACTAACAAATACAAAGAGCTTTGGATCCAAACATGCAGAACAGAGATGTGTGATATTTGTTTCAGTACATTAAAGGAAAAGTGAGTCCAGAGAGGGAAGGACCTATGTACCTGTCATTTCAGTCCTGTTCTTCTTCTTGTGATGGCCTTATTTCTCATCTCTTACAATTGTACTGTCCAGACAGTCCTGAAGTCTGTATCCTCTTGGGATGAGAGGATGACCTGCTGGTTAGAGGCCAGTGAAATGTGCCCATGTTGCAATGTAGACTTGTGTTAGATATTGATGTAGTACTTACTGTGTCAGTAAAAGTTCTGACCGTGCACTTTTTCCTGTGTGATGTTGGGCTGTGTTTGTGTTCCCTTTCATGTTCTTCAAGTGCTTCATGTTACTTTTTTTTTTTTAACCTTTCCTTTATTTCTATTTCTCCTTCCTCTTTTACTCTTCAGTTCATGTATACATTCCATAATAGTGATTTAAATTTTAAAATGAATCCTCACAAGCTTAGAAGTGTACTCAAAATGTTCAAGCATTCACTCTGTGAAAAAGCAAGTAACTGAAACCTGTAAGACAGTTAACCGCATACAGCAATTCTAACTTCCTTCCTTTTGTCTACCCGTTTTATTTAGTCCATTATAGTGTTCTGTTTAAATAATTTTCAGACATAGACTTACTTACCTTCTGGGTCTAACCCTTTGTATCCCATAATATCTGCGGGTAGCAGTGTATGGAAATATTTTTTCTTACTCATTTCTTCCCTGGTAATTTTCTCTTTTCTATGCCTGATCTACTGATAATTCCTTAACTGTATTTTAAATATTGTAACTAAATGGTTTATGCATGCTTATGCACAATATCAAATGTTACAGCTCAGACCTTGGCTCTAGAACAGAGTTCAGAGTCAACTCACTGAGTGTAAGGTGCCAAGCAATGTTCCCTCTATTTTTTCATGTGTCTGAGCGAACACACAAACTCCCTGAGCGGTCCCTTGGACCACTGTGAGCAACAGCAGACGTGTGCACTGTGGTCACGCCAGCATCGAATCCATCCAAGTTACATGTTTATCAAAATAATCAAATTAGAGCATTTATGTTAGACTACTTTTAATTAACTGCTTTACAATGAAAATTTAAAAACATCTTGTTTATGACCTGTGTAGTATGTTAACACTATTGGAAGTAGAAATAACTTGAACTCCAATTTTGAAAACACAACTTTCTCTCTTTTTTTTGTTTTGCAAACAAAGTTTTTTGCAGCTGTTTACCTAAAAATGCAGCCAATCCGGTTTTTTAAGCCAGGAGGAGTCTGCTGGCCTTCGCTGGATCGTTGTCTATAGGGGTGGGTTTTTATAATCGATTTATCGATTAAAATCGATTCTGGCTTGGATAACGTAAAATCGATTCATTAATATCCTGAATCGATTTTTTAATATAAATTTATTTTGCCCGAAATGCTAGAATCTCTGGTGAAATCTCACAAAATTTCAACAACCACCAAACAGCTAAGACAGTAAATGAGAGCAGGAACATGGATTCTGCACAAAGACTTAAACACACAGACTCAAACACACACGTGGATCAGAATCAGTGAGATGTTGCCTTTCTCACAGTCGGGGCTGAAAGCCGACAGCGCGCTGATTCTGATCTGTCGGTGGTCCGCGCTTTGTGTTCACGCCCTTTATGCGCTGATTCTAAAGCTGTTAGTTTGATGTCTCTCCAAACAATATTGACCGAACCAGCAGCAAAAGAAGATCCAAACTAGGCTTCACATAAACAACGTCATGAATTCACTCTGACTTTTATTGTTTTGCTTCGACCACGATGCACAGCTCTCTCTCGCATGCTCGCTCTCTTGCGCTCTCTCTCCCTCTCTCCCTCTCTCTCTCTGTACTGTTTTCTGCATTATTCGCTTGCTTGTTACGCACAAGTCTACCGTTGTTTACAGCGCTCGTTTTATATACTTCCGAAAATAAAACCTAATTTCTGCCGTTCAATACCGAACAAATTTAAACTTTTTAAAATTATGCAAAATGCAAAATGCTCAGCCTTGTCTCTAATAAAACCGCTGTAACTTCAGAGGTAATGTTCATGTGTTGATTAATGGTTTTCTTTCGTTTTTGATCTACTGCAGAAAATTTTTATAAAATCCCAGAACAGGAAAATCACCTTCATGTTTTTCTGTGTTTTATCCTCAGCTACTTTGACACAAAGGCCTCTGCTGTGATGCTCACACCTTTGATAAAGTCTTGGTGTGTCAGCTTCCTTTTTATAGATACAAAAATATGTAAATGTACTGATCTGAATTATAATATTTCTGACTGTCAAAATTTCCCAGATTCAAATCAAAGTGAATCGAATCGAATTAAATCGAATCGAATCGAATTAAATCGAATCGTGGATCGAATCGATTCGGGACCCTGTGAATCGGAATTGAATCGATTCTAGAAATCAGTGACGATACCCAGCCCTAGTTGTCTACCATGCGTCAGTGAGAATCAAGCTACAGCTCAAGCTAAGTCAAGTGTCTATTGTGAATGTTGTAACCCATTCTCGTTTCCTTGCCTACAGACCTCCTGGATAACCTTCCCAGTGTGATATCTTTGGCTACGTTCACACTGCAGGTCTTAATGCTCAATTCCGATTTTTTGATCAAATCCGATTTTTTTGTCTGCTCGTTCACACTACAAATAAAATGCGACAGCAAACGCGCTCTAGTGTGAACGCTCCAAGCGGCCACATGCGCACAAGAAGACGTCACACACAACGCGCTCTGTTTAGACCCAGAGCAACAGTATTGTTTGACTGATGGCCCTTAATATAAAGACTTCGGACTTCACGTTTCCCAATTTTTGCTTTAAGTTATTTTGTTATTTACATAATAATGTAAATAACCTAATAATGATCCTTATTGCTGTTTTAGAGGAGCGCTGCTTCAAAGAATAGTTGCAGATTTCTGTCAGAATCTGCAGATTATACAGTACAACTGAAATGTTCACGTTTCTCCAACGTTGTCTTCACAACAGTTTCACCAGATGGCCAGGAAGCGTTCGCGATGTCTTCTCGGGCGCTTCTCTGGCGCTGATAATTGGCGTCTGTCTTGTGTCAGTGATGTAAAAGACGGATTTAATGCGACATGACCGTTCACACAACAGTCGCTTTCTAAAACATCGGATATGTATCGGATTCAGTACCACACACGAAAGTGACCCAGATCAGATTTGAAAATATCGGATTTGTGCCGTTCACACTGTCAGACCATGATCGGATATGGGTCGCATAGGGTCAAAAAAAAAAAATCGGATTTGATGCGCTTTCGCCTGCAGTGTGAACGTAGCCTAAGTGTCAAGTGTGGAGAAAGGAACTGCGGTTGTGAGTGTGGAGAGTTGGAGAACGAGTGATTCCCCCCTTTGGATTCCCCTGCAGCCCCGTTCCCCACATTGTTATATATAGCACTGCCCTGCACTTCCTGTATATACACCTGGTGAATTCTTGTGTTCAGCTGATTCTGGAGTCCTGCGCTTGAGTCCCCCATGTTGAACCGTAAAAAATACACATTATTACATTCACTGAAATATACTTGCACATTCACAAACTTCTTACTGATAATATTTAAATTGTATCTACACACATCTATAGAAAACCTTTTTCACAAATTATATTCAGGGTGTGTATGCATATGCATATTTTTATGATTGATGGGAATGTGCCCCATAATATAATAAAGTTCATTTAAGTATGAAATTGTAGGCGTCATTTTTAGAAGTCCAGAAATGCTATCTACTGCTTCAGCAACCTCTACTGTCAATGAGGCAGTTTAGGTTTCTCTTTTCATTATATCACAAATTAGAGCCTCTGTTCTACTGTAGCTCTAGCCCTAAAAAAAATATTCAGAAAGCTGCAGTATTGATGCTTGGCATCTGTCTGTTGCTTCTCAAGTATACAGAAAGTAAAGATGATCAGCACCACCTGCTAGTCCGATGAAATAGACTGATAAGCTGAAGGTTATGATCTTTAATTGATTCTGCTCCCATTTCACTCATGAAGGGAGATGTAGATGAAATCGTTTTTCAACCCTGATGACATGGTGGAAAGTAGGGCAATGCTAGCAAGATGTGTTAATATTTTGTCTAGTCGGACGATGTGGAATCAGATAATTAGACCTGCATGGTGGGAAACACTCCCTTGAAAAATACTTTTTAATGTTGGATTTTTCTTTAGATCACTGCAGCTGTTTTATGCCAGATATATATATTTGTGTAGAGCACACTGATTAGCAGCATTAAAACCACCAGCCTAACACTGTGTACTGCAGGTCCCCCTTGTGGCAAAACAACTGACTGATAGAGGTCCATCAAGCAGTCATGACATAGGCATTGTTGCACTTACGCTGTATAGTAAGTCATCTCAGATATTTTTGGAGCTGTTGGTGTCAGGTGCAGATTTTTCTTTCAGCACAGTTGCTTCAGGTTGCTTGTGATCTGATCTGAGATTTGCCATCTCAGCTTCATTCCCTGAGCCATTATTGCAGTTTGGTGGCATTGCTGGGTGTATTGTTTTGCTGTCACTGGAGTGGGCTGTTGCCATGTGAGAAAGATTTTTCAACTAAAAACATTTCTTTTAGGGACACATCTTTTTCTGAGAAACTTTTGAATTTAGTTGAAACACTGCATGTTTTTCCCCCCCGCTGGTAGACCCATTTCATATTAAAAATTGCTCATTGTTCATATTAAAGAGGTTAATAGACTATTTCTGTGGAAAATGACCAAAACAACAAATTACTGTTCTAAATATTATCATGTCTTAAAACATGTCTAGAGGGGATTTTAAAAAGGCAGGATATTTTTTCTTCTTCTGCAACAACTTTTAAACACACTGACCTTTTAGATTATTATAACAACGCTGTTAGCAAACACTTTGTTATTTACTGTTCTGTATTCATTGGCACTACATGTGTCTCTTCTGCCGCAGAAATCACCAAGCGTTAAGGAATTGCAGTCACCAGTGAGAGCAGAAAACCCCTATTTAAATACTATTGCTTTTATTTTAGTGCTGAGTTAACATTAAAATACAGTGTGGACAGTGTAACAATAAGCTGAGATTCAGTATTAAGCTCCATAAGATATTGGAACGCTCCCAGTTCAAGTAATTATTGTCTGTAGGTTGTGTGAACCCTTTCTCACCTTAACACTTCCTTTGCGGTGACATTTGAAACATTGTTATTACAAAAATATAAATTACGGTCATACAATAACACTGTGTGAAAGGATACAAAGGTCTAGTCATACTGCATTCAGTGCTATCATTTTATTAGCTGCTATATCTAATGTCGAGAATTATCTTTGAAACCGAAGATACTATTACTTTTATTTTTGATCTGAGAAGACCAGCAAACATTTACAAAAAATTAAAATAAGTGAATGAATGAATACGGCTGTGCATTACCTATAAGACTACAATCATGAATGACAAAAAAACAGAAAAAAAAAAAGGGCGCTGTTCAGCTCTAAATATGAGATAGCTTACTGTTCAACAAAAGAATGCAACAAAGTCTATTTCATGACAGCTTTTGTGGACACTCTCATTATGCCTAATTTATTGCAAAAACAAAGCTTCATATTCAACATTCTGAAAATGAAAAAAAAATAGTGGTTACTGCTTGAGGAGAGGCAGCATGAACAGACTCTTTATACAACAGATGCACCCTCAAGTGAATAGGGACATAATCAGTGAGATGTCCCTCCCAACACACCCTCCCTTTTGACTCCACCATCTGGCTGACGCTACAGGTGGTTTAAAGAGAAGTCAAAATATTTCAGCTATTTTTTCTTTCCCCCAAGCTGTGTCAGTTCACATCTGTCACCAATCGGCTTTATTATCAGTCATTTTAACAATAATGACATCATTACAACAATGTGAAAGCATTTGTGTGGCTTTTTTTTTTTTGCAAATAAAAGAAAAGTACACATGCCCATGTTTAGATATCTGTCTTGACTCCCTCCAGTGTTGGGAAGGTTACTTTTAAAATGTATTCCATTACAGATTACAGAATACATGCCCCAAAATGTATTCTGTAACGTATTCCGTTACGTTACTCAATGAGAGTAACGTATTCTGAATACTTTGGATTACTTAATATATTATCATGCTGTTTACCACTACATGAATGTACTATTGCTGTGATTTATTACTGTTACTGAAGGTCCGCGGCTCCGAACCGTAGTAAAGGGACCTCTGGCTAATACGGTGGGTTCTGTGTCGGGCTCGTGGCCGAAAACTAGCTTTACTTTGTTGTCTGGGTCAACTTTGCTAGCGAGAGACAGAGAGAGGCGTTGAAAGGCTGCTCCAACGGAACTTATTGTTTTGGAGGAAAACACGAACACGGTGTACAGTCGAGTCTTAATAGCTTACTTACAACTGGGCTCGTCAGGCACTCTTCTTGGCTGCAGTGGTTATTATTATATTTACATGCTTCCAGCTCCCGTTTTTGCTCGATGACAGCTCGTACTTTTCCTTTTTCTCCCTCCCTCGCTCACAGACACATAACGTGTATGGCAGTCCATTCTCCCTGCAGCACGGACTACACTGCCCATGATGCTACATTCTTTAGAGCTATACCTGTAGCATTCTGCCTGTTAGCTTAGCACAACAACAACAACAAAAAGGCCTCTCTCACCCAGGAAACACACAGAGAGAGGGCGTCACCCTGTAACCATGGCAACCGTAACGCTGCCGCCTGGAACAACAGAACGTAGCTGTCAAACAAAACCCAAACAGTCCTGACCCGCCACAATATGAAACAGGGAAGTACCGCCGTGTAATCCATTTATTTCAACAAAGTAACTGTATTCTAAATACCACCTTTTTAAACGGTAACTGTAACGGAATACAGTTACTCATATTTTGTATTTTAAATACGTAACGGCGGTACATGTATTCCGTTACTCCCCAACACTGACTCCCTCACATATCATGAATTGATTTTCAAACTACAGTATAGTATTATTGTTCTCTGAATATCATACCTACAGACAGCATTTGGGTTTGACTTTATGCATGTTGCATGAAGAGCTAAATTAGTTAGTTTTTGACAATTTTTATGCTTTAAATAACCGGCACTAAAATAAAAGCAGTGGAAATGCAGGGAAAGATTTTTTATAAAGATGCACACAATTTAATAAATAATGGAGAAAAAGAAAATATACTTTTTTTGCCTTTCAAAGGTGGACTTGCACGCTTGAATCTCGGGACACAAACTGATGGTTGGACTCTTTCAGGATTGTTTGGAAGCAGATGGAATGAAACAGCCGAAGCATCAAAGTACTATCGCTGTGTTTGACTGTTGATATGATATTCATTTTATAACACGCTGTGTTAGATTTATGCCAAATGTAATGGGACCATTGACTGTTTTCTACAGTCAATGAATGGGACTCAAACGTCCTAAAAACTTGTGCTAATCCATAGATTATTTTCCCAAAAGCCATAAGAATTGCAAAATCTGTAAAAAGTCTTCATTTCAAATCACTGAGGAGAACCAAATTTATTACATTCACTGTCATGATCTCCACCTGTTTTTTTTAACTTAGGGAGTCAGAGTCAAGTCAGAGTTACTTGCAACCATGACAATGAACTTGGTTGTCTGATTTCACCCAACACCAACCAAAAATCTTCAGCAACCAACATCCCTAGCAACCGGTTGATAGCCAGTCTCGCGGCCAATGTTGAGTGATAACTTCTAAACACAGACACAATTGTTTCTCAAGAAAACAGCACTGCAGTGGAAAAATAGCAATGTTTATACTTTGAAGAATTGTTAAAAAAATCAACCTCTGTTTAGTACAGAATGAACTCTTTTGAACCTGGAAACCAGCTGATATCCAGAAAATGCACAAGTTCAAAACCCACTGAACGAGAGAGCAGCTGGAGCTTACGTACGAGAAAACAAACGAGACACAAATATAAAGGAACAAAGCTTTTAAGCTTCCTGTGTGATCCTTTAAAACTATCCTGTATATCCACTACAATACATTCACAAAAAGGTTGAGAAAGTGTTACACACTCATATAGAGCCACACACAAGATTAGATTGACTGAAACTAAATAGTGTCCAGAGGGGTTCTTTATCAAAATCTAAAGGAGGAATGGGGGAAAGAGAGGGAAGACAAAGTGAGACTTTGAGATGAGAGAGGAAGAAGCAATGAGTGAGAGAGAATTTGGAATTTCTGCCTGCTACAATGTGAAAGTTATCTCTCTATTAGCATAAAATTACAATGGCGGAGGGTTGCCTCTGCTTGAGGGATTGTCTGAGATCAGCTTAATCTCCAAGTGCCAGCAAATCTGATGACTCTTCCAAAGTTTAATCATGCCACGAGGGCAAGAGAGGACCATGACGAGTACCAAATGACATGCTGGGGTATCCACTTCAACAAACTGGTTTCTTTATGAGGGTCTCATGATTCCTGGATGTCTTGCACAACAGGACATCAAAGTTTTAACGTGTCTGCCGGCCACAGACTGCCCCTAAAAATGTTGCTTCCATGACATTAAGTGACACCTTTTGATTTTTTTCACTTGTAAGAAAGGCCACTGGATATAATATATTATAGGTTTTATACTGAATAAGGATTTTTCTTTTGTTACCACTGAATGCATTTTTAGAAGGTGTTCAAATGTCATCGAGGTTTGCTTGCAGTACCTTTGACTTACAGCTTTAACCCATGTGTCAACACTGCCTTTGACAGATCGCAAAAGTAGCAAGGATTCGTTTAAATCAATGAGATATTTCAACTTTGGCTGTCCCAGATCTTACCTAAAGCATATTTCCTCCTCACCTCGCAGTGTTGTGTGGCCTAGACAGAGCGTTGTAGTGTTCTCACCTTGAATCAGCTCTGACTTTATCTTCAGGCATTAACATCTGTAACGTGATTGATCAGGACACTTACAGGACACTCCTGTTCTTTTGTGCATAATTGCTGTGCATGGACTTGTTGGCAACCTCTGGCAGTGAATTCTGGTCAGAAGCCTCTTATGTCATCAATATAAATTGCATGGCATTTTCATTCTTTTTCCATACGGTGATATTTAGTGACAGACTTCTTAAGTATTCTCTTCTGTCAAGCAATAAACCCAAATAGAAAGCATATTGGAAAAGTCTGTGTTTAGTTAAAAAGGCTAAATTGTACATTGTTCTGAAAACTATAAACCTTATTCCCTGGGAGGCTCGGTAATCTACAAACAACATACTCCGTCCAGATCATTTATTTGTTTTGTCAGCATTGCTGCTGAACTGTGAAGAGTGCTTCCTCTTTATTACTAACATGGCACACCATTTTATTTTCACAAACGGTGCCACGGAAGACATTTTCAGAGTGAACTAGCTACAATGAACTCCCCGATGTGGCACATCACTCCCGTCCTATTATTTTTTTCTTATCGAGAGCCTAATTCCTTATTTGCTGCTCATAATTGCATGTTAATCAATGCAGTCATTTATGGAGAGGCAAAAACATTAAAGCTGGGAAGAGAAACTGACATTTACATTTAAGGTATTACGCTTCTGTTCTTACAAAGAACTTAGAAAATGCACACAATGTGAATTTATCACAGCTAATTGTCTTTTTCTCAGTGCTTTGCAGTTCCATTAAGCCAGAAGTGGAGTTACATCAGAATTATCTACAGACAAGTCCTCATGAATCCCTTCTTTCTTTCCTGGATGGGGATTCTTAGTTTACATTCAAGGTCCAGTAAGACATGTTTGATCTTTACAATACAAGTGCCAGTAAAAGTTAAGCTTGAAGATTTAAATTCACTCTAAAATTCATCCTCTGTCTCCGAGAACAATACCTCCATAAGCTCCAACACTTTGTGCACTTCAGAAGCCTTAAAACTGTGGCTTCTTTGTGCTTAAAACAAAGAAGTTCCTACTTTCTTTCAGGTTTTGGAGGGCAATATCAACAGAAAACCTCTAAAGAATTAGGATAGAAACTCTACAGAAAAATTCACCTGAAAAAGTTTTGACCTTTTTCACTCAAATTCTACTGTAAAGTTGTTGAAACAAATGACTGTACGGTCTGTGCCTAGACAAAGCTCGTAAAAAGCAGAGAGAGTAAGCGAATGTGCCCCGTCTTATCATCTGCTGCCACTGCACAGATTAGTGCTGAACGAAATAGAAAAAGGTTGTGAAGGAGGAAAAAAAAAAAGAATAAAAGCTGCTCTCCAGTATTAGAACAGACAGTTGCATTAGCTTTCTAATAAGAAGAGACAGAGCAATACTGAGCTCTGGAAAGGGAGAGAGAAGCATTTCCTTACTACTCGCAGGGTCCCCCACCCTCCAGTTCTCACCCGCCCATTGTGCTTTCTCTCCACCCACATTTTCTCCTTCGTCCTTTCTGCTTAAATCAGATAGTGGTGGATAGCAGGAGAAGCATGTCATAGGTTTAACTCATGCAGTATTAATTATACTTCCATCCCCTGACCTCACTTGTACTGATAATCTACTTCCCACAACCCTGCTCTCTGAATGGAGGCTCTTATCATTACTAAAGCTGAACCCTTTAGCATCTCCTGCACTCGGGTGCCATGTGATCCCCTTTGTCCTATAGGCCCCGATGATTTATGAGGCTTCCAGCTGGAATTCATGGTAATATTCTAGATGTGTCAGGCAAGGCAAGAAAAACTCCTCCTCACTTTTTACTTAGCAGACTGACTGCATTAGGGTGATGAGTCTGCAGTCCTGAAATGGTGCTCATTTGACATGCAGTAGCTACATCGTACAGCCCATTCATAGCGATTTGGATAGACTGCTATGAATGTAGTTAGAAATCCTATTTACCAAGTAAACAACATCTATCATACATATGAACCTCCAGAAAGTTTTTTTTCTTTAAGGGAATTAATACAATATTCATCTTGGGCTCCTTTAAACTATGTCAGCACAACGTTTGGCACTCATCATTCTAAATCATCAACAGTGAAGTAACATTTATAAGGATAATGTTGGTCTAACCTACTGCTAAATCTAAAACTGATATAGTGCTTAACACATTTATTAGACCACAGGCCCAGTGTGAGGTTAATGCCACACTTTTCCTAAATTAACACAATATTTTGTTACGTTTCTGTAATGGTTAGATTACAGCCTGGATCTAGACTTAAATGTAGGGGTGACCGTGCTTTTGCCCTGGTTGCACCGAATCTGTGGAACAACCTTCCTATTGCTATCCGTGCGTCAGACTCAGTTTTATCTTTTAAATCCCGTTTAAAAACTCATTTATTCAACATAGCTTTTCCATCTAGTTAGCGTCTCTGTTTTATATTTGGTTTAATTTTTATTTATGTACTTTATCTTTTAGCTATATCTGTTCTTAGTAACTTTGTTCTTATATTCCCTTTTATTGTTGTATAATTAGTGCCCTTAACCTGATGACATATGTGGTACTTTGTTAATAGTCTTTTATTTATTGTCTTAATTTTCCTGTTTTTATTGTAAAGCACTTTGGTGTACCACTGGTCTTTTAAATATGCTATACAAATAAAGTTGTATTGTATTGGTTAATCCTCCAGTATGCCCAATCCCTATTTTTAGATTTTTTTTCCATTTATAAATATAAATAAAAACATTTTTAAAAAATTGTTGCTGAAAGTTAAACGTTTCTTTAAAAAAAAAAAAAAAAGAAGAAGAAAAGCTAAAAACGTAAAATACTTTACTTTTTTTTTTTTTTTTTTTTTTTACTAAGGCTCAATTTTGGGTATAATCACAAAATTTTATTTATTTGCCTAATAAATAAAAGATATATAATTTTAGTTTTATAAAAGATTTTGACAGATTTCTCGAGTATTTGTGTTGTCTTGTTTTTATGGGAGGTGGTGATAGAAATAAATTTGTTAAGCAATGTACGCATCACATTTCTATTATTTTTGGCTGTTCTTGAAGTGCAATTAATTACGATGAAAATAAGCAGAAGCTGGAGGAAAAAGCTGTGGTGCTTTTCTTACTATTGTTTGATCTTTCAGCAACTGAACTAATGTGCCTGTTTAAGCTCAGTGCCCTTGCCAGTATAGGAATTACAGTAGCCTTTATGTGGAGCATTAAAACGTGTGGAAGTCTCTGAGGGATGTATAGTACATCAGACTTTAATGCCAGATGGTGGCTGGATTGACAGTTAATCTCTATGACAACTGGTGCTGTCTACGTACAGCTGTCAGCACATTCAATTCATTGTCCTCTACTCAGATACAGGTGACGAGGGAGGTGGTATAGCGTGCATGCTTTCCTTGACTTGAAGACTCAGGATTTTTTTTTCCCCCTAAACTTTAAAACACAGTATTTACAAAAAGATAAGCAACCAGTAACACTAGCACTGAATTATCTAACACATTATCTTTTTGTTGCCAGAATAGTTTATTATTTTAGTTTATTGTTGCTACTTTTATGTGGTTTATTTGCAAGAAAATATTAGGTTTTATATAACAGATATTACCAAAGTGTTGCCTGTACAGTACTATGCAACTACTAGATTTATATATATTTTAGGCCTTGGCTAAAAAGATTTCACTCAGTTACTTTGAGGCAGACTAAGATTTACATTTCAAGACAGATGGCCTTGAATTAATGCAGTCTACAGTGTTGCATCAGGAAATTTAATTTTAACTGCAGTATTCACCTTTTACACAACATTGAAGATTTTTATTCAAATGTGCTAGATTGCCTTAGGATTAGAAATGTTTTACTTCAAGATTAATATCAGTGAACAAGTCAGTCAACATCCATAAGTCACAGTTTTAGTGCCATCACTAAATTTAAAATGTTAATAATTAACTAAACAAGAGTTTAGATGTACATGAAAGCCACAAAGAGTTGTCAGGATAAAATATAAAACAGACTCTGCAAAATGAATAACATTGCTTTAAAAATGACAGTATTGTTGCCATCCATCCAAGAACAAATCAGCTTCAAAGCAAAATTTGCTGATTTTCCAAAATGCATAACATGAAAATAATAATAATAAATTCAGCAAACGTTACTCCAAATGTAGGCCATAAGTTCAGGTGCACTTGTAATGGAAAACATAAATGAGTTGGTGCAGTTGTCCTTTACAGGGTGACCAGTAACTGCAGGAAGATGGGGCTGAGTGATCACAAAAGATCTGCAAGTCTTCAATTTTTGTCACAACAGGTGTCCATTGGGCTCAGGATGAGAAGAAACTGTAGCAAGCCACTGTCAGGTCTCAGCGTTAGAGAGCACATACACACAGCCAAAGAAGGAAAGGAAGGAACAGCGAGCTGAATCCCAACACCTGGCTCTAATGAGATTGGCATGCACACCCAGCAGCCATTAGCTTCAACCCAGCCGTGTGAAATGTAGATTCCTGGAGATGGCAAAACTAATAGGATTAGCCTCCCAGGTCTTGTTCACCTACTGTATTTCTCAGTATTGCAGTCTTATACATACACTGCTCAATCACAATAGATAAACATGCACATAACACAGCTGTCAAAGTGCATGTGTTGACAAACATGGACCCACCCCTTTCATTTTGTCAAGAAATTCGGGGGAGTTGACTATTCATGACCAATTATGCAAAAGAGCTGCCATGTAATATTTTTGTTTGTATTTTCAGTGCTTCTTTTGATTCTTGGTGTGGCTAATGGTGAGTCTGCTTTTTTCACAACATGCTGTGCTCAACATCAAGCAATTAAAACTTTAATTAGGCTGAAATGAGAAACTGTCTCTGATGCTTAATTTCTCATTTACTCATGTAAGAGAGAGGCTATGAAGTTTCATTAAGCTCTATCCACCAGAACAAAATATAGATCAGCTACAAGAGCTGGACCAAGTACCTGCAATTTATTGATATATTTGAGTTTTGCAATTAGGAGATCATGAGATTTTGAACTTTAAGTTCTAGTTATTTTAATAAAAAAAACTTTAAAATAGCTATATTGTATGATATTGTTTAAACTGCCGCATGTTTAAAATAACATGCAAAAAAAGCAGAAAACAAACCTACAAATAGTAGCAGCAGTAGTAGTAACACAATATATTTATTGTAGTAACTGAGCCTAAATTCAGTCTTTCTTGCCAACTGTGTCACAAACCTTTTCTTCATCTGTCATTGTAACAACAATTTAGAACAATTTCACAGCTCATCTCAGATTTCTGAAACCATTAGGAACCTTGTATGGATTTTACCCCATGATTTTGATCATTGAGATGCTCCAGAAAACCTCTTTTTTTTATTGCCTGGCCACCTTGAGATAAGGGAAGTTAAAAACTCAGCCCTTTTGCTGTTCTTTGACGCAATTCTTTGCTTTTAAATACTGTAACTGCAAAGCAAACCAATTATCTACATCAGTCTGCCTGCTTTTAACAATGTGCCGACCGGAATAATGATGCAGTCTTGTGCATCTGAAATTTACATTTCCTCTATGAGAGACTTTGTGTGAATACAAAGCAGACTGAATTCTCTAATTTTAAAGCTGGCTGTTGCGTCTCAGGTTCAAGGACTGTGCCTACTGTTGCATAGCTTCAAAGATTTCGGAGGAGGATGAAAGTAATAATCTGCTTTTCAGTCACTCCCAACTGTGCTTGCTTCTTGGGCCACATAGACAGTCTGTGGAATCAGAGATGAGGCTGCTTTCCAGTCACTCTCTTCCTGTCAACATGGTAAAATGTATGCCTAATGATAGGGCTACTCACTTAAGACTATTCAACTGCACTAAGGAGACTAAACTAAGCTGCAGTGTGAAGAGTCGATCAGTATTCCTGTCTCATATTTGAATGCAGAAACATGTTAGTCTGTTCCCTCTGGCTCATTCGCAATCCCAAACCACCACAAAGATTTTTTAGTATTCTGGTGTGCTCAAATCTGGTTTGCCCTGCATGTCACAGCTGTCATGTCTTCCTGTTATTAGTCTGTGCTCACACCGCATCTTATTCAGGATTCAAGATAAATAAAGAAAACACACAATGTAACTGAGATATTTTGGTTAACTGGTTTGATTTTACAAGGTGTCACTCAGAGCAAGCTCAGCTGTAAAAATATCGTTATATTAAAACAAGTGAGATCGATGCTTAAGGCGATTAAATATTTATAAAGAAAATAAGCCAATTCAAGGTGAATTCCAGCTCATACTGGCATTTAAAATTCACTGGTGACACTGCATTTACTAACTTTGCCAGCCATTCGTGCGTGCGTGGGTTATAGAGAGAGTATGGCAAAGTGTGATCCTGGATACACCTAATGTGGCAACAGCAACAAAGGCAGTATGGGGTATTCTGACATGTGTTTATATTGCTTGATGTGTACTGATTTTGTCAACACTCTTACAGCAGAACACAAAAATAATAAATATATACATACATATCAACATCAGGAAGAAGGAACACGAGACGCTCGAGAAATACCAAGGGCTGAGAGAAGGAAGAAGATGTGGAGGGTGAAGGCAACAATGCTAAGCGAGTGGATCTGGCAGATCCCTGGGACAACATCTGAGATCTGTCCAGTAGGGGTGGGGAAAAAATCGATACTATGTAGTATCGTGATATTTTGTTTGCTAATAATGTATCGATACAGGGACAGCAGAAATCAATATTTTGTTACAAAGGTTTCTTTGCTCTGACTTCAGAGCATGTTGATCCTTTTTCTGAGCAAGAATCCTGACATTCCTTCACTGTCCAAATGTGTTTAACTTGTTTATGGCAGCAATAAACATGACAGTTTACTTATTTTAATTTAAGACATGTTTTATTTTAATTAAGTTTAAAACTTTTTTATTTAATGTAAAATTATATTTTGTTTTCATTTACTTTCAAATTCTTCAGTTGCTGAAGGAGCTGCATAGTTTTCATAAACTGCATAGTTCAGAATAGCTATAATTGTACCAGATGGTTGATTCAGTTAAGTTGGACTAGACTGTAATACAAACCGTTCAGTTTGTCAACAATAAAACTGAAATGAGAGAAAGACTGAGTGTGAGACTTTGTTATTAGATAAAATGAATATTGATAAAGTTTACCTTTATGTACAGAATCTGAATATCGTAAAATATTTTTAAAAAATTGCAATAATATCGTATCATGCGTTAAGTATTGTGATAATATCGTATCGTGGGATGTATGGTGATCCCCACCTCTACTGTCCAGTAGAGTGCAGTCCTAGGAACAGCAAATATACTGCACAGGACCCTCAAGCTTCCAAGCCTCTGTAGAGGATCCGGAGTTTGAAGGACAAAAGAGCACCCACAGGGGTGAGAGGGGAATTTTTATATATAATTTAATTTATTTTGCTTCCCCCCCATTGATGCTTCCATACATGATGGCATCATACATTAAAACGAACGTTTAGGTGTATTTCCTTTCTGGTACTCATGATGTCCACTACAGTAGTTGCATATCTGTAAAACTGGCTTTTAGAAGATCTTTTTGGATAACTAGTAATGGAACTATAAAGGAAAACATTTCGCTGTAATTCTAACATTTTGTACATGAAAGAATTCAGTTATGATATCCATCCATCATTTATTGCATCTTGGGTTGCAGCATTTATCCCACAAAATACTACATCAATACCTCAATATTACATCAGATAAAAAGTGCATGATGCATCAAGTAAAAACCATGACAGGAAACAGTGGTAAATAATGACCTGACACAGGATACAGTCCACACAGGAAAGATGAGACAAAAAGACAAACATGTAAAGAGCTTGGACAGCTCTCCAAAAAGTCACAAATGCAGTTCAAGTTCATATACCCATGATAGATTTGGTTTGCATTTCCTGTAATGTTGTCATATACCCTTGGGAGACTCCCAATCCAAATCTGTGTGTGTTGGAACTCCAGAAAAATCCACCCTGCAATTCACAAAGCGACTCCTTCTACACTAAAGTCTCATTTTGACAGGAAATTTCACAAATCCAGACAATTTGTGAAAAGTGTCAGGGTACATAATTGACCTGTGCCTATGACTTCTAAGAATGTCTGACAAGATAATAAAGTTCAAATGACATGGACCACCAGCATCCAAGATGAGCAGTCAAATAATGACCTTTAGATACAAAATTACAGTATTTCAGTGTTGCACTACAAAAAATTTGAATAAACTGTATATATGTCCTCCCAAATTAACTATTAAAATACTGCTTGGTGATCTGCCCTTTGCTTAGTACATTTTAAAGAGGGACGAGAGTCAGGGATCAGGGGAAGCTGGATTTAAAATAGTGTTTTTGAGGGTTGGGGTCACAGTGGCACAAGTGTCACATTGTCAGGGGACGGTCAAGGAAACAGGCTGCTATGCTCCAAAAGTGCTTTGTGGTTTGCAATTAGGACAGTGCAGCCTCAGTAAACGCTGAATCTATATTTTTCATCCTTTGTCACCATCAGCATCTTTGAAAGACGTAAATTAATCTAAGCCAGTGAAGTGCAACCACATTAAACGTATGCTTCTCACTTCCATTGCTTTGAGACATTTCACACAGTAATAATGGAAAGGGGATCAGACTTATCGCAGATCACAAGGGCTACTTGTGATTGCAACATGAACTGTATAATATTTGTATTACACCCATAGCCATCTCTAGAGAAGTTAGTGTTTGCATTGTTTGAAACTTAGCTTAAGGCAGTGGTTCCCAAACTTTCTTTGCTAGGCCCCCCTTTGTTTTACATGAAAAATGTTCGCTCGCGCCCCGCCCCCTTTTGTCGCGCATGCACGCACAAATACATCCTCCAACCACACACACCCATATTTTGCTCCAATGCGGTTTCTTTCACACCTCAAACATTTAGTAATTTAAGCAAATACAAGTAATCTGCAATAAATTACAGGTAGCAAGAAAATAAACTACTAACTATTACGCTACGTCCGCACCTACACGGGTATTTTTGAAAACGCAGCTGTTTTGTCCACACGGTAAACGGCATTTCAAATCACCGAAAACTGAGATTTTTTAAAACTCCTTTTTTTCCGTTTACGTGTGGACGAGGAATACAGAGTTCGTCACGCAACATCAAAGGTATGTGCCTTTTTTCACGTCACGCTGTGCGCCACGTTATTGTTTACATGAGATGAATTGCTATTACTGTTAATCTTACTGTCTTCAGGTTTTACACGCTAACATATACACACGCAGTTACTGTCCCTCCATTTAGAAAGGCAGAGGCGTCACGGTGTGATTATTTTACTGTATGTGTAATAATATTCAACATTGCTATCAATGCATTCTCTGTGCAAAATGGGTTTAAAAACATAAACAACTGTAGGATACTGTTAGTCGGTGATTTGAACAGCCCAGCGCTGCTCCCGACGCAGGGAAAACCAATCCTGCAGGGAGACCTACCTCGGCACTTGTGCAGGTGAAACCAAAGGGAAGATTTGCTTCACCATATTTTCTAGTCTTTGGCTTAGAATGAAGTTGGTTTGGAAACATATTCAGCTATGCTTCATCTCCTGCTTTGGATTTCTGTGGGCGCCCTGTGCTAGCAGAGTCCAAGCGTTTTGTTTTTTCTTCCCCCCCCTTTTCATACCGCGCCCCCCCCCTGCAATGGCTCTGCACCCCCCCTGTGGGGCGGGCCCCACACTTTGGGAAGGTCTGGCTTAAGGAGAGATGACTTAGATTCTATGCACTTTCAATAATTGGAGATTATATCAATCATTTGGGGAAATAACAAAAACATGTGTTTTGAACAAAAACTCTAGTGATTATGAGAGAACCAAAAGAGGATGCCAGGGTGGCTTGATGGGTTGTAAAAACATCAGATTTGAACAAGGGTCATGGTGTTAAATGCATTCCTAATTCAACTGACTGTCATTGACTGTTTTGTTTATTTTAACAGGAGTTTCAAAGCCTTAACAGCATGTTTCACTAAGGTACTTGTGAAGATAAAGATCATATGTGTACAGTACTTTTATCAACTTAAACCTTCACAATTCATTTCCAATCCTGCAGTCACACACTGCAGCACAACCAAAAGTGTTGTAACTGTGTGCAATGAACCTGAAATTTCTTTGCCTTTCAAATGGTTGCTTCATCTGTGACTCAGCCAGTTGTCTGGTGCATTAAGATGGCAGTAAAACAGCAAGAAGATGGAGTCAGGTCGCCTTTTGGAGTAAAACAGCGATTAACTACGTAAATCAGAGAAAAATCTAAATCTGTTGTCCTCTGTTGCTGCATATATACAGAGTAATTCACATTAACCTAAGACCCAAACTCTTCCACGGCATGCATTTTTAATTTCTCTTTGATATTTGGGCTGATGAATGTAAAAACAAAGAATTACCTGATTTTTTTTTTTTACATTATTTTCGTTTTTAAGAAAAATAAGAGCCACATATGAGGATATTCGTTTAAAATTTTGATAGAACAGTAGCAGTATAATGTCCTCATAAGTGGATATCAGGCCCATGTAGAGCAGAATTGAGTATTTTAGTCTAAATAACCCAAAATGTGATGTCCACATATGTGGACGCCAGGTCCTAGGAGGTTAAAACACAAATCCACATTAAGTGATCACATTCAGACTCAACCAGAACCTCACAGATTTGAAACAGAATTGTGAATTTCTTCTGCAAATAATGACATACAGTAGTTGCTGCAGGAGGACAATTTAAAAGGGAAATTACACTAGTACCTGACAGCTTTTTATATAGGAATATAACCAGAATACAACCAGCTGGAAATCACCTGAGACAAATCTCCCATTGCAAAGAGATGGCAGTTCAGTTACTTTCAGACTTTTAGTAAGCTGTCTGTAACAGGGCGGCCCTTAGCGGCTGGAAACACAGTGAGATGGACCAAGGCAAGTGTAGTGGAACAAAGTATTTATTTTCTATACAGCTCTCCTTACAACAATTAACTTGTCAAGCTTCTTCACAGCACAAAAATCCACCCTCTAATGACAACTGGCAGCCTTAAATCTGTTCAGCTTTCACAGACTTAACCATTATTCCACTCTCAGGTAAGTTATTAAATCCCAACCTTCCACCACAGTATACAATATATCAATAAGAATAAATAAATACATAAATACATTTCACATATTAATAAATATTTCACACTTTAATGTTACACCAAACCCAATATTATAAAAACCCAGAAACCCAAGCACAAAAAGATTCCCCACACTCTCTTTACCAATGGTCTCTCCCGGAACCTTTAAATGGTGTCTGGACCCCCGGGGAAACATTTGCCCAAACACCTTGAAGAGGACACACGCAAGAAAGGTGAGTAATCATTATCTTACACTTATTTGCACCACTTTTATCCCTGTATTTCACACACACACTTGCATTAGTTTTCCTTACTGGTAAACCTTAATCACAATTTCAATCACCATTCTTTTCTCCTGACAGACAACCACCACATTCCTTGATGAGGAGCAGCTGTGCAGGATCTGAAATAAGGCTACCAACTGATTTTAAAATTCCCAATAAATAGTCAATAAATAATTAAACTTCTTGTGTGCAAATGTTTTACTGTGCAAATCCATGCTTAAAGTGCAATGCTAAATAAAGTGCTTGATAAGGTGATTTTAATAAAGTGAAAGGTGTGCTCTAAAGTGCTATACAGATAATATAATATAAATAAATGTAGTAAGGGAGTCCTCTTCCTTACACTGTCTAAGAGTGACTGCTGCCAGCCTACTTGCAGCTGGTCTCCAAGGGCAAAAATATTGTGAAACGCAATCAAGGAGCAACCACTGACTTTTCTAGTCACAATGAGGTTGCTTTCCTTTATTTACTTTAGTGTGACTGTAAACTTAGGAAAAATGTTTTTGTGCTAAAACCTAATTAATAAAAGCCCATCCCAAACGTTGGGAGAGTCAGTGTTGAAACTTTAACAGGACCTTCAATGTGTGGTTCTTATGGATGAAAACATCCCTTTGTGTGTCACATCATAAAGGGTTAGTTGTTGTTTAGGACTTCGTCACCACTATATTCATATGGTTTGTATTAGAGAATACTGACCAACAGCCAGCAGTATACTGTCATTTAGGATATTTATGTACAATTTATTTAATATGTTTTGTCATAAACTGAATATTCAGTGAAAAGGAGCATACTGACATATTTATCCAGCTAAGCTGCCTGGAAGCATCTCGGGCCTGAGGTGAGACATGCACAAAACAACTAGGAAGTGGCCAGTAAAATTTAAATGTAACACTTGGAGGTTAATTGTGTTGTTCAACGGCAACACAGTCAAAATACTTAAGAGTGGATAGTGGCAGTCATGTTTGATATAAACCACTCATATCTCTGAAGTGGATAAAGATTTGGACCAGTAACATTACAGATTGTGACATATTCATTTCTGCTGCTAATGCCTCTATTCTATGGATCCATCTGGATTTTCATAGAGCACAAAAAGGTTTGTGTTCATAGATACTGTACTGTGCTGTTAAAAATGGTGATTGATCTGTTGAGTCAAATAGACTTCACAGAGATTTTCATTATTGCAATCTATTTCTCAAGTTCTGCAAGGGTTGAATCTTTCCACAACAGCTCTTTCATTATTGTTGGAGCGCAGATATCTTCCCACATCCATTAGAACTAATGGTGTGGTATATTATGAATGGAGAGTGTGCAGCGCTGCCTTTCTCAAATGGATTGGGCTTATTGTGAATGACCCATGGTGGTTCATTTTAGCCTACACAGGCATTAACATTTTATTGCATTCAAAGACCATTCTCAAGCTCTGTATTGCCAGCACATTGCACCACTTTTACAAACCTAACAGCCAGGAACACAAACATAAAAAACAAAACATTAGAAGAGCTATTAAAACTAAATCTGCTTTAATAGGTTTAGTGGCGTATTCCTTGACCCACTGAATCTTTTGGGGTCTGCATTTAACGTCTCTTTCTCCTGATATTATACAAAAAATACTGTGAAATGTCAGCATTCAAAAGAGGTATACAGAAGAGTTATATAATGTTATATGAATTCTTTATTTTTTACTTGTTATCTATAAAAATTATTATATTGTCAAGGGCAACATTTAAGAAATAAACAATAGGTGTGATATCCCAGTCTCAGATACTTGCACCAATTTGACCAAAACTAAAGCTTTGTCTTTGTGTGTGAAAAAGTTAGAACACTGAGAAGATGAGTGGGCAGTGTATGCCATGGGCATCTCATCTGTTGAACAAATTGTATGAAGACATTGAGAACTATTGTCACGGCCTTTTATGTTCCAAACATAAAAAAATTTAAAAACGTCCAAGAGAAGGCCGTGGGCAGTGTTGCCAACTTAGCGACTTTGTCTCTATATTTAGCGAGTTTTCAGACCCCCTAGCGACTTTTTTTCTAAAAAAAAGTCGCTAAAAAAAAGACGTGAAAGCGAATATCGCTTTTACTCTCAACAAGCAGCGGGTGCTGTAACGCAGTCAGTTCTTCTTTTACTCTTTTACTCTTATGCTGTTTTGTGGATCACAAGGTTCAAAACTACTTATAAACACACACACACACACACAAAGTAACTCCACCAGAGTGCCTATTTTGGGTCACTTTTGCCGGTCCAAGCCCGGGTAAAGGAGCAGGGTTGGAATTGTGACATTAAAAAAAACAATAATTGCTAAAATAAATTTAATTTGTAGTTCTAAATAAATTCTAAATGCATTTAGGACGTTTTTTACTCACTTTATGTCTCTTCCACGATGTTATTTCTCTCTCCAACAACATAGATTACAATTACATTAGCATGACCAATTATGCAAATTAGGTGATGACGTCATTTAGCGACTTCTAGGACAGCCAATAGCGATTTTCCTTACTGAAGAGTTGGCAACACTGGCCGTGGGTGGCAATGGGAGGTTTATTTTAGAACACACTTCTGACTCCATTGTTTAAAAATCATATTATAAATAAAAATCAACCAAATAACTTCTTAAAACTTAAAATTAAATGAAAGTTAACTTAATTTGCTTTAACAACTTCAAAAGTGGTCAAAAAAATAATAATTTTCTAACCCTCCCGTCTTCCCATCAGACATTTGGCAAACAAAAAAAACATCTTTACCACACCCCTCCAGGGTGCTCTTAATCCCCTGATTAATGGGAGGGTCCATAAGCCAATAAACCAATCACTTTCCAAAAACTTTTCCAATAAAATGAATTACAAATTTACACAAAACTAGGTCAGCATATTCTTACAACTTTAAAGAAAAAACAAAAATGAATACAAATTGTGTTTTTTATAATCATTCAACAAAAAAAATGGCCACAACACCTATATTACTTATACAGTATGAATAACTTACATAGGCTGTTTCATTTGTTTAGATGAACTTAACCCCAAAGTTGAACTCAAGTATTTGGGTTAAAATAATTTTTCTTACTGTGCACTGTGACTACAAAATAAATAAATAAATAAATAAATGAATAAATAAATAAAGATTAAGACTTCAAACTTTCTACAGTATTTTAATCATCAACTTCTTCAATTTAAGCCTCAGTGTTGAAGATGACAGCTTATCCAGTTTCAGCACAACTTTAAAGGATTTTTTGAAAAAGATTCATATCAAGGCCAGAGCGGAAATGGAAGCAAACACATAACTTCAATTTTTATGGGTTTCATATTAAGTTTGATTCAGTAATACTTCAGTTGGCCATGTCTTCCACAGACATCCTGGACAGCAGAGCCATGTCAACTATATACTTTTTATTGCTGAACCAAGGTTGTTGTGACAACAATATGTCTGTGCACATTGTGAGGAGAATATATGGAACCGGCCTGTCAAAATCAGTGAGGTAGAATGATAGCAGTGTGTTTCTAAAAGCAAACTGTCCAACAGTCAATTTGTAACTATGGTGTTGGAACTTTGCCTGTCAGTTTTGCAAAGTTTCTTTATTTTGAATTCCTTCTGTTAACTCTACAGACGTTAAGCGAAAGTTCTATTAAAACATCCAATACTTTGTCCTTGTTATAATTTTATAGTTTTATTCATAGGATGCAAGGCTAAAAGATGACAAGTGACCAGGCTGACAGGAAATTTTTGCGTTTGCCGTTGTCATCCTTTGTATAATGCAATAAAAATTATGTCACTCTTTTTGTGTCATTTTGGCTTATTGTGGAACTGGCCTGGCAGCTAGGCTGAAAGCAGGTGTGCACGAGGAGTTTGTCTTTAAATGCATTTTAGGTATATGTGAGTAGAGAGGGATAGATTCTGAGATGGATCAGAGACAGATTGTTGCAGAATTTGAAAAACATAAGCTGTTGTTGAGTTGGGACACCTATCATTTAAGAGTCAATTGCAGTGAGTAGAATGCACCTAAAGCAACAGTATAAATGGTTATAGTATAAATGCACTGTGTTCGCGTAACAGTTCACATGAGCAACGACCAACTTCTCCAGCATGACCACAACATGAGCCCGCACCTCAATAAAGTAACACCTTTAACAGACAGGTTTTGTCATAATATTTAACAATACCACTTGATGGCCAATAGTACACAGGATTAACAAATTTATAATTTGTCTTCATATGACTTCAATTTCTCAACCAAGGCAAAGGAAAACTGTGGCATTCATGATCAGCTTACACCCTGTGGACTATACTTCTCATTAATTGAGTTACCATTTATTACTAAAGAAAAACGCGTTTTAAAAAGCCATTTGGATTGTATTTATTAATTTATTTAGCAGAAGCATAAAAGCTCAGCCAGTATCCTCACACTCAACTGCTTGCAGATGCTGGCTTATTGTAGCATTTTCATGCATTTCTGAAACACTTGAGTAGAACAAAACTGTCATTGTTAGCAGTGCAGTCCAGTTTGTATCCTATATGGACAGGTAAAATATCCACTGCACAAAATGCCACCACACCACAACAATATCATAGTTGGAAAAAACAATGATAGATAAATGATAAATTTTATGTAAGGTCAACAGAGAGAGAGAGAGAAAAAAAATGTGTACATTAGTCATCCAAGTTTTTAAAAGTTAGCAATATGTAATAATATGCAAGAACAGAAATTACTTAAATAAAATAACTTAAATGTATCAGTTCTAATAGGTTTCTCTGTATTTTGAGCCAAGGTCTACTGTAGTACTTCCAGAATTAAAGGGAAACCTTGCATGAAAGTGGTCATTACCAGTGGCCTCTAACTGAGGAAAATTAATTTAGAGATTCCATTTTTTTCTGGGCAGTTAGAGAAACCGATTTAAAAAAATAAAATAAAACTAAATGAAAATTAATAAATCATAAATTGCAGTGACATTATTTCATCAGGATTATGTCATTTCTCTTTATTTCACTTAAAACTGATAACGAGGATTTACTTTTCAAAATATGTTCTTAGTACAATCATTCACAGATTGGTTCATTTAAATGAACCAATCTGTGAATGATTATGTTGCCATGTCTTCTTCTAGTTTGTCAACTTCACCAGTAAAGGTTAAAAATATATCCTCGTTGCATTTTATTAGCATTTTGCTTTGTAGTTACTCAGTAAGAGACTATAAAGCTCCTTACGTGCATGGAGGCTTTTATCCCAAATCCTCAAACTGCACACTAAGCAGATGAAGGGAAGCTGAGGACTAGTGAGTGTCAGAACTACAGGGTGGGGAATTTATATGGATACACTGTAATAAAATGGGAATGGTTGGTGACATTAAACTCCTGTTTGTGGCACATTAGTATATGTGAGGGGGCAAACTCCTCAAGATGGGTGGCGACCATGGTGGCCATTTAGAAGTCGGCCATCTTGGATACAACTTTTGTTTTTGTCCCCCCCCCCCCAATTGGAAGAGGGCCATGTGACACAAACTTATTGGTAATGTCACAAGAAAAACAATGGTGTGCTTGGTTTCAACGTAACTTTATTCTTTCATGACTTATTTACAAATTTCTGACTACTTATAAAATGTGTTCAATGTGCTGCCCATTGTGTTGGATTGTCAATGCAACCCTCTTCTCCCACTCTTCACACACTGATAGCAACACCGCAGGAGAAATGCCAGCACAGGCATCCAGTATCCGTAGTTTCAGGTGCTTCACATCTCGTATCTTCACACCATAGACAATTGCCTTCAGATGACCCCAAAGATAAAAGTCTAAGGGGGTCAGATCAGGAGACCTTGGGGGCTTTTCAACTGGCCCACGACGACCAATCCACTTTCCAGGAAACTGTTCATCTAGGAATGCTCGGACCTGGCACCCATAATGTGGTGGTGCACCATCTTGCTGGAAAAACTCAGGGAACGTGCCAGCTTCAGTGCATAAAGAGGGAAACACATCATGTAGCAATTTCAAATATCCAGTGGCCTTGATGAAGAATGGACCCACTATTGTTGTACCCCATATACAGTGGGGCAAAAAAGTATTTAGTCAGCCACCGATTGTGCAAGTTCCCCCACTTAAAATGATGACAGAGGTCAGTAATTTGCACCAGAGGTACACTTCAACTGTGAGAGACAGAATGTGAAAAAAAAATCCATGAATTCACATGGTAGGATTTGTAAAGAATTTATTCGTAAATCAGGGTGGAAAATAAGTATTTGGTCAATAACAAACATACAACTCAATACTTTGTAACATAACCTTTGTTGGCAATAACAGAGGTCAAACGTTTACTATAGGTCTTTACCAGGTTTGCACACACAGTAGCTGGTATTTTGGCCCATTCCTCCATGCAGATCTTCTCAAGAGCAGTGATGTTTTGGGGCTGTCGCCGAGCAACACGGACTTTCAACTCCCGCCACAGATTTTCTATGGGGTTGAGGTCTGGAGACTGGCTAGGCCACTCCAGGACTTTCAAATGCTTCTTACGGAGCACTCCTTTGTTGCCCGGGCGGTGTGTTTTGGATCATTGTCATGTTGGAAGACCCAGCCTCGTTTCATCTTCAAAGTTCTCACTGATGGAAGGAGGTTTTGGCTCAAAATCTCACGATACTTGGCCCCATTCATTCTGTCCTTAACACGGATCAGTCATCCTGTCCCTTGGCAGAAAAACAGCCCCATAGCATGATGTTTCCACCCCCATGCTTCACAGTAGGTATGGTGTTCTTGGGATGCAACTCAGTATTCTTCTTCCTCCAAACACGACGAGTTGAGTTTATACCAAAAAGTTCTACTTTGGTTTCATCTGACCACATGACATTCTCCCAATCCTCTGCTGTATCATCCATGTGCTCTCTGGCAAACTTCAGACGGGCCTGGACATGCACTGGCTTCAGCAGCGGAACACGTCTGGCACTGCGGGATTTGATTCCCTGCCGTTGTAGTGTGTTACTGATGGTGACCTTTGTTACTTTGGTCCCAGCTCTCTGCAGGTCATTCACCAGGTCCCCCCGTGTGGTTCTGGGATCTTTGCTCACCGTTCTCATGATCATTTTTGACCCCACGGGATGAGATCTTGCGTGGAGCCCCAGATCGAGGGAGATTATCAGTGGTCTTGTATGTCTTCCATTTTCTGATGATTGCTCCCACAGTTGATTTTTTCACACCAAGCTGCTTGCCTATTGTAGATTCACTCTTCCCAGTCTGGTGCAGGTCTACAATTCTTTTCCTGGTGTCCTTCGAAAGCTCTTTGGTCTTGGCCATGGCGGAGTTTGGAGTCTGACTGGTTGAGGCTGTGGACAGGTGTCTTTTATACAGATGATGAGGTCAAACAGGTGCCATTCATACAGGTAACGAGTGGGGGACAGAAAAGCTTCTTACAGAAGACGTTACAGGTCTGTGAGAGCCAGGGATTTTCCTTGTTTGAGGTGACCAAATACTTATTTTCCACCCTGATTTACGAATAAATTCTTTACAAATCCTACCATGTGAATTCATGGAATTTTTTTTCACATTCTGTCTCTCACAGTTGAAGTGTACCTCTGGTGCAAATTACTGACCTCTGTCATCATTTTAAGTGGGGGAACTTGCACAATCGGTGGCTGACTAAATACTTTTTTGCCCCACTGTACCACACCAAACCATCACTTTTGTTGGTCCAACAGTCTTGGAGGGATCCATCCAATGTGGGTTAGTGTCAGACCAATAGCGGTGGTTTTGTTTGTTGACCTCAAATTGTTACTTAAGCCATCTCTAGACCCAGCGGTCTTAGCTAATAGGCCAACCTTCCTTTCATATCAAAAATCCTTGAAAGAGTAGCTGTCAAACAGCTAACTGATCATCTGCAGAGGAATGGCTTATTTGAAGAGTTTCAGTCAGGTTTCAGAGCTCATCACAGCAACAGAAACAGCTTTAGTGAAGGTTACAAATGATCTTATGGCCTCTGACAGTGGACTCATCTCTGTGCTTATCCTCAGCGCAGCGTTCGATACAGTTGACCATAATATTCTATTAGAACATGCTGGAGGCATTACAGGTACTGCGCTGCAGTAGTTTTCTACCTAGTTGACTCCAATTTGCTCATGTAAATGGAGAGTCCTCTTCACACACTAAGGTTAATTATGGAGTTCCACAGGGTTCGGTGCTAAGACCACTTCTGTTTACATTATACATGCTTCCCTTAGGCAGCATCATTAGAAGGCATAGCATAAATTTTCACTGCTATGCAGATGACACAAATTTATCCATCCATCCATGAAGCCAGAACACACAGTTAAACTGCAGGAATGTTCTAAAGACCTGGATGACCTCCAATTTTCTGCTTCTAAATTCAGGTTATTGTACTCAGAGTCATTTTTGAACAGGATATGTTTGTCAATGCACATATGAAAAAAAAATATATGTAGGACTGCTTTTAATCCGTTTGTGCAATATCTCAAAGATATTTCTAATTTTAGAGTGACGCTGAAAATAGTTCATGCATTTATTACTTCTCGGCTGGACTACTGTAATTCATTATTATTATTATCAGGAAGTCCTAAAAACCTCCTGGAAAGCCTTCAATTAATCCAAAATGCTGCAGCAAGAGTCCTGACAGGGACTAGAAAGAGCATATTTCTCCTGTATTGGCTTCATTTCATTGGCCCCCTGTTAAATCCAGTATTGAATTCAAAATCCTGCTCTTCACATGTAAGGTCCAAAATAATCAGGCCCCATCTTAATGACTTCATAGTATCCCATTAGAGTACTGAATAGGAGGCAAAGCCTTTAGTTTTCAGGCCTCTTCTCTGGAACCAGCTTCCAGTTTGGATTCAGGAGACACACCATCTCTACTTTTTTGCCTAAGATTAGGCTTAAAACTTTCTTTTGCTAAAGCATATAGTTAGGGCTGGATCAGGTGACCCCGAATCCTCCCTTAGTTATGCTGTAATAGGTGTAGGCTGCTGGGGTATTCCCATGATGCATTGAGTATTTCTTCTTCAGTCACCTTTCTCACTCACTGTATTAATAGACCTTTCTGCACTGAATCACACTTGTTATTAATCTCTGGCTGTCTTCCACAGCTTTTTTTTTTTTTTTTAAATCCTGTCTTCCCTCTCCCAAACCGGTTGTGGCAGATGACCACCCCTCCCTGAGCCTGGTTCTGCCAAAGGCTTCTTCCTGTTTAAAGGGAGTTTCTCTTTCCCACGGTTACCAAAGTGCTTGCTCATAGGGGGTCATATGATTGTTGGGTAATGTATTATTGTAGGGTCTGCCTTAGGATATAAGGCACCTTGAGGCAACTGTTGTTGCGATTTGGCGCTATATAAATAAAATTTAATTGAATACCTCAGGCAGCAGAACGAAAGAATAAGAGCAAGAACTACTGTCATAGAAGGACAGGCCTCTGCACGGCGTATACTATTGACAGATAGGAGAAATGGTGGATATTGAAAAAATCCTACCAATGGTTGGACAAAGCTAAATTGAAAGACTGCACAGAAGCACTAACCATGGCAGCACAGGAATGAGCTTTAACATCCAAGACTGATACAGACTGAGGTCTAACACCAGGCAAAACCTCAGACAATCCAGCACATAATAGCCTGCTGCAAGGTGCTAGCAGGCAGGGTATACAACCAGATATACTGGTGATAACAGGCAGAGGAAGAAGGCTGTAGTGATAGACACAGCAATGATGATAACAGTAAAATTAGGATGTGGGAACACAAGGAGCTTGAGAAATACCAAGAGCAAAGAGAAGAGATGGAAAAAGATGTGGAAGGTGGAGGCAATAGTCCTCATGATAATTGGAATGGTTACCTCCAAACTGGGCAAGTGGTTCCACCAGGAGAACATCTGAGATCTGTGTCCAGAAGGGTGGAGTCCTAGGAACAGCACAGATACTGTGCTGACATGTGACAAGCACTTCAGTTTTGCATCTTCACACACTCACATTAGTTTACATTTAAAACTTTGAATTTAAAACTTGAATGCAGTTAATTCAGGCAGCAAATGTTTTGCATAATTCATTATAATTCATTTTGTTTCTGGCATTAGACAATTACTTTTACTCAGATATTAAATTATTATTGACACTAAAGTTAAAGCTTGGTTGTTTCTATACTTTATGTCACAGCTGAGCAGCCGGTGTGTTAGTGGAGTGCAGACACTTAAGGAGACGGAATGGAATCTTAACAAAAAATGAGCCATTTATTTGGCCAAAAACACGAATACAAAACAAGGCAAAAATGAACAGAGACAAAACTAAAACCTAAACTGGGAAAAGCTAGACTGAGAAAACTATGATAAGCGAGACATGGACATGCTTCTGAGCAGGTATACAAGAGTAACTATCATGAGAAAATCTGTGAACATGAAACATGAACATAACCTGACCAGCATCATGAGGTACCTGGAATCCAGTATGACATGGAGGAAGGAAAACAGACGCACCATCAATGAACAAAGCGAAACAGAGGACTTAAATAGACAGGAGGGAAATGAGGGAAGTGGAAACACCCGGGGAGACGCAGCTGACACAAATTATCATAACGCCACAGGGGAAAGTAAGACAAAGCACAATGAACATAGAAACAAGGCTTTCAAAATAAAACAGGAAACATGGAGAGACATGACCTGGGACACGTAAGCTTGACACAAGAGACAGAGGGAGAAAGAGAGGGAGAGGAACACAGAGGAGAGAGGAACCTACATAGACAGGGAAGCACAGAAAAAACATAAACCAGACTAAAACTCAACCAAGACAAACTACTAATAATACTAGAACATGTCATTATCTCATAAGTTATACAAAATAACTCAACTTCTTAACTTAAGAATAGCACATGATTTTAATATAATATTAACATGAGAAATCAACAATACAAAATAAGACCGAGCCGCTGACAGCTTTACTTATTTATTATTTCTACTCTTTGCCTGTACTTAACTGTTTTATGGATTTGTATGTGTATGTATGTGTACTGCTGTCCTTGTGTCCGGGGACACTGTTGTAAAAGAGATTTGTAATCCAAGAGTTTTGTTTTTACCTGGTTAAATAAAGGTTATGAGGGAGAGTCAAAATACAAGGCTCGTCAAATCCCAATGCCATCTTGTGGCTCTAGTTTGAGCAACACATTACACATTATATGCTGGGCTACTTACACATATGACACTTTTCATTTTGCTTCCTTTTTGCAATCCTCCCTCCTACTCACAGCTTCCAGTTCTTTAAATAAAGCTTAATGAGAACAGGGAGACTTACGGAGCAGTCAAGACAGAGAAGACACGTGTGTTAAAGGATACAGGTATATAAATAGTTAGTGTGAACCATGAATCACAAGCATTATAGACCCACTTTAAATTTAGTAGGTAGATAAAAGAAAAGAGAAATATAAAAAGAGATCTCAGCCTCAGTGGTACTACTTGTTTCATAAAGTTAATAATAATAATAATAATCATTATCATTATCATTTAGCTAAAATGTAGCTTATTTTACTTCTATTTTTGTGCAAATCTATTAAAAACAAATCAGTAAGGCACACTGTCACCCTGAAGGACATATTTTATTTTTAATTATGATGAACCTGGTGACTTGAGCATGTTGACTCAATCCCAGATAAATGCACCAAATGCTATGACTACTAACTACTGCACTTAGTAATCAGTTGTTTTAAAAAACCCATGAAAGCACATCTTTGCTTTTCCAACTGAAGTGCTAAAATGCAGCAAAATGAAAAAGTCATTTTCCACATTAAGGTTTATGTTTATATTGTGCGACCTGATTAATGCTTGAGCACAAAACAGTAGGAAAAGTAAAACTACTGATGGTGTTACGTTATTTCTTGAAATTTGTTTACCTATTTTTTTTTTAAAGAAAAAAGAGTTTCCCTTTGAAAATATATAACTTAAAACAAATCTTACTTTTAGGCTATTTTATCAGTCTTTACATACAGCCCTGTCACGTTGTGCATAACGCATACATCTGAGATTATGACATATGGTGTGACAGAAAACATTTGGAAAGATATTGGCAGGCTAAGTTAAATCAACAGCAGCACTTTAGAGATAATATTAAATTACTCAATGTCACTGAAAAAGAAAACAAACATTTCTGACTCAGGGAAGGCGCATGAATACTTTAGCACTCAGTGGTATTTATTTAAAAACAAATAACCTTATGTGACTTTATATTTTTACACATTTAAGGTCAGCTACACTGACATCTGGCTGTTTGTTCATTAGCAATAAATTAAGAATCTGTCATATATAATTCCCTTCATCTCTCTACATTCATGATTTCGTTTAATATAAACCACTTAGGCTGAATCAATAGCATTTATTTTCATAAACAGGAAAGACACCCACTGCCTGATATAGAATGCAGTAAAATAAAATAATAATGCAACTGTCTATTGAATTTGGTATTTTATAATTTATAACATTGATATTCAATTAAAATGTACTTCAAAATATTGCTGTTTATCTACTGTAATATCCATCCTCTGAGATTCTGAAAATATGCAGATATGGTTTCAGATCCCAAAGGCAATCATAACAAGTGCAGGATATGAGATAAAAGAGCAAGGTTTTAATCAACTACTATTGATTAAATTAAGCAACCCAGGAGGCTGTCTTACAACATCAACTTTCTGCTTCCTCTTGTAATGAAACTGAGATGGGGGGGTGCAAAAAGACATTTTTACACAATGGTGCTAGTGATGTTTGTCACATCAACTACTCCATCAAATGGGAGATGAATAAAGAACTGCCCAAAACTCAGACAGGTGCCTGTCATTTAGTATCTCATCAAATGCTAAATCTTTATTATATGAATGAAAGATGAGTGCATAAATGAATCAACTGCCTATTTGAAAACAAACTATTGTGTGTGTGTGCTCATCAATAATTTTTTCTTTCTCATCTTTGAAATTAAATCATTATGCACCCCCCGGCTAACCTGAGGTATTACTCTAATCAAGCCAAGTAATTCATGTCTAATTGCCTTTAACTTCAGTCAAAATAGTAAAAGGATTCAGTTCTTATCTCTATGAATTTGCAATGTGCTCAGGATCCAGTTGCACAAAATGTTAACATAAAAGTAGGACAAAAAGTTTTAGACGGAGCAATAAGTATAAGACATTTGTTTCCACCATCTTTGCCCAGTTTCACTGATTTAATGCTGCTCTTCTACCTCGAGCCACGTAAGACCTCAACTATAAGACATAATTGGATAATTTTTTTAATCAGCTTGTTATCAGACATGACAAAGTCTAAGTCATGTCTAATTACATGCATATGAGAATTGCAGGTCTCTGGTGAATTGACTGTGACTGACATGTTCTTCCATAGTTTGAAAATAACTGGTAAGCTGCATGAAAAGAAAATACCTATAGGGTTTAATTTGTTTGGGGACAACAGTCACATGTGAGACTAGAAACTGTGAAGCACACATCACTTGTGTTTTCTCCTCAATTAACTACCCAAGGTTGAGGTTGCAAAATATCCCAAGGTGCTTAACCTCTCTTCTACCTTGCATTTTCCCCCTGACAACCCTTAGGCAGCTACAATACATCTATCTCACCACTTTCCAATTGGCTGTCTGGATACAGTCGTGATAGTGAAGAATATTAATGTTTATAGATACCCTTTGGCTGCCTATTAATTAACCCAGCTCATTTTTAGTTGATTGATGAACTGTGCTGTGCTGTTACAGCAAGACTGCAGTTGCAATTGGAAAGTGATTTTTGGGTGAGATTGTGTTGGTTTTGTGTTTACTGAAAGACTCATTAGAGGCTGCATGTCAGGAATAAGTAATATTTTCTTTTATCTAGAAATCTCATCCAGTCAAGAAGTAAGAAGGAAGTGCATTTGTTTAAGCGCACTTGGCTGGTACTCACACTGCTAATTCCTAGAGAAGCAGTGACGGTGTACTTCATTTTGTCAAACACTTAAATAAAAAATTGTAGTGTGCTGTTGCTCATCTGTTATTGTATTTATCTAATTTTAATGTGTGTTTAATGTTTTTTTTAAATAAATGTCCAAATATAAGGGAGAGATATTTTAGATTAATCTTACATAAACATAATAAATAAAGTACCAGTACTTCAAAGTGTTAAATAGAAATTGATAAATGCCATAATAGCTTATGGAATGGTAAATGGACTGATTCTTATATAGCGCTTTTCTACTCTCCCGGAGTACTCAAAGCGCTCTATACAACATGCCACATTCACCCAGTCACACCCATTCTCACAAGCACTTTATCTGTACTTAGTGCTTTTTCTAACTACATTCACACACATTCATACTCCGATGGACGCATCGGAGAGCAACTTGGGGTTAGTATCTTGCCCAAGGATACTTGGCATGCAGACTGGAGGAGCCTGGGATCGAACCTCCAACCTTCCGATCAGTAGGTGACCTGCTCTACCTCCTGAGCTACAGCCACCCCCGCTGTCAGTCAGAGTCATGCATTCCATATTTTTGTCCAGTTTAGACAATATCACGATGATTTTTACATTTTATCCCACCTGTTGTTGTCAAATAATTTATGTTTGCACAAAATGCTGCACTAAATATTAACTTGGCTGACTAGATAAAATCTAAAACCATATTATTTGACTGTTTTTTGCACACAATGGACTGGTTATGTACCGCAGCCAGGAGAACAGGATATATAAAGCTGTACGGCGAATCAGGTCAAAAAATAACGCTGCTGCACCGCTTAATCCACTCTTAATGTTGTTGTTTAATTCTGACATTGCATATTAGAGCTCTGTTACGGGATACTTTAAAAATGAAGTGATTTTGATTTCTCCCTCGTTATGGAATTGTGTCAGACCCAAAAGGACTTGTTTGGTAGCCTTTTAAAATATATTTTTCTATTAAAACAAAGTGAAAAGAGCAATTTAATATTTTCTCTGATAAATACCAATAGACTAATCAATTACTTTAGAATCTAGTCTGCAGTATCGCCAGTAGTAAACCAGAACAAAATATAAAAGAGCATTTATACATATCCAACTAAATGTAGATGTGTTTCCATGGCAACGTGCAATGACAACATGCTACATACAGTTTGAACCACTTCAGTCTCTATATACAGAAAGCATTGTGAGTATGCTCAGTTTTTAGGAGGAGCATAATTTCTGATACTTGGCAAATCGATGATGATCATCATAATGTGCGATCTAGATAAGAACCCTCTTAGGGTCCGAGATATACTTGTCTGCCAAGTTTGGTCGCTCACCTACTGATCATGACACATTAGATCAGGGACGTTGTCTGAGATGTAAATCGCAGGTGTGTCAGACCAGTGTAAATCTTTTTTGTCGGTGTGCAGAAGCTTAACAACACCTTTAATTTCTGGGATATTTTAATGTAAGAAAAGGTATCGCGATTGAAAGAAAAGCTGCTGTAGCAAATGAAAGAAATTTGTAAGGGCGACGCTTTAGGCTTAAATTAGTGCCTAAAGTTGGAAGTTGTAAATGTGTAAAAATGTATCTATTATTTATTTATTTTGGTTAAGGATGAATGGCTGTGGAAGGTCTGCATCAGTAAAAAAACAAAAATGTCTGTAAAACCTATGAAAATATAGTAAATGGTCTGTATTTGTATAGCGCTTTTACTAGCCCCCCCTAGGAACCCCAAAGCGCTTTACACACCCAGTCATCCACCCATTCACAATCTGGTGGAGGCAGCTACAGTTGTAGCCACAGCTGCCCTGGGGCAGACTGACAGAAGCGAGGCTGCCATATCGCGCCATCTGGCCAACACCAGTAGGCAGTAGGTGAAGTGTCTTGCCCAAGGACACAACGACCGAGACTGTCCGAGCCGGGGCTCGAACCGGCAACCTTCCAATTACAAGGCAAACTCCCAACTCTTGAGCCACGATCGACACCTAGTAAAAAGTCCTTCTGCCACATTTTCCAAAACCATCCATTGTGCTGGATTGGTGTCTTTGACATGCCAATTCTGACCTGCAGGCCTTATGCTTGGCACTCCTGCTTTAGATATAAACTTTCAAACAATGGCTGCAGAAGGATAAGTGAATTGATAGATGGCAAATTGACCTTTACCAGAAAGGGAACTGAAGCCCACTTTAAATAAACAGTTTAAAATGAATCCATTCCCTTTTTTACTTATCTTTAGAATACAGGAGGGCATGTTGTCTTCACAATGTCTAGAGCACATTGTTCCTTTAAGCCTGCAGTATGAATCCAATTACAAAAAGGGTGGGGGTGAGGGTGGGGGGGGGGGGTATATACCTTTAATTTCCCCTGCAAACCCTACTTCATCAGGAGCAATTCACCATCTTTAAAGGTTATCTCTCAACAGCCTTCAAAAACAGAAATGTTCAGTCTATTAGCTGACTGAGAGAGTAAAGTTGCCCTTTAAGCAGGTGCATCCAATAACGTCTGATTTTGCTCTGTTCATTATTTACAGAGCAGCATTGACTTCCCATTTGCACTGTTGGTTTGAAAGCAGAAACTATGAAAAGGCAGCATTGAGAAAAAAAAATATGTTCAAGTATGCCATGTGTTTAGAGATATGTTCATCTCTAGCGCTGAAATTCCACTTTTGTTTCACTGGCTTCTGCAGGCTATTATTGATGAAGCTTCACCCTGGGCTTAATCTCTCAAATGGTTTTCTTTTGAAAATGTCATGATTTTGAAGAGAGATCAAGTTTTTTAAAAAAATCAATAATGAATCATGGCAAAGCTAATAACAAATGCTATGGTAAGATATACCCTAGTGTTCAGTGTGAATTTAATGTAGGGAATGTGCTTTAAGGATGATGGGTCACAGATGGATGTCTACTCACAGCACAAGTACACCAGTCTTAAAAGCATATTGACATTTTTTTTTTCTGGAAACATCTTTCATAGCGTATGTTAAGTTAATGCATTTTTAGGTTTTTGAAATATAGCCTAGAAAGATGGGGACTTTCTAAATCCTGTGCGTAATTTTGTGATCAGCAGGTATCAGAAGGTATAATTAAACCATGTAGTCTGTTTAAAAAAAAAATCAATAAAACCCATTTATAATAGTCAGCTTAATAAGTCATGAAATGAAAGTGGATTCCATCATGTTATTCATTTAGTGTTGTATGTGAATCCAAAGACATTGTCATCAACAGATGTGAAATTCATGACAGCCTAATTATGGTGTCACATGAAACTGTCGTGGTCCTGGGTCGTGTGACCCAGTGTTTTGAGTTTTAGTCTATTTTAATGTTTATTGTTTGTTTAGGTTCATTAAGTTATTCTAGCTCATTTGTAATTATATTACCCTTGTGTTTGGTCTCCCTTGTCCTTCATGTGTTTATGTCTGTGTGTCTTATGTTGCCAAGTTCATGTTGTCTTTTCTGTCATCTTCCCCTGTACTCAGTCTCCCTGGTTCGTGCGTCTACCTGTCATGAGTCATGTCTGCGTGGTTATGTTTAGTTCATGTCATGTCTAATCTCCATGTTTCCTGTTTTACTTTGAAAGTCTGTATTCAATGTCAGTGTATTTAGTTTCACTTCTCCTGTCCTGTCTTTAAGTTCATGTGTGTCAGCTGTGCTCCCATGTGTGGCCACTTCCCCTGATCATCCCTCATGTGTATTTAGTCTCTGTGTTTCATGCAGTCTGTTTCACGTCGTCTGTGTTCTCACCTCCATGTTTTCACGGTCAGTCTTTGCAGTTATCATCATAGTCTCTGAGTCTTCTTAGTTTGTCACAGTACTAGCTTTCCCAGTTTAGTTATAGTTAGTTTAGTCACGCTATCCCTGCTGTGTTTGTACACTTTGTCTTCAGCCATAATAAAGGCTCGCTTTCTGTTAAGTTCACTCCCGTCTACTCACTTGTGTACGCACCTGGGTCCATCACACACACCACCACACGGCCTGTCTCCGCAGACCGTGACAGAAACACTGAATATGCATAGTTTGTGAGCAGTCACGTGTATCAGCACAATAATGTGGTAACTTAAGGTAACTCAACTAAAACATTACTATATATATTATATATCTCAAGTAATACATGAGCCTATAATATCAGGATTTTCTGACAAAAAGGAAAGGAAGTGCTGAGACCAGCTGGCATTTGGGAAAGAAATGGCTTCACGTTCTTTCCTGATAGAGAAAAAAGTCATGATAACAGTAGTTGTTTTTATATTTCAGGCTTAATGTTGGTCTTGTTATTAGTTATTTAGGTTTAATAAAGCATTGTGTAAATTTCTGCTTTACCAAGTCCACTATTTCATAGCATGATATCACATTACATTACATAGGTCATCCACATAAGATGCAACAAATATCCACACATGTTCACAAATTAGGGCTAATCTAGTAATGGGATCTCGGTGAGAGGCAGAGTCAATCCAAAGTTGTTGTTGGTGTTGTGTCGATACTAGTTTCAATATCTCTCTTGTACATTCAATACATTACTCCCATTGCATTGCTCACGCTTTTGCTCCTCCCCCTCCCCTGTGTTGCTGTGTTTTGTGCAGTCATGTGACTTGGCAGTGCTGGGAAGACACGTGTAGGCTGCAGTGAGTGAGAGCATAATAGCAGAGAAAAATATAAGCGTCCTGTGGACTCATTTCATGTCTATAAATGAAAAACACTGCAAGTTGCAATATGTGTAGGAAGGCTATTAGCTACCGTGGCAACACCACCAATTTATACAAACAAAGGAATAAAACACAGATTTAAAAAAAAGAGGACTCTAAAAAAGAAAGTAGGAGAGGAAGGTCTCAGTGAGACCCAGACCTCCAGCAGAGTCCAATCAAACAGGCAAACAATATTGTTAGAATATTTTAGTATATTTTATAATATTTTTAGTTATGAGTTATGATGCATTTGTTAATGTTCATTTAGAAAGTATTACAAATCATCATACAAACCCATTTCTAAAAAGATAGATATGATACAAATCACTGCAGTGCAGTACCTGTAATACCTACAGCGGGCTCTAAAGAATATTATGGTCAACACTATCAAACGCTGCACTGAGGTCTAGCAGGACAAGCACAAAGAGTCCACTGTCAGAGGCCATAAGAAGATCGTTTGTAACCTTCACTAAGGTTGTTTCTGTGCTGTGATGAGGTCACAAAAACAGACGCCTCAAGGTGCTTTATATTGTACAGTAGATCCTACAATAATAGATACAAAGAAAAACTCAACAATCATATGACCCCCTATGAGCAAGCACTTTGGCGACAGTGGGAAGGAAAAACTCCCTTTTAACAGGAAGAAACCTCCGGCAGAACCAGACTCAGGGAGGGGCGGGGCCATCTGCCGCTAGAAGCAGCAGAGAAGGAAAACACGATAAAGACATGCTGTGGAAGAGAGACAGAGATTAATAACAGATATGATTCAATGCAGAGAGGTCTGTTAACACATAGTGAGTGAGAAAGGTGACTGGAAAGGAAGAACTCAAAGCATCATGGGAATCCCCCGGCAGCCTACGTCTATTGCAGCATAACTAAGGGAGGATTCATGGACACCTGGTCCAGCCCTAACTATATGCTTTAGCAATAAGGAAAGTTTTAAGCCTTATCTTAGAAGTAGAGACGGTGCCTGTCTCCCAAATCCAAACTGGACGCTGGTTCCACAGAAGAGGGGCCTGAAAACTGAAGGCTCTGCCTCCCATTGTTCTTCTGGGGTTGTTCTTATTTTCTTAAATCAGTGATGAGTAGTAAGATGTTCTGGCTTTGCGGAGGGCTTTCTTATAAATCAACAAACTATTTCTCCAGGCTAAATGATGATCTTCTAAATTAGTGACACATCATTTCCTCTCCAGCTTACGAGTCATCTGCTTTAGGGTACGTGTTTGAGAATTATACCACAGAGTCAGGTACTTCTGATTTGAGACCTTAGTTTTCACAGGAGCTACAGTATCCAGAGTCGTACGTAGTGATGAGGTAAAATTATTAACAGATGACCTCTGTTGGAGTAGCGTCCAGGTAGCTGTTCTGCTCTATGTTGGTACAGGGCATTGACGATGATAACAGTGGGTGGATTGAATTCTTAAACTTAGTTACAGCGCTTTCAGAAAGACATCTACTGTGATGAAGTCTATCACAAGCTCTTGTAATAGGAAGCCATGCAGTTTTAATAGATATGTGAGGTTTATCATTGTCTTGCACAAATATGCAAGTCCTTTGCTGAGTAAAATGTCTTGATGGGAGCATATGTTGCTCTAAGACCTGCACTGATGGTGCCTATCCAGATGTGCATGCTGCAAGTTCTCTAGGCAGTAGTGGGGCTGTTGAGTACTGATAACAAGCCAGATGGTACGGCTCCTCTTTTTTTCAAAGGATGTGGAATCCGTGTTTTTCGAAAAAAAATTCCAAATTTCCTTTTGTGTGACCACAGACGTTTTTCTCTTGGTCTCAGTCTATTTTAAATTAGCTTTGGCTCAAAGAAGATTACAACATTTCTGGATCATGTTCACCTGTCATGCTATTTTTTAATAGGCATGATTCAGCATTGCCCAAGGACCTGAGGACCACGTGCATCACATTCTGATCTATTCAGATTCTTGGACTTTTTGGATGCACTGCAGACATATTATTCTGAAAGTGCTGCAAAAATATTCTATACACATTCTTTTGAAGATTTGTGAACCTCTTTTCATCTTTATTCCTGTGAAGCTTGGCCTCTTCCTTTATACCCAACCATGTTACTGACCTGTTGCCAGTAACTTAATGAGCTAATGCCTTTCTTAAAATGATATATTTTCTCAGTTTACTATGTTCTCTTTCAAATAAAACATTTTTTTTAATATTGGCAAATCACTGCATTCTATTTTTATTTCTATTTTAAATACCGGGTTTGTTTTTGTTATTCCAGCAGACTGATTACCCATAAACAATATTCAGACATTTAAATAATGCCCAGCCCACTAAATGTGTTAAATGAATTATCTCATTTGAAGTGAACATATACCTAAAAATGTACCATCTTTAAGTGATAACTACGGAGCCCCGCAGGGGACATGGGAGAAAAAAAAAATTGAGACGGACTTTTGCGAGATATCGCAAAACAAACTCGGGATCTCGCAAAAGTTTTGCCCGCATTCTTCGGTGGCCGCCAGCTCGAAGCCGACCGGGAGGTCGAGGCACGATGTGCTGGGAAAGCGGTGTTCCTGCCAGCTGTAGTAGGTCTCGACCTCCCGTTAGCTTCGAGCTAGTGGGTGTCAGATCTCCGAAAACGTCGGAGCACTTTTGCAAATATGTGATGTCTTGTAAACCGAGCAGGTATCTGACGTTTACACAACTACATTCACGCCTCAAAATATCTTAAAAGTGTATTTTGTGACCCAGAAAGAGTAATATTACAACTAAGTAGCTGCAACCATTGTTGGAATTCAACTTTTGCGAGATCCCGAGTTTGTTTTGCGAGATCTCGCAAAAGTTTTGCGTCCGTCTTAATTTTTTTTTCTCCCATGTCCCCTGCGGGACTCCGTAGATAACAGATTTTGCATAATGATGATGTATTTACCTTATAAATCAAGACAAAGTGCTCTCCCTTAATTAAGCTGAAGTTATACACTAGAAGTATCAGTATAAGTATTTGGTATCAGTGATAATAGCCTTGCATTTAGCTGATATTGGACCAATACCTAATTCTGTAGTATCGGATCCATCTAATCTTGACTACTTATGATCAGGTTTTCATATTTTATAATAAAGATTTTATTGTTTCTAACCTTAAGCAAGTGTATTAGAGGTATCTGAAGATCTACTATTCTATCATTGTACATTTGTTAAGTAAAATATTTTGTCATTGTGTTGATATAGTTGTATTAGTTGCAGTTTTTTTCAGTAATGATGAGGATGTGAGGATGAGGATTGTGAAAATAGCTTCAAATGTCCGTGGGGATTTAATTTGAACTAGACAGGCCTGGAGGGCAAATTTTTGAAAGAAAGTGACATGTCAACATTTCTTTGCCATGACGACAGCAGTGTTGTTCCCAAAATACAGTTAGAGAAAATCAACATCAGCTGAAAAGTTGTATCTGACCTCGTAAATAAACTTTCTTTCTTGATGCAACAACCAACAATCAAAGGTGGTCAGTACACAATGAATTCTTACAGTTGAAACAGTTCACACACAAACAAACCAGTCAATGACGTGTATTGAACACCTCAATAAGACATATAATTACTGTCATAGACTCAATAATTCAATCTGTTTGTCTTATGAAAGGTTTTATTTATTTAAGTATTCAAGTTAAACCTGTTTTTTATGGTGTTGTTGTACAGTTTATTTGGCCATCTGTTTTACAATACAAGCTATCTTGTAAATCAAATATTATAGCCCACATAAAAAAGCATACATGTAGGATTACTTCACAGTATTATATATAACAGCTATAAATTTAATTGGCTCACTCGTCATAAGTCCAACATGCTCCACAATTTGCTGCTAAAATAACTCACGAGAATACTTTTAACACAGATCGTTTGATAAATAAAAGAAAACATGTCGTAAGCCAGTTGCTGTTCTGTGAAGCTCACACAATGAAAGGGATATTTGAGGTGAAATTGAACTCCTTGGACCATTACACACTGAAGTAGAACACAGGACGCAATCCACGGGCTTGCCAGGAATACACTCTCACTGTAGGCATTATGCTGGAATTAGGCTTCTGTCTGCAAATGACTAAATGGGAAAATCTAATTAAATACAGGATTTGTAAAAGTATCTGTGCTGCGGATTACAAAGGCTCAGCTTCACTAAATCCACAGAGTGATATTTCTCCAAATGGCAGTTACATAAACCAATGGACAAACCAGATCTTTCTCAGAAGGCCACCTCTGCATTTTGTTAACAGCAAGAAAAGGGAGGGTGAAGTTGTTTCTTGTGTTACTGCGTCTGTACCCTTTATGTCAGAAAGATACATTGACTCACTCAAGGTTCAACCATGAGACAGCGTGAAAGGAAAACTACACTACAGGTCACTGGATCTGCTACTTTCACAGGAGATGAAAAACTTTGAGAGGGGCTATTAAGAAGAAGGGCACTCTAAGGAGAGCCGATGCCCCTGTGATGAATAGATGTTCGCTTTTTTTGATGTGCTAAAAAATAACTTTCTCTGTTAGTTTATGAGGCATATCGTAGGCAAATTGACTGAGCTTACTGAATGATATGACAGTTTAACCTCAAACTATAACCTTGCAGCCATACTACCATGAATCATAGCAATTTGCTCGAATTTTAATTCAGCAAATGTGATGAGAGGAAATTAATTGTTTCACACATCATTTTCACATTGCTACTGTTCGTAAAGGATGATGCTCAGCATGTTGGAGTTATCATGCAAGATACCGTAGTATCTTTATGTTATGTACTCTACTAATTATAGACAAAATCTACAGCATTTGAAACTAACTGGTTTCAAGTTCAGAAAATGCAACGTAAAGTAACGTCTAATCAGTGTTGGGGAGTAACGGAATACATGTACCGCCGTTACGTATTTAAAATACAAAATATGAGTAACTGTATTCCGTTACAGTTACCGTTTAAAAAGGTGGTATTTAGAATACAGTTACTTTGTTGAAATAAATGGATTACACGGCGGTACTTCCCTGTTTCATATTGTGGCGGGTCAGGACTGTTTGGGTTTTGTTTGACAGCTACGTTCTGTTGTTCCAGGTGGCAGCGTTACGGTTGCCATGGTTACAGGGTGACGCTCTCTCTCTCTGCGTGTTTCCTGGGTGAGAGAGGCCTTTTTGTTGTTGTCGTGCTAAGCTAATAAGCAGAATGCTACAGGTATAGCTCTAAAGAATGTAGCATCATGGGCAGTGTAGTCCGTGCTGCAGGGAGAATGGACTGCCATACCCGTTATGTGTCTGTGAGCGAGGGAGGGAGAAAAAGGAAAAGTACGAGCTGTCATCGAGCAAAAACGGGAGCTGGAAGCATGTAAATATAATAATAACCACTGCAGCCAAGAAGAGAGCCTGACGAGCCCAGTTGTAAGTAAGCTATTAAGACTCGACTGTACACCGTGTTCGTGTTTTCCTCCAAAAACAATAAGTTCAGTTGGAGCAGCCTTTCAACGCCTCTCTCTCTCTCGCAAGCAAAGTTGACCCAGACAACACAGTAAAGCTAGTTTTCCGACACGAAACCGACGTATTAGCCAGAGGTCCCTTTACTACAGTTCGGAGCAGCGGACCTTCAGTAACAGTAATAAATCACAGCAATAGCATATTCATGTAGTTGTAAACAGTATGATAAGTAATTCAAAGTATTCAGAATACGTTACTCTCATTGAGTAACGTAACAGAATACGTTACAGAATACATTTTGGGGCATGTATTCTGTAATCTGTAGTGGGATACAGTTTAAAAGTAACCTTCCCAACACTGCGTCTAATAAATATTTCCTCAATATGCAACAACCATGTTACAAATCAAATCTTTGGCCCAGAAAATCCAAGTGCATTTCTGCAATGAAGAAGTTAATCCCATGTAAAAATAGCTCATATCAGATAGGATTCAAGAAGTCAATCTGGGGCCTGATAAACGTCTATGTGTGTGTTTGTAGGATGAAGATTTTCCACCTTGTGACCCTGACAAGGTGTTCTGCATCCCAGCAAATGAGCTCTGAGCTTCAGAGGCTTTGGCCAACCTATGGCACGAATCCATGTCCAATTAACTGCCTCAGAAATTGTGATGGCTTGCCTAATTTATGGCAAATACTCACTTCGGCACACAAATGCTCACACTCCTCTTTGCTTATAGCCTCATCGCAGAAAAATGTTACATGTTTAGGCCAAGTTCATTTCCTTTTGCTGAAGAAAGCATAGGGGGTATTTCCATCACACTATAGTCATTAATAATTAACGATCGATTGGACAAATGTGTGCTCAGTAAAAACACAAATCTGTTATCACACTAAACAAATACAGAATGTCTGCATAAACTTTAGCTCAGCTTCCATGTGTTGATTTACCCTTTAAATGATCTCTAAATAAAAAATGTTGAGCGGTTTGGAACTGGATGCTGTACAGTTTTAAGGCCACAGGAGTGCAGGGCACACCATCCTGGCATCTGCTCTGCTTAATTTTTATGTTATTTTGCTGTTTTCACTGCCTTAAGGCATTGTAAACCCTATATGGGTTTTTATGTTTTTATCATTTGTTGTTAAGCACATAAAATTGCCATTGTTATTGCCATCTGAGTATCTGAAGTGAATCATTAGCTTTATTGGCTTAGAAGGCTACATAAAACATTAAACTCGTGACATCAACTTATGAAATTGACATTTTTTTGTCAGTTTATCTACTGTGATAATAGCATTGGTTCAGCCCGTGTAATAGTTCAACTTGATAAAAGTTGTATTTATTTATTTAACTAAGGCCATCTGCAATATTTTAGAGAGATATCCATCAGTTCTCTAAGTGCAAGCACTATGGATTCTGGAGCCAATACCAGTGTTGAGAACAGCCAACCTAATATCAGGCCCAGCTGAGTTAAATGTTCGTGTTTTTGGTTTTTAGAACTTCAGTCTCAACACAGTGCACAGGGCTTCTGTGACCCCTAAAATAAACATTTGTGTCAGTTAGTTATAGTCCATATTGCTTAAAGCAATTCTAACTTTCTTAAATAACAGTCAAGTGGATTTGTATGATCTTTAGCCTCAGCCATATTGCTAAAATATTTACTTACTTAGTATATGACTGCTTTTTTCCATCTTTTACATGCATTTACATGCGTTTTCGCTAATCATTTTCTTGAAGATGTACTCAATAAGCAATGCAGACGTGAAGCTCACAACTGTAAGTCTATTTACCCAAGGTTTGCAGGTATTTAGCTGCAAAACTGCATCAATATGCTTTTTTGCAGCTGCTTGCAGCTAATAAACCATAGATTGGAAATTTGATTAATCTATTGGCATCCTGTTTATCAGAAAGAATATTCAATCAGTAGAATTAATTTCACTCTCATTCTGTCAAAACGAAATCAATTTAATCAATTAAATCCTTAATTATGGGAGAGCCTCATATCTAAAGGTTAATCAGCATCATTCCCATCTCTGATCAGGGCTTCTGATTTTGTTTAGCAAGTTAACATAAAAAAAGCCTGGTTTTGTCGATCTGGTTTTATTATATACCTCTCTGAGCAGGTCCACAACAAACATGCAGGACTGCATCTTATCCAAACAAATTTATTTTCTTTAAGTCTATGACATCAGCTGGGCCTGATTTGTAAGGTCTCTAGCAGTTTAGTGTTGTAAATATGAAAAAAAAAACAGTAAAAATGATTTGTGGCTTTCAAACTGAGTAGTGACTGAAAATGGTTTACCCAGATAATCTTTCAAATCAGAAGCATTGTCTGTGTGTATTTAGCACAATAATGCATAAATAGCCAATTGTGTGGCGTACTTTTTCAAGGATATTTTTAATGGTTGTAATGATGACAAAAATACAAAAATAAGTTTAAACCAATTAATCAACAATAATTAAAATGAGCCCATCATATAAACATGTGGTGCCCATTAACATTTTCCATGAAATGCAGCATTCTGTGACATTGTGTCAGTGACAATTATACGGCTGCATTCATGTAATGATACACTAATAGCTTGAGCGCTGTTACAAAATCAATCCCTCTGTCTCCTACTTTCCATTCATTTGATTGGATGGAGATAAACGGATTGTAAGCCACATATTGTATGGTTAGAAAGAGAGCTCTCACCCAGATAGAACGACCTTCCAAGCCATGTGGGAACTTTAAACTTGAAAATGGTATCCCTGTATCTCTTCCCCTTCTATCTCAGTCTTTTATGTGCTGTATCTCACATTAAGGTATCTGTGAAAGGACAATTTGGTAGGATAAGGAAACATGCTAAGCTCTGGGGTACGATACAGACTGTCGGAACATGATGATAGTATTCAAACAACACTTCAGTACTTCTTTGAAGGGGAATGGGAGCTCAGCATTATCAGTGGGGATTTTATAAAGGGTAAGGCCATTTACAAGAGACTTTAGGTTTCTTTAGTGAAAATCAAAATAACACTAGTGGCTATCAGTAACATTTCCAAGCATGCAACTGTAGTTCAAAAACCTGTGTATTCTTTTAACCTTTATTAATCAGGAAGGAACAATATCAGCATTTAGAATTCCTGTCTGCCTGATGTTGGGAGAAGCTGGAGCTTGGTTCGAATAAATAAATAAATAAAATACAGGAGTCCAGCATGGGTCCAAACCCTCAGAACCCTCCTGCTGTGAAGCAACAGTGGTAACCATGGAGCCACCATACTGGTAGAGCTAATATAATCTGTTTTTATTTATATATTGTCCTAATATCTTGAGAAGGGGTTGTCTTTTTACTTTAGAAATTTCATATTTGCTCATTATTATTCATAGATGTTTGCATTTTATATCCATCCGTTTTACATGATGTTCTGGGATTGTCTCTCTTCTGTATGCTCTTTGTTGAAGTAATTCATTTAGCCCTGTGGTGTGCAGATTCAAGCTGATGTTAATGTTTCACACTCTTCTAGAACAAAGAAGGACAACACGCATGTGCCATGCTGGGAAAAATGGTAATTTGACTTTACTGGGCAGAAAGCTGAAATAGTTTATCCTATAATCTGCACTAACCAGGCTGAAATTAGTGGTTTCCCAGCATAGAGCACTTTTTGTGGGAAAACCCAAGATCCTTGGCATTAAGTCAGGCCATGTAGTGGTTTCTATTTTGTGGAATAATTATAGATTTTTAGCTTCACCTCACTGCCTTTTTATCTTAAGGAGCCATGAATTCTTCATGAATACAAAAAATGTGAGAAAATTAGATTGAACTGGAATTTATTTTGTTACTGGTCTTTAAATGTGTCTACTATTTTTAACAAGATTTTCTAGGCTAGATTCAGCTGTCCATCTGCATCTAAAGGACAAAGGTCACTCTTTCGAGGACGCCAATGTTCACATTTTGGACAGAGAGGACAGATGGTTTGAAAGAGGAGTGAAAGAAGCATCTATGTCCACTGTGAGCGACCATCTTTGAACAGAGGCGGTGGTTTACGACACCAACTGTCTGCCATCTATAATCCAGTTTTGAGATCCCTCCCCAGACGCCTTAACGCCCACTCACATCCTGGGCCATCTGACCTCAGGAATTCGCATGATAAGGTGGGACCAGGTTTCACAAAGAGCTCACCCGAAACCCTGGCTGATTGGGACCCACACCCAGTTTCACACCTTGGATCTGGAATCATCAGGGGGTCCTTTTGTCCCTCTGTGGGGGGATACTCCCACTAGGTTTAAATCTGGGACTCTCCACCATTTGACCTTAGAACTGCAGAAGCTTCTCGGATGAGAGGTAAAACGTCTTCAAGCAACTTAAAGAAGTCCAGACGCTTTTCTTTGCAAGCTCCTTTGACATTCATAGCTCTGTTTACCATGGAAAAATCTTTTTTTATGCCTGTATTATTCAAGTATAAAATGTATAAAACCATGCAGACAGAGCCCAGGTGCTTTAATTTTCCATATAAACATGGGGGAAACTGATATTTGTGACATGGGGTGAATGGTCACAGTAATTGGCTTCCATGTTTGATTTTTTTGTGGATTTTTCTTTCTTCACAATCCCTCCCAGGATGCTTATACTCCTAATTTAAATAGATGGGACACCTTATGAAGAAGCAGTCATACTGTATGCTCCATGGGCCAACTTTATCCAAATATTGGATTCCAAAGTATTATAAGGGGACTAAAATTGATAAGGTACCTACACTGGGCAGAAAGTGTTGAGAAATCTTAAATAAAGTGGGGCACAGATAAATATGCAAAGGAGACCTCTCCAAGAGACAGCTCAGTTATTAGGAAATGCCATTTTGTCTAAAGGTCTGTCTGTTTTGTATGATGGAGTGACAATATAAGACTAAATTGTTTAAATTTTTCTTAAGCATTCTTTCCATGTAAGGCCTCTGTTCACACCCCTCCCTCTGTACATTCGGCTTACTGGAGTGAGGAAAAACCAATTAGTGGGCACAAATAAGTAAGAAATTCAAGCCTAGGCCTATTTATTCCCCCAGAAACTATTGCCTGTGTACAACATTTTTGTCATTTAGTTAAAAAAGAGGTTAGGTCGCTCCTATTTTTTCACTTCTGCAGCGAACAGATGTTATTCTAATCTACCCCCAAAGGAAAGACAGGCCCTAAAAGATCTAGCAAATGATGTATCAATTGTTGTTATAGGTAAAGCTGATAACGGTGGTGCAGCAGGATTTCAGAATGAAGCATCGTGCTTTAATGAGGTAATAAATCAATTGAGTAATACAAATTGTCTGTATTAGAAAGTAAATAAGTATTTGATAAGGTACGATGAGCATAGATATTTGATGCAAGAGCGTCCCAGATATCTTTTTTTTTTGCTTGTTTTTGGGATGCTTTTTAAAAAAAACACATTCTTTATATATTGCCCAAGATTCAAAATGCCACATAAAACCACAGAGCAGGTTCAGCAGATGCTGAGGCACATAGTTTACAGAGGTCGCCAACTTTCTGCAAAGTCAATTGCTACAGTCCTCCAAACTTGTCCAACTGCATTGTGCCAAGTATAGAGTTTTGTGACGGGGAATATTGGTGTGGGGTTGTTTTCAGGAGTTGGGCTAGTTCCAATGAAAGGAGCTCTTAATGCTTCAGCATAAAAATACATTTTGGGCAATTTCATGCTTCCAATTTTGTGTGAACATGGCCCCGTCCTGTTCCAACATGACTGCTCACCAGTGCACAAAGCAAGGTGCATAAAGGCCTGGGTAAGCGAGTTTGGTGTGGAAGAACTTGACTGGCCTGCACAGAGTCCTGACCTCAACCTGACAGAAAATGTTTGAGATGAATTAGAGTGTTGACTGCGAGCCATGCCTTCTCGTCCAACATCATTGTCTGACCTCACAAATGTGCTTCTGGAAGAATGGTCAAAAATTCCCATAAATACATCCCTAAACCTTGTGGAAAGCCTTTCCAGTAGAGCTAAAGGTGTAGCTGCAAAGGTTGGGCTGGCATCATATTGAATCCTACGGATTAAAGTTGGTGAAGGTGTGTAAAGGTGGATGAGCATGTCACGTCTGGCGTGGCAGACGTGACATGCTCGTGTGGAGTAGGAGAATAGGACCCAAGATGCAACTTTTGATGCGAGTGACCTTTATTTTATAAGGTGGGTGAAAACAAAAAGAAACGACAAAAGGGAGGATGGAAACTAAGCAAAACCTAAACTGGAAAAAAAACTAACAAAACAAACCTGAAACCAAAAACAGATGCAGGGAGACACGGAGAGAAACCACAGAATGACTGAGGGAGATTACGCAGACATACACACAGGGCAATCAGGGAACGGAAGACAGGAGGGAGACACGGCTGGGATTAATTGGACATAACAAGGGGAAGTGAAATTAGAAACACTGACAAGAAACACAGACCTTCAAAATAAAACAGGAAACACACCGACTGAGCTCTAGACACTGGCCTTCAAAATAAAACAGGAACTAACACACGCAAAGACACAGACTATGAACAAGGACTTAACACAGAGGAACACACAGACAGGAATGACTAAACACTAAACTGAGGAAGAACAGAACCAAAAACCAAAGAGCTAGAAAACCACAACCAAAATACATCACAACAATAGAAAACACAAAACACTGGATCAAAAGACCCAGGATCCTGAGAGAGCAAGTATTTTTAGCAATATAATGTATGTAAAGGGAATTTAAATTTCCAATTCTTTCACTTACAATTGCAACAAATCATAAGTATGTTTCTTTTTGGGTTTGATAAATAATACATTTGTATCTAAAAACAGACAAATACAGATATAATCTCACAGGACTCCATCACCTTAACACCTTAGAATAGTTTTTTAAAAGCCGGACATTTATTTAGGCCAATGTAAAGTCCTTAATTAAAAAAATGGACTAAACAAAAATCAAAAAAAGGAGCAAAGAAAACCCAAATCACTTAGTAGTAAGTCAGGAACGCTACAGGGACTCACTGGCAGACAAGCAAGCAGGTAAGAAGAAACAAACAACAGGTGAATACAATCAGTGAAGGTAGGAAGGAAATAAAAATGAAATGGGACATGACAGAAAACAGACTTTCAAACTAAAACAGGAATAATCCAAATCTAAATACAAACACTTGACACACAGGATGAGGAAACACGACGACTTCAACAAAACAAGACAGAGGAAGGACAGTGGCAACAATTTACAAATATTTAACATAGAAAATTACAAAAAATTGCCTTGCCTTAGGTTTCCAAAGCGGGCGCCCTCCTCACCCTGGCTACGCATTTAGAGCCTCCCTATGAAAATCCACGAGTTGGTGCCCCAAGATGAGGAGTTTAAGTATCTTGTAGCATGTTCATGAGTGAGTGGAGTGGAGTGAAGAGACTGAAAGACAGATTTTTGCGATCTAGGCAGCGATGCAGACATAATATTAATCTGCTGTGGTGAAGAGAGAGCTGAGGATGAAAGTAAAGCTCTCAGTTTACCAACTGATCTATGTTCTTTCCCTCCCCTACGGTCACGAGCTCTGGGTACTGACTGAAAGAATAAGATCACAGATGTAAGTGACGGAAATGAGTTTCCTCCGAAGGGTGTCTGTGCACACCCTTAAAGACAGGGTGAGGAGCTCAGAGGAGAACAGCTACTCCTGCACATATAAAGGGGTGAGTTGAGGTGGTATGAGTATCTGGCCAGCGTGCCTCATAGGTGAAGTGTTTCTGGCATGTAATGTGAGCCCCTGTGACAAACCCAGGACATAGTGGCAAGATTACATCTCTGGGCTGACTGCTCTTGTGTTTATTTTAGTTATTTTATATTATACTGATTGATTTCGTCATATAAATTCAATACTACCCCTACTAATACTACTAAATTATTATTATGATTATCCTTTTATGATTCCTTCTTACAGTAAATAAATAAGGGACCTCAATCAATTGTCCGAGTATGTAAAATATGTTGGTAGGATGAAGGTTAATGAAGTAGCTCTTACTGACCAAAACATTTGAAGCTCTCACAAATTCATACAGTGATTTTAATACTAAACTACTGCAGTCCTTTCCCTCCCACACACACTCACACTGCTTTGTCTGCAGCAGCTGTGTTGCTTTCAGTCTGTGTTTAACAACTTCATGTTTTTCCCAATATTATCTTCCTTTGCAAAATCAGCCAGTCTGTTACCAGAATGATTATCCGTAGTTGTGATCGTTTAGATGCTGGCAACGCCACTCCTTTCACGTGAATGCCCAGGGGAAATCCTGAGTTAACTTTCCAAGTTGATAACCAGCTTAGTGGGACTACTTATCCTAATTGCCTGTTTTAGGGTAGGGGTATCCAGATGATGGAAAGATACCTACATATTTGGGTAGAATAATAAGTGCATGTATTAAAGTGCCCCTTGTAAATTATTATATGGCAAATATTAATGCAATTAGAACTTCTGAACATGAGAGTTGCATTAGAGTAATGATGAGAGGTCTCCTATAGCAACAATTTTCATTCTGTTGCATGTGGAGTTTATTGTCTGTGATTCATAGGTAGAAAGTACAAAATGCAAACTTCTTCATATTTTGGAAATCAGTTGCAGCGTATCCCAGAGGATGTTTGCTGTTTTGTTTTTTAAGACTATAGCAATCAATCATTTGTCAGTAAGATGCCTTTATTTTTTATAGTTTCTTATAGGAAGGAAATAGAAACTCAAGTAACCATTGGTTACAACCAAGGTATACAGAAAAATGATTCTGAACATGCAACGCATCAAACCCAGAAGCAGATGAGCCACTCACTAAGTTAACAGTGCCATAAATGACTGATATGTCACTGGCAGCATGTGACCAACCTAAAAAGGTTGTTTCATGGATCCTGTGACTTACTCCATTATCAAATGGTTATAAAATAAAAGTCTATGAAGAACATAAAACACGTACCAGTAAAAAGCAACACTGATAAAAGGAAAAGAGATGAACACGGTAACATTGCTAAAATATGCTGCAGCGGTAAAATAAACATTTTAATTCCAGGTAATTATTTTTGCTTTGTGCTCTGTTCCATCACTCTGTTTAAGTTGTTCTGAAGTGGGGAAACCTGATTTTCTTAGTTTTTGGTTGTTTTTTTGTTTTTTTTACCACAACCTGGTATCAACATACAGACTATACAAATATATAATGATACGATACATTTGGTATCAAATGTATAGTGTTGGGGAGTAACGGAATACATGTACCGCCGTTACGTATTTAAAATACAAAATATGAGTAACTGTATTCCGTTACAGTTACAGTTTAAAAAGAATCAGAATCAGAATCAGAATTTATTTGTCACATACAGGTTGCCCTGCAGTAAAATGAGACACCCCCCCCCCCCCCCGACCTTACACACATAACACAGACATTACATTGGGGTTACAAGTCGGAGATCGGCAGTTACGGAAAAAAAAACACTGAAATGTACACACAATGGGAAGGTACAAGAGGAAAAAAAGAGACCCCTACTCATGCTGTGCTTCCGTGGTAGGACAGCACGAGAACAGGAAACAAAAAAACTCCTCTGCACAAAAAAAGCACATGAATGTTCACAGCACAACATTATGAAGACATAACAAGCCACAGGGTTGGGTAGGGGATGAGGAGTAATCCCAGGCAACACAGCAGACATCCTGCCACTGCGCCGACTCGCCAGCGCGGGCCCAGACCCGCCTCGTGTTCCCAGGAGGTAACAAGCATCGAAGGCGTTGGAAAGGGAAGGGGAGATGAGTGAGTGCTTATCAGTGTAAGTGTGTGTGTGTGCGTGTCCATAGTTCAGCTGAGACGGTGTCCTTCGCCCTATCAGGCTAAGTAAACAATCCTCCAGCCAATCCAGGTGGCCTTGCAGCGATGGGGAGAATAGTCATCACACAGTCGTTATCAGGGAGTGTTTGTCCGGCTTCAGCCTTGGGCCTGTGCAGCTGGCGCCGTGGTGGTGTCTGCATTTTGATCCCGAATTTGTTGATTTATTGAGAATTTTCAAAGCTGATCTTTTTAACACTCTGATACTGGTCTCTCGATCTCCCGTTGGAGAGCCGCGAGCCTCCCCATGATGGTATCAAACTTCTGATCCGTGGTGTTATCATTCTTTTGATTCTGAGACCTCACAACTGCAGTGATCCGTTCTGTGATGTGATCCAGCTTTCGCTCAAGGTTCTCATTTTGAGCAGGGCCCTCTCTGATGTATCCCACCATACGCTCAATGGTGTTGTTTTGAGCCTTCACAGAAGCCGTAAGTGTCTCCAAGGTGTTAACCATGCTGCGTTCGTTGTGAGAGGTCGCGACTCGTCCCGTTGCTTCGATTCCAGCGGGCAGCTTTGGGGGGGTTTGAACAGCCGGTTCCGCTCTGTTATTTCTCCGATAAGTCAGGGCCATGCCAGCTCCGATCAGCAAGAACCCCGTTATCATGGTTCCGAATAGGTAAACATCTTCAGCGTCCTCGATCGACAGTCCCGCCAGGCACACGACCCTCCATTTCTGCCACCCGTCCATCGTGTAACCGGCAGGGAAAGTCCCTCCGGGGCACTCGGGCTCTCCCGAGCCCAGACTTCTCGTTGAGAAGAGGGTGTCAATAGCATTCAGAGACCAGTTGATCAAATCCATAATTCTCTTTTAGGTTTTAGAGAACGACAGTGAGAGACTGTTCCAGGGAAAAGAATAATGCACATGAGACAGACAAGGACAGAGAGGCTAAGCAGGGAAGATAAGGGTAACGGTGTGTTCACACCGAACGCGATGGACGCGAACAAAAACGCCCCAAACGCCCCTAATTTGACGCGTGCACATTCGCGTCTCAACGCGTGTCCAAGAAAAATCCATCGCGCTTCAAAATATCATATTTTGACGCGCGTGAACCGGAAATGTGGGAGGGATGTGGGAGGAAGTTGTGCCAGACCGGTATCTTTGCAAGATGGCAGCTGTCGAGTTAGCGCTTGAAGAGAGAGTCTCCCTTCTCTATATACTGTGGAGAGCAGAGCAGCGGCGTAAAAGACGCCCTCGCCGTACCTGGGTCCATCAGGTCCTCCAGAGGCGTGAGCAGTTTGGTGAGTTTCACCATTTGCTCCAGGAGCTGCGCCTGGATGACGGCCGATTTCAGCGATATCACCGTCTTTCACTCGGCCAGTTTGAGGACCTGCTTTCCCGCGTCGGTCCCAGAATCGCCCGCCTAGACACCAACTACAGGCGCTCAATCCCACCTGCAGAGCGCCTGTCCATCTGCCTGAGGTTAGTAAAAGTATTTAATACGGTAGTCCTTTATTGATACCTGTGCTAATATATGCTAAACTATCCATTTATACACTGCTAACGTGGATGTGCTATGCTAACAGTGAATGCTCGGTTTTTACTGAAAGCAAACTGTGGTACGGAGACGACTGTTTATAATATTTCTAGTGATACTCAGAAGGTCTCATCAAGTCCCGATTTAATTCGATTTATGCTGTTATCAGTGTTTGCAATGATAGCATGGCTGTGGTGTCATATCAATGTATGCGCTCGGTGTTTGCTGATATCAAACTGTAGCATTAGGACCACTGAGTTAACCTTTGTAGTGATACTCACTCCTTTTTATTTAGACGGAGCGGAGAAGTGTGTGAAGGCAACTTGTGTTCTCCACAATTTTCTGCGCTGTGTGGACGAGAGAGGGGCACCTGCTGTGGTGGAGCCGTTGCAAGGCCTCGGTCGTATGGCAGCAAACAACTCCTCCAGAGAGGCTGTCCTGGTGAGGGAGAAATTCATGGCTCACTTCTCGGCGGAGGGAGCTGTGTCTTGGCAACCAAAGGAGTAGCCTGTTTGAAGTCCGAGTGACTTCCCCACAACGGCCACCCACAAACCTCTAAAGAGTGTTCCTGTCCTTTTAATTTTTTCTTAATAAATGGAGCTCTACTCCAAAATAAACGAACCTATTTTTACTCTCTTAAGTAACTTGTCTTCACTATGTTCCTATATACAGTGGTGCACAAGTTTGGGCAACCTTATTAATAGTCATTATTTTCCTGTATGAATCACTGTTACAATGAAAAATGTCACTTACATATATCATATAGGAGACACACACATTGATATACACTAAATATTTATTTCATTTCTCTTTTTTTGTGTTGCCAATTTATGCACCTGCTTGATTTAAACAGTTATTGCACACTTTCTGTAAACTGCATTTCACTTCTCAAATATCACTGTGTGTGTCTCCTATATGATATTTAACTGACTATTTTTATTGTGACAACCAATGATTTGTACAAGAAAATAATTACTTTTCACAATGTTGCCCAAACTTTTGCATCCCACTGTATTAGTATGTTTTGTCATTAGTATAATATGAAATAAATTCTACTTGTGTCAAGTCGGGTGCCAATATTTGCTGTGTAGTAGAACAGAGACATTTTGTCATTATAAATGTTTATTTGAAAAAATATAAATTCATTAACAAAAACATTTATCATAAATATATGAAATTTAACTATTTACAGAGAGACAGGAATAAAAAGGACCCAGCTTGGAGTGGAAGAGCCTCAGGGAGAAGGAGGAGAAAAATAAGAACATTGTTTCTGCCCTGGAGAGCTGCTGCCTCATCAGAAAACTACTGATCATTAGGGTCCAATGTTTCCAAATTTAACACAGCTGTGCTGTTTTCAAAAACTAATTTATAAATTTGAAATTTCACGAATTCTCGTGTCTGAGGCGGCATGCTCTCCAGAGCAGGAACAAGGCCGAGGAGGAAATGTTCAGTTGGAGACGGGCGTGGCCTCTTTAGGGACTCCAGGATGGCCAGCTCCACCGCCGATGGACCGTCCTGGGACCCGTCCCTCGCCCGCCTTCGAGCTGTCCTCCTCTGTGGGCCTGTAAAACACAGCACAAAACAACACAAAGTAATGAGAAGGCTGCTACTAGATTTTCATTTTCAAAATTGAAAAAAAAAAACAGGATATAAACTGATTGGTTGTAGATATTTAGTAAAGGTGATCACAAGGGAATTCAAGCAAGTAAAAAGCTGTCAGTGCTTGATGTTCATACCTGTGGGTGCAGCAGCAGGAGTGGAGGGACCAGGGACTGGAGAGCCAGGAGAAGAGACAGCTGAGGACTCTGCTGCATGATTACTTGACTCTATGAAGACAATATTAAATGTTAATATTATTATTAATGTTAATATAGGTTGAAGACAACAGTCATAGAGAATATTATATTATTATATACTTATATACTTATTATTATATACAGTGGTCTCATTTATTGCAGCACATGAACAGTAGTCACAGTTCTCACAAGTTGATTCTCAAAGTGAAAACCTTTGTCGATTTTAAAACGTAAAAGTATTATGCCGCGCTTTTTCTCCGTCTGCGGCGCCACTTTTGTGCGCCTTTTTTGCTCCCGGTGCAGGTGTGTATTTCCGAATGAGGGTCATAGTTATGAGTGTTTTTGTGCTGTTTTTTTCTATTGGACATGATGGTTATCAAAACCAAACATGATAAGTTTGGCAAGCGCAGGAGACACGACACGGAGGAGATTTGTCATTTGGGCTGCAGAATGCAATGCACATCGTTGAAAGCTGTACGGTGCCATAAAAAAAATCAGCGAAAAGGCAGGCAGTGACGGATGAACAGCGGGACTACTGTATACTGTTTATTAATAAACAAAATATGTTCCTGTATGACAACACGCATAAATTAACTGCCTACATTAACTCAATGTAAACATACCTTCTGACTGACACTCCCCTGCTGCCTCTCCGGGCTGTCCCTGGTCCTCGGGGGAGAAGTTCTCCACGGTCCGCACCATATTACCGCTAGTCTCCCGCGGGGTGAGGAAGGGGTCCAGAAACCCCATGACCGCGAAGAACTTCCATTTTCTCCCCGATCCTGCTGCAGACCCACTCCTCTTCTCCTTCTCTGCCTTCTTCTCCTTATTATATGTGTCCCTGAGGCTCTTCCACTTTCTCCTGCAGATGTCCTCTGAATAAACGCATTATCTTGTTAGCGGAAAGGTATTTGTACATCAGTGGGAAAATAGCGGGACAGTAGGCGGGCTTGCTAGCTTTTGCGCGGGTTCATCGGGTCAGTCTGAAAATTAAAAAGAAGGAATGAACTTACCAGGTTGCCCGATCTCCTCACTTATGTGTCTCCAAGCTAGGTCCTTTTTATTCCTGTCTCGGTAAAAGTAGTAGCTAGCATCGTACAGCTCCGGGTGATTAGCCACGGCACTGATTAGCTTTTCCTCCATACTGAATGAAGAATGAATTCGGGCTTTGGCTGGACCTGCCCCTTTGACCTAGGTCAGAGCCACGTCACCAGGCCCCTGATTGGTTGTCGCGGCGCGATTTGACGCTGGAGTTCAGATTTTTCCAACTCGAGCGGTAGACGCGAAACGCGCGTATGCACAAAATGCAACACAAAAACTCACGCGCGTGGTTTTATTCGCGAGTCAAACGCGCCAGACGCGCTACACTGACGCGCGTTTCACGCGTTTTGGCGTTTTCGCGACGCAAATCTGCTTCCGAATTTTCGCGGGACCCGCAATCGCGCGTCATCGCGCTTTTCCATTGACTTTACATGTAAACCTGACGCTCTATTCGCGTCCATCGCGTTCGGTGTGAACACACCGTAAGGAGGAGAGGAGAAAAATGCGACCGCCTCCGCTGAGAGCCAAAAGAGAAGAGGTGGTATTTAGAATACAGTTACTTTGTTGAAATAAATGGATTACACGGCGGTACTTCCCTGTTTCATATTGTCGCGGGTCAGGACTGTTTGGGTTTTGTTTGACAGCTACGTTCTGTTGTTCCAGGTGGCAGCGTTACGGTTGCCATGGTTACAGGGTGACGCTCTCTCTCTGCGTGTTTCCTGGGTGAGAGAGGCCTTTTTGTTGTTGTTGTGCTAAGCTAATAGGCAGAATGCTACAGGTATAGCTCTAAAGAATGTAGCATCATGGGCAGTGTAGTCCGTGCTGCAGGGAGAATGGACTGCCGTACACGTTATGTGTCTGTGAGCGAGGGAGGGAGAAAAAGGAAAAGTACGAGCTGTCATCGAGCAGAAACGGGAGCTGGAAGCATGTAAATATAATAATAACCACTGCAGCCAAGAAGAGTGCCTGACGAGCCCAGTTGTAAGTAAGCTATTAAGACTCGACTGTACACCGTGTTCGTGTTTTTCTCTGAAACAATAAGTTCCGTTGGAGCAGCCTTTCAACGCCTCTCTCTGTCTCTCGCTAGCAAAGTTGACCCAGACAACAAAGTAAAGCTAGTTTTCGGCTACGAGCCCGACACAGAACCCACCGTATTAGCCAGAGGTCCCTTTACTACGGTTCGGAGCCGCGGACCTTCAGTTACAGTAATAAATCACAGCAATAGTACATTCATGTAGTTGTAAACAGCATGATAATATATTAAGTAATCCAAAGTATTCAGAATACGTTACTCTCATTGAGTAACGTAACGGAATACGTTACAGAATACATTTTGGGGCATGTATCCTGTATTCTGTAATGGCATACATTTTAAAAGTAACCTTCCCAACACTGCAAATGTATGTCATACCACAACCAGCAATGTTTGAATCACACTAGTTTAAGGATGAAACAACTACCAGTAATCTAACAGAGCTAACGGGGAGTTACTTGTTGCAACTGTGATGAGCTGAAAAGCATCTGTGATTGGATGCCACAGAAGATTGAGGCAGATGAACTACACCGGCAGCAGACCGCATCGAGTTTCATTCCTGTCAGACAAGAAAAAAACAAATACAAATCCGAGGTTGCAGTGGGCACACGATCAATAAAGAATACAGCTGTAAACGGAAAAATAAAATAAAAACCTGACCATAATGAAGATCAACAGATTATGTAGACCCAACTTGCCTTGTCTCAACATGCTGGTAGTGGAATAATGTGAGGAAGACTTTCTTTGTATATTCCGCTTCCCTTTACAGCCACACTTCACCCCTATTTCAGTGGCTACCTCCAGTGCTATGCTGCACCATGTAATAATGCAGAAGTAATTTCGACACTGATTTTATGATAAAGAGTTCACTGAACATCAGTGGCACTCCCACCAGAGCATCACAGCACCTTTGAGATGTGATAGAACTCTTTTTTTTTTTTTTTTTTGCAGCTGACAATAGATTTGCAGATAGTACGTGGCACATTTATGTTAACATGGATCAGCGTCTCAAAGGAATGTTTTCAACATCTTTTTGAATGCGGTGGGGACTTAAAAAATTAACAAGGAGGATTCTGACAGCATAAGAAGATGAACGTGACAGAGCAGACTGAACTGGGGGAAAAAAAAACAACCCAAAACAGGAAAACATAAAAGAAATAGGAATCACAACGAAAACATAATTCTTGCTGAACTTATGCCAAACTGTCATATGACACATAAAGTTGAAGACATGGAACACAGTATTGGGTAAAGTTTCTCTTACAATAAATTAGGTTTGGGCTTCATAACCAGAGATTATGACTTTCCCTCTGGGAGGTTGGCGAGCTGTGAGCTGCTTTTCTGTCATGTTTCCTTTCCTAATGTGAAAATAGGCCACTTTTATCAGACACTGTAATGATCAAAAAAAGAATAATTTTCATTGTAATGCATGCTGGTTGATGCAATATTAATGAGCCATGATCGAATTTCATACTGCTTTTGACATCTGACAAAAAAAAGTGTAAATGAAACTATAGCTGCATAAACATACTTTAGATAGATATTTAAAGAGTCTACATGCATAATTAAAAGACAATTCACAAGTGAATTTTGCACTTTGGACACACAAAGTTAGTTGGGCTACAAAGACAGCTGAGTGGGAAAAGAGCTAAGGTCATGCACGGATCAGAGGAGCAGTGGACAGACACATGTAGTCAGTGGCAAGTCAGAACTCATCGGATGCAGTGAAGACCGGTGCACAGAGCAAAGCCTTATTGAGCAGTCACATGGAGAATGGAGATGGTAGTGATGGATCACACAGTGCACTTATAGTGCTTCAGTAAGTGAATCTGTCAACATAGCATCAGTTACTGATAGTCAGGCTTGAGATCATTACCATCCTACTTTAAATGTCTTCACCAGATGCAAGTTGCTCTTTCACAAATGTGAGAGGCAGAGAAATTTAAGAGTAGTAAAGAACATATTTTCCTATTTTAGTTAATGTCATCATCATTTTCATGCTGTAATAGTGAACATTTTAAAGGGCTATTTGTGTGACAGACTATAACCCTCTCAGAGAAGTCTAACAAAACACTGACAAAACATGAATATAAATTAAAAAGGCCGTCTCCAGATTGTTTTTGCAGAGGCATCTTTCAATTGGCATTCCTTGGATCACTGCTAATGTGATGTGACCACAAAATTGTTCATTTGTCTGTTTTTTGTTTTTGCCGCGATGACACAGCACGAACCTCCAGGGGCTTTACTTCTATCAACAGAAACCTGCATCATCGCCCGTCATAACATGTTTAGAAAGTAATTAGTCAAATAGCCTCTGATCTCTAACTGTCAGGCAGTAGCAAGAGTTTAATTTTCTAATCTGGCAGTCATGCTATCGGATTTGCAGGAAAATAATCTAGTGTTTATTGAATGCGCTGAAAAAAAATGGTGCTTAAATGAAGGTTTAAACACTAAAACTTCTCAAAGGACCAAGCAACTCTTTAAGAGCTCTTGGTCAAAGTACTTGCTGACCAACAGCTCTCATCTAATTGTTAGAATACAGGAAACAAGGATAATAATGATGACTCTGCAGAGACAGACTGAGCATCTAAATACAATTCACATAAATGAACAAATGGATACAACATAAGCAGATGAATGGGTTTGGAATGGAGGTAGGAATGGATAGAAAACAGAACAGACAGATGGAAGTAAATTATTATTCTCTGACCCGCAGATGGTCTTCGCTGTGGTGTGAAGACAGCCAAACCACAGACAGATCTGCTGAGCATGACTTCCTTTGAACAAAGCATTTATTGTAGATGTAGCAGTTTCAATCTGGGTAATTTACTCAGCCTACTCAATCATATTTTAAATTCTGTCATGAATTTAAAACACGCCTTTCCTCTGCCTGAAAGATCTATGAAAGGATGTTAGGGTTATCCACTGAGCATTTACTGTTACTAGTGATGGGATTTCCGGCTCTTTTTAGAGATCCGGCTCTTTCGGCTCGGCTCACTAAAAAGAGCCGGCTCTTTTGGCTCCGAACCGGCTCTTCAGGTTGTTTTGTTGCTTTAATTATTTAATCATTAACAATAATATAAAATTATGCAGAAAAGGAATTACTAATGTTTAAAAAAAGTGGTTTTATTTATATATGTTTATATATGGCCCCTAGAGACAAAGCACGTACAAACTCTAAAGCATATACAAACTCCAAAAAGCACGTACAAACTCCAAAACACATTTCTAGCGTTTACTGAACTTCCAAAACAGAGCTACCCAGATCACTTAAATTACACAATTGAAAGCATGTGTGTATTGTTTGTGTATTTATAGACAAGCACTCATATTTATTCAAATAATTTAAAAAAAAGTTCATTTACCTGTTACTACCACACACCAAATCCGGTTGTTGATACTTCCTGGCTTGTGTAGCCACTAGGAAACAAAAGCTCAACACTGCGCCCTAGCATCCTGGAGCACTTCTGTTGTCTTTTGTACGTGATTCTGAGTTTGTACGTGTTTTGGAGTTTGTACGTGCTTCTGAGTTTTTACGTGTTTTGGAGTTTGTACTTGCTTCTGAGTTTTTACGTGTTTTGGAGTTTTTACGCGTTTTGGAGTTTGTACATGCTTAGGAGTTTGTACATGCTTTGTCTCTAAGGGCCACCATAAATATACTTTATTTATTCACTCCACATAAAATGTAATAAATAAATCATATAATACAAAAAACAACTATTTACATTTAAAATTTTTACATTTTCAGCTTTTTCCTTTTAAACAAATTTAACCACAAACCGCAAACCACAACACAATTAAATATAAATTAAAATATTAAAACAAAAAGAAGATGCACATTCTCTGTCATATGGGCCTGCATGATTTCTGAATCCTTTATCATCTGCAACTGAAAATAGTGGATGATTACTATACCTTTCTAATGTGACGTTGTTGTCCCTCGCTCTCTTTCTCTCTGGCTCTGAGTGTAACTAACGCCCCTCCCCCCTCTGCTCAGCGTAAAGTACAGGCCGCGTGTGCGGAGTTTAGCGGAAAAAAGGGCGAGAGAGAGGGTGAGAGAAAGAAAAAAAAAAAACCTCACGGCTCCCAATAAGGAGCCGGCTCGCGTCGTTCACTTCAAAGAGCCGGCTCTAAGAGCCATTTCGTTCGCGAACGACCCATCACTAACTGTTACATTTCAAATGTCTGTTGATAAGTTAGAACAACAGCACTGTGTCGAGACACTTGCCAGCTCTTTATAGTTTTCTTCTAGGGAGCCAGAGTTTGTTATTTAAAGTGGTCTTGACCAAAGTTCTCCAGGCTCTCTAGAGGTCTTTCAAAGTTTTTCTTTGAACATTGGCTGCTTTTTAACGCACTTTGAGTCGAGTCTTTGTACTGGGCCATTTTACAAGAAATAACTGACCTATAACTCATTTGAGTATTAAAAAAGTCACCTAACCCAAGGGATGAACCAGGGTTGTCGCTACATGTTGCAGACAACTTAGCAAAAGCCACTCTGCTACTAGCACCTTGTTGCAGAAATATGTTTGTATTGGACCTGACACAAGTTTTTTTAAATATGTTAAAAGGCTGATAGGCCAGTGTGAAAGTGGGCCCAAAATCAGACCCAATACACGGTCAATTCCAACTGATTTTATTAAACACAGGGATAATCAATAGCAGAATGTAGCACAGAGGAAACTTCACAGAGCCTGGATCCACTGCAACGGAAAGATTATCTAAAGTACAGGAGATTTCAGGTGACTTTTTTAACTAGGTGAGTAAAGAAGGTTGCTTACTTGTCAGGCTGGCAAGTAGAGGCTATTGAGGGAGAGGTGACTCTCCAGGGGCAGTGGCGAAGTGAGCAGCAGGTGAAGGAAGACGTCAGACATTATTTCCTGAAGCGTTGGATGGTTGTGGTGAGCAGGAGGGCAGGCAGGTGAATTTCCATATTTTTGACAGGAGGTCGAGTGAACGGTGCGACAGCAGCTGGGAGGAAGATTCAGGCAGGCAGCGAGTTGGGGCAAGGGACCGGTGACAGAAGAAATCCAGGTAAGAATGGAGGTAAGTGTATAACGATCCGGAGGTGCAGGTAGCTAAAGACACAAGCACGCAACATTAAACAAGGGAACACTTGGCGCAAACAAAACACGGAGATCAATTTACAGATTTGCTGTTTAGCTGACAATCTAGTAAAGACGGGGGTCTGAATTAGTCCTTAAGACTGCCACACTGATTGCCGATAATTAGCTGGATTTTGAGAGAGAATGGAACAAAAGGCAGCCAACATCCAAAAAGTCCTTCAAGAAGCCTAGAAAACTATTCATGAAGATTAATTAAGAAATAACACGAAAGCCTTCGAGAGTTCAGGCAGAATTGAAGAAGGTGGTCACACAGGCTATTGACTTTTAATGCTTCGAATTTACAATTTTTTTGTTTCTAGCACTAAATAAAGAAACGAGTGGTGGCTTGAGACTATTGCACAGCAGTGAAGCCTCTTCAATAACGATGACTTTGTGACTTTAAAAAAATCCTTCTGCCCTCTGGCTACAGTGCAACCGAATGCCCCGATACTGTGTGCCAGTTATCACCTGTAACAGTATGTGGGGATTATCACCTGATGGTTCAGCAGGAAGTACCTCTAAACCCCCTTTGAGACTTACATGACCCTTACAAGTGTTGTACAGAGCAGAAAAAAATAATAACTCACTTTACACAGAATGCAGCAAGCAGAAATTCATGACTGTGGGGCTGGGTGTGTGGATTAGAGAGGAAGACGACGAAGGTCACAGGTAGAGAGCACTGAGGCAAGTCAGTGTACTTGAAGTAACATGAAGAGAAAAACTATAGCGTTAAGATGAGCGAGTTGACACCAACAACTTGAAACACTTCTTTCTATCTCACATCCATCAGTATTTTTTTTTCTTTTTAAAGTCTCCTATAGTTTTCCTAGTTTTAAATCTAAACACCTCTGACCTTGAGTGCAGAAGGAACGAAAGCATGGAGTGCCAAGAAAGACCTTAGCACCTCGCTGCATGTTGAGTGTGTGTGGACAGAGTATATAGGAAAAAATAGAGATTGGATGCTTGGTCCTACCAGTAGGTGCACAATGTCTGTCATGATACGACTGAAACAACAATAAACTTTTATCAAGAAATCATATCATGATGATTGTTTAATTTACAGGTTGTGTTTCACTTGAGTATGAATGTGACTGTGACGGTTTCTGAGAGTGACTGTAAAAGAAAACAGCACTTTTGACAAAGAAGAAGAAGCATGGTATATAGACAAAAGTACTGAGCCACATGCACATCATAGCTCCAGATGTGCCGAGCTATTGAAAGCCATGCAACAAACCTTACTCTGTAACTTTGGCTGAATCGCTGTCGATTCTGAGTGCTTCCAGTTGATTGTAGAATTTCACAAACTGTACTCCAGTGAGCTCTTTAGAGCAACCCGTTCTTTCATAAATGTTTGTAAAGGCAGAATGCATGGCTAGGTGATTGGTTTTATACACATGTAGCATTAGCAAAACACCTAAATTCAGATATTAAGTGGTGTTGTCCAAAACTCATGTCCATATAATGTATGCAAATAAATAAATAATACAAGGGTATGAAGGGTAATAAATAATAATAATGGATTGCACTTATATAGCGCTTTTCGGGACCCCTCAAAGCGCTTTACAATTCCACTATTCATTCACTCTCACATTCACACACTGGTGGAGGCAGCTACAGTTGTAGCCACAGCTGCCCTGGGGCAGACTGACAGAGGCGAGGCTGCCATATCGCACCATCGGCCCCTCTGGCCAACACCAGTAGGCGGTAGGTGAAGTGTCTTGCCCAAGGACACAACGACCGAGACTGTCCGAACCGGGGCTCAAACCGGCAACCTTCCGATTACAAGACGAACACCCAACTCTTGAGCCACGATCGCCCCTTCAAATGCTGGGTAAACAAACAGCCTTTGAAGCTGTATTTTATTTAGTTTCTAAAATTCTTTAATCTCTGAGCCTGAATAGCGTTGTAAAAGCTACAACAACTTGACCTTAGAGATACATAGATACAGAGATTTTGCATAATAAAGTCAGAAATGGTGACAAAACTAAAACAATAAAAACTCTTGCAGTTTCAAAAGTATGAGAGATTTTCAAACTGCCTCAAATAAAGTAGGTCTTCTGGACCAAACAAAACAAAAACAAAAACACCTTTATATGTCAAACTGTGATTACCAAACATTACATCAGAAAGACAAGGTTCTTCATGTTCTTGTTGATTATTACAGTTACTTTGTCCTTATATTTGAACGTGTTATACATAGTCAAATTTGTATTTATGCATACTGGGCGTTCAAGGTCCCAATTAAAGAGGAGAGGACAGAGTCGTGTCTCTTGTGGACTCACTTTGCAATTTAAGTAGATAAGAGTGGCTTGTTGTTCACGGCTGGTCCCTGTGGCGAAAGATTAAAGCGCAACAGTGGACATACAAGCAAGTCAAAGACAGGTAAATGGAAACTACTGGATTAATTTATTGTACAATATATAATACAGCTAAACACTTAATAGGGGAAAGGTTAGTGTTAATGTGTCAGTTACTATGGCAATGTTTCATTGAGGGAATAAAATCTCAAATGCAAATGTTTTATAGAGATATCTTTAAACATTTTTGAGCATTTTAACTAATTAGGTTATCAAATCTAAGCCCATGGTTCACTAGTAATTTCAACAGGTTTATTTATTTATATATTAAGCTCAATTTCTACGGCTACTGTTTTAAACAAATAACACAATAATTGTCAAAAAGTCAACATAAAAAGATTTGATATGTCTTGTAATCTGTCTGCTTTTACTGATATGAGTCAGCCTCTTAGTCCACAGAAAACCACAAAAATGTCCTTTTTAAAACAGAAGTCACTCTACATCTATTAGAGTGGTTGTTGCATTGCTGATGTTTGAATATCAGGCATAGGGGAAAATGTAGTTCACTTGTCTGCTTGCTGAATCTCCACAGACAATTAGGTCTGCCTCCTTAACCCTAAACCTATTTTGTCAGAATATTAATTTCCATATGACTTGATATAGTGTCAGTGCAGGAGAAACTTCTGGCTGAACTTGCTGTCATTCTTGTACTGGGTAGAGATTCGGGGCTTTGAATTTCTAAATTTAATTGTTAAGGCTAGAAGTAACTCTGCTCAGCTTGTTCCCTTTTTACATGTGCTCTGCTGCCCTCAACTTTTCTAGACCTTAGTTGAATGAGCTGTATGTAAGAATGCAAATGTCTAAATCAGAACGACTCGACGGTGAGCTAACTTTACCCTGCAAGCTTCCTAGTAATCCATTTTTACGCATTGAACTCTAGACAACTTCACAAGAATCAGGTTAGGTCATAAGTTGCCTTTTCTCCAAAGAACCGCTTGTCAATACTGCAAATACACATGTATAGAATGAATCTTGTTTAGTGTCACATTGCTAATTGCTTATTCGGTGGCCAATTGCATTATGAGGTTACACTATAAGTAGGAGCTTCCATCTAAACATCTGTCTCTCTTGCTCTCCTGTTGCTGTAAACATCCAGGTCTCCTTCCACCCAGCTTCCATAACTATCACCTTTTAGGAGTCTCAGTTGCCTTTGTCTGAATTGGTTTTATTGTTGCTGATTGATTGCTACTTGTACTTTTGTAGAAATTGCCTGTGGACTCTTACTTTCTCAGAAGCTTCTCTCCATGGATGGCTGATGTGTCATTTATTCTTTTATTCTTTTCATTTATTCTTTTATGCTGCATGTTATTGGACTCTGTAGTAAGCAGGTGTTCTGAGCACTGTGTTGGCTGCTTCTTTTAGAAACAGGCAACGCCATTTGATCAGTATCTAACTTTAGCTTCTTGCGAACTTGGATTTATTTCTGTTATCATCTTTTACTGTTAACGTTATTTTTATTGTGCATGGGTCTGGGTGGGTGGCTAATAGCCTTACAGCGGAGCTGCTATGCTACTCTGGCCTAAAGAAGTGTTCCTTCTTTGTTTCTTTCCTTTATCTTTTTTGTTTTGCCACTTTTTTGATGTTTTTATTTTGTTGCTGGCTTTGCCTCTTTTTTCTTTAGGGTTACTTTCTAGGTCGTATCTTAAAATAAAAATGTGTCCATTCCAATGAATGGTTGGACACTCGTATCTGTTACAATCAGTTCTCTATCTGAGCCACAACTGTCTCAGATTTTCTGTGGTGACCCAGAAAGTTTTATTATATTTTATTTAATCTGTCAGCTCTTCAAAAACCCTTTTTTAAAACAGTATGAGTAGGTATGTGTGGAATATGAAAAGCTGTTAATGCCTTTAATCTATTAAATTGTTACTTTTTTTTAGAGAAGCTGATGTGTGGTTGTTAACCACTTCACAAAACAAATAATTGGTTTATATGCTTGAAATTGAAGGTCATTTAATTTACATTTTGTTTCTGAGTGACTGTTTTAATTTTATTTTCCTTTCTTTTTTTTTTTAACTATGGGAAGGAGGCCCTGCTTATAGCTGTGAATCACCAGTGTGTAGGGATGCACCGATACCGATACTGGTATCGGGTATCGGGGCCGATACTGTAAAATGTGTGTGTACTCATACTCGTAAAAGTTAACCGATACCATGAACCGATACTAACTTATTTTATTAATCAGAGGGTGGCTTGTCATTTCTGTTGTAGTTTTTTAGATTGGCCACTAGGGGGCCAATTATTATTTTATTTATTATTTATTTTATAATTTTTTATATTTTATTATTTATTTAATAATAATTATTTTGTTTGTTTGTTTACAATATGGACACTCTGCAATAATTTAAACGTTTATTTTATTCGCAAACCTAATTTGTATTTATTTTATTCCAAACAGAAGTGTTTATTTATTATTCTGAAAGCTCGAGACAGTGCCAATAGTTCAGTGATATTTTGTAAAATTACAATGTGGAGACTCTGCAATAATTTAACAGAAGTGCTTATTTTTCACTTGAAATTTTTTTGTGGTCATTTTTATTAAGATTTTATTTTTTATCGGCAGGGAATATAATAAAACCTGTCTTCCAATTAGTTGTATTTGTGTGTGTGTGTGTGGTAGAAGTATCGTTTTTTTGTACTCTGTATCGGCAAGTACTCAGATCCAAGTATCGGTATCGTATCGGTTTGAAAAAATTGGTATCGTTGCATCCCTACCAGTGTGTTTCTGCAGTACGGTTAACTACAGAAAGGGTGATGGTTTTTCTTATGTTTTGAATATAATTTTTTATAATAACTTATGTATTTTTGTTTTATTTAAAAGCCAAGAGCCTCAAGTAGAGGTGGCAATGTGCCTTGATGGGATGATCTACTTCCATGTGCTGTGATTGTTTCTGCACCCCCTGGTTTGAGCTTTATCTTAGTGTTAGTGTGTAGTGGTGAGATGCACTTATGATTGATGGCTCTTTTATATGTTTCTTAACTAGCTGTTAAAATCACTGTAACCTGTTAGTGTGTGTAATGACCAATGAGCCCATGTTACTGTATAATCACTAGCTGGGTAAGCCTTCTTTTTACAGTGAAATATTTTAGGATGTATGTCAGAGGAGTGGCCGGCATGTCGCAATAAAATGTTCACAGAAGTAATGTAGTTTCATTTTTTTATATTTGGTTTGATGCATGACTATCCACAGAAATGGCATACAGATACTGTTACAGAAAGACCAGATTAAAACTTGCATAGTTCCTTACTGACAGAAGTTGACAAAAAAGGATCAATAAAGGAATCTTAAAATTTATATCAAGACTTCCCAAATCGAACCTGGCTTGTTCATTATAGCTTGTGAACGGGATTTATTTCTTCTACTTGCCTCGGGTCATTGATTAATTGATGATGATTCTGTGCACCTGTGTTAAGTTTTGCACATGTGTGTATGCCTTGATTGTTCTTGTTTTCCATTTTGTTCTGTAACAGTATAATAGTGCCTTCTTTTTATCATTACAATGCCATCCTCGACAGATTAGAGTACAAAATCATGGAGCAAAAAGGAGTCCAAAACATAAAGAATGTAAGAAAGTCTGCATGCTGACTCTGCTGCAGCTCCCAACCATATAAATTTATTAACACACCACTTGGGCTTGAGGATTATTGGACTGATGAAGATGTGAAAATCAATGTCAGGGCTACACTTAAGGCACAGCACTGTGGAGCTTCCTCAGACTATTCTGGAGTAGTTTGTTTTTCCAACTGAGGCGAGTATTCACAAGAAAGGTAAAATGGAACATGTTGTAAATGTCACACTTTTGCACACTGTACAAAATCTGGACCTATATTGTGAATATGCGTGCGTGGATAAAATATTTCTAGTTTTCCTTACTTTGGCTTCCATAAACACAAAGAAAACTGTATAAAACATGTAAATCTGGGCCTAGATCAACTTAAAGAACATCAAAAAACAAAAGCCACAACATCAGAAACAGCAAATCCAATAGCTGTCTCATTAGGCTGGTTGCTATTGATGTATAAGCTCCCTTCAGCAAACAACATGAAGCTCCCACTGTTCCTCAGAGTCGATGAGTCAGAGTTGCACTATGCATGGGCAGCAGTACTCACTGGTATTGTATCAGAGCTGTCTATCAATATTCTTTTCATGCTCATGATCAAAACAGAGGACTAGGCATTTGCATGCTCAACATTTACTTGTAGCTATGTGCCTTTCTGCAAGATATGTAACTGACTACAACTGTAGTTACAGTAGCAGCTCAGTGAGACTGTCGTTGGCAGGAACATCCTCTAGTATAGAAAAAAATCTAACTTTTTATATGATGCAGCAGCACTAAAATAAGATTAGTCTTCATTTTTAGAGGGAAAGATGGGGAGAAATCAGTCTTAGCAGTGGCCACATAAACTGCAGCTGCAGCAATACTGAAAATATTAGAATTAACATCTACGTAAACCCGGAGGCCACAGCATCCCACTCTCTTTGTGACGTGACCAGGATGCAGCTCAGAGCAGACTGCAAAAAGACACCTAGCTGGTTTTCTCTGACATAAGCAATGTTCTAGGTTTTACCTTCTAAAGATGATTTTAAGATATGATGCCTAAATGTGCTAAATCCAAATTGTGTTCTCTTTAGTAACTGGTTGAAACGAGCATGTTCCACATCAATATTGTATGCATAGTTATGACAAGTTGTACAGAGACAAAATTTTACAGAGGAATAAGAGCAATAGAAAGTACTTGAAAACATTTAAACCTCTATGGGATGTACTAGAAGGTGGAAGGTGCTGAATTAAACCTCCTAGAACATTACCTGCATCGATCTATTAAGCATCATTTGAGGAAAGGTGTCTGCACAAAGCCGGAAGGATAAAAACAGGTAGTCCTGTTCACCCTCCCACCATGTGACTACTGATACAGAAATATCTGCTGCTGTTTCTTTCCCAGCGTTTTGTTTTAAAACATGCAAAATTAATTGAATTCCTATACTAAATTATTCATTTTAGTATTTAAATTTTTGTTGTTGTTTGTTTTGTTGAGCAATCTTGTGTTGCCAAATGAGAGTTAAATGATCTCTTATGATTCTCCACAAGAGTCCGAGACATGACAATGAAATGTGGCAGTGATATTGTCAGGTTGTAGTAATTCCAATGTCATCCATGAAGGGCAAAGTCCTACTCACAATGGTTGTGGTTTTTAACTGTTTTTCGCCGGTTTACAGAAAAAGTCAATGGCATTAAACACAAAAAACAGTTACAATCTGAAATATTTCCAGCATCTGGACAGTATTTCTTCTCCATAACATTTCAAAACACCCTGAAAAAGAGAAGGGCAATTACTTTAGATGTTAAAATAAGCAACCTCTTAAAATTTATTGGAGCTTCAGTGTCAGAAGATTGAGAGGATTTATATTTACATTAGGAATTTATCTGACATGCTTGGTCAAAGAATGTCTTTCTACATGGTATCACAAGGCAGTGTGAGCACTTCAGGTAAGGTGGCTGATTACTTGTGAAGAATCCTTTATTCCCATGAACAGTGTTGGGAAGGTTACTTTTAAAATGTATTCCATTACAGAATACAGAACACATGCCCCAAAATGTATTCTGTAACGTATTCCGTTACATTACTCAATGAGAGTAACGTATTCTGAATACTTTGGGTTACTTAATATATTATCATGCTGTTTACAACTACATAAATGTACTATTGCTGTGATTTATTACTGTTACTGAAGGTCCGCGGCTCCGAACTGTAGTAAAGGGACCTCTGACTAATAGCGAGAGACAGAGAGAGGCGTTGAAAGGCTGCTCCAACAGAACTTATTGTTTTTGGAGGAAAACACGAACACGGTGTACAGTCGAGTCTTAATAGCTTACTTACAACTGGGCTCGTCAGGCTCTCTTCTTGGCTGCAGTGGTTATTATTATATTTACATGCTTCCAGCTCCCGTTTTTGCTCGATGACAGCTCGTACTTTTCCTTTTTCTCCCTCCCTCGCTCACAGACACATAACGGGTATGGCAGTCCATTCTCCCTGCAGCACGGACTACACTGCCTATGATGCTACATTCTTTAGAGCTATACCTGTAGCATTCTGCCTATTAGCTTAGCACAACAACAACAAAAAGGCCTCTCTCACCCAGGAAACACGCAGAGAGAGAGAGCGCCACCCTGTAACCATGGCAACCGTAACGCTGCCGCCTGGAACAACAGAACGAACCCAAACAGTCCTGACCCGCCACAATATGAAACAGGGAAGTACCACCGTGTAATCCATTTATTTCAACAAAGTAACTGTATTCTAAATACCACCTTTTTAAACGGTAACTGTAACGGAATACAGTTACTCATATTTTGTATTTTAAATACGTAACGGCAGTACATGTATTCCGTTACTCCCCAACACTGCCCATGAATGACCTATTTGAAATTTGAAATCTAAGCTAGGTAAGTGTCAAGGAACTGACTGTATGTGTTTGATTTTCATGCATAAAAGTACAAAGAAGGTGTAAAATTTGCCACATCCAGTGCACCAGTGGCATTTCTTAGCTGCAGAGTGCTATTTTTACCCATAGTTATGGATTATGTTATTTGTCTTTCAGCCCACATCATATATATATTATGTGTACAGAGAGGAAATATGCCTATATATATATATATATATATATATATATATATATATATATATACTATATTATATTACAGTGGGGCAAAAAAGTATTTAGTCAGCCACCGATTGTGCAAGTTCCCCCACTTAAAATGATGACAGAGGTCAGTAATTTGCACCAGAGGTACACTTCAACTGTGAGAGACAGAATGTGAAAAAAAATTCCATGAATTCACATGGTAGGATTTGTAAAGAATTTATTCGTAAATCAGGGTGGAAAATAAGTATTTGGTCACCTCAAACAAGGAAAATCCCTGGCTCTCACAGACCTGTAACGTCTTCTGTAAGAAGCTTTTCTGTCCCCCACTCGTTACCTGTATGAATGGCACCTGTTTGACCTCATCATCTGTATAAAAGACACCTGTCCACAGCCTCAACCAGTCAGACTCCAAACTCCGCCATGGCCAAGACCAAAGAGCTTTCGAAGGACACCAGGAAAAGAATTGTAGACCTGCACCAGACTGGGAAGAGTGAATCTACAATAGGCAAGCAGCTTGGTGTGAAAAAATCAACTGTGGGAGCAATCATCAGAAAATGGAAGACATACAAGACCACTGATAATCTCCCTCGATCTGGGGCTCCACGCAAGATCTCATCCCGTGGGGTCAAAATGATCATGAGAACGGTGAGCAAAGATCCCAGAACCACACGGGGGGACCTGGTGAATGACCTGCAGAGAGCTGGGACCAAAGTAACAAAGGTCACCATCAGTAACACACTACAACGGCAGGGAATCAAATCCCGCAGTGCCAGACGTGTTCCGCTGCTGAAGCCAGTGCATGTCCAGGCCCGTCTGAAGTTTGCCAGAGAGCACATGGATGATACAGCAGAGGATTGGGAGAATGTCATGTGGTCAGATGAAACCAAAGTAGAACTTTTTGGTATAAACTCAACTCGTCGTGTTTGGAGGAAGAAGAATACTGAGTTGCATCCCAAGAACACCATACCTACTGTGAAGCATGGGGTGGAAACATCATGCTATGGGGCTGTTTTTCTGCCAAGGGGACAGGATGACTGATCCGTGTTAAGGACAGAATGAATGGGGCCAAGTATCGTGAGATTTTGAGCTAAAACCTCCTTCCATCAGTGAGAACTTTGAAGATGAAACGAGGCTGGGTCTTCCAACATGACAATGATCCAAAACACACCGCCCGGGCAACAAAGGAGTGGCTCCGTAAGAAGCATTTGAAAGTCCTGGAGTGGCCTAGCCAGTCTCCAGACCTCAACCCCATAGAAAATCTGTGGCGGGAGTTGAAAGTCCGTGTTGCTCGGCGACAGCCCCAAAACATCACTGCTCTTGAGAAGATCTGCATGGAGGAATGGGCCAAAATACCAGCTACTGTGTGTGCAAACCTGGTAAAGACCTATAGTAAACGTTTGACCTCTGTTATTGCCAACAAAGGTTATGTTACAAAGTATTGAGTTGTATGTTTGTTATTGACCAAATACTTATTTTCCACCCTGATTTACGAATAAATTCTTTACAAATCCTACCATGTGAATTCATGGATTTTTTTTTCACATTCTGTCTCTCACAGTTGAAGTGTACCTCTGGTGCAAATTACTGACCTCTGTCATCATTTTAAGTGGGGGAACTTGCACAATCGGTGGCTGACTAAATACTTTTTTGCCCCACTGTATATGAGAATGAAACAGTATGGATATAATGTTAGTAATTATTCCCGAGGCAATGGAGACATTTCCACCTTAAAAGCAGCAACCTTAAATACCAGATAAGTTTAGAGGCACCAGCTGTCACATTTCTCCTCTGCCTTGGATTGTATTGTGAAGTGCATGGCATTGGCTGTGCCACACAAGAGAGAATAATGATAGGGAATGTCAGCTGTGATCACAGTGCAATTTTAGTGACAAGGATTACAAAGACTTTGATGCATGATCACTGCTCTTTTCAAGACTTTGCCAAACCATTTGATTCACAAATGCTATTCAAACCGTTTGCAATCTCACAGCAGAAATGATGACCGCTGTTACTTTGATATAAATCCCTCAACTTGAAAAGAGACGTCTTAAAGATTTATACTGGGATTAGTTTGAAATATATGATGTGTATGCATTGGTTTCACCTCAATTCAAATATATTTATGCATTTTAGCAATATTCTATAATACTACAGTTTATGACACTAATTGCAACCCTGCACTGCTCTCACAGATCACCTGTGTGGAACGCAGCATTGTCAGATGTGTCCCTGCAGTGAGAATATGTCAAGCATTATTTCTTTAATAGTACTCTGAATGTCTGTATGCTCAACCATCTTAGCAAGATCTTCTATCACCCATCACTGTCTAATTATCTCCTCTTAATATTATTCCCACAGTTATACGATTGAAGTTCAACTGTTCTGTAAAGTTGTAAAAACAATAGACAAATGTTGGAAGATAGTGATAATACAGAGGGATATAAAAACACAAAAAGTGTGTGTTTTAATTTTAACAAGTGGGTAATGGAACTGATGAATTGAAATTGGTTTTAAAAAAAGGAAAAAATAATGTTTTGTTGTGCGTTAAAAATGGCATATTTGACAATTCTGTCTTTTTAATAGTCAGGTGTCCATAGAAAAGATATGGTTTTTGCTCTGTTTGTAATCATTTCTTTTGTACTCATCTTACATCGTACATCGAGTTAACCAAATCAAGACACTATTTTTCAAAAGCACAATCAAAATTACCACGTTTCCTGGTAGTGTCACTTTAGGGTCACATCACAACAGAGTGGGTAATTTTCCAAGCGTTGAATTGAAATTATACCCAATTTTATTTGACTAACAATAAGATTCACAGTTTGTGAATCTTAAAATGTATTTTTACACAAGCACGGTTGATTAGTGCTCCATTGTGATATCTGCTGCTCAGTTTGGGTAAACTTGAAAGAACATGCTCATCATAGGTTCAGTTGGTTCAGGTCAAAAAGTGACGAAGAAGTGTTCCAAATAAGTTATAAATAGCACCTGGGAGCACTGCGTGAAAAATGGTAGGCTGTGATTACTAGTCCACATTTTTCCCTCTGTCACACACACACACACACACACATATATGCATACAATTTCACTGGTGGATGCTGGTCCTCTTACGCCTTGGCTGGTTTGAATTACTGAGCTATGCTGAAATCTACATCTTTCAATGTGCATTCACACAAAGCCATCAAAAATCAGAAACACACTGGTTCCTGTAGTATTGCTTTAAAATTCCTTGAATACATCTACAATTATTCAATCATGGCTGTGCTGCTGAAAAGACACTACCAATCATTCCACCACTGCTAAAACAAACAATATTCAGGGAAGACACGGTTACAAACTGACACTTCACAGCAACTGAATCCAGGCTAAAGCCTTTCTGTGTATAGTTTGTGTGTGTGTGTGTGTGTGTGTGTGTGAGCTTCGTCACACAGAACCCCCCTGCAACCCTAAATTGGATAAGCGGAAGAAAATGAATGAATGAATGATTACGGATAGAGTAACAGATTTTTAATGCAGCCAAAATTATAGGCGTGGGGCAGGTTATGTGGAGGAGGAAGCTCTTCTACAGTTGTACATAATTGGAGGTTGTGTAACCTAAAGTGACCCAGTTTATACAACGGAAAAGCTTGCCTAGATAAAAATCACTGCACCACATAAAATTTTAAGAAGACTTATTTTAAGATATATTACTTTAATGTGCTTTCTAACTGAGATATTTTTACAGGAATAGTGATCAGCGTGTGTTGTTTGCAATAAAAAGTTCAAGTTATAGAGTTTTATATTTCACGCTGGAATATATACGCTCCACCTGTGCCGCTGGGTTTCCTCTGGATGTGTCTTTGATTCAGCTCCCCCTAATTAATTGATTAACTCGTATTTTTATGGTCCTTGGTTGTGTGGGTAGGGTGTTCTAATGAGTAGGGTAAGTGAGGACATTAAAAAACATTGTGATAAGTTTATCACTTGTACTCAACCATTTCCATTATCAGCACAATAAAAAGGGATCCATCAACAAAAGAAGGCAACTGCACTCTGTCGCTCAGACTGCCTTTCGCTTAGGTCGCTTTTCAGTCAATAAATGATCTGTTCTTAATATTTTGTCACACTCTGTGTCTTTGTCTTTATGGTGAGAATGAGGCTTTTTTGTCCTTGGTCTATGCTCCCAGTATAATAATGCCACAATAATGCTAATTTCCTGTTACCACAAAACTCGCTGAAGGCCTTCCAGGAACAATGTTGCCTTATGCTGAATTTCTCAGAAACATAAAAAAGTATTCATTCACATAATTATTCATTCACTGCTGAATGTTTCTTTGTATCCACTCATATGACTTTGATGGAACTGGAAACCTTGTACCACAATAATAAGTTTAATTCTTTGTGACTTAATCAATATACCAAATGGTTTATAAGAAAGAAGAAAATTCCATTGAATGAGGAGTGGTTATTATTATTATTATTATTATTATTATTATTATTATTATTATTATTATTATTATTATTATTATTATCAGTAGTAGTAGTAGTATTACTCCAACTATGAGAAATTGACAGGCTGTGTTTGTAGGAATTATTTATGAAGTCTTGATTGCTCCCCAGAAAGCTAAGTAATGAAGTGAAATATGTTTATTGTGGTTGGATATGTATAATGGGCTTGTGATTAGTTCAGGTAGGTCACGCTGGTGTAGCATGAGAATATTGTCAGCGATTACATGCAATAATAGTCTGCTGTATTTTATCTGGCTTACTCCCATAGAACTGGCTATCTGCCCTGATTATCTTCTTCTTTATTGCTTCCAGACTTTGTGTTTAAATTCCCAGTTGATTAAAATATTTGCTAAATACACATTTTCTGCATCAGAACGCAGAATGCTATTCACAAGGCATGATAAATGTACAGGGATTTCTACTGTTGGTAAGGAAATATTGAGGGAATAAATTTTAAACACCTATAAGCAAAGGCTGTTAACCTTTATGAGTCAAATGGGTGCCATGAATGCAAATACCATGGTTGTAAAGAAAGTGAAAACCATGCATTTTAAAAAACTGGAAATACTATTCCAGCAGGTACACGTTTTATTCAGAAATCCAACCCCTCCAATAATCACAATGTAACAAGCAGCCTATGGTAGTTGCAGCCACAAAAAAAGATTCTTTCTGAAAGAAACCTGCTGAGTCCACCAAAAACAGTGAATGTGCGCTGACTTCACTTTTACACATTTAACACCACTCCTCACTCCAACTGAGTGACCAAAGAAGCCTGTCATGGCTGGCAGAAACAGATGGGAATGTAGCAGAAAGCCAATGTTTTGTGAAAGTAAAGCATCTCTGAAGCAGAAATTATCCATACTCTGGGAAATATGGCCAGAAATGGACTATTCTGACATATATACTATGTATTTCTCATTTGAACAAGTCCATTAAAGAAATCCTGAAGGCACCCAGAAACATATTATGCTTGATTTTTGCTAAATCATGATTTCAGTCCCACAGAGCAGGCAGTACAAAGCAGAACAGAACAGTTGCAAATGTGATTTTGCCCTTGACTATATTTAACACTTTAGTTCTAATACCACACAATGGCAGAGGTCCATTTGTTACTTTGTTTCTTTATCGTTTATCTTTATCAGTTTGATAACAGGTTTGCGTCCTGTTGCTTGGACTTTTCATTACAAGTATTGATTCTAAACATGAGGTTTGGATACTGTAAGTTTAACTTTAAAGGTCATGTTTGCTCTCTGTGCAAATATGAGGTCCGGGCTGAAGTCCCACATTCAAGTGACCAGAACAGGAATCTAATAATAGTAGCAATATTGACAGGGGATAGCAGTCAGAGTTTAATGAAGGTTTTATTTTTTTCTTTACTCTTGTGCACAGTACTGTGAAAAAGTGTCCAATCCTGATTTCGTAGTTTGATATTTGTCACAATTATACATGCTTCATATCATCAAACAAAATTAAATATCAGACACAGAGAACCTGAATAAATACAAAATTATTTTTAAAATTATGCTTTAATTTTAAGGGGAAAAGCTATGAAAACCTTCCTAGCCCTGCGCGAAACAGTAATTGTCCCTCTTGTTGAATCATTAATTAACTGTGATTAACCACATTTTTTATAAAGCTGTGTTCAATTTCACTAGCCATTACTGCTTAAATAGCTCACTTAAATAGAACCTGTCTCACAAAGTAAAGTAGGCTAAAAGATCAGGCCATGATCTAAAGAAACAGCTGAGAAACGGTCATTAATACTAGAACCGCCAATGGCGTCATTTTAACCTTCTGGCATTTTAAGAATCATGTAACTCTGTTCAAATAAAACCCCATCATTATCATATTTCATGATTTTTCCAAAAACTGATCCTTATTCATTGAATTCTGAATTTTGCAGTGTGTCAGATCAAAATGAATAAAAAATATGTAAGCTTATACCATAAAGCATGAGCTACTGAATGGAAGAGTTGTCCAGTCACCCGTCTGAATTTTACTTTATGATCTGTAAATCATTTATTAAACTAATTAAACCCCTAAAAAATCATCTTAAATGCTTTTTTTAATAAGAAAAATGAGATGAAAATTAACAACTTAAATTTAAGAAATTACTCCTTTTGCCATTATTGCTGTTGTCTGTGAAGGTTCTCAGTCATCCAGGTCATTGTAGTCAAAGAAGCTTGCAAAGAAAAGCGTCTGGACTTCTTTAAGTTGCTTGAAGACGTTTCACCTCTCATCCGAGAAGCTTCTTCAGTTCTGAGGTCAAATGGTGGAGAGTCCCAGATTTAAACCTAGTGGGAGTATCCCCCCAAAGAGGGACAAAAGGACCCCCTGATGATCCTCTAATCGCCTGAGCCAACGTGTGGGTGTGGGTGTGGGTCCCAATCAGCCAGGGTTTTGGGTGAGCTCAGTGATAAGGTGGGGCCAGGTTTCACAATGAGCTCACCCGAAACCCTGGCTGATGAGGTGAAACATTTTCAAGCAACTTAAAGAAGTCCAGACGCTTTTCTTTACAAGCTCCTTTTGCCATTACTGCTGTTGTCGCAGGAGGGGTCAAAATTACCCCTCCTGCAGTAATAGGGAGTTTGGAAAAATGGTGATTCCAGTATTAAAAGGGTTACAAAGCTATGTATAAGGATCTGGCAGATAAATTATCCACAAACGGAGAAAACCTGGAACAGTAGTGAAACATCCCAGGAGTGTACAGGCCTTCCAAAATTACTTCAGGTGCACATTGATGACTCATCCAGGAGGTCACAAAAGAACCCAAAATAACATTAAGACTGGGTATCCATAGTTGCTGACCAAAAAAAACCAATTCCTAAAACTTTTATGAAAAATAATCTGTGGACTCATGACACAAAATGTGAAATTTTATGAAAGGTTTGAGTCCTGTTGCATTTACGCTAACACAGTATTTCATAAAAATACTGTCTGGGGCTCCTTTGCTGCTTTGTGATCTGGGCCTCTTGCCATTACTGGTAGAACCAGGAATTATGCTCTCTACTAGAAAATGTTGAAGGAGAATGTCCATCTTAACTTGAATTATGGAGTAGGATCAGAAACCCACCAGCAAGTTCACCTCTCAAAGTCTAGAATTAACTTGGACTGGGATGCTTTGGCATGACCTTAAACAGGCTGTCCCTCCCGGAAAACCCTCCAGTGTACTAAATTTAAAAAAAATTCCCCAAAGCAATATGCAAGACTCATTACCAGTTATTGCAAATGCTTGATTTTAGTTCTTGCTGCAAAGAGTGTCACAATCAGTTATTTGGTTTAGGAGGCAATTACGTTTTCACATAGGACCAGGCAGGTTTGAATAACTTATTGGCATTAATAAATGAAATCATCATTTAAGAAAGAAACTCAAATATTCCACAATGCAAGCTGAGCATTTTCTCAAGTTTCAAGTTTAGATTTAAAGTAAATGTGATATAATTTACTTGCCTCATTACTCAAAAGTGAAAGGTTGATCATCAGGCCAAGGTTTTGTCTTCTTCCCAAGTACCCCATGTTACATTTTCAACAACACCTCCAGGTGGCCACCTGCTTATACCTATTTAAAAGCACTTTGGCACTGGGAAAGATGTAACTATCCAGCAGTTGTAATTGCAGGATAGTTTTTATACTGACTGTATACCATTATTGCTAAGGAGTTTAGCAGAGTGTAGAGACAAACAAGTCATAAATAATGATTTAAAACGCTTGTGAGTCCAAGCACATGAATCCAAACGTGAATTTAATAAATACCCACATGCGCGCACACACACAAACATTCTAGCACACGTACACACATGCACATTGTACTGTTGTGTATCTAGACACAACCTTGAACACCACACTGAATTGATGAGACTGTGCAAACAAACTTCAGTCTGCTGGACTCAAATGTCAAACTGTCTCACTGGGATGCTCTTTTTAACAGACATATGTCACCCTCCAATTTGCCAATGGCCACTTCTGCCTTCTTTCTTTTCTGTTAATTGCTTTAGGCACTTGCTACCGCCATATTTCATTTTTTTCCCAGGATTAGAGGAGCACAGCCCCCTAAAGATTTCCAAACCTCCCCTTGTGAATAGAGACAAGCAGTAATACAAAACAGACACCAGGGAGTCCTTAAGTGATACATCCATAAATGTCATAAAAAAAAGGCTTTTATCAAAAATTACAGTTTTATTCACCATACTGAGACTTATAGACTTAATGCGTAAAATTCTGTATTTTCAGCTCATTCTTTCTATGAGATTTGCTCTTGTGTTTGTGAATGACCTTGATCAGACAAATGATTTCATCCTGTTGCCACTATGCACAGTAACAAAGGACAAAGAGCACAGAAGCATGGTTGTCAAGGCAACATGGTTATAGAAGGCAAAAAGCTGATGTGTGCTTACGCACACTTGCAGATACCCACTAACTCGTTCTTTGTCAATAGCAGCTTTGCCTTCCTTGCGGATATTAAATGTTTAAGGACTCTGAGAGGCATTGACATTAAATAAGACAAAAAGGCCTGCATATAGCTTATGTTACAGTAAGGGAGCACAGAGGACTCATGGTCCAAGCAGTGCCAATGATTCTGCCAACTACATGGGACCTTCCAGCATGTGCACATGACAGAATTATACGTTGGAAAATATTGAAGGCCAGAAAAGGGGTCTTAATCTGACAGATTCATATTCCACCATTATATAATTCTTTCATTGTAGAGTGACGTAAAACTCACTTGTCTAGTGCTCAACTGTTTTTGGGCACCAGGCATTAGCAGTTTAGCAAACTAATGGCAACACAGAAGTACTTCTTTCAACTAAAACAGCCAAAGCTTGAATTCAGCTGACAAAGTTGATATTTTACTCTATTCTATGTAAAATATTTAAAATAATTTAAAAGAACCCAATTTTTAAACATAAGAGCACGTATATATTCCACACACATTTTACTGTGTGCTTGCTTAAAAAAATAATTTATTATTTAGCACTTAATGTTTCTGTACACGTAATAATCTGAAAGATTCCAGTAAATATATAATTAATTATTGTTACTTTACTAAATTAATTTACTCTTACATTTAACTTTGTTTGTGAATTAGCACCACCAGTTATTATTGCTTTCATAACTAAATCCCACTCTATTGCCACTGCCAGAATATATCATAGTTTATAGATTTCTTTTGCATAAGCAATTAAAGGCACACCTCTGTGGAACTCCCTGCCAGTTTAAAGTATGTTGAGGATGTTTAAACATTTGCTATACCTAAGTCCTGGTTAAAATCTCACCAAAACTACAGTCATAACATACAAAAACAATTAAGGGATCTACTGTGGAAATTAACTTTGGCTATATACACATATAGATTCCATCAGACACAACCTTTACAATTTTTTTCCCTGTATTTTTTGTAATATACTTGTGCCTCAATGTAAACATGTAAGCTGTCTGCTACTATGGAACACTTATTATAAATAATATTTTTGTTAGAAATATATTAAAAAAACGTTCCATACCTAAATAAGGTAAGGAAGGCATATGCTGCTATATTCTAAAATAAGGTTTAAATAATAGTAATTGGACAGCCACATATTTTGGATCATATGTAACATACAAATTGTAAATTGTAAAATTTGTTGAACTGTATATTTTAATTGGTATAATAATAAATAAATTTTAGTAGCAATGTAATCTGTATATTTAAAACTGTATGAAAGGCTGACTTATACACACAGATGCCCGCTTAGGTTACTGAGTTTCTTTAAACTAAAGAGCTATGAAGTAAACTAACAAATTTAACACAATTACCCTGCAAGACACTTTTTAAAACTTTATATTGTTATAAGACAAATGACTGTCATTCAGCAGCTTTGTTAAATATTCTTTCTTCACATGCACAAGAATTAGAATTTCCCAGCATTATCTTGCTCTGTAATGCAATGTTACAAAATAGCCGTGTATCAATTTATGTACCGAAAGTCTGTGATTCTTTCTCTTTGCCAGCTGTAGAGAAAGTTGTATGAAATCTTTGTGGAAATATGAAAAAGGAAAGTATTACACGCAAAAAAAATCAGCCTTGTGTAAGTCGGTCAGAGTATAGCAAAGCAAAAATAAACAGCTATAATGTATTTTCGCAGTGATGTATGTATGTCATACTTTGCAAGGAAAAGCACCCAAATGCCAGACTGTGAGACAGGCAGGCAGGTTGCAAACAAGGCCAGAAAACCAAAACATCAGCAAATAGCAAACCTAAAAGCATTAACTAAAGTCCAAGAGTCTCAAGTAACCACAGAAGCACTGGGAGAATACTAGTGGAGAACAAACAGATACTGTGACAAAGACTAAGGGGGAAGGTAGGACTATTTATACACATGAGAATAATCTGGGAAGTGGAAACAGATTAGGGAATGAAGCACAGATGGGGATAATCACACAGGTGAAGACAATCAGTAATACCTAGATATAAATATTTAGGAAGGTAAACGTAAATGCAAATACAACAACAATTAAAAACTGGGAAATACAAAAGGAAACACAGAACCTAAACAATAATAAATACAGACTAGAACTGAAATATAATCATAACAAATACATTGTATAAGGAAAATCAAAACCCAAAGCATAAATAAACTGGATGGACCTTGTAGCTCAGTGAAAAAACAAACAAACAACAACAACAGTATTTTATCTTTGGATTTCATACATTCTGTGATTCTCTGATCCTGAAAAATGTATTTTGTTAATACCTCGCTGTCTTAATTTTTTATAGTCAGTGGTCAAACTGATGGCTTAAGTTCAGTGTTAGAGCCCAGTTACCCCTGTACAGGTGGTCTGGACCGGCTCTCCATCCTTCGGGTCAGAGTCCCATCCATTTACTGTTTTAAGGAAGTAATAGAATGAATGTCCACAATTCTGACTTTGAATGCCGATAGATAATTTTTATTGAAGCAAGATTTCAGCAGGGGTTAGCAAACAGCTCAATTGCAATTTAATCAATTTAATGAGTCAAATCCAAATAATCAATTTATCACACTACAAACCCTAACTATTCTGTTGCTAAATGACTACAACTGTTGTTGAGGAGGGTCTTCTTTTAGGAGGGAAGGAAGATCATCGTGCGCACTGATAGAATCCAGCTCCCCGCTATGTTGGCCGAAGTCCCAAGGAAAGATAAAGTGTAGCCCAGTACAAGGCTCCCCGTCTTCACCTTCTTGACTCCGATCCTAACTCAGCATACGATGAGTAGGCAATTCAGAATTCACAACCCAATCAGTCGATGCCCGGTGAAGGGTTATGACTTCTCCTCTTGCTGCTCCAACATTGCAAACCACACTGTTTGCATTGGCCTTTCTTACCATCTTGGTAACTACGTACCCTGACATAGAATCCACAAGCACCAACAGGTATTTTTCTCCCTTTTTCCCTGTTACTCCCATAGGTCCTGCAACGTCCATGCATACTGACCCCCATGGAATAGTGCTCTTTACGGTGAGGCCTCCGACTTGCTGTCCTCTTCTTCCGGCGTTATATTGACCACATATCCGGCACTCTTTTAGGACTCGTCGAACTTGGCTCTCAGGAATCCAGATGTGTTGCTTTTCCAACTCCTAGCGTGGCTAGGGTGCCTGCATGGCCTAACCCTTCGTGTACCGCCTGTACAACTCCTGCCACCGACTCTTCTGGGATTACCCGGCCCTTGGGTGTCTTGTCCCACTTCTCAATCCCGACAAAGACTATTTTCCTTTGTTGCACGAAGCGATCCACTTCGTTGTTTCCTCTCCAATGAGCCCCCTCCTTGACGTGGGCTCTTTGGTGGACTACTTTCTATACTCATCCTCATTCAGCGATCTTTTTCCATAGATCTGCATGGGCCACTCCCTTCCCCTTGGCACTCTCAAATCCATTCGCAAACTGTACAGTCAAGTGTCCTTCTCTCTTGAGGCTTTTGCAGGTCATTGACACCCCATCCACCAACATGTAGGTTTCATCCCCCACCCAGTAGGCATTGTCCAGGGTCACCCTCGCCTCTAGAGACATATTTGCTTGGCCCTCCGGACGTCACTCAGCGGGCTTCCCGGAGATCGTCTCGTTGTTCTGGTGTGTATAGAATAGAAAACAGCAAATGATTGATATTAAGAGGTGCCTATACTGATCTTTCAAATTAATTTTTTTCTTAGTCTTGTTACTTCTGAGGTACAAAGTGCATTGTGTAACAAACAGATACATTAACAAGTCATAAATTTGTTCAACACACAAATAAAACAAAATGATCACTTTCAAAGGATGTCCTTTAAATTTATTGTACATTAATTAATAGTTATGGCTTCAGCTGACTGATGTTTGAAATGTTACCTGTATTTTACTGCATTTATTTCTGTTATTTTTATAGCAAAATAAGTCAAATATCATCATTGTAAGTAATTTTTTTTTCATTTTTTAAATCTTTACCTTGAAAGATACACATTAATATATATGGTTGAAGACTACTGTGACTATATTTCTGCCAAATGATAAATACCATAATGCCAAAAGCTATATTGTGACACTATTCTTCGGTGGTCCATAATTTAGTTACTGAGAATGACTTGACTGCTGAATGATTTAGTCTGAATGTTAAAGTGAATTCATGAGGGTAAAATTGGCATAAATTCATGCTATGAAAAGGCTAATGCACTGATTAAGGTTTAAGTGGATTAGATTTTTTTTTGTCTTTGCTAGTTGTAATCATTTAGTGGCTAACTACCGCTGCTATCATTGTTTTGTTTGCGTGTTTTAATCACAGTTTGTTGTCAATGAGGAATAAATTGTGTGTATCTGATTTAGTTTGAAGGAAAGCAGTAAATACCGTGTAACCCTTTAATTTGCTTCTCAGATCTTGATGTTCATTTCAACTTTATTAATTAATTTATCCAGCATCATTGTGCACATTTACTTTACATTTACATCCTGCCCATTACCTGCAACAATAAATTAATAGGGCCGGTTATCAAATTAAGATCACAGGACTGAGTCAAAGGTTATTTGGTTTTGTATAAAATGACAGTCAGGTGTTAAAGACAAGGTGCATAATGGCTATGCATTAAAATGGTTACAAGAGATGGACCTTGTATCTCACTGAAAAAACAGCAACAGTATTTTATCTTCCAGCTCTTAAAGTGAGTTAGGCATGTTTCAGGTCTTGGATTTCGTACATTCTGTGATTCTCTGATTTTAACATTTTTTATAACAAACTGGCGTGGAAAACGTTTGCAGAGGGTTAAGGCTAGGATATCATTTGTGTGAAAACACATGCAAAAAGAAGAGAAATGAAGATTGATAACATTTTATTGATGACGTCAATAGCAGGATGGTTTTGTTTACGCAGAATCCCTTCAGCTGATATTGTCTACGGTAAATCTCTGCTGGAGGATGAAAGACACTCTTGGAAAAATATTGATGAGTGATGATGATGGTGTCTAACACATTCCAATATCTGCCCTCTAGGTCTTCTACTGAAATGGAATCTAGAGGGAAAAGGAATTAGATTATGTTTTTATTTCTCTTAAGCGACCCTTGCTGTATAACTTATATTTTACCATCATTTTACCCATATGTTCCATTAATTCAATCACTTGTCATTTGATTTATGAAGATTCTCAGTACACATTTTAGGTCAAGGAAAAACTTTTGCTCCATTAGCATTTTGCCCTTATGTTCAAATTAATTTGTCACTTCAAAACAACATGGGCCTTAATTAGCCTTTTTTACAGCATGAAATTCACAACAAGCAGAATCATCATGAACTACCATATTTCCCGGACTACAAAGCGCACCTGAATATTAGCCGCACAAGCTAAAATCAGGGGAAAATCCTGTCTTGTACATACATTAGCCGCACCTGACTAAAAGCCGCAGGTGTTTCAATGTTGACTTATCATATGTAAGAGAATATGCACAAAGGGAATTGTCAGGAAAGAGATGGCTGTTTGGAGACACGCCCCTTTTATTAATATTTTGAAAATCAAGTTAGGAGTACATATTTGCATAACTTTTTAGGTATATGTACAAGTAGCGGTAATTACAAGTACCAAACATGTACTGTGCTTCATAAACGAGTAACAAATGTAGTACATAACAATAACCTACAGCACACCAGAAAAATAGATTCGGACTACCTTTTAGGCTCAGGTGCAGTGACACGGCTTTAACAAGAAGAAGAGTCAGTCATTCACCACCATCTTTCTCTTCTTCCTGCGCACTAAAACCACCAAAGTCCTCTTCTCCAGTGTCGGATACGAACAGGCTCAGGATGGCTTCGTCATCCACTCTCCGCTTCTCTCCTTCGTTGTCACTTTCAAAACCAAACAAATCCTCGTTGTCAGTGTCAGAGTCGAACACCCTCAGAAGGGCCGTGGCGGTGTCCTCCTCTCCATCATGCAGCAGTCCAGCCCTTCGAAATCCGTTGGTGATCGTGGATGTTTTCACACTTTTCCACGCTGTGAGAATCCACCGGTGGAGTTGAGCATAACTTGCTTTTTGCAAGTTTATCGCCGCTCATCATCCACGCCTCCCGCTGAACGCATAGCGCTACTTTGAAGTTTGTTTTTCGCGCTACTTGTACGGCACTATGTTGCCTGGCGGATGGACATGTGACCAACATACCACTCTTGAACCCCGATACTGTGTGTCTGATCACATGCCCTTCCGCCAGGCAACGTAGTGCCGGAGAACAGCGGAACAAACAAAACAAATCGTCTTACGATATCACAAAAATCATGGACAATCCATAGAAAAGCCGCACCTGACTAAAAGCTGCAGGGTTCAAAGCTTGTGCAAAAAGTAGCGGCTTATAGCCCGACAATTACGGTATGTTATAAAGTTAACCCCCATTAAATGGTTAACCCCTTACAATTTTAAAGGGGGAATCCCCACAAACCCCTTTGAGCAGGCACTTTGCCAAGGCTGGGGTGTTAATATTCCCTTTCAACAGAAAGAAAACCTCAAGCAGAACCAGGCTCAGTGAATAGTCTCAGAGCACACATCATATTACACATACCACCACACTAGGGGTGGTATGTGTAATATTCACTTTATGCATTTGAATGTCATTTCAGCTCTCAAGCTGGTACCATAGTGGATTGTTGTCATTTAATATATAAGACTAGTCAGTTATAATAAACATTTATTTATATTTTATATGCACTTAGAAACATTTATGTGTTATATATGAGGCATACGTTCTCATGGAGAGTATTAAAGTAATTTCTCATTTTCTTTTTATTAACTACACAATAATGAATAAATAAAAGAGGTTTTGGATATTCAGACTTCGAGTCTGGCAGTATTGCATTTGAGTAGTGTCTCAGCTCTGACTAACTGCCTTTAATTTGCCTCTAAAAGACTGGAGTGCAGCTGTAATAAGCAGACTTAATAAACTGAGTACTATCAAAACAAAAATGCAGAAGGTAGATCACTGATTCACATAAAATGTGATTTTTGCATTTTGTATGCAATCCCACAAAATGTCAATTTTATAAAAGGCTATTTTTTTTCTATCTATGTCTTGTAAATCAATGATCAATTAATCATCTTCAATTTTAAGGCCTTTTTTGTGGTGAGTGAAATTTGTCGGAAATAAAATCAAACAGCATCCACTGCTGTCCTGTGAAAACACATTTCTTATGTCAAGCTTCATTAATCTTCTTACTCAATCGCATCCACAGCAGTCCTTGAAAATACTTTCCACTTTCACAACTGGCCCTTGGAGGCACTCTGAGAAATGTACCAAGAGAGAGAGGGAGGTGGTTGAAAAAAATACTCTGATTGATTTTCCCATCATGACTTGAAATAGCATATTTATTGATTGCTTATAGGGAAGGGGAGGGTGAAGGGTGAAGGTCACTGAGGAATGGTGTGATATTAGTAAGGCATTTAGGCTCTTCTCTCAGCTTTTCTGAAAGAATAGTGCTGTGACGCTTTTGCTTCAAGGAGACAATATAAAATGTGTCAAAAGCTAATTTGCATTTGTTTTTAGTAGTTCAAATTTGTTATATTTGATGGCAGAAGGGAAGGCAAGTATTTTGTATTTTTTTACTTATTGCTTGTTGCATGTTATTACTTGTTAGGCAAAATGTTAATATTATATGAATGGTTAAAGTCAAATCTACTTTTGACCTCATTCAGCTGCAACATCAGATTCACTCTAACAGTGTGACAAAATGTTATGCTTCAGTTTTTCCTTATTTACTTTTTCCCTTGGTTGATAAAAAGAAAAAAGAAAACCTGCATTTCATTTAATGGCCCAGTTCTTTTTAATAATCATCATGATCAGATCTGCAATAACTATGCATGTCTTTAACGTTATGTTGAGTATTTGAAACACTGAAAATCTGTGGCTTTTATGATAGTAAACTCATTTGACAGAACTGATCTGAAGATTTAAAAAAAGTCTTTATAACAAAAGAGGAAGCCAGCAAGTGTGTGTGTGTGTGTGCGTGTGTGTGTGACAAGGTGTTTCTATAGCCCCAAACCAATGCTGATCTAAGTTTGCTAATCTCATGAAGAATTTAAAGGATCTCACAAGAAACATGTTTCCTGCAGGCAAATAAAAAGCCACATACAAACACATATACTTGCCCTGTGATTGTAAAGTAGAATACATCAGATTGTAGATCATAGTTTATGACTTAACATCTTGATTTTATATCCTTGTTAGCTCATATGAAATGGACACAATAGGCTGATACAATCATAATTATATATGGAAGTAGAATCACATTTTATTTCTAACTCAATCCCAGATTTATCATTATTTGTGTAATTTTCTTTCTCTATTAATAGTTTTTCTTCTTTACACTCTTCTTTTTACATGAGTAAGCTAGAGTATCTCAGCTGCTTTCCTGTACCTAAGATAAAAAATGAAAAGATCGAAGCTAATAAGCTTGCATCCCACTCCTCCCAGCTGTTAATAAGAAAATAAATTTGAACCAGTGTGGTTCTTTTGTGCAGAGATTGAACTTGGACTGGCCTGTGGCTTCTGGCCATTGCAAAAGAATTAAAAATTTCCCTCACGAGGATATTTGCATCCTGAAATGATATTATTGGCTGCCTTGATGAAGCCGACTTAGCTTGCTACTCTTTCAGTCCCAGAGCTTTGACAGTTCCTGTCAGTGACTGACAGGAATTTCAAAAAGCTTATAACGCTAAAAAGGATTTGAAATATCCCAAAGCAACACAAAACAGCCTCTATAATCCCAGAATCATTTGGCAGAATTCAAATTGCCATTTTAAGTACTGTATATTTCATACAATTCCAGCATAAACAAGAACTTTCTTTAGTGTTTGTGTATTCCTTAGGCATGTATGTGCACTGTTGTAATGGCAAAACCTCAAAAGCAAAAGTTTGTCTAGTAGAGATGGTACTTTGGGGGTACAATTAACCCCTTTGAAGAACAGATATTTCTCTGTACTCAAAAATTACTTCTATGAATTACTTCTATTAACCCTTTAAGACCTACCATAGAACCAAGTCCGCCAGAGCTTATATTATATTTTTACATGCTGAGGAGCCATTTTTGGGAGCATTTCAAGTTGCTATACATCAATACAACCATTATAGCCCAAATCTTAATAATATGTATGCATTAAGTGCATAGAAATTACATAAATGGCAAGAAAGTGCAACAAACTACAAAAAAATTAAAATTGTTTTTGTTTTTTTAACATATATTTCTAGTTAGAGAAATTTAAGAGGCTTATCCCTCAAAACTGTAAATACAAAAAAGTTGCACAAAATAGTTTCCCACCACAGGAAATTTATTTTACGTGTCTTCATAGTTTTATTTTTGAAATACACCAATTTTTATATACTGCAGGAAAAACAAAAATAAATATTATAATGCAAATTTGCAAAAAAGCAGCATATGCATCAAAATAAACTATTTCCAGCAGTGCAATATGAGTCCTAAGCATCCCAGAAACTATTCAGAAACGCATAAAGTCAAACATGACTTATAAAAACACCAGTATAGGCTCATAAGGCCCTGATGGTAAAAAACTACATTTCCGCAAAATGACGTCACTTCCGGTTTCGTGCAGGTCATGGCGGACATGCGATAGTTCATGCTGATGGACGTAGGAAGTGTTATGAACAGCTGATCGGATCGGCAAAGCGTGTTTTCTGGAATATTATGTTTTTGTTGCTGCAAGTGCTTTTTATGCAATTTTGCAAAGCTATATGTGGAAGGAAACTGTGACCGAGGACAAGCTGATGGCATAAGATGTAAGTACAACTCCTCCGGTTTCATATGCAAAAAAAATTATTGCGCTAGCTTACATGGTTGCAGAGCTACCGGGATTTAAAAACAGGAAAACGGAGCGTGCCCGCTCCGGCCGGCTTTAAAGGGTTAAAGAACATACCAAGTCCTTTAATTTTTTTATATGAAACCACCTCATTCATCTGCTACTATTAGGGTTTTAGCAGCTCTAGTTATGTAGGCATTGTTACTTTTCTATTTAGCTCAAACTGGTTGATGAGATGTGAAAAACAGTTCAGCTTCAATCAATAGCTAAAATACTCCCTTATAGTTAGTTCAGGTTTGTAGGTGGACCTTCTCTTTTGTCTAGTGTGGGTCTGTGATGACTAAGCCACATGGTCTCACACCCACACACAACTTGAATTACAAGATTACTGTCCTGTGCAGCTGTAGTATATGTTAAAGATAAAAAGGAATGCTTAATTCCCAGAAAAGCCAAGCTTCTCTAATTGATTAACTTACACAACATTATACTAAGAACATTAACCTTTACCTTTGGTTTATTTATGCTTTTTCTTTATGAATCTGATCCTGTGATGGATTACATGAATGTAGTCTGGAAGTAGTTTAAACATAACTAAGCAGAGTACTAGCTCCCACCAACACTGCTAACTTTTATTCACAATTCAGCACTTTGCTCTTTGTGCCATAGATGGTGTCAAATGGAGTTATGATATCAACAACTCAATTATTTTTACTCTACATAATCTAGGCTCACTACTTATTTCAGTTAAAACTAAAGGTAATAGGCTATGGAACCAAGGCTACCAGATAAAATTTACATAATCCTGAAACTGCCTGTAAAACTTTTTATTTAGTGTTTTTACCTTTGCAAGCCTTCACCGCACACAGGATCCATGCAGTTCCAGCTCATGGGAGAAAGGAGGATGTTGGGAGACATTACTAAGAATTCTCTTGCTGTACAAACCAAACATGCTATAAAGAGAGGTGAAGCCGTTTATTTACTCGATGACCGACCCTCACTGTTGGTAGTGATTGAGATAATAAGATTTTGGATACAAGTGGTGAAAAGAATGCCTAGACTGGGCTCTAGGAACATAGTAAGATGCTCTGTCATTAGGTAGGAACACAGAGAAGACTTCCTCCACATTGAAAAGAATGAGCTGAGGTTGGCGGATGCCTGCTGGATGCCTTCTACATGAGCTGTTTCAGTGGAAGAGAACTGGAAGGACCGGAAAAGACCCAATATCATTTGGAGAGATTGTGCTCTCCCTCTCTCTCTCTCACTTGGCTTTTTGAATGCCTCAGTGGATGGATGGACGGGTGGATTGATTTATTCTATGCTTGCAATATTTATGTTCCACTGACCACCAAAATTAAATGTCTCTCTCTGTTTTATTAGATAGAGATGTGGCCTTTAACATGAAATTACAAGATTTTTGAATGCATCAGTGGATAGAACAAACATTTGGAGGTTCTCTGCGACTTTTGGACTGGTCAAGGATGTTAACAATCTAATGTCTCCAAGGTCAACAGCAGGTATTGATGGAGGAGGCATTGAAGTCTAGATTTTAATTTGGAATGCTTCTATGAAACAGACTCGGCAGTTTCATGAAACACGTTCACCCTGATGACATTGAAATGTCATTCCAGGAGGACTATTATATGAAACCATTATTAAATGGGTTTGCCTCCTGCACATGACTTCAGCTACAAAAGGCATTGCAGAGATGAAAAATGTTCAACTCGAACATAAAAGCAACCATGCAGTCTGTGACTTTTGAGCCTAATGTCTGCAGCTCATCTGATGGGATTACACCTCAGGAATGGGGGAAAAAAAAAACTCTGCTCCTGGACTTGCATCATTCCTCACATCAGATGCCCTTTTCTTAGTGCAGCGAGAGAGATAGCAAAGGATTCTGACAGAGGAAGTTAAAGGGGAGAGATAGGAGAATGATAGAGTAAGAAGGATGTATAGGAAGGAGGAGAAAGAGTGGATATGGAAAATGACAATATAATATGATTTGATTTGTGGGCCAGAATGGATTCTCAGTGCCCAATTTCAGAGAGGAGAGGCAGAAAAGAGCGAGGGAGGGTGAAGAAGACAGTGGGTGGAGGAGGTGGGTGGAGTGTGAACAGTAGGGCCATGGAGTTCATTTAGCAACGGCATCGTGAGATGGCTTGACAGCTGCTGGTGGAGGCATTAGGCCGCTCACTTTAGTCCAATTTTGCTTCCCCCCCGTAGCCCTCTCTGTCTCTAATAGCTGTCTTTGTCAGACCTCTACAGTCCATCTCTGCTATGTATGTGGTTGCTATATATTTTAGTGGCTGAGCTAAATCATAATAATTACAAAAAAAGCAAATTCGTAGAAGAGCTGTAGGCACCAGGGTATCTGGTGACCTTAAATTAGGAAATTTTACTTCCTCAAAGATTGTAGCTCGTAAAGTTTGAGACCAAAGTGAGACGTCACATCTGCCATTTGAGAAAAGTGACAGCTGCTGTCAAAAAATGACTGACAGAAAAATTACAAATCAGTTCTGACAAATTTGATATCCATCATCCATTCTGGAATTAGGAAATCAGCTGTTACTAAGTAATTTCAGGGGGGAAAAAATCAAGGAGACTCGCTCTTTGTAAAATAAAAAATATATAAAAAGTTGTGATTTATCAAAAGAGAAACAGTTTGTATTTTTTTAATATACTGGCACATCTATTATAGTAATCATCATACTGCAGAATATGCAATGAAACTCTAAATCAAGGTGAATCCATTTGCAGTCTACACTTGAACAATGTGACAGTGGTTTTTGCTAGCAGCTACAAAACAGCCATAATTGCTCCTTTCAAGGACCTGAAACCTCTCAGAGAAGAGCAAAACAACATTACCTTTTAACAAATGTATCTGTCTCATTCAGTTTCCAGCCATGTTTCTCTTTTTCTCAGTTTTTGGTTGAAAGAGCATTAGTGATGTAAGAAATTGAGTAATATTTCTTGGAATACTGAACATTTCATTGGTATAAAAATGACAAAATCAACTATACATAGTAAGTTTATAGAAAACACATACAATCCCTTCCTTGCAGAAGAGTGAGTAAGTGATACCCTTGTAAACAAGCCAATGATACGTACGATACCCTTACAACATATATTTTAAGGCATTGTTGACAGTGTTTAAGTAATAATGGTGTGCCATTCAAATATGCATGACTTTGCTTTTTTACAGAATTTTACAAAAATAAGCTGCAAAAAGATATTTTCAAGTATACCCATATGGAAAAGATATATATAAATCTTATAAAGTTTGTATCTGTCTTGTGTGAAACTTGTATGAAAAGCATACAAGAGTGAAAACAGATGTAAGATTCTTTGAAAAATTATATAAATGAAACTTGTATGTTTTGGATACTTCCTAAAACAATATATGAAAGTAATGAGAAAGTGGCCACTTGATTCACTATATGAAGTAGTCCACATCTTATGCAAATCTTTTAGAAGTTTTTTCTATTTCTTTTCCATATGGGTACTGCTATCTTCAGCTGGTATCATGCGTCTTTAAGCTTTAGCCATTGATTCCGTTTAAACTGAGATAGCTGATCAAACTAAAAATGGCAAGAGAAAAATCAGCTTTAAAGGTACAGTCAGTAGTTTTTGATAAATATACACTAATGAATGTGTAAGTAATTTTCAAGAAGAAGATCAACAATAATTTTGCCCATGACTGTAAATACTCTTTAAATGACCAAGTTACACCTTAGGCTGGTCTGTTATTCTGTGTTTTATAAAGAATTAATTATGCATCCTTAAAGTCCTGAAATTGTCACTCAGATTTCAATAGCACCTACACATGGATACAGTGTAGCATAGAGCTTTTCTATTTATAGAGACATGATAGTGAATGAATGTGACTGAGATTCTGCGTATACTTGTGTCTGTATCCGTCTTTATCATCCCCGACTAGACCGTAAAGGTACACTTCATTTATATATTCATATTCCCGGACTAATTCAAGAGTTGTTAGCTCAGATAAACAAAGTCAAAATCAACATTTGTATGGTAGCCGCTCAGTAATGCTGTTGATGCTGTCAAAAAAAACAAAAACAAAACAAAAAAACGTTTTCTTGGGGGAGAAAAAAAGGTCATGAAATGTTAACATCCTACATATGTGTGCACGCATACTACCTCCGCATTGCATGCTCCACACAAGGCTGTTTTGTCCTACATGCCAGTACATGTTCATTTATGCTGTGAGAGTATAGTAAAGTACCTCTCTGTGCCGACAGACAGTGTTGTTCTACTTTGATGTAAAAGGGGTCGTGTCTGGCAGAGGGAGAAGCTATTATGGCTCCTTTATGGATTATGAGGCAGAAGAGTGACCCTTGTCTCAAGGTGAACATCAGTAGCTGCCCTTGTCACAGTCACAACAGTGCTCCCCATTACGTTACAGTCAGTGGCCCCTGGCAGCGTGTCACTGCAAACAATATTGCTCTTAACAAGATATTTTGTGTTGTGATGCTCCTTTCAAATCGTATTTTTCCTAAACCAGGGTAAAAATTATATCAAATGTTATTTTGATTTTCTCCTGATATAGACACATGGTTAAATAATCAAAACATGACTGTGCTAAAAACTACTAAAAATTATTTGGCACATATGCTTTAAGAAACTCAATAAATGCACTGTAGAAAATTAGCATAGAAAAATATTATCTATGATGTGAGTAGGTGAGATTGTGATTAAGTGCACCTGTATTTTTATTTATTTATTTATTTATTTATTTTTTCTGGGGGGGGGGCAGTCTACAAATTACTAAAAACATTAAAACTGTACTTCAGTAAAACAACAACAACATATCATCACTGTTCATATCCATGTTTCCTCCAATTGGGTGGTTGCTGTACAATTAGCATTACTCTAGTCCAATGGCATTTCCCTTGCCCCACCCCCTCTCGACACACCCCAAAAAACACCCCTGCAAGATTCAAAGTCCCAAAATAAAACAAATCTCAAACCAAATCTAAAGTGTTAGATTTTGGGGAGAACACAACAGAAAGATAAAACGAAAAACAGATGCCACAACAAAGAAGTGAAATGCAAAACAAGACACAAGAAATGACAAAGTAAGATTAGAAATAAATATCAAAGAAAGGAGCACAGAAACATGAATGTACTTAACAGCGTGGAAAACAACGGAGGATTAAATTGATGAGGGAACAGCAATGAGGGAACCGAATACATGCACAGAAAGAAGCTCCAGGCGGCACTCAAGCACCTGCCTGTCTAGCCTTAAGGCCACATGCCCTGGCCTCTCTTTCAACTTTCGCTCCCTTCACATCCAGGTGCACTTGTCGTTCAAGCGTCCTGAGAAGCAGCCTCGCTCACTGATCCGCTTTTATTGGTGACAGGCAGGTGACAATATCGTCGCCCTACAGTTGCCCATGTTTGTCATTGTTTTAAAAGCAGATAGGAGTGGGTGATCATTAGTCTATGCAAATATTTGGATGTCAGAAACATTAGTCTTCGACGTATCCGTCCAGAGTCATGCATGACAATTTGTACAGAATTTCCATAAATCTTACAGATTTTTCCACATTTTCATTGCTCATCGGCCTAGTCTTTGTTGTGCTAGATGACAACAAAGTGCACACATCCACTTCCCTGCTTGTCTGGAACTTAGGGATTGTCCTGGCATATAACTCAAATGAAAGACATCTTATTGTGTCAAAGTTTGTGCACAAGTCCACAAGATATAAGAAGGAGCATGTCGTGTGGAAGCGCATCTGTAACCAGAAGGTCACCGGTTCGATCCCTGGGCTCTCTGTCCTGGTCGTTGTGTCCTTGGGCAAGACACTTTACCCTGCCACCTACTGGTGTTGGCCAGAGGGGCCGATGGTGCGATATGGCAGCCTCGCTTCTGTCAGTCTGCCCCAGGGCAGCTGTGGCTACAACCGTAGCTGCCTCCACTAGTGTGTGAATGAAGAGTGAATGAATAGTGGCATTGTAAAGCGCTATATAAATCCAATCCATTATTATTATTACTAGGTTAACTAATTCGCACAATACCTGACTGAAATATTACCACACATTCATTTAAAGATTACAACTGCAAAACCTAAGTGTGAGCATAAAGGCAGCTCCCAGTGTCAGTCACTTTATTATCCATATTTTTTCCTTAAATATTGTAGTATTGTTTTATTAAAGATTAGCCCTTAATTGCCATGTCCAATATTAATGTATTTGTAAATTGCAGCACGATACTAAGAAGAGACAGGTTCAGAAATGGAAAGGCTAGCCCAGGATAGCAGCTCTCTTCTGTCCTAGATCAGGCCATCCAGTAGTAACAAGGATGAGGTTGATGTATTTTCACCTGATCAACAGCAATACTGATTGCAAAAGACCATCATCTGTTTGAATTCATAATTTTGTACAAATGTGCTTATTAATGTGTTGATTTTTAACCTGACATCTGCATGACTATATGGGTGCTGAAATGACCAGTAAGTATAAGGGGTTCTACTGTGTGTAACTTTTTTTTAACAAATACTGTGCAAAAGTCTGAATTTAACTTTAATTTCCTTATTCTTTGCTAGGAAATTTCAAAAAAGGGTGAGGCAATTTATAGAAACATGCAAATATACAAAGAAATACAGTTTATGAGGCAAAGCAGAGACTGTACAGCTTAAAAATCAACATTTCATGTTTAGCCAATATTAGAAATTGTCTGCTTTTTGTTCCGTTCTCTGTCAATATTATCCCACACTGCTTCAGTAATGTTAAGGGGCTCTTGGGAGGCCATTCCATGACTAACAATTTTTCACTGTGTTTTCTATCCAGGTATGTTGTTCATCATTAGCAGTGTGTTTGGGATCACTGCCATGCTGTAAACTTGAGCCTTTGCCAATCAGACACTTTGCAGATGGTTTTGCATGGTGGATCAAAATCTGATGGTACTTTTCTGCATTAATAATTTAATCAATTCTGGCATCCACACCACTGGATGAAATGCAGTCTCATGACTGAGCCTCCACCACCATCTATTTTAGAGATAGCTATAGATACTCAGTGTTGTGCCTCTCACCTGACCTTACATCCAAATTTGGATTAATCACTCCATAACACTTAATGATGATTTTCAGAGCAGTTCTTGTATAATGTGGCATATCTTAGCCTGTTTTCCCTGTTTACCTTCCTTAAGAATGATTTCTTGACATGCACCTTTTCACTGAGAACTCCACCTGGCCAGTTTCCTCAAATGTCTTAAGGATACAATGCACACCATGCTGGGTTTTTGGCGAATAACTCTGACGATGACTTCCTGGTGCAAAAATACTATTTTAATCCTGTAAACTATGTTGTCTTTGTAATTTTTCCAAAAATTCAACAAAAGAAATTGGGGGGGGATGAACAAAGTGCTTCATCTTTTGAGTTAGGTACCTTTTTTATCCTTGATTGTTTCATAGGTCAGTACTAAGTGGTTTGACAAGAAAATAGTACAAGTACTGGACTGAAATCAAGTGAAAAAGCAGCCAGCGTCCAAAGAAAACTAGAGAACTATTACTCAAGAGACTACTTTAAAGAAATAGTGTAAAGCATAAAGCACACTTACAGACCTTTACTTATATACCCCTTCTTGTTTTGCTTACATGAAATAATAAACAGTAACCAAAGTGATAGCAGGACTGTAAACTGAGTAAATCAAAATCAAAACCTCAACAATCAGTAGAACTAAAAACAACAAAACCCCACACAGATAGATGTGGATTCTGCACCTTACAGACAGACTGTTGACTTTTATTCCATTAAAGAAACATTGTTAAGGCTCAGGGTTGTCATGTGCATGCAAACACAGCTATACACACTCATTAGATTTAATTAGCTGATCTTTAAAGCTGATCTCCATGATCTGGAAAATATCCTTCCCTAAGTACGGATAATAATTAGTACAAATATTGTGTGAGCCCTTGTTTTTACTTATATTTAAAAGAGTGCTGATATGGAGTCTTTGTATACAAAGGACTACACAAGTTCACAAAAAAATTCTCAGTGTTATCTTCATTTAATAATATAAGGTTTGGATTATTTGTGTCCTTGTTTACATATTTCTGCAAACATTCTGATTGATTTTAACAAAACAAACCCCAAACAAACAAAAAACAGTGAGTGTTAAAACTAGACCTAATCTTGCAACTTTAATTTGCATACCATGTGCAAAACATGGGGCTTTAATAGCAAAAGTAAATGTGGGAAACCTTTTCACTGCTGGTCTCTTGTGAACCCCCTGTTTGTGGTTGTTATAATAAGAGTCTAATAAAGTAAAATAAAAAGTCTCTATCGTAGAAGTAAAATAAATTAGCATCAATCATCAACACTTTCAGTGCAGTTAAATACCTCTTTAACAACATGTGAAAATAATGCATTTATTTAATGATACTCTGTATGAAAGATCTGATTAAAAATGAAGTTAAATTAGTAGTTTTCCTTTCCCTCTCACTGTTTTCATCAACAGGTTCATACTTATTCAAGTTTATTAAATACTGTCTTTATGTTAGAAGTCAGTGGAACTACAGACATGCATGCTATAGGTGTCCTTTAGTACCCTCTAAATCAGGGGTCTCAAATTTGTGGTCCACGTCAGCCCTACATGAAGCCCATATATTGACATGAAGAAATAATAATGCAATTTGGCCCTTGAAGTTACTTTTTTTATTAGGAAGGATTTGTTTGTTGCTGAGTGCAATGTTAAAATAAGTTCTTTAAAAAGCAAAATTAATTAATTAATATTAAGACAATATGAGCAGAGAGTCCAAACATGTTGAGGGTTTGGCTGTGTTAGTTCAGTGAGAGAATTATTTGTAAAGAAAACTAATGTGTCTGCATTTTTATTTTGTTAAATACAAACACAATTATAGCAGAAGTCCTGCCACATGTCTGGCCAGTTAGTTTATTTAGTAGTTCGATGAAAGTGTCACAATCAGCAGAAGCTGACTGTGTGGAGTGGGGGAGGGCAAGTGCAGACACGCAAGAACAAAACTTGTTCTTAACAGAAAATGAGCCGTTTATTAAGGCTGGCAAAATATTACAAAACAAAAGCAGAGACGAAACTAAACAATAACCTAAACTGGGAAAACTAGAAAGAAAACATGACACATCCTAAACATGAACAGAAACAAACCTTAAACATGGCATGAATACAAGGAAACCTGGGAGCATGATGTAGCAGGATAACAGACAATCTGACAAAGACTGAACGACACAAACAGACTAAAAGCACACAGGAGGTGATCAGGGGAAGTGGACACACATGGGGAAACAGTTGACACCAGTGAACATAATGACATCACAGGGGAAGAGTAAAACTAAACACATCGAACCTGGAAACACAAGACCTCTTCAAAATAAAACAGGAAACATAATGAGACGCAGACATGACAGCATGAACTTGACAATATAAGACGCACAGACATGAAACACATGACGTTTCAAGACGCTGGATGAAAAGACCCAGGATCCTTAAGAGTTGAAAGAAAATGTCCAAAGTGTCCAAATGTAAATAACTAAGAATGAGAGCCATTGCACTACAACCATCAACAGATGTGCCAGACAGATGCCAAAGGACACCATGTTGATATCTATGAGATGAGATGCTCGCAGCTGAGAAAGCAACAGTATTGACACCCTGGAAATTAGAATGATTGATGTGTACAGTAATCGGCTGCCTTATACAATGCATGTGTTTGGCTTTGTGCATGCTTGAGTCAGCCAGCTTTTCCAGCTGAATGACAAATATATCAAATATTGTTTTTTTAAATGATCTCGATTACTAGTTTTACATTGTAACTACATTAGCATTCCACAGATTTTTGCTGAACTTTCATGTGGGAATTGAAGCCGAATGTCATAACATAAGCTTTTTATAATCTCCAGTAGAGTAGAAAGTAAACTCTTGAAGAAAATGTGATTACTACAATTTTATCTATCAGTTTCTCTGACCGCTCAGTTTTACAGTGATGAATATGGCATACATAAACATGTAGCCAAAGTCAAATCTCCAAACAAAACGCTGCTGAGGATAAAGGATGAGTATGAATTCCTATAGGAAAATATCTTCCACAGACGAGTGGTGAGAATGCAATTCAATTTCATTATGAATCAAATCTAAAGAAATACATAGAGCTGTTGTAGTTTGCAGCTGGAAAAGTATTAATAGTTGAAACAGCGTGGATAAAGAAGCACCTGGGCATACGTCACTGTGAAACTATCTCAGAAAGTAAATCTACCATTGTGCTCCCCAATCTGGGAAGAGGTAGCAACAAGGCAGCAAGCCAGTAGTAAGGACAAATGTAAAATATCAGAGCATTACAGTCAGAGGAGTTAGTGTGTGGAACACCTGTACAGATGAAATCAAGACATCAATACAAAAATTCACACGATTGCTCAAAAAAAATAAATTGCATGAATATAGGAAATCTTCCTCTCAGTGACTGAGTTGTCTCATTGTGTCCTCATTTTTTTTTATAGATCAAGGCCTGAGTAACCGAACCTTAAGTGTTTATTAAGGTGTTTGTCACATAGATATAAAACAAGCTCAGAGATTGAGCGGGTGTTATAGACAGGGTGATTAGTTTATGTAAAAATGTAGTTTGTTGTTGTTTTGGTTTACGTGCTGAAAATGGTTTTTATTTGTGTATGTTCAATGTGTTAGACTTGTACATAGTTAACCATATATGATCAAATAATGTTGAATCCTGGATATGGATTTGTAAGCAATGAAATTTGAAATAAGGGGGTAGGAACAAGAAAAGTGTAAACTTCATCCTACTCCTTTTCGAGCACACACATTCTGTAGACAAAGATATATACATGAAAACTTGATGATTTTTAAGTTTTGTTTTTTTTCTGTTGTTATTTCAATTATATTTGCATGTTCAAAATAAAATTCTATCTATCTATCTATCTATCTATCTATCTATCTAGGTATTGATATTTTGAACAGTCCTTCATGAGACCAAATATCATCCCTTGTTTATTTCTATAAATATATATATTTTCTCTTTTTTCTTTCTTTTTTTTTGCGTGTACTGAGCCTTTGATCCTATAATTTAAAAATGATTAAAAAGCTGCTCTGCGGAGGATAGAAGCACAAGGTTTCGCATTTTGAAGTAGAAAATGCTTTCGTTTGCATATCCCACATTCATATGTGGCAAATAAAACAAAATAAACTCATAACAGACTGCCTGACATATGCTTTACCTTGAGTGTTAAAGTATTAAATTGCTAATTACTAATAAAATTACCCATATGGAAAAGAAATAGTAAAAACTTACATGATTTACTCATGAAAGTGGCCACTTTCTCATTACTTTCATATATTGTTTTAATAAGTATCCAAAACATACAAGTTTCATTATATAATTTTTCAAGGGATCTTATATCTGTTTTCACTCTTGTATGCTTTTCATACAAGTTTCACACAAGACAGATACAAACTTTATAAGATTTATAAACCTTTTTTTTTTAAATTTCATATCACTTATTAAGCCTTTTTATGATATTCTTTAGAGTCTTACCCCCACAAAGTCATCTCAGCCTTTTCTGTCGTTCTTGGTAGATAATACCTTAGGTTACGTTGGTAAGTATTGAATGTTCTTCACAGAAGATAAGGGCATCAAAAACTAATAAACAGAAAGAGAAAAATGTGGACAAACTTTCTCCAGACAGAAACACTAGGTAACATCAGGACATTTTGGTGTTGCGTTGAGATGAATTGAGGACTGAGGCACTTCACTGTGTCATATCTGGGTGCACACACATAGGAAGTTCTAAGAAGACAGAGTTAGCTAGTCTGATTTCACAGTATTCAGTGAAAACACGAATAAAACTCCTTGAATTACCTCCTTGCAAAGCCCTTTCCTTGCCTAATGGTTTATATTGAAAGTATAAATCCTGTCAGAATCACTGGCTAGAAATTAATTTAAAGGTTAAACCTTTTTACATTTTTTTTTAGCTGTCTAAACATAGACGTGAGACACAAACATGAAGCAGGCAATCGCAAGTTGAGCTCATCACTGAAGCAAACTAGACATGTCCCATGTGGATTATGTGCCTTGGTGTCATTATGATGGAATGACATAATGCTCTTTAAGCCCATAAGCAATGGTTTTCCACATCAATCTGGGGAAACCACATCATCTTCAGTTTCTCACTGTGGGGCAGCCAGACATAATGCTTGATCAAGTCGTGATAGGATTGCTGATGAATCTGAACCATAAAATCTTTTAATGCCAACTGTGGATCTGGAACTTGATTACATGGTCCAAATGGTGTTCATCCAGTCAAAAGGCCAATGGTATTAGAAAATGGTGACGGTATTGCAACCAGGCCGCTGAGTCGGTTCGTGTATTGTATGGGGATTTAATTTTTGTTCATTTGACCCTTTAGCAAAGAGTAACATTTAAGAATGAGAGAAAATGAAGTGCCTGAGGATATTAGACCATAGCCACTGGAACAAATAAAAAGTCAATACTCAGCACTCCCAAGGTAATATTTTATTGAACATCCTCAGGACTGGAAAGACACTTGTTTTAATTACTAAAACCTTTTTGTCCGTCTTTAAGATGGATAGGTTTCAACACAGTAGTCCGTTTTTTGGTGGAATCCGACAGTGACTCTTGTATTTTGAGTAAAAAAAAATAAAGATGTATTTGAGTTCAGGTAGAGTGCACCTTTGTTCCGACTGCTATGTGACTCTGAATTTTAGTGCATGATCTGCTTTGAGGCTTAGCCCGTTCAAACAGTTCTAAAGCTGTGGACAGCAGGTTGTGTATCACTACTGAAAGAGGAGATGAAAACCTTTTCCATCCATCAATAGTTTCTGATGCTGCTTATTATTCAAACATCAAAAAAGAAGAAGAATAGAATTAAAATTCAAAAGGAATTTAATACAAATATTTTTGCAAAATTATGTTTTAGAAATAAATACATCATAAATACATTTTGATTTGTAACTGTAGCCATGCCAGTACACAGTCCCAGTAGAAAATACTTCATTATAAATGTTGCTATGTATGATTATGAAGGCATATGAAATTTCAATACTCCATTACTATATATTATTATTGATTTTCTGATATTTTATAGTATTTAATATATGAAAACCTACAGCAAAACATAGCTAACAGTCACAGGAGATCTTATGACAGAGATCATAGAGGTTTTTGATGGCATGTGGAGAACGGCTTTCCTGTTGTGGCTGATCACTGTATCATTTAAGACGTACAACCGTTTGCTCGTGCTTGTCTAAATGTCAGGTTCTCATGTTTTTCACTCTAACTTGCAGTGATTCTAATTCTTTTTATAAGATGTTCTTCGCTGAATCATTTCAGTGAAAACCTTTTTCATGTTAGGTGGGAGAAAGCAGAAAGGTCTAACCTATCCTTTGGAAAAGCTTTCCTTTAACTTCTGCTCTCTTGAACAATGAGTTCAACAAGTTCACACATTATCTCTGGGGACTGTCAAAAGACTGTCAAGAATCCTTCGCTGAAAAAGTCAAGACCGGTTGTGTGGCAAAGCAGATACACCGAAAAAGAAAGAAAAACTCATGAATCGACTCACTACACAAATAAATTGTGAACCACATACTTCTGATGAATAATCCCTCCAAACGTTTCAAACCTACACAAAACATGTAGTACAGTGTAACACTTTATATATGCCTCCTGCATTCAGGCATGTATTAAAGCAGCGTGATACGAAGCAGGTTGCAAATTGGATCAACAAAGGTTGCGCAGGTGAGCAGTGTACCATGAGATAAACATACAAAGCAGGATGAAAGGATTCGTGAAATAAGCCATAAAACAAACTGTCCACCTGTTCATTCCACCACATTAATGGGAAAGAACACCTGCATGAAAACACGGTGTGGGGAACCTACTTCAGTGTAAAGTAAGACAAAAGTGTTATTTTGCTTTTGCTGGCAAAGGGCATTTCAAATTAAACAATAGGTTGTTAACAGGTTTTGAGAGCTCAAGAGTGTGGTACTTAGAATTTAAGTGGGTAACAACTAAGCTGCAAAAAAACATTTATTTTTCCACCATGTTAATCTTATGCCAATAGCTCACAGGCCTGAATGAATTCATTTGCACAAGTACACATTATGCATGGTCACTTTATATTTTAAGAAATATCATCAAGAACATCGTGTTAAAGGTGGTCACCGTGTAATTACAGAAATTAGCTTCCTTTTAGTTAATGCCAAGTGGCAAACAATTTAAAAAATAACACTTTAACACATGCTCATACCACCTTAGAAATTGCACAAAGTTTTTTTTTTCTTTCAATTAGGTCGATGTGTGTGCTTACTCTGTGTCTTACTGGCTGCAGGAAAAAAAGAAGTATTTAAGAAAGGGAGGGGGGGGGGGGCAGAGACTTGAATGCAAATTGAAATCCCCAAACAGAGGCAGTTCTGTGTCTCCGCTGCCACATTTAACCTGAATTGTTTCTCTCTGTACGGTTCGGAGAACATTAGTCCTGCGCAGAAAACTCTGAGGATAAAATGTACCCTTGATTGTAAACACTGACGATAGTTAAGAATGATAGAGTGGGCTGTGTGTTTATACGGTCTCTGCATTTATTAGTCTGCCTCAAATCGAGCCATGGAAAACTGGTCAAATCCCTCTCTGGCATATCAAAGATTTTTTACTTGCCACTTTTATAGTGTTACTTTGGCCTTTACAGAAACAGTCAAAAAGTCTAATTTTCCCTCTTTTTAGTTGTCAGGCATAAGGAATGGCTCGGTACCCGGTTGTTTGAGATATGAGGTCACTGTCGCAACACACTGCAAGTCTTCAACTCTACTTTATCACATTTTTAAAAGAATAGGTTGAAGCAGCTCCTGCAAGACTACTGTAAGATAGATGCATTGTGAGGGACCTTTACTTTTGCTATTATTACAGCATTAATGCAGTGTAGATGTCAAGAGTGGGATTTATCACTGCAGTATAAATGCAATATAGATGAAGAAGCTGAGACCTCTGCAATGGTTACACTATAGCCTATTAATCCATTATATATGCTGCAGAATAGGGAACTTTTATCATGGCTCACTACAGGTACAGACATAATTAAGCAATCATGCAAGGTTTGTTTGTGTTTTAATGTTTGTCATTCTTTCGGTTTTGCATGTGATACTCATCTAGAAGCTCCAGAGAGAGAAGTGGTGATATCTTCAACAAAATCAACGGTTATGATCTTAAAAACTATGAGAATAAGAATAATAATAAAGAATAATAAGAATAAGGCCCAAGTAGAAATGTTCCTTTAAAATCCACTAACATCAAAATCTTTGACCCAAGTCTAATGCTCATCCGAGTGCCATAAACCATTTTCATTCTCTAAATGAAAGGAAGGGAAATGATTTATCTTTTCTACATAATCCTGATCACCACGATCATTAGTAATAATAAAATGCTAATAATGTATCATATGTCCTCAAGAGAAACTCATTTGTCAAACATTCATTTGAATATGACAAGAATCTCTGCGTGCATTCCTCTAACACTTTGCAGTGACAGAGATCATCATTTGCTATGGCATTACCTTAGGGGGGGAAAAGAATTTCCTACTGGAAATACTGGAAATAAAATATAACAGAATTTGTTGGACATAGATATGAGATATTGCATTTGTAGTCCATTTAATAATAATAATAATAATAATAATAATAATAATAATATGTACTAGAGATGGCACGATACCACTTTTTTATGTCCGATACCGATACCGATATCATAAATTTGGATATCTGCCGATACCGATATGAATCCGATATAGTGTGTTTTTTAATCAACAAAACGTTTTTTTAATATCTTGCTGCATTTTGTATAAGTTTATACTCAAGTTTAAATAAATAACAACACTAAAGCTATTCTGTTATACCTGTATGTAAAAAATACACTGCGTCCAAAATATGTCATAGTTCAGCAATACTGATCAATCTAATAAAGTTAAACCTGCTCCATCCTCCCTATTCTGGTATTTTAAAGAGTACTTAGAAGAAATTTTAAGCAACCTAACTAATAGGGTTGCAAACTCCTAGCAAAAAAAATAAAAAATAGGGAACCACCCTCCACCTCATGATGCTTAATCGATGTAATCAAATTTAATTTGATGCAGGGGGAAAATGCACAAAAATAAATTATTTTTCAAGAATAATTAAATAGATTCAACATCTTTCTTCAACAGAATTGCAGACTGCACAGATGGTATCTTCCCAAAGGAAAAAGTACTATAGCTTACTAGGGTATATTAGACTTAACAGTTACTATATACAGTAATGGACTTCTATATATTTTACATCAGATTAAAACTTTGGGTGTAAGAGTCAGATAATTATTTATTAAAAACTAGACATTTTAAATGAGAATAAGAAAGAAAAGTATGTCTTTGTGCCCCCTTTTCCCTGTTCATGCCCTATCGGCCCCTCTGGCTAAACTTTGCTAGATCCGCCCCTGCACAATTACCAGCCGTCAGCTACGTAGAAAAAGATCCTGGTGTAGAAAGTAATATTAAATAAATTCTAACAACAGCTTATCAAGCTTAAACGTGCTGCTGTTGTTCAGCCGCTGGTTTCCTCTTTCTGGTGCAAAGTGGGCCAAAAACTAAGAAGAGAGACGGACTCGCGACAGAAAAACCGATCAGCTGATCATTAAGCTGTTTCACGATTGAAGCAGCAGGAGAGAGAGAGAGGCAGTCGCTCCAGGTACGGTTGTTAAGCTTAACGTGGGAACGCTTTACAGACATTCAGAGATGAACTTACACACTTGCTTTACTTATCTCTGGGAAAACGTCCTCATAGATGAAATGCTGGTTTGCTAGCAAGGCTACAAATACACACAGGGGCTCTATCACGTGATGCACACTGCTGCTACGTGCTACGGTTATGAGCCGAGTTATGCCGCGTAGCAAGTTTTGTGAGGTGCTTTTTTGATATTTAATGGATCGGATTACATTTTTTTATTTCTCGCCGATATCCGATCCAGTAATTTGGGTCAGTATCGGACCGATACCGATACGTAATATCGGATCGGTCCATCTCTAATATGTACATGGCCTAAAATTTTAATAAGCTGGTAATTTGGTAGCTGAAGTTTTTGACATTTTTGACAGCTGTGCCTTTACCATATATATGTAATCATGTTACAGCTACAACTATGTTGTTATTTGCATGGTAAGGTACATGGTATGGTACAATGTAAACTGGTCACAACAGAATCAACTACATTATACTGCTAACACAACATGGCAAGTATTTGAGTTCACACTGACATCAGCACAGGAGCCAGAGCCTGATCTTCAGGAGGTCACAAAGGTAATGATGAGCAGTCAGGCTTGTAGTAGCCTCCATTTCTACCTGTACACATTTCTACAGCAGAACTGCAATGGAGGCCTCTTTGCAGCCCTTTCTCACTCCCGAGGCGTAACATGCCGACGTTTTGTCACGTCCCGCGGCGTTCCTGAGGAACGCGAAAGGAGACCTTCGGCATTCTTATGGTTCGCGGCGAGTTATGGCTGAAATCCAGTGCAATGACGCTCCCGCGGTAATAGACGTTCCAGCCCTGTATTCCAGCCCTAAACCCAACCTTATCCCTAGCCCTAACCATAACCTTTTTCCTGACCTTAACCAGGACTTTAATGATGTTAAATAGCGTGTTTGTAAGCGATTTGAAGAAAAAGAGCGAACATGTGTAGATTGAGTCCATACGGTTCTCATTTTTCCGAGGTTGTCATTTAGGAACATGGTGGGTAGCCGAAAACGTAATATGTTGACGATTTGTCACCTAGCGTAAAATGTTACGCTTTGGGAGTGAGAACGTGTTGCTCTTTAGTCTCTTTGGGTTAGCTTTCACATTTGCTTTGTGTTGTTGGCATATGCATGTTCTTATTAGTGTTGGCCTTTGACTGTAATTTAACGAAACATTATTATTATTACGATGCATTTCTGGTGGTGCTGTCAGTGTTAATCTCGTTAAAATGACGTTAACGTCATAACCGCATGAACGCGGCAAATCTCCGTCGACGCGTTAGTGCTGTTAGCTCGTTAATGCGTTAGCGCTGTGCAGCCCCTCGCACGGGGCGATTCGCGTTAACTTGCTAACGGAGATTTGCCGCGTTAATGCAGTTATGGCGTTAACGTCATTTTAATGAGATTAACGCTGATAGCACTCATTTCTGGTCATGTTACTGAGTAAAATAAAAGTTAAGTAAAGAGTATCATGCTGTGTTATGACATGCATAGGTTCTTTCTCTTCAGCACCCTCTGCTGGTCATAGTGGGAATAATCGCCAGCTTTTATTTTGGGGGGGGGTTTTCCTGTGTTCCCGTGAGTAGAGGAAACAGGAAGCTGGTTGCTTGTTAGCCTGCAGAATATGTTGTTGCTCTTTAAAACGGTTCTGCCTTGGAGAGTTATTGCTTGTGAGTATTAATGTACAACATGTTTACAAGTTTATTTGGTGCATTTCTATTACATAGATTTGTTTAGAAACCAGTTATTTCATCTGCCAGGTTTATCTTTGAGGAAGCTAAACTCGCTTAGTTGTATTGTGATCAATACTGAGTCGCTGTTGATTACACATACTATATAACAGTATAGTTCATATCCTAGAAGTGTGTGTAAAAAGGAAAAGACATCTTGTGACATTTACTTTGTGTTTGTTTTTAGTTTTACGGGAAGAAAAGGATGTCAATCATTGAACTACTGACGAAGTAAAAAGCCTTAAACTTACTTCTGCCTCCAATGTTCATTGAAACCGTTAGTGGTCTGTCAAGTTGGGCAAAGGGACGCACAATAAGGACAGAACATGCTGAATTACTTTCTCTAGAGAGTAATTATATACCTTAATCCTTTACATTGAAAAGGTAACATATAATCTGTAATATATTACTTTTTTGAACACTGAACATGAAAAAACAAAAACAGCTGCTGAAATTTCCTCAGACCATTAGAGACCATGAATGATGCTGCTGTTTTTGAATCCACCAGGTTACAAATAAGTAATACCAACACTCGGTGTATGTGGTTTACCAATTTATACCAAAGAGAAAATATCAGGTCCAGCAACTAAAGTCCATGTCAGAGTCTACCATACAACCCAGTCGCTGGTTTTCCATTTTCAGCCTCTTGGAAAATGAACAGCAGCTACAGGATATATATTGCTCCTCCTGATGTTGTCTGCTGGCTCGATGTACATTCATGTTATCTAGTGCCTCCTATAAATTTCAATTATCTACCTCGTAAGATAAGATCACAAACACCCACACGCCCACATGTCAGTGTAGCAATACACATCCAGAACAGGAGGCAACAAAAAAACGCAGCAATAAAATAATCCTGTCCTTGAATCTAATCTCTGCTGCCTCAACTGTAGACAAACTCCACTCCAGTGTAATTAGAGCTGATTTAGCATGATTTACACGCTATGGGCAAGATAAAATAAACATGATTAGGTTAGACAAATACTGAGGTCGATATTTCTGAAGGCTTGAAAATTAATAATACATTTTGTATGATAAACACTTGCACTGTGGGCTCTAAGCTTAGAATGCTAAACAGGTTGCTATGTCAGCCAAGGATCTGGAGCCCCCTGCCGTTATTCGACGTCTTTGTTAATTGTTAAAAAAAATATGTCACTTTAAAGCATGTGTTATCTGTAGAAAAACTGCATGGGGTCCTTTTAAAATGAAATATTAATGATTTTCTCATAACTGTCACTTTTTCCTGTACTGTGCCTCTTCCACAGCTGCACAAGTCTGCGGTTTGTTCCCTCAAATGCGAACAGCCGCATGTATAAACAAGAATAAGTGCAGGCATCACAGCCAAACGCTAATTTTGCAAGACAGGATGCATGCCAGATGCAGTCTCCAAAGCTTAATGATGCAAAATATGTTCTGCAATTTTTTTGTAATCTTGAAGATCTGGGACATGCCGTGTTTACGGTGATTTCCACCTGAGGACTGGAACCTGAGAAAGAGAGAGAGAAAATAGCGTCCTGCTCATTGTGAGCTCCTTATCGCAAGCACTCAGCAGTGTCATCCTCTAAAATTAGCTTGTGCTGTCTGAGCACTATCTGGTGTAGATAAAATAAGGAGGGGGGGGATCAGTTATGCCGCATTATTAATCTTGAGATGTGGAGGGAAAGAAACAGAGAAAAAGAATGGAAAGGGTAAAGGATTGGTGTGTATGTGTGTGTGTTGGGGGTAGGGTGTAAGGAAAGGACAAGATAACTTTCCTTTGAACTCCTTTTACAACCTGAAGTTCCTGGGGAAAAAAGGAAAAGCATTTATCTAAATGAGGTTGCCACTCTCACCTGGCACAGCCACAGATATAGGTAGGTGGAGAGTCTGCCACTGACTTGAGGTAAAGAAAAGTCAAGGAGATAACCGATCCCTCTAGGCTGGCGGGAAATCACTGCAAAGAGAGACACACATATGTACAGAGCTGCATTCTATGACACAGTCACACCAATTGCCCAAGACATGACTGCCATTTATTTATTTATTTATTTTCTGCCCCACAGAGACTTTTTGGATGGCCCCACTGCACACAATCCCTTCTCTTCTTAGGTCGCCTCTACTATATCTGTTCCCGAGGTCAAAATTCAATTAAACGACAGTATAAACGTCTCAGTTCAGTATAGTGTTTATTTTGCGATAAGCCACAGCCGAGAAAAGTTGATGTGTAGTTGTATTATACCTTGACTAATAGCTTTAGGTCTGAGAATCCAGTGTGGCTCTCTTTCTAACACTGCACCTCTTATATAAGGCGTTTATATCATTTGATATTTTGGTCATTCAGTAAATAGCTACTTATCCAGAGCAGCTGTACAGGAAATGGCTTCAAATGAGGCTGACTCAACAGACACCTAAGAGCATATATCCACGCACAGTCAATTACTAATGCATATGCATTTGTCTTCCCACTGAAAAGCATTTGCATGTGTGGTTAGGGCAAAATAAACCATGTGGGTTTTCCGACGAAGATACACAAAACAGTAAGGATTTATATTTATGTATGCGTTGCGTATGTTTATGTGTGTGAAACTTAGAGTATCGTCTTTGCCAAAGAGGTGAATATCTCAAGGTTGTGAGCAATGTATAGAAGTGCCATTAAAAAAAAAACAGGAGAAATCTTGCATCTGGAAATCTGAGCATGCACAAAAGAAGAATGGCTGCATTGCACTTCATTCACCAGGGATGAAAATCTAAGCATGCTCTAGCAGGGTGGTCCAGGACAGAAGAGGTTTTTCAAGATACAGCTGTTATGAAAAATGAATGACTGTTTGCAACAAACACAGTAGCTCCTGAATCATTCATGGGTCATGTAATGGAAAAATATGACACAACGAATGACAAAGAGAACCCTTTACCCAACAAACATCCATGGAATAACAAGATTTGGGGAATAGATGTAAATATGTAGCGGCATATCCTTTGGTTCACAATGTTTTCGTATATGTCACAGGAAAATATTCATAGATATATATCCAGTAAAATGCTCCTCGTCGACGCATATCATCTTCTCTATATGTCGTCACCCACTGTGAAATATCTTAAAATCCCAGGCTAAGTGTGTAAAACCAAAATATGACACGTTAACATTTTGGGAATTGTGTCTCACAGACAGAGGGGATTGGAAAATTATGAAAAATGCAGTGTTAATGTTCTCTGTATAATTGGGATTGTGTTTTTCATCACACTATTATCAGTGCCAGTGTTGTTTATACTGTCACTAATAAACATAGATATACTATACCAGCGGTCCCCAACGTTTTTGGCGCCTCGGACCGGTTTATGCCCGACAATATTTTCAGGGACCGGCCTTTAAGGTGTCGCGGATAAATACAACAAAATAAAACTAGTACTGGTACCGAAAAAAAGAAGATTTATTCATATCCAGTGTTGGGAAGGTTACTTTTAAAATGTATTCCATTACAGATTACAGATTACATGCCCCAAAATGTATTCTGTAACGTATTCCGTTACGTTACTCAATGAGAGTAACGTATTCTGAATACTTTGGATTACTTAATATATTATCATGCTGTTTACAACTACATGAATGTACTATTGCTGTGATTTATTACTGTTACTGAAGGTCCGCGGCTCCGAACCGTAGTAAAGGGACCTCTGGCTAATACGGTGGGTTCTGGCTCGTAGCCAAAAACTAGCTTTACTTTGTTGTCTGGGTCAACTTTGCTAGCGAGAGACAGAGAGAGGCGTTGAAAGGCTGCTCCAACGGAACTTATTGTTTCAGAGGAAAACACGAACACGGTGTACAGTCGAGTCTTAATAGCTTACTTACAACTGGGCTCGTCAGGCACTCTTCTTGGCTGCAGTGGTTATTATTATATTTACATGCTTCCAGCTCCCGTTTCTGCTCTATGACAGCTAGTACTTTTCCTTTTTCTCCCTCCCTCGCTCACAGACACATAACGGGTATGGCAGTCCATTCTCCCTGCAGCACGGACTACACTGCCTATGATGCTACATTCTTTAGAGCTATACCTGTAGCATTCTGCCTGTTAGCTTAGCACAACAACAACAAAAAGGCCTCTCTCACCCAGGAAACACGCAGAGCGAGAGCGTCACCCTGTAACCATGGCAACCGTAACGCTGCCACCTGGAACAACAGAACGTAGCTGTCAAACAAAACCCAAACAGGCCTGACCCACCACAATATGAAACAGGGAAGTACCGCCGTGTAATCCATTTATTTCAACAAAGTAACTGTATTCTAAATACCACCTTTTTAAACGGTAACTGTAACGGAATACAGTTACTCATATTTTGTATTTTAAATACGTAACGGCGGTACATGTATTCCGTTACTCCCCAACACTGTTCATAACACACGTGAAAAGACCCAGGAAAACCGAGTTAACGATAAAAACGATAACAAAATAATGCTGAAAACCAATAAAAACGCTGAAAACTATACATTTCACACCTGAGCCTCAACTCTCGCGGCCCGGTACCAAACGACTCACAAACCGGTACCGGTCCGAGGCCCGGGGGTTGGGGGCCGCTGTACTATACTATAAAACTATATTCTTCACAAATAATCACACATGCTCTTCTCAGTGGCTTAGTTTGCTGGATCTGCTTTGTTGTTGTTATCAGTTGTTTGGTGGATCACCTAAATCCAAAAGGATTACTGCACTATATGTAACAGGGTCATAAATCACATTGTTATAATTACCCAAAATGTGTTCTAAACCCCCAAAACTGCTCCTTTTATACCCGACTTTTAGGACCTCCAAGCCTGTAGTTATGTTCATTATCAGTTAGAGCCCCTCCTCATTCTTTTCTTCTTCTTCTTTGGTGCAATCCTATAAATACAGTGTACCCCTTTTGCCTTTCCCCTTTTCTACAATTCCCCTGTGGGAGAGGTGGGTGTCATTTCTTTCCAACACTTTAAAACACACATATAATGCATATTTAGCCACCTGGATGTTTCTGATTGTGATTTTAGTTCAATTATTGTCATTATTAAGCCTGTTTTTGTTAGATGTTATAAGTGTGTTGTATGTGTGTATCATAAATGGGTTTTAAGCGCCATAAATGCTAGCATGAATATATACTCCTTGCTAGCTTGGAAGTTGTGGTGGGTTGAGCTAACCCTCTTCCCCACTGTTTGTATTTGGTCGTAGGAGCTGGAGTGGGCAAATTATTTACTTGGAGGCCTTTCTTTCTTTTACCTTTTTTATCAGGTATGTTGGATTTCATGTTGTTGTTTTTGTTTTATCTTATGTCAAATATGTTACGTGTAAATGCATACTTTATGTTTAATGTAAAAATAAATGCCAGCCCTTTTTCTACAATTCCCCTGTGGGAGAGGAGCTGGAGTGGGCAAATTATTTACTTGGAGGTCCTTTTCTTTTACCTTTTTTATCAGACAAAACGCAGAATCACACCGGTTACATATATACGGCATTGCTGTTATATTTATCAAGTTTTTATACGTTGTTCACATCATTTTCTTTTGTCTTTGAAGACAAAAGAAAATGAAAATACACATGATTGAACAGAAATAATATAGTCATCACATAGATAACTTTGCCTCTAACTTTCTTTAAAGCAAGTCAGTGAAATGGTTCAGTGCATAAACCTCAGCCAAAAAGAAATTGCTTTCTTGATCAGAAAGTGAAAGAATATAATTCAACTGACCAAAAGCCTAAATGCAAGAGATTAGATCACCATAAAGATCCCAGGCTCAAAGAGATGAACACCACCCTGCCAACAGGAGGGCACAGAAAAGCCGGAGATCTGTCTAAATCTCTCTCTCAATTATCATAGTAAAAATGCTACAGGAGGATTCAAGGTCCTTCAATGATAAATATGTCAGGATGGGAATAGCTCAAGTCACCACGGCCAATGAATGTGAGTTGAATTTTATGTGTGACATTGGTGTGGGAGCATTCAGCAAGCGACTATCAAAGTCATGTGGGTACATAAAAGCAAGTGCGACTTCAAGTACAACACAGCCTCAGTTAAAGTGCAACAGGACAGAGTCAGACGTGGAATACCAGCTGATGTTTTTCTGTGTTCAATTTCTGGAGTGTGGGTTTTCTATTTCTAGTAGTCAGACATATGTCACATTACATCATACTGAGCTATTTTCTGTGTGGCAACACAGCAGACGTTACATTTCAGAGAATCTACAAATAAACTCTCACAACATTTTTGCTATGAGGAAATTTAGTTGGAGTTTCTTTCCTGACACAAAATCCAGCCGAAAGAAAGAAACAGAAGGCGATTTTTAAAATCCTGCCTCCAGAGGCAGTGCTACACAAATACAGAGATTTATTTGTGATGCAGAAATCCCCCAGCTGACAGCATGGACACCTTTTAAACGCATGGAATTCATCACACAGAAGTATTTAAACTCTTGTGCCACATTAGATCTCTGCGATGTATGGCAGTTCACGGTGCATGACAGATACCAGCTAAGTTTTCCTATTAGCATATTCATCATTAATTACATTTAGTGACATCATATCATTACAGGCAAACATAATTTTAGCCACCAGAGGTCTAATTACCCACTGTCATTGTGCGTGGTTGTTAAGATGAATGTTAACTTGAGAAATTATTGCTGCTGAGGTTAATATAATGGGCCCCAACTTGCACTGTCAACCACAGGCGGAGGCAGACATTTGATACTCCCGGGGCTTAGCCCTAAAGGGTAGTATGATGCATGTGGGATAGGGGGAGGGGGGTAGAAATGACTGAAAGATTAATAGGCTCTGTTTTGACTTTTGTTCAAAAAAGAATGACTTCATAAAGGGAAAAATATATATCACATATGCAGGACACCTTAAACTAGTATTTTAAGGCAGAACAAAATCAGGGCTGTATCAAGACACGAGGACTAAACCCCAATTCAACCAGACCCAGAATTAAAACAGGACTACAACAGTTCAAAATCAGGACTACTTAGGATTTAACCAAGACAGAATCAGAACTAGATGATAGTAGCACTAAAAATCATCATAGACCTGCACTACACTTGTTTTTTAATTCTACCAAAGTCCACTATTTAGATTCAGAAAAGTTTATATAATTATTTAGCCTTGTTGTGCAAACAAGCCTGCAAAACTTAATAAATATAGAATTTGAAAAATAACAAACCTAAAAAGAAACACCAGGTACGACATACATGAGTACCTATGATACAGTGATACTTTTGGTAAACAACCATTTGACTAACATGTGTGTCTCACCTGCTCTTGTTCCATCCCTGTTCTGTCCTCATTCTCCATCTCCATCTCCTTCTCTCTCCCTCTCTGTTCCTCTCTCTCTCCCTCTCTGTTCCTCTCTCTCTCCCTCTCTGTTCCTCTCTCTCTCCCTCTCTGTTCCTCTCTCTCCCTCTCTGTTCCTCTCTCTCTCCCTCTCTGTTCCTCTCTCTCTCTCTGTTCCTCTCTCCCTCTCTGTTCCTCTCTCTCCCTCTCTGTTCCTCTCTCTCTCCCTCTCTGTTCCTCTCTCTCTCCCTCTCTGTTCCTCTCTCTCCCTCTCTGTTCCTCTCTCTCCCTCTCTGTTCCTCTCTCTCCCTCTTTCTCTCTCCCTCTCTGTTCCTCTCTCTCCCTCTTTCTCTCTCCCTCTCTGTTCCTCTCTCTCCCTCTTTGTGCTGACAATCAAGCCAAACACCAACATCATCAAATATACAGTTGAAACCAGATGTTTACATACTCTTCAGATAAAAACACAAACACTTTTTTTTAAATTGTAACATCAAATCAGACTACATGTTTATTTTTTTAGGTTGATAAATATTAAAAACTCATTTGTTAACTTTAAGAGTAAAGAGAGAAACTGTCTGTATTTCTCAATTGTAAATGGCACCAAATTGTATTCAAAATTGAGCCACACTTATGGAGCTCCACAACTCTTTTCCTGGTGTTTTGGTTGATATCTTTTGATTTTCCCATTTCAAAGAAACAGGCTCTGTGTTTTGCCTTATATGCATTCACAGGTGTGCCACCAATTTACTCACATGGACTCTACTAACCTATCAGAAGCTTCTTCAGCTCAGAATGGAAAAGTCTGCAGTTTTCTTATTAATTAACAATAAACTTAGTGTACATGTACTCCTAAATTTGATGAAAGTGATAAAAATAGACAGCTCTCTCTCTTTATTCTGACATTTAACTAATTCAAAAGATATTTCAATATTTATTTATCCAAAACAAAACAAGTTTACTCTAAATTGATGTTGTACAGTAAAAAAATGTTCTTGTGTTTTCCATAAAGTGTAAATATCTGGTTTAAACTGTGAATATACTGCTGTGTATTGAAATTCCTCTTGTTTTGCATAGAAATATACTGAACAACATACAAAGCATAATATATAAAATAACATCTACCCTTATGTCCATTCTTGTATATCAGTGCATTACTGAAACCGATTTATTTAGCCGTGGAGGGAAACAACTGAAAATATGAAATAAACACACATGTAAGCTAAGACTCTCTAAAGAAACAGCATTGTTGTTGTTCGGCTTCTCATTTCGCCATTTGTTGATTCTCTTGAAGAGCAAGTAACGTAATATGGGTCAAGTGATCAGTTTGATATCAATCTTTTGTGATTCACCGTCATATTTACATTATTTGTACAGTACGAATGATTTGCTTTGGTACCTGGTCGAACTTCAGTTCTCCTCTGTCTGTCTGGCTCCGTTTCTCCAACAGCGCGCTCGCAGGCAGCAGCTGCCCCGCCCCCTCGCTCAGTCGCTTAGTGTCTGAGCTCGGATCATACCAATATTAGGGGGGGGGTTTACACACAGTCCTAAATTCCCACAGTGTGCACTATGTGCTTCGAATATTGTGTGTAGTTTTTGTTTTATACAGTTGTCAGCCAGGCATCTAACTATGAAAAAATTACACTCCAAAAGACCTTCTGAAGGCTTCTGAAAAAACAACCCGGGCGTAAGCCCAGTAAGCCGCCATCCCCCGCTTTTTTTTTAATTGAAGAAATCAGCAGAGGCCACCTTTAATGGATGTTTAAGGGAAATTTGGTTATTTGCTTTCATAGAGAATCAATACCTCTAAGGCAGACGTTCCCAAAGTGTGGGGCCCGCCCCCTAGGGGGGGCGCAGAGCCATTGCAGGGGGGGGCGCGGCATGAAAAGGGAAAAAAACCCCAAAAAAAACAACAATGCTGCTAGCATGGGGCGCCTACACAAACGCAAAGCAGGAGATGAAGCATCGCTGAATATGTTTCCAAATCAACTTCATTCTAAGCCAAAGACTAGAAAATATAGCGAAGCATATCTTCCCTTTGGTTTCACCTGCACAAGTGCCAAGGTAGGTCTCCCCTGCAGAATTGGTTTTCCCTTTGTCGGGAGCACACGCTTGGCTGTTCAAATCACGGACAAACAGTATCCCACATTCTTGATTTTTAGTTCACAAACACTTGTTGTAATGATTAACTACTCCTGACATTTTGGAGATGTTAGCTCTTTATACAGTAAAGTTACTGTGGGATACAAATAACATCAGGCTGATCCTGCCAGGATTTGTTCCCCCTGTCTAAATCACGGACAAACAGTATCCCACAGTTGTTTATGTTTTTAAACCCATTTTGCACAGAGAGGCATTTTTTTTTTGAAAATTGTATTGATAGCAATGTTGAATATTATTACACAGGGAAAAAACAACTACATGTAAAATAATCACATCGTGATGCCTCTGCCTTTCTAAATAGACAGCAACTGCGTGTTTATATGTAAGCGTGTAAAACCTGAAGATAGAGACAAAATACTGTTAATCTGACTATCTGCCATTCTGCAATTCCTCTCATGTAAACAATAACGTGGCGCACAGCTGACGTGAAAAAAGGCACATGAACTCTATTCCTCGTCCACACGTAAACGCAAAAAATTAGTTTTAAAAAATCTCCATTTTCGCCATTTATGTGTGGACGAAACAGCTGCGTTTTCAAAAATACCCGTGTAGGTGTGGACGTAGTGTAAATTAGTTAGCAGTTTATTTTCTTAGCTTACTTGTTTTTGCTTAATTGTTTACTAAATGTTTGAGGTGTGAAATAAACTGCAATTGAGCAAAATATGGTGTGTGGTTGGAGGATGTGTTAGTGCGTGCGTGTGTGTGTGTGTGTGCGCGCGTGCGAGGGGGGGGGGGCGCGACCATTTTTCTGTAAAACAAAGGGGGGCCCAGCGAAAAAAGTTTGGGAACCACTGCTCTAAGGTATTTCACACCTATACTTTGTTTACCCTGGTCCAGATCAGTTGATAAGTTTGTAAACTTGTAGCTTTTTCCATGGTTTGGTTTGTTTTGACACTAAGCAAGCCAAACTGCATAATTACAAACCACATGAGATTGTTCAGTCCACTCATTGGCCAGAGGTGTCTGGGATCAGAGCAACAAAAGTAAATGCAGAAAAAAAGTACTCTGTTCTGGACCAATGGAGATCATTGAGAATTTAAGTTCATTTTTAGGGCTAGCTGCTAGCCCGCACAGACCTTTGTACATCTATAACAGGGGTAGGCAACTCCAGGCCTCGAGTGCCGGTGTCCTGCAGGTTTTAGATGTGTCCATGATCCATCACAGCTGATTTAAAGGGCTAAATGACTCCTCAGCATTTCTTGAAGTTCTCCAGAGGCCTGGTAATGCACTAATCATTTGATTCAGGTGTGTTAACCCAGAGTGCAATCTAAAACCTGCAGGACACCGGCACTCGAGGCCTGGAGTTGCCTACCCCTGATCTATAAGCTTCCCACATTGAGAGTTGGAGGATAGCATACATAGCTACACAATGTTCTTTTAGTTCCAAGTTGTAACGTGCAGGTGGTAGTTCGTTCGGATTACATTTATTTAAATGAACTCTGGTGTTCATTTGAAACCGTACCTCCTCCGAGACCAACTCCTCCAATTAACAATTAGCTTACCAAGGACCAAACCAAGGAGAAACAGACCAGGTCTCACAGTGTTCTATTGGTACACAAAGTCAGGATAACAACTCCTGTATTAAAGATAAACCACCAAGGATATTTTGGCAAACAAACTGGAGAAACAGGGATTAAACCACCAACTTTTAACTAGAAGATAACCTGTTCTAGCCACAGCTAAGATCTCACAATACTCCTTTGATCCTTGAGACCTTCACTTAAGACCCACATTTTAATTTATGCTTATTTCCTTTGTGCTTTTGTTTTTATTTAAATAATTAACGAACTAAAGCATTAAAATGACCTACTTAGTGATGTATAGGACCATACAGAAAATCTTGACACATAATATCTAACTATGCTACTTCCACTGTCACGCTGCTCTGATTTCATTTGAGATGCATTTTGGTCGCTGATAAAATATTGGTATATTTCATAACAGCATCTTTCATGCATCCCCAAACACACATTCAGACATGTGATAAAGGAAGAGTCTGAACCTGCACACCTGCAGTGAGTATGGTTTGTATATATATATGTATATATATATATATATATACTGATACAACACACAAGACTGTTATCAAGCTAAAGCTAAGCGTGGGCTTTCACATCTACTGCTGCAGAAAAAAATATGTAGCTGTATCATGTTGGCCTTTTTTTTATATCTCATTTCAAGTCCAAGGTGGCTTATTCCTTTTAGTAGCAGTCGGAGAAAATCAATAGGTAGAATAATGATGCTGTTGTCTGTACTGCCTCCACGCCTTTATGTTCACTGTCATCAATTTAAGCTGCCTTTAGACCTCAAACCGGGTTTTTATTCATTTTCGCTTATTTATTTGCAACCACTGCTGGTATATGGGGACATGTGCGTAGTATGTGGGCTGTAAGTATGTGTGCGTGTGAGCTGCAAGAAGCAAGAACATGAAGGAGACACTATTAGAAAATTAGAGAGGAGGAGGAAAAGAGAGAGGAGGTGTGAGTGAGAGAGGTGGCAAGAGATCAGAGAAGAAGGTAAGCGTCTTTTGAGGTGAGATTTTCTGACAGGCCTGCTCAGCATGCTACACAACTACAAGCGGGAACAAAATTCAAGATGGCTTTGGTTGAAGAGGTAGGCTAGTGGTCCTCTTGCTCACCACCCTGCATAATGATGGGAAAAGAGGAAATGTTCTTACTCTGAGCCGGAGATAAAAGGATTTGTAAGGGTATGTAAGTACAGAAGAGGAGTCGAGAGAGCGATCAATAATTAATTTACTTTCAACAGTCAAGGGCAATTAACACGCTTTTTTGCCCATTACCCGCCTAAAAGGGCCGACGCTGTGGCTCTAGCCCCTAATCTCACTGACCATTGTCACAATCGAGGATTACACAGCTAGCAAATCGATGTACACACATTGGAAATCACAGGCACTTCCCTAAATGCTGGAGATTTGGATTAGAGGCAGTTTTGTATACTTACAAATATAGACCATGCCAGATTTGTTGCATTAACCTTTGTCCCGAAGAAGAGAGCGAGCGGGTTTTTGTTTGTTTTGCAAACAATATCACGCCCCAGTTATCCGTCACAAAAAAGCAAATGCCTCAAATGAAGTGGCAAATCAGCATCTGATTTAACCTAACATGTTTCGAGCAGAAAAGGATGAGTCAGTACAGCGTGACCAAATATCCAGCACTGTACAAAAACTGTTCAAGGAAAATTGGTAATAAGTGCAGATCTATATATCCACCAGTACATCTGTACAAGCATATAAGGCAAAAACAAAGGTTGTACACTTCTAATAAACTTAAAAGTCATATATTTGTTATGACCACCTTTATTCTACAACAGTCTGAACTCGCTTTGCCTAGCTTTCTTGTAATTCCTTTAATTAGTCTTTGGGAATAGTTGTCTGGGCTTCTTGAAGCACATTCCAAGGCTTTTCTTTGGCTGCCTGACAAGATCCCCAACACCACCGACTGAAATACAAACCATGACAGAGCCACCACTGTGCAGATGGCTGGAGGCTCTCACTGATGTACCTCTCATCCGACCTCCTCCATACAAACTAACCACAATTTGAACAAATTTCAAATTTGGATTCATCACTTCAGAAGACCTTTTGCATCTAATTTCCAGCCCAGTTCTTGTGTAACTTGGCATATCTCAGCCCTTTTGCCTGTTTTCTTCCCTAAGAACCGCTTCTTGACAGCCACCTTTCCACTGAGACCATTTCTGATGAGGCTTCAGCGAACAGTAGATGGATCAAGGGCCAGATGCATCTCTCAGCTCCTATGTCACACCTTCACTGCACTGTTTGAAATGTTTTTCAGATACTGTTCATTTGCTGTTGATAGTTTTTTTGTTAATCCTGCCACTGCTTTTTTTCTCCTCCGGTTTCCTCAAAATCATTGTACGTCATGCTGAGATATACCAAGTTTATTGGGAATCACCCTGTTGGTGCAAAAATAGCATTTATACTTTAGGTTTTCCTAGATTCAGCTAAAGAAATGGGAACAAGTGATGTGTTTTTGTGACAGTGGCTCAACAAACAAAAATACATTGCTTTGAAACCATCAGGTACAAGAACTACACGGAAAATAAGTGGCAAAAGCATGTCCAAAGGAATATATATATTATATATGTTCCTGTTTTTTTAAACAGGCACTATGAGGCTTTGAAAGTGTTTCAGTTATGTCCCAAATATGAGTGATATGTTATCCTCATCACAAGCTCTTGCAACCAGTGAATGATTTCCCAGATCTCCAATCCACTCACTCCACTGCGTTCATCAGCATTTCTTATAGGGAATATGTTGCCAGGGAAACACCATTTAGCCACGATGAGCTGACCGCAGAGTCGGGATCAAACTCTGCATAAGAAGCAGCAGCTCATCCTGCCACGATATTACCTGATGTAAATGTGTTGCAGATAAAAATAAAGAAAGAAAGAAAAACTAGGTCATAAAACCAAACCTGTCCACAGAAGGAAGCTAAGAGACGGATGATACCCAAAGCTTTGGGGAACGCATTTAACATAGATTTGATTCTGGAGTTGTGACACTAGTGATTACTGCTGAAGCTCATTTAGCTAAATAACTGCCAAACTGAATATATGTACAAAAGCTGACGAAAGGGAATAAGTGCTTTTTTAAAAAGAGCTAGTTGTTTGCTGTGTTACACACAAACACATTACTGTTTCACCAACTGGGTCAGTGCATAAAACTGCCCGAAGCAGGTAGGAGTTTGTTGTTTTGCTCAAGGTCAAATCAGCATGGATGGGAGCATTGCTTATGATGTGGAAAAGACTTTGTTTACTTTTCCTGTATAATAAAGACCTGAGGATTATTTTCTACTACTTTTTATCCATTTTACATAGGTTAATTCCTTCCCTCGGAGATTCTAATCAGGTAGTGTTACTGCTTATTACTGGGTTTTGCACAGTGAAAGAGTTTTCCAGCAGACATCCAAAAATCAGTGCTATCACATTTCAACACGGTTTATAATTTGTGTCAAGAAGAAAATACAAAGCAAGACAAAAACCAACTGAATGGATTAAAAAAAAAAAGAAGTTCTGGTGAACCAAATTTGGTGATCTGAAAAGAAAATTAAAGTTGATTCCTAAAATTAAGGATGATTTGCAATTCTTTTGAAAGGATTCAAATCTTTAAGAAAGGGTTCAGAGGCTTAATAAAAGAGCCTTTGATTAGTCAGAATCCATGTTTTTTGACTGCTCATGTTTTCAAGGGTGAGTCATAGTATTTTTCACTTCACTCTTCACAAGTAAGTGATTTTTATTTCTCTTTATTTCTTTGCGGCGTGATGTTTGTCAGCAGCCTGCTGATTCTGGTGCTGCTTTTTTGTTCAGGGCACGAATGCAATTTAAATCAATACAACAACGCCTGGTAAAGCAGTGGTAACAGAACTAGTCCTCGGACCAAAAAAGGAATTGTTGATTTATAATTTCAGGTATGGAGTATAAGAATGATGGGAAAGCCTTAAATATTTATTTGGATTTTTGTGGATCCAGAAGGAAGTCATGAGGGTGCATAGTTTCAGATCAGTAATTTATTTACTTCACATTACATTGTGTTGCATTGTAAATGTTTTGCCATCTCCATTTTTATTTATTTTTTTACCATTTTTAGTATATTTCCATTGTTCAAATAATTCGATGGATTTTCATGTCACTTAAAGAAATTCATAAAAAGCCAGCGTTCACTTTGTTTGCTTTGCGTATTTGCATATAAGCTATTGTCTGCATGCAGATTACATCAACTGTAGCTGCTAAGGACAATCGTACTGTATTCTAGCACTGCAAGTCAGTGAACTGCTAAATAAATTAGCTTACTGTGGCTGTTCGCTTCATTGAGTAATGCCATTTTGCAGGCACAGATACACATGATCTATCCTTCTGCTGAAGGGTACAGGCAACTTATTATTAACATTAGTGTTAGCCATTTTGCAGTCTGTTCACAGAAAAGGCTGAAAAATATGTGACAGAACGTGACATTTTTTTCCCCTTGTTCTAACGCATTAGGGTTACGTCTAAAAATATTCAGACCCTGTGATCAGCTGCTGATGTACTGTTGTTACACGAAGAATAATGAAAATACTGGGGCAGACATTTTTGCTTTGGAAACAATCAAGTGGTACAACGATCAGTATTTGAATGAAAATGGATCATCTGAATAATCCTGGTTGCACTTCCACAAGTTGATTTGTGTTTGGGTAGTAAAATACCGTCTCTATACTTGGAAACAGGTCTGTTTGAAGCAGTTATGAGTGAAACTAGTTTGTGCTGGTGTTAGCCCCACAACCTTTCTCTTTGCAACAATTTAAGATATATAGAAATTATTCATATTACTGCTTTAACAAAATGTTTATTCTGAATTAATTAAGGGCAATGGATGAAAAACAGAATGTAGAAGCACTGTTCACAGGTATAGCAAACAGACACATATACATTTACCTTCGTGTGACGTAATGTGTGCAATGTGAAATGATAATATTAACACTTTTTTATGTGACAAACTTTATATTTTGACGTATAAAGTGTCCTGAAAATGTATTTGTCCCATTCTGGATTTTTTAATTTTTTCATGCTCAAAATGCTCCAGTGCTGCTTGAGCAAAACAACAACTTAAAACAACAAGAGTGGGTCACAATTCTACCACAAGAACTGTGGCCAGTTACTCTAAATGCTTGATCGTAGTTTTTGCTGCCAAGGGTGACACAACCTATTATCAGGTTTACGGGGTAATTACTTTTCCACATTAATATTAGGTTTGGATTTTGTCTTCCTTTAATAAATTAAATAATCATTTAAAAACTGCATTTTGTAATTAGTTTGTATCTACTTACTTTGTCTAATATTAAAATGCATGTGTGTCATATATGCAAAAAAATACATGAAGGAGACATAAATACTTATAATGTACTGCAGTCAACTCAAATATTTCCCTTTTTTATCAACACCAGGGGCTTAATATATGTCTCTCGTGTACTACTTCTAAGACAGAAACACCAAGCAGCCTGCATGTGAGTCTGATCTGAAAGCACAGGACCTGAGTCTTATGCAGTCAGAACTCTAGGGCTTGTGCATTTGTGTGCAATTGTGCACACTTATATGTGTCTGCGTGATACGAAGCCCTCTATATACTACTTGGCAAATGAGTGGATCCCTCCCTCTGGTTCACACAGAAAGATGACAAGATTATTATTGACTCTAGGACTCTGTCAGTAGCACCATGGATAATAACCTACCTACTGAGACTAGCTCAGAGTCCTCAAAAGCAGCCGCTGGTGAGGTACAGTGAACGAGTAGTTCAGTGACACATCTGTCATGAAACACAGAGGGAATCAGCACCTCCTGCAGATGCAAGGAACTATCTGCAACCTTTTATGCTGCAGCTTCATCCAATGTGGTGTCATGTCACTGTGTTTATAGCTGCACTTGTGCATATGAGGTGGGCTGGTGAACAGGAGGCTGACAGTTGCCTAAAGCAGCTAAGGGGTGGGGGGCAGGGGGAGTTAGGGTTTCTTGGTTGGGGGGGGATATATAAATAAATAAGGCACCCAGCTGCTATTTACAGATATCTTCTTTCCCTGGTGTGTGCAACAGAGGACTCAGTGGAATCCCAATTTCATCTACCAAAACATTTATGGGGGATTCAAGAGTGAAAGCTGACGTCAAGTGTGTAGCTATACTGCCTCCTGGTGGACAGTTTAGTAAACGAAAAGAACCTTTCTGCCTTACTCACATGGCAACATAACTGCTCATCATTAATTACACTCATAGCAACAATGAGATAGATAGATAGATAGATAGATAGATAGATAGATAGATAGATAGATAAGATTCTTGAATGACATGAATAATATTTCCAGCATTTTCTAAGAATCATAACAGGATCCTCAAAATTTAAAAATACAAATCGAAAAAAAAGAAGGGAAATATACGTTACCCCTGTTTAATTTGCACCTGATTTTCATGGGAAGCACATTAATGTTGTGAGTGTCAATTTTAGGTGTCAGATCAGATTAGCAATTCCATCTGTCAAAGCATCAGAGACATGAAATCCACAGACCTCAGGTGTCAGCTGTGCAAACAAGAGGAGCACAAGAGGTGCTAATCAGCTAAAAAGGCATATGAAGAAAAGCAGGTTGCATAAACTCGTACTAAATATGCTAACAGATGATCATAATGCAGCGTCAGGCATCTTATTTGCTTTATTATTAAAATAAAGGAAAGGCAGACATCCCGGTGACAACAGATATATAATAATAAGTTAAAAACAATGTGACATGTTTGATAAAATAAAGAAATATATCTTATTTGAGATTTTATTGGATGCTGTATTATAGTTTTGCCTATCCAAAGAGACAATTAAATCCCATCCATCCATCCATCCTATCCCTGCTGGCACTAAGTCAGCGGCAGTGACACTGATGTAATGTAATGTGTATGTGTTAGTCCCCATAGGGAAATTGCTCCTCTGCATTTAACCCATTCACCCAGTGAAGCAGTGGGCAGCCACCAATGCAGCGCCCGCGGAGCAAACACTGAGTGTGGTAAACTCAGTATTTATTCACCTCTAAAGACACACCTTTATATAATAAAAAGGAAAATGATCTCACTGATCAGCAATACAAGAACAGCGTCTGAGAAGAAGGAATCATTTGGAGGAAGTCAAAATGGTTCATTGATATACAAAGTTTGAGTAATAAACTATTCTGAGACTAAAATCTGATGAAGCTACATTGCAGAGTGGAGTCTAATGATGGGAGGAAATAGGACAGGACTGCCGGAGTCAAAATGCTGGTGATGTAGGAGATGAAGCAGGTGAAGGAAGATCTCTAGGTGGGTTGCACTAATGAGAGTCTTGCAGAATGACAGAAGAGCACTGAGATTTAAAGCACACAGAAGAGAGGTGGATTGACTTGCAGAAGGTGGGCAAGAAACTGATTGGATCAGACAACAAGTCTGACAGTGTCGGGAAGCGGAAGTGATGTAAAGAATAGATTAGCAGCCTGAACACCCAGGAATCCAGGAAGATGAATGAATAGATTCTTTTTATTGAACATACGCATAAGCTCCATTTAGTGTATCTAAAAATGCATTTATATGACCTGACATAACTGGCCATAAAATAGTTATACAGGCAGTTATATTGATTAGTACTTGTGATAACTGCAGCATTACATTAAAGAGTGGGATATTAGTAAATTGAGCAATCTTTTGGTATAGTTGCAAAGGCTGACATTGCTATCTGAATCTATCCAAGATAGGGAAATGCAGTTGGATATCATTTAAACTAATGCATAGTCACCTATAAAACTTTTGACTCAATGTCTTATGACAAGATCTTCAACCAATCCACTGTTTTCTTTCAAAACTACACAATAAAACCAGAGCTTATCGTGGCACACTCACAGCTTGCCATGAGTATAAGAATGGAGTTTACAATAGTTTAATATATTGGAAATAAATTGCAATGGCTTGGCAACAGTGGGGAGAAAGAACTTCCTTTAAAGAAGAAACTTCAGGTAGAAGCCGACTTAAGGAGTAGCAGACATCTAGTGCAACTGGTTGGAGGGTGAGGGGAACGTCAGGTGACTAGGCTATGCCTATAGTTAGCTAAGGAAGAGAGCAGACAAAAGTTGATGTGGTATGAAAACAAATAGGACATGAAAAGAGGGACGTGGAGAACTGCTCCGTGTATCATAGGAGGTCCGCCAGAAGCTTGAGCCTGTAACATCACAAGAAATTAATCAGGTTCCAACCCTAATTATAAGCTTTATCAAAAAGGGACGTTTTAAGTCTAATCTTAAAAGTAGAGAGGGTGTCTGTCTCCCAAATGGGGATAATGAGGTAATATGAACTCTTTAAGATATGACGGGGGCCTAATCATTCAGCACTTTGTATGTGAAGATGATTTTAAATTCCATTCTGGATTAAAATTGAAGCCACTGAGGCTAATACTGGAGAAGAGAGTGCCTATTTTTTGAGTGCCTTGTCAGAACTCTTGCTGCAAGGAGTTTTTAGGACAACTTGACAGTATGAAATTACTCTGTGTGTCCACCCTGGAAGCAAATCCATGCACTAGTTTTTTCAGTGTCAGTCAAATACAAACAATATTTTGTCAGCCCTGCACAGACTCGGGGAAAGCAGTAGTAGTAGTAGTTTGTTTAGTGTGTAAGCTAAAGGACATAACCTGGTCCAAAATGGCAGTACTGGAGTAGCAGTAGAGTCCAAGGTGACACCATCCAAAGGTTGAGGTATGAGGTTAGACACTGTGATTTATGAGGCCATGTGTATTTTGTCTGCATTGCAAATATATGAAATATAAAGGCTGTAGAACAAGCTAACCACTAATTGCAGTGTTAGCAGTTTGATACCCTGCCCCTTTCATGTGCTCAAGTACCACTGAGCAAGACCACGATCCTGCAGTTTCTCCCAGTGGTGAGCAGCACTCGTGGCAGCTCTATGCTTCTTTTCCACTCATTCACATGCTTACGCCAATAGTAACAATGTCAAGGGCTTTGTAGAACACGGCTAACATTTAAAAGTGCCATGTAACTGCAGAACATTTACAATTCACTCTGGTCTGCATTAAAGCAGAGAGATTTAATGTGTTCAATTATCTTCACTTGTTCAACATCAACAAATTATGTTTTGAATATCTACCAGGGAGCAAAATGAAAATGCTCCAAAGCTTTCAACCAGGAATACTTTTGATGAGCTAAAGCTTTTTCTTATAACCTCAAGAGACTTTCCTGTAGCTCTCTTCTAATTTCCTCCAAGTTGTCACGTGTGAAAACGTGACCAGATGGATTGTGTCAATTACAAGCATGCTTATTTCAAATGGACAGGAGGCGCTAAGCTGCTGTTGCTCTAAAGTAACAGTCAATTGATGTCATAGATTACTTAAAACCCCCTTAAACTGCAATTTGTGCAGCCTAATAAAGGCACGGACCATAAATTAGTGATGCAGCGGTTCCCACTGAAACCGCTTAATCTAACTCAATATACTGTAGTTATAAAGCCAGCAAACACAATTGGAACACAAACCCTACAAAGCTCGAGAAAGAAACAGGGGCAGCTTTATGATGATCATCACTTACAGCTGCTTCGTGTAAACCTTTAATTATTGAAGAACAAAATATCAAACCTGGTTTTTACAATGTCTTATCCTAATGCTAGGATACTGAGTCTGAGGATCTAAGAAAAGTTATGTGATTTCTATTTTATTTTATTTTTTTAAATGGTGAACAGGGTATCATAGGATTAAAAAGAACCCTCATAAAACACACTATTTAAGGCTGAAAGCATTTTAGCAGTGTGTCTCTAAAAAAAAAAATAAATAAATAAATAAAAATAAAGCACAAGTCTTTCCTCAATCAATGAACGCCAAGCCAAAAAAAGAACGTCATGAAGCAGCAAAGTTAAGTTTGGACACAAGAATCAACCCTTTTCCCCCCCCTGAAATCTCAGTTTCTTTCATAATAGACATTTGCAATGCAAAAAAAAAAAAAAAGTAACTTCTCCTAACCCACTGTTGCGTGCTTTGGTAGAGGCTTTAAAACATTTTCTGACAAGTTCATAGCACACCATGTTGACAAAAAAAAGAAGCCACTGTACAAGTTTATTTACATTGCCGCTCTGTACATTTCAGAAATATCAGGCTGGGATTTACATTAAAGGCACCGTTTCATCCAACAATATTCATTTTGTCACAAAAATGTGGAATGGAAATAACTGTTTGCATTGTTTAACAAAGCTTAACCATGTTCCAGAAACAAATACCGTGCAAAGAAAGTGAACAGCCTGGCTGTTCAGTTCAAGAAACAGATGCTGGATAACACGCATGTTTCGGAAAACACATGCACCAAACACATGCTTTGGCCAAAGAAAACAAATTTTATCAATCGTGGAACATTGATGTTGATGTCATTACAGAGATGTGAAGTTTTAACTCTTTAGACACTCACATGAACGCGCACCCACCCCCCCAAAAAAAAGAAAATTACAAATATATATTGCACAACATGCTTCGGTGGCGTTTCCAAAAAACAAAACAAAAAACCATGACTTTATTGACACCCAAAGTGGGTCAACGGCAACGGTGTCAGTATTGTCTTGCTTCTACAGTGAGTAGCCTCTGAAGTCAACGCATTACTTGGATTTGTTTAATTTTAATTCCAATGTAAACATTTTAAATCCCTATGCTGTTACTGTAAATTTGCTACAGGAGTACAGTACCAAGTACCAGTTTATTAAACTGCATGTTTTTATTTCATATGCCTTTAATGTTGAGTACTTTAACAAAAATAGCTAAAAATACACCAAATCAACCTTTACCAAAGTATTCAGAACCAAATGGGGAAAAAAGGCATCTTCATCACACAGTCACCTTAAGTGTCCCAAACATGTGATAAGTGTCCAAAGAAAAAAAAAAGCAATTTTATCCCTTTTCCCTGAGTGTTTTTCAAAAGATCGAAGTTACATTCAATTAAAAAAAAAAAACTATTTGGAAACACAGGAAGGCTTGGTTGATAATCCTTGGATCCTCAGGCAACAAACTTGTTCTTGGTTGTTGAGCCACTCTTTGTGGCCGTGTCTGCATGTGACTGGTAACCAATGATCACTTTTGATGGAACGCCTAGCCTCTCTTTATACACACGCCTAAAAAAGCAAAGACATTTTACATAGTAGCTATGAGACAAACTCAGTCATTTAAAAAAAACAAACAAAAAAAACAAAAAAAAAAAAACACTTTTGTTATATCTTCCTGTAACAAGCTTCTTACTCCAAGACTAATACTACATGATACTACAGATCATTCTGAATCATACTTCTAGACAGAAGAGAGAAAAGAAAAAGAACAAAAACTTGCACAACAGCATCTAATGTGCTCAGATTTTTTTTCCCCTCATCTATAATTGTGGCATTTTCAACTTACCCTATGTGTGTGATGGCCTCTTTATTTTCATAGTCTGTAGTCCATATAGCCATCTTATCACCTTTGGCTCTAACATTAATGACAGCTCCACAAACATCGTCACTGTAGTCGTCAAAAGCTTCTCCAACAAGACACAGGAGCTGCAGGGAAATATGAATTTTTAAAAGATTTGTTATTGTGGACACATGTTTTTGTTTTAAATGCAGTTAGTACCTGAAAAGTTGTGTACTGAGCATTCACTGGCTTGTCACAGTTGCAAGGCAAGGCAAGTTTATTTGTATAGCACAATTCAACAGCAAGGTGATTCAAAGTGCTTTACAGAGACATGTAGTTTGCTATTAAAAAAAAAAAAGAAAAAAAAAAAGACTGCAAGGACTGCTACATGGAACTCATCCTTTTATCTACACTGCACATTCCTATTGCCATGTGTCAAAACATACACACTGTACAAGGCCAATAGATGAGAAGAATGATGACTCTGTTAGAGCAACCAATAATACAAGAGGGCGCAACATACCGTCTCCAACCAGAACCGATCCAGGTCTGCTTTACGTTGCTGCTTGGACAGAGTTATCAGCCAGCGGCCGCCTCGCCGGTTCCTTTCATCTTCCCACATGGGCTCAATCCCATCCTGTATTCAAACACAAGCCCACACCATATACATCACTGTTGCATACAAGTCATCAAGAAATGTCTGAGACACTTGCTCACAACTATCCTCATCTATGACAGCGGGGAGAGGAAAAAAGACAAAAAAAAAAAAAAAAAAAAAAAACACAAACCAAAACAACATACTCTATTGTGGGATTTTAAATTTTGGAAGGTTTTTCTGTTGAAATACTGGCTAAAGCATTTCAATAAACTGAAAAGCTGAAATAAACCAGTCTATGCACACGGACTATGCCATTTGTCAGCCTAATGCAGAAGATGCTCCTTTCCATTCTGATTATTCGATAGGTGGGGTCCACTTTCAGGGTTTACTAAAACAACTTTTGTGAACCAGAGAATAGGAAATACCAGAAAAATGTCTTTTTACATGGGGATACTGCAAGTACTGAAAGGGACAGAAGAGCACTTCTTACCTTAAATAAAGAGTAGTCGCAGCCAGACATCAAGTTACTTGACAGCTGAATGTGATTGTATAATCTAAGAAAGAAAGCATTTTTTTAAAGAAAATTAATTTCACGCATCACCAGCAACCCACAGCTCGTCTTGGCACCAACACACACAAAAAAAATTCCTATTTCATAGACTCAGCATATGACTGAAGGCTGCACAGGACAAACATAAACATCAAACACTGTTAGTTAAGTTGTAGAGAGTCTATTTTGTTTTTTCAACTGTGAGGCTCATATTTTGTGACAAGCTTGATTTGGCAGTGTTAGGAAGGTTTAGTCTGTTGTGATGCCTGGAAGAGAAGACAACACAGGAAATACTTTTTACTTTATCTCAAGGAGAGAGATGCCATCACAATAAGGCGTTAACTCTGTGACAAATAAAATTTACAGTGGTTCATAACTTGTAAGGGTCACCATTGGCCCAGAGACTACACTATAGGATCTATAGTTTAAGGATGGGCATGCTTTTTTCCAAGCTTAGTATAATGAGCAGCATATGAATACATGCAACCTCTCCTCAACGAATAGGCCAATTTGAATTTCATTGAAACACACCAACATAAACAGGAATTATCATCAACATTTTTGCTCAAAAAACAAAAACAAACCAACAAACAAAAAAACCCCCACAGAAACCCATCCATACTATAATTCTAGCTTTCCATTTAAGTCTATGATGCTGAGTGGCATGAACTCAACAAGTATCAAAAACGTACGCCCAGAAGTCCTCCACAGTGTCAAATTTGGAGATGAGACGAAGGTTGGCTTGCCACGTTTTGCTTTTGTCATTCTTGAAAAACCAAAGAGCCCACCTGGGACAAACAAACAAACAAACGTCTTACTACAGAGTACGACCGCATACTGTCTACATTTGTCAGGTTGGTAGTGAAGAAAAATTTGCAAACTTTTACCACCTCAAACATACTATATAACAACAGCAAAATTCATTTAAGAGGGAGACTCACACTACTGGAATATAACAGTTTAATTGTCTTCAGTATTTTTGCAACTGTTATACATAAGGTAGAATGATACATGAATGTTATAAGCTGAATCGATTTATACTTCTACAAGAAAAGACAGATGTGGATAAATGCTTACCTGTTTTGTAGTGGGTGTTTGATGTACGTTTCAGGATTCACAACCTTCTGAACAGCTGTTTCACATTTCTCAGTTTCACCATTTGCAGGAACGGAATTTGACGCCTAGAAGAAAAAGAAGTTGTTTTGGTATTTTAATGATTATAACCAAGTGTGTGCACAATGTGCCTGAGAGGTTTAGTAATTTAACATCTTACGATATTTTATCGTTTCGACCCATGCCTGTGAAAACATTATGCTGTCGTGTCTACATGTTTAGGGCCTCTTTAGCCCTGTTAAGTGCTCCACCTCCCCGTGGAACCACGCTGACGTAAAATGGCTTGAATCTACAGACTTGTAGCAAACTTGAGAAAAGAAATAGGTTTTCTCAAAGGGTAGCATTTATTATCGTTTGCCACTTTAAAAAAGCATTATAGAGAAGATGTCTAGCTCATTCTTAAACACATTTCCCCGCACTGACCAACATTTGGTTTCCAGCTAACGTTAGCTGGAACCCACGAGAGTCGTTACCGGTGTCCTCTCATTCATACAAGTATCTGAGTTCAACTCAGGGCACCGACCGGGGCATAGACCCAGTCAACGCAGTGTTAACCCGGCGTAAACGATACTTTAAAAACAGTTACTGTAAATGCTCTTACAAGCAGTATTGCTGATATTAAGATTTTAAAAACAACTGGCTATAATTTACTATGCTAAGTTGCTTGGCTAGCGAGTTCTGTTACCTGTCAGAGGTAAAGTTTACAAGATTTCTCAGACTCTCGATTATTTAGACTAAACTGTCGCCTAGTTGTCTTTTACCGCTGGTTAATTAAATACTCCGTAAACGTGCTGTTTGAAAGATAAAGAACCGCATATATCGGGCTTCGATAACCTATTCTAGCAGAGGGACTCACCACCAGTGCGGTCGCCATCTTCTGGAAATCACTTTGAGTTTTTCGCCGTGTGTTAAAATAGCTCGGATTGGGTCGTATGGTAAGCACAACACGCATGCGCAAGCAAATACGTACAAAATTAAATATTGGTTCAACGTGTGAGGGGGAAAAACGTCATCCTCCTTCAGGTTTGATAGCGTGGACAGTGGTTAGTGGAAATAAACTCTGAAGTGATACGAATGCGCTGAATAAACTGTGTTCATAATAATTATGTACATAACGCGAAAACTGAGAATCATCTTATGGTTAAGACTGAATATTTATCTGTAGCAGTGGGAACTTGTCGATGTTTTTCTAGTTTGATATGGACAATTATTCCCAAAATGTGTTGTTGCATTTAGGAAAATCAGTAATTATATATATATATATATATATATATATATATATATATGAAAATATATGTTCCTTTATTTATAATTGTGAAGCCAGTGTGTTACTATTGGACTATGCATGCCTCTGACCCAAACAGCCAGTCAGTTTATACAGACCCTGATGCACATGACATTAGAATATCGCAAAGGCAATTTTTTTTCCATTCATTTTGTACCTGTATAGGAAAAAGTATGACATCCATTGTCCATTATATGATACACAAAAACTAGAAATATGTGTGAATGACCTGTGAGACCATATTGCAGTATGTAAGCAGCATTCTTAATTATTGATTTCACTGTGGTATTATCTAACAGGTGGTTCCAAAATATAACAAATATTGATGCCTTTATGTAAATTAATGATTAAATATTGCCATCTTTATATTAACCAACTAAATGTCACTGAAAGACACATGAGCAGCCAACAACCAACAGAAAAGCAGAAACCTTTGGTTTTACAGAGGTTTTAATTTAAATGGATCAGTCAAACATATCTTACTGTTAGTAAAAACATTAACAGTCAAAAGTACGCTATCAAAACAAGTGCTGAGAAACAAGTGCTTTAACTATGGCAGGAGACTCTTTAAAGGCTGGATGTGAAGGATTTTTCTTTCAGGCACTTCAGAAAGTCAACACTGTGCGGATACTGCAATGAGAAGGGGGAAAAAAAAGAAAGTTAGGCTAAGGATGCAAGGCACTGCAGTTCAACAACAAAATACATTCACTACAGAGCCACTTCTATAAATTGAATTCTAATGTGCACTCTTTTTCCACACCTCTTTCCGGCATGCATGAGGTCAAATCCCTCATTGATCTTCTCAAAGGGCAGTGTGTGGGTTACAAACTCATCCACCTTCAGCTTCTTACTCATGTAATCTTCCACCAGTTTAGGAACACTCTCCACACTCTTCCACCCTGAGGGTGAACAACAAAACCAGTTTTACAACTGCGAACATCAGTAAGGCATGACAGAACCAGTTTACTGAAATTGTTGAGGCAAAGCACCAATTACCTAGATAAAATAGATAAATAATAGGTCTTAATACAAGTAAAAGAAGCTACAAAACTTAACATGCTGATCTATGGGTTTAAAAACAGCATAAAAATTTTATGCTGTTAAAAATTTTAGAAAAGTTATTTGTTAATAGACTTGATAAATATATTGAGAAGCATAATCTCCTAAGTGATAACCAATATGGCTTTAGAGTGAAAAGGTCCACTTCGATGGCAGTGATGGAACTTGTAGAAGGGATATCTAATGCTATAGATAATAAGGAATATACTGTTGGTGTTTTTATAGACTTAAAAAAGGCGTTTGATACGATTGATCATTCTATATTAATGAATAAACTAGAGAGATATGGCATAAGAGGGTTAGCATACAAGTGGATGAAAAGTTACCTGGATGACAGATATCAATATGTCGAATTCAATAATGTAAAATCTAAGCAGTTGAAGGTAACTTGTGGTGTTCCTCAGGGCTCTGTGCTGGGCCCTAAATTATTTATATTATACATAAATGACATATGTAGCATTTCCAAACTGTTAAAATGTGTATTGTTTGCTGATGATACCACTCTTTATTGCTCAGGTAAAAACCTAGAACAGCTTCTGACTACAGCGGAAAAGGAGTTAAATATATTAAAAAACTGGTTTGATGTAAATAAGTTATCATTAAATATAAAGAAAACAAAATTGATTATTTTTGGCACTAGACAAATGAAAAATGTATCTAAAATCAGGGTTAATGGAATTGAAATTGAAAGAGTGTACGAAAATAAATTTCTTGGAGTGATAATTGATGATAAGCTGAGTTGGAAGTCTCATATAAACCATGTGAAAACAAAAATGTCAAAAACCATTGCTATTCTCTATAAAACAAAGCATGTCCTGAACAAAAAATCATTATACACACTCTATTGTACTCTGTTGCTTCCATATATGACTTACTGTCTGGAGATATGGGGTAATGCATATAAAACGAACACTCTTCCTATTTTCAAGTTGCAAAAAAGAGCTATAAGAATTATAAACCAATCAAACTATATAGAACCAACTAACATTTTGTTTATTAATCTGAATACCCTGAAATTTTATGATTTAGTTGAATATAAAATGGCACAGATAATGTATAAAGCACAAAATAACTTGCTTTGCCCCAGTACTCAGAAGCTGTTCAAAGTCAGAGAGAGTCAATATGACTTAAGGGGAACAGATTTCTTTAAAAAAAACAAGATAAGGACAAATATAAAGCAGAGATGTGTTTCTGTTAGAGGAGTTAACCTGTGGAATAGTTATGACAGTGATTTAAAAAGGTGTAGTTCATTTTCCTTGTTTAAAAATATGTTTAAAAATAGAGTATTAGAAAAATATATATATCAAGAATGAAAAGAGCAGAAAAAAAACAAAAACAAAAAACAAAAAAACCTCTTGATTCTTTTGCTTTGATGTAGTTACTTACTAAGGTGGAAAGTTTTTTGTTTTTTTGTTTTTTTCTTGTTTGTTTGTTTGTTTGTTTTGTTTTTGCTTTGTTTGCCTTCTCTCACCCCAACCGGTCGCAGCAGATGGCCCCGCCCCTCCCTGAGCCTGGTTCTGCCGGAGGTTTCTTCCTGTTAAAAGGGAGTTTTTCCTTCCCACTGTCGCCAAAGTGCTTGCTCATAGGGGGTCATATGATTGTTGGGCTTTTCTCTGTATCTATGAAGTGCCTTGAGGCGACATTTGTTGTGATTTGGCGCTATATAAATGAAATTGAATTGAATTGAATTGAATTTTATTATTTGCTTCGAGCCCTGTGTACAGGAGCTGCATGCTAAAAGATCTTTTGTTAAAAGGGTTGGCGTAATAAGCAAATGCTTCAGCCAATACCTTTTGATTAGCCTTGTCTCATGCTTTCTTGCTTTGTGGTAAATCTTTGTTCTGTCTTCACTGAGATATTTGAATGCTAATCAATAAAAAACATTAAAAAAAAATGTTTTCACATTAGCCAACAACAATAAGGCTCATAAAATACCATTATAGATTATGTTTTCATTACAAAACAATGTGTCCTATCTGGTTATGCTTATAAAAAATACACAAAATAAAGGAGAAAGCTGCAGCCAGACAATATTAAGCACTTTAAAATAAATTCTTTAACTCAGGCCGTTACCTCCAAAGGCTGTGCCTCTCCACACGCGACCTGTCACCAGCTGGAATGGTCTGGTGGAGATCTCCTGTCCAGCTCCAGCTACACCAATGATGACACTTTCACCCCAACCTTTGTGGCATGCCTCCAGAGCAGCTCTCTGACACACACAAAAAACCAAACAACAATAAATAAATGGGTTTTTTTTTTACCTTGTACACTACTTACAAAGTCACACCACAGTGCTATAATACTGGGCCTGAGTCTCACCATAATTTGCACATTTCCAATGCACTCAAATGAGTAGTCCACACCCCCATCAGTCATCTCCACCAGAACCTCCTGGATTGGCTTGCTGTGGTCCTTTGGGTTTACAAATTCAGTGGCTCCAAACTCCTTAGCTTTTTCAAACTTATCAGGGTTGATGTCCACACCGATGATCCTGGTTGCTCCAGCAGCCTTGCAGCCCATTACAACGGCCAAGCCCACAGCTCCAAGGCCAAACACAGCACACGTGGAACCAGGTTCAACCTGAGTGAGCATGAGGTAGAATACAAATGTGAAAGTTTAAGTGTTGCGCCTACATGATAAATAACCATATAAACACAATAATCCAAGCATGAACTCTAAAATAGATTTGGCTTACATATTGCTGTTCTTATCTTTTTTAAGTGTGTGTGTTTAAAAAACACACAATAATTGAAACATGGATCTTAACAGTTGCCTCCTATATTATTCGTTCTGTAAAGACCTGAATACATAATTTAAAACTGAAGGACCTGCTAGCACATCAAAAACTATTTGCGTGAAACTGCAAATTAAGAAAAAAAGAATCTATCAACTATTTCCTTATTACTCTACAAAAAACATGTAAAAAGATTGTAAATATTCCAATGATATCTAATGTTTTGCACGATGTCTTTGCAGATGAGCAGCGTCATGTCATACCCACCTTGGCGGTATTAAGAGCAGCACCATATCCCGTAGAAATGCCACATCCGAGAAGGCACACTTTATCCAGCGGAGCCTTCTCGTTCACCTTGGCCAGAGAGATGTCAGCCACTACAGTGTACTCAGAAAAGGTGCTGGTCCCCATGAAGTGATACACTTGCTTTCCCTTGCAAGTAAAGCGTGATGTCTTATCAGGAAGCAGACCCTGACCCTGGGTTACTCTGCAGGGTGAAGGAAATGTGCAAATTAGCATGATGAAAGGTGCAAAGAAAACATAATAGGTTCTGACTGAGCTTTGGTTGCCCTGTGGTGGGGCATCTTTCTTTAATGAAATTGTTATCACAAAAGTAGACTTCAGCACCTCAAGGTTACGTAAATAGGCCTTCATACATTACCTAATTTTCTGGCAAAGGTTAGTCTTGGGGTTTTTGCAGAATTTGCATTCACCACACTGAGGCACATACAGCGGGATGACAGTGTCACCTTAGAAAAAGAACAAGACAAAAACAACCCACATGCAACAAATATGTATTCATAAGTATACCAAGAAGTAAAATATTAAAGATTTAATGTTTTGTTTGGCAGTTGTTTACCTGGCTTGAACTTGGTAACACCTTCGCCAACACTTTCAACTGTTCCAGCACCCTCGTGTCCCAAGATGACAGGGAAAAGCCCCTCGGGGTCGCTGCCACTCAGCGTGTAGGCATCTGTATGACACACGCCTGTAGCAAAGATCTGAAAGACACGGTGTCACTTAAAGTTCACGTCAGGCATGGCTGCTGGATGGAAGAGTATAATATTAGTACTACTTCATTTAAAACATTATGTTGAATTGAACTTAAACCTTATTTATGAAAAAAAAAATCACTGACTAATTTAACATGTGGTTTCAAACCTTAAAACCAAAAGCCTGGGGTTGATGGGATTGAAAGAATAAAGAGCAAAAACAAATTGTTTATTTTTCTGATTATCAAATAACACTTTCATAGGACTCTTCCTTGTTTATGCACAGCTCTCTTAAGGATGCGGTCTGGACTTTCAATGATTGCAGCAGCTTCATTCTTTTCTTTTCACCCATTCTGAAACGCCATGTCCAAATTATCACCCCTCTACCATGCTTGACAGCTGGTACGAGGTGTTGTGCATTGTGACCCAACATCTTCACTCTGTTATCACCTCTTCAAAAGCAAATTGTTCCAGACATCTTGTGCTTTATTCAGACACAACATATGCTGTTCTGCTATGTTCCTTGTAGGGAGAAGAGGCTTTCTCCTAAAGAAATTGATACTCAGATACTTAAGGTTTCTTAAAGCCAAACACCCAGGTCTTATGAGGAATCTTTTGAGGCTCCTATTTAAACAGCATTGAAATATGAATATAAATTTAATATATTTAATAATGGCCATTTTACAATTGGCAATTACCCGATAGCCACATTAGCAGCCTGTTATTATTCAGGTAGCAGCTTATAAAATGATAAGGTTAATGTGGGAGTTAGGCAGAAAATGTCAGTCCTGCCCATCGGTAATGTTAATAGGCAGTGTTAATGCTATATTTTTTTTTTAAGTCTCAGAATGAAGCTGAGGTCTGTCAGCAGCTACCCTGAAACAGTGGAAGCCTACCTCTATTTGATCAACAGCAAAAACATGGTAACCAGAAGCACAGGAAATAATTATAGATGTAGGTGAATACACTTACAAGGACTAGTATTGTTCTCATCTTTATTTTATTTTATTTAAAGAAATGCCCGTTAATTTTAAAAGTTTTGGCAGTCATTTTTAAATGTTCTCTATCCTGTCAAAAGTTTTTCAGTAATAAGGTGACAAGTCTACTTTCATATTTCAATTAAATTTTATTTATACAGCGCCAAATCACAACAACAGTTGTCCAGCTTCTTTTGTACCTTCATCAGCTTTCATATTTAACACGCTAACTTAGGCCTGTAGAGCCTGAGATGTAGCCTGACCTTGGGGTGAATTTGCTGGTGCATTCACTCCTGTGAAACTTCTAGCACTGTATAAATACTTCAGACAAGCAAACTGCCAAAAAAATCTGCTTTAATAGAGGAAGCTACACTTGCTAATGATCCTTTAATTAAGTGCATTTGATTAGCAGCACCTGGCTGCTACTTACCCTCTTAATTCCTATGGGAATAGTAAAGGTAGTTTTTCAAATGATTGCCTAGAGTCCAATGAAAGCTATTTATCACATGACTATAGCAACATATCTTAAAAGAATACACAAATACTGAATGAATCTAAAATGAACATAGTATTGTTTTGTGTTTTTATTCAGTTGCAGTCAAGTCAGGCTTTAGATTTATGAACGAGTCTGATGATCTGAGTTACCTTAATGCGAACTTCATGGGCCTTAGGTGGGGCTACCTCCACCTCTTCAATGGAAAGAGGTTTCCCTGGCTCCCAGGCAACAGCTGCCTTGCACTTGATTACCTGAAGGCAAAGGACAATATTTTTCCATGTCAAGTGAGTAGCTGCAGCTGTGGGTTGGCTCCAGCTTTACAGTCCCTGTGGCAGATCGAGCTAGTTGCACCCAGCGTAGTTGGCCTTTGCACTCTGCCAAAGATTACGCTTCTCTAAGATTCTTCCTGATAATGTTTGCTTTAATAGTATTCAGCCTACATAACCCCCAATAGCGCCGTCGGTCTTGATGCTTATTAAACCATGCCATCACTATTATCACTATGGCTTTTAAGTGTTGCAGCTACTTGCAAAAAACCGTTTGCCGCTGACCCACCAAAGATCCCTGTTAAGTAATCGAACAGTGATTCTTTGTACTTCATTCAGAGCAAATTAATGCGTGCATGCTAGCTTACAGAACTTGCCCGGTTTACGATAAACTTGAACTTTAAGGCAACTTTACGACTAATGCACAAACGGAAACTTTGTTTGTTTGTTTTTCATATATTTCTTACACAGTCTGTGTGAACAGTACTCACTTTACCAGCTGTCTCCATGCTCGTTGTTTCTAGAGAAGAAGACGGGCCACTGAGCAGCCGTAAAGGAGTTAACCTTCGGACCAATCAGATACGAGAACGCCTAGCGTACGCATGACGCATTTGGGGGCAATGAAGAAAATAGGCCAAAAAAGGGCGCTTAAGAATTTTAAATAGTTGCAGGCTGCTGGTACTACTTCTGTTACTACTAATGATAATTATTTTAAAAATTATTTAAAAAAAAATACTTGTGAATAAAACAAATTAATAAATGAAAACATGCAGGCTGCAATCTTTTATTTTTTAAACACTTTTCAGAAATAGCTTCAGTCATTGCTGAATGTCATCATTGACAGTGGGGACTTTCGCTTTTTGGATGCTGGAGAATATCTATGTTTATCTTTACAAATTTACTGATATATTTGTACAGTTGGAATAAGTACTAACCCTGAACTTGAACATCTTAGTACTTCATGTTAAACTAGACAATTGTTAACGTTGCCAGTCAACATCAATAACAAATGATGTTCTTGACCAAAAATGCTTCAGGTGTCTTTAAAGAGTGAGCAGGATTACAATGCAATTTTGTGTTTTGAATTCTGTTTTTATATTTCATTTTCACTCACTTGTGGCAGTTAAGCAGCACCAGGCATGCAGCTAAAATACTGTTTCACACACATCTAAAATTTAATTTGGAATAACAATTATAAGCTATCAAATTCACTTATGATAGACCTGTCATACAAATATTTAAAAATATATATATAATGTCTAAATGCCAACCTTACACAGCTGACCTCCCTACCAGGCTCTAAATACACAACGTTTGACATTTCCTCACATACCGTACACACTCTGGTGTTTTCAGTTTGTATTCTGTGTTTAACCTCGTCATAGTTTCCTAATATCAGTTTCCTTTTTAAAATCAGTAACTCTACTTCCAGTAGTCTGCTGCCAGCAGCACCTCCTTCATGTAAATAATATTGATGATGTTAGGATAAAAAAAAAAAAAGCTAGATAAGGAAATTATATCTTTGACATGTTGAAGCTTGTTTCAAAATACAGCACACTCTTCCAAATCTGCTTTTAAGCCTCATTATAAATCTAAGTCAGAGTCACAAACCATTTGTTCTTGCATGAATAATTACTTCATTGGTGTTGTTTTCAATTTAGCACCTTTATTATTCATTTTGCACCTTTTTAAAAAAAAACAAAAAAAAACATTATTTATTAGAATTGCTTTTAGTCCTTTTTAGGCTTGGTTGTTTAGGTTTGATTCATCCAGAACCCAGGGTTGATTGAATGCTGTCCAGCTGTTACTCTGTGTTACACTGAGAAACTCACAGGGTTTAGTCTGAGAAATAGATCAACACACTGTGCCCAGATACAGCAAACAAGATTCACACTGCACAAGCTGAGTTGGCTTTTGTAACATGCCAGACTCATATAAGAAAGATATAAAAATGTGAGTTTCAGGTTTTTTTTACCTGCAAAAATCAGAAGAAGGATCCTACTACAGTGTGGGAAAAAAACAACTAAGAAAACTTCTTTCACCAGTTAAAAAAACCTCCAGTTAAACTAGCAGTGAGGACAAAGGGCCTCCTGAACCGCTCAGATCTGTAGCACAGTGAGAGGAGCTGTATGCCACTGCTGCTCCTCTGCCCAGTCAAAGTCTGTGGAGAGGGTGTCTGCTGTTGTCCATTATAGCTTTCATTTTGTTCAATGTATCCCTCACAACCACAGTCTTAAGTGTCCAGCCTCCTGCCAAGCACAGAGTTGGCTTTCCCACCAGCTGGTCCAGCCACTTGGTGTTTTGTCTGTACACAGTAGCATAAGAGAGAGCACTGGCCACCACTGTGATAATCTCATCACACACACACCAGAGAACCTCAGCCTCCACAGGAAGAAGAGCTGGCTCTGCACCTTCGTGTAGAGAGCATCAGTGTTCGTGACCAGTAGAACCTCTCATCCAGTGGGACACAGATATTTATAAAAGTGCACTGCCTCAATGTGCTGCGCAAGTATGGACAAGCCAGATGGTCCACCCTCGATCTCCTGAAACCGTCACCTGCATCGTTTTATGTATATTTGCTTTTTAAAAGCATGCCAAACAGAAACCACAGACGAAGCCCATAACACATCAATGAATAAGACGTTTGTTTTTGTCACTCAGTGCATTCAAAACAAGTCAAAAGAAGAACATGATAACGATCACTTCCTCTTATGAGTTGCCCATAAAAAGAACACTGACAAAACTGTCCCCAAGTCACCCAGTCCTACTCATGCAGGACAAGAGATACGTCTTCTTGCCATTACAAGGAACCCAGTATGAGCACAAGGATTCTCTCGGCCTTGTTTTAAAGGGGTTTTGAAACATAACCTCCACTGGTTTGTAACTTGAGTTAAATAGAGCATATTTTTAGGTGACTTATAAGCAAGGAGATGCCCAAAGTAAGTAAACATAGTTGTGCCTGTTTTTTTTGTTTCTTTAAAGAAACAGCCACACAATTACAAAGCACCTTTTTTTAATTGAGGCATTTGATTGCAATGGTAACTCTTTATGATATTACAAACTACCAATGTTTTCAGCTGAAAACAAGTCTGACATCCTGCACATGAAGACATTTGGACATGGATGTTTGTGAATATGTTCAAACGCCTGTCATTCTTCTCACAAATATACAATAATCCCCACAAATGACTCAAAAAGGTTCCAGCTACAAGAATACATTTTAGATACAAATCTTGAAGATCCAGCAATCTTCTAAAACTGGTAAAAAATAAAAACAAATTAAAATAGAACAGGAAAATCAACTCTACAAATAGAGACAATCTTCATATGAGTCCAACAGGCCAGGATCTGACACAGATCATAACCTTTTAGCTGCGAGAGTGACCACAAGGATGTGATGGTCACAATGAACCATCAGAGTCAGATCATCTCCCACCTATAAGAAAACAAAAGAACAACAAAGTTCAGACATAATAAACAAACCATGTGTCACATCAGGGAAAATAACCAGAACATTGTAAGACGATAGAAAACCTGCCAACCTCTGAATCCACGTCCACCACCTCCTCTTCCTCTGAAGCCTCCTCCACCACGGCCTCCTCCTCCACCACGGCCACCTCCACCTCTGCCTCCTCGAAAACCACCTGAGACAAAAAGAAAGTAAAATTAATCAAACTACTCTTGCATGCATTAGGCTTTTTCCATTTTCAATCTACAAAAGTAAATATTGAGCAAAAACTGAGCATAATTCCTAAAGAAAAACAAAAACAAATGTCCGTTTTGTTATATATTCTAAACACTTAGTGTCACGGATTCAAATATTGGGGATGGATACACGAGGAAAACCAAAATAACAACACTGGTCCGGCTGGATTGAGTCAAACGATGATTTAATGAACACACGCGTGGGAGATGGACACCATACAGCAGACAGCATCAGATCTCAAAATGGTGCATTGATCAAACTCTTATAGCCTCTAGTGGCCCCCACCTAATCATAAAAGCCTAAACATTCACATTCTTTCTCTCACACGGCGCCTAAGCTACGACCTTGGCTCCCTGTTTATCTGCTCCTGCTGAGATGGGGCAGAAAACCTCTGTTCTCTTCTAATCAGACAAATAAGGCGATGACTTTCTGCGAACAGTATTTCTTATAACTCAGCAGTATAATGCATCACAAAACAATATCATTCATTCACAATAAATCAGCAGTCTAATGTAATGCAGATCAGTTTAACAAATGTAATAGTTATCACCTTCTTCTAATTCAGGAGAATAATGCAAACTAAAACTACATAATAATTCACAATCTTTAATTAGGGGTCTAACATGGCATAACATAATATTATAATCCCACATTAGCCAGAAGATTAAATTAAAATGAGAAGGCCATCTTACCTCCACGACCACCACCCCTTCCTCCACCTCTACCCCCACCTCTGCCTCCTCTTGGAGGCCCCTTTTCTCCTGGTGGCCTCGGGAGGAATCTCTGCAGTGGTAGTAGCTTCATTGGATCTATATAAAACTAAAAGACAACATTTTGGTTAGAAATCTAAGATATTAAATTAGTCACTGGAAAAGTTTAGTGAGACATTTTTGGTACCTTTTGTAGTTTCTTGAATGAAGATGCCTTCATATTTTCAGAAAGTTTTACTGAGAAATACTGCAAAGGTGGGTTAAGGAAGCAACAAGAACACTGACAATGTCAAACAGCGGTTCAATCAAAGGTTTAGAGAAAAACAAAGACAATAGAAAGGATACAAAGTCTCTGAGCTGGCCAAATATCTCATCCACTTTTCCAATCTGCTCCTTGTTTTCCAAGTACACTGGGGCATTGAAATAGGGAACCTTGTTTTCCTCTGTTGTGCACTTGCAGACAATGTCATCTTCACATGGATGCATGAACTCTCCCACTGCTGTGAAAGACAATAAAACACAGTTAAAGTTTAAGACGTGCAATACCATGACTGACAACCAATTTAAATTTCTGTCTGGTTATAATACGTCAGCATATGCTCGACTGCTCTGCAGTTCACTTTATGGGCATCCAGCACAAGGTTTCTGTAAGTCTGAAATTCTTTGGAGGCCAAGGGAATAAATGGGGGTTAAAGGAAGTGACCCAGAATATATGCTAAAACAGAGACTCTGAGGCACTAGAATATAAACATATAAAAACAAAGTTCAAATAAGTTGGAAAAAAAAAAATCTGTTTTTGAACAGCCCAATGAGTAGAAACACATACATCTTTAACAATATTACAATGTGGACTTAAAAATATATTCCATGGCACCCTAACTCCTGGTACAGCATGTTATATTCACATTTTGTGGGATGATCATTAAATATATAAAAGATTGACCTTTTGTCTAGGGCTGCACGATTAATCGTTAGAAAATCGCGATCTCGATTCATACTTATGTGCGATCTCATTTCCAAATGGCAACGATTTAAAAAAAAAAAAGGAAAAAAAAGACGACAACGATTGTACCGCATTTTGATCCGGGACGTAATCTGCATGAAAACAAGTGCTCACTCTTCCTGCTCAACAAATGGGCGGAGCCTTATACCACGTGATACAGAAGCTACGGAAAAAACAACGGAGAGCACGTCAGGGATGACGAGAAAGTGAGAGGAGAAAATCCGTCCCGGTCAACCACCCAAACATCAATAACGGGAACCTTATACAGCGCTTCCCTATACCCGTCGAACTCCCGCAGGCACAAAGAAATTACGGAGGCTATTACTTATCACCTGACCAAAGATATGGCTCCATCAACACTGTGCAAAACGAGGGATTTAGGAAAATGATCGACACCCTAGACAAACGCTACACAGTGCCGTCCCGCAACTATTTTTCTATTGTTGCACTACCTGCTCTACACACGCAGCGTCGAGCAACGGTGGAGACGGAATTTCAAACAGTACAACATTTTGCGGCAACGACAAAACGTGAGACATTTGTTGTTTTTATGTTTATTTATTGTTTTTATGTTCAGTCTCAACTGTTACGAAGTTGATGTGCAGTTAATAAGTGCAATAAATATTTATACTGGAAAAGAAAATCGTGAGAGAATCGTGATCTCAATTCTAAGCCAAAAAATCGTGATTCTCATTTTATGCAAAATTGTGCAGCCCTACTTTTGTCTGTAATGTAGTTTGGATTTAAACACTTACATATTGCTCATATTATTATTACTATTGTTACTACTACTATCACCACTACTATTACTAATATTATATAACATCTTTGGAAATACAATAGTTTTCCGGTGTTTTGGGGACAACTTAGAAACATGTAGTTAAAGTTAATTAACATGAACTGGATCTTGAATGCCTCATGTAGGTGACACACGGTGTATTAATTTCATACTCTCGTCACATAGAATATTTACTGAAGTTCAGCATTCACACACACCCAAAGGTCCACCGTTGTTTTAGAGTTGCCTGCTAACACTGACTGGAAATGTATGCTTCAGTGGGCAATGTACATAGCCGCAGACACTGAGAAACCCTATAATGCTACCCTCATAAACTGACATGCACCTCCCCAGAAACTTAATTACACGTCACATCAACACTGCCCACTACAACTGTGAATGGCCTGTTGAATACCGTTGATTTCTCCTGTGCATTTCTGGCTACTTTTTTGATGCAGTGCTAGAATTTGTCAATGACAGAATAACAATGTAATGATCTGTTAAAGGAATAGAAACCATAATACGGACTCACAATTGGCAGCAAATTCCTAGAGGGAGATTGCCAAAACTTTTGGAATGGACACTAGGGTAATGTACAAAGATGTGGAAAAACTAGAGGAACAAATATAAAAATGACAAAGCAAAGAGTGGCAACCCAGAAGGGGGAAAAAAACCTTTCTGGTATTTTGTTTGTTTCTATCGTGACTGGCATTGCATGTAAACTGCCAGGACTCTACCACAAAGGCTATGTTCACACTGCAGGCGAAAGGGCATCAAATCCGATTTTTTTTTGACCCTATGCGACCCATATCCGATCATGCTATGACAGTGTGAACGGCGCAAATCCGATATTTTCAAATCCGATCTGGGTCACTTTCGTATGTGGTACTGAATCCGATACATATCCGATGTTTCAGAAAGCGACTGCTGTGTGAACGGTCAGGTCGCATTAAATCCGTCTTTTACGTCACCGACACAAGACAGAAGCCAATTATCAGCGCCAGAGAAGACATCGCGAACGCTTCCTGGCCATCCCAGTGTAGATAGACTGTTGTGAAGACAACGTTGGAGAAACGTGAACATTTTATTTGTACTGTATAATCTGCAGATTCTGACAGAAATCTGCAACTATCCTTTGAAGCAGCGCTCCTCTAAAACAGCAATAAGGATCATTATTAGGTTATTTACATTATTATGTAAATAACAAAATAACTTAAAGCAAAAATTGGCGAAACAAAGTCTTAAGTCTTTATATTAACAGCCATCTGTCAAACAATACTGTTGCTCTGGGTCTGAACAGAGCACGTTGTGTATGAAGTCTTCTTTTACGCATGCGGGCCGCTTTGAGCGTTCACACTAGAGCGCGTTTGCTGTCGCATTTTATTTGTAGTGTGAACGAGCAGACAAAAAAAAAATCGGATTTGATCAAAAAATCGGAATTGAGCATTAAGACCTGCAGTGTGAACGTAGCCAAAGTAATTAACACAGTAAATGCTGGCTTGATAATATCATCTTACATACGTTACATGGGCTTTACATAGATTCAAGCAAGATGGTGTGTGTGGACATCTGCATGCCTGCCTGTTCTTTTTGTTTGTTTTTGTGACTGCACAGACTAGTTCCTGGTGACTTTTCACCAAACATAGAAAAGAAGAGACAGAAGACAGGCAACAGGACACAAGTCTTGTTTTCCACATCCTTGGACAGTCTCCATCTTTGATGATGACAAAATTCTCACAGCCTACTCATCCACACCATTTCTCCATAACTGTGTAATGGTAATATTACAGAGTCAGTGTTTTGGCAACATCCAGACTGTTTACTTGCATCTCAATGGCTGAGAACTCACGAAGCTGTGGTAAAAGTTTAGCTTCACACGTGTATAAAGAAGCACTCGGTTTAGCGTTTTGTTAGAACTGGGCTTACCAACAACATATTCAGGAGGTCCATAGTCTTGCTGTCTGTTGAAACCTCCTCTTCCACCACCCCGTCCAAATCCTCCACCACCTCTGCCTCCACCGTATCCTCCTCCACCTCGTCCAAATCCTCCACCACCTCGGTTGAAACCTCCACCTCTTCCACCACCTCGTCCTCCTCCTCTGAACGACATTTTCCTCAAATGCTCTGTAAATAAGAAATTATGAAAACACAAAGACGACACAGCTCACGTGAGTTCATGCTTGAAGCTAAACACTTATGAATGAATTAGCCTGCCCATGATTCAGGCAAACTATGCCGACTTGGAAGCTCTTTCTTATGCTAGCTGAAGTCGTTAGCTCACGTTAGCATAACTCAGTCATTCAAAGTACGAAAATTCATCGGTGTTTTCTAACATAAACCAACACGATACGTAGTCGTTTAAAAACATACACATTGAAAAAGTGCGCAACACGGTTTTTGCACAGACAAAGAAAATTACTCACAAATTTGACCCAGTGGCTAGACTTCAGACCGCTGTGCCGAAATTCCAGGCGACTACAACACGTGTGACCGTAACGTGCCGTAAAGGCACCGGGCGGTCTCGGAAAGTGTCGTAAATGCGCTAACAGCGCTAAACCATTGTCGAAAAACTAGAATTAGAAGAGGGTGCGACCTGTCTGCTGTTTGACTCGGTAAGTTCAACCTTACCCACTCAAATGTTGATATAATGTAACTCGCAGCTGTTTTGGTGATAAGTTTAGATTTAATTATTCCTCTATTTAAATTATTTTGTTTAAATACAGGCTGTTTTATATGAAGACAGCATCTGTCAACAATGGCAACAGTTGGAAAGGTAAGAAAAAAGTTGTTTTTAAGCTTCTTTTTTTTTCTTTTTTACTGTTTGTCTTATAAACAGCTACTGTTGCTTTTGGGGGTTCTGCTTTTCATTCGAAAGTTTTCTGTCATGGAGAGTGTTCATTGTTTGTTTCCATCTGTAACAACGCCCAAACACAGTCACTCATCCTTGGAAACTTGTTTGTTTTGTTTTGGGTTTTTTTCCCCTTTAGGTGATCACATGCAAGGCAGCTGTTGCGTGGGAGCCTGGGAAGCCTCTTTGTATTGAAGAAGTGGAGGTGGCACCACCTAAAGCTCATGAAGTCCGAATTAAGGTTGGGCACAGCTCAAATTTGCCAGCAATATGACAATAGATATGATTTGCATATGATTAATCTTATTTCCTGTTAGTGTGACTGTTAACCACAGACACTTCCACTTCCTGAAACTGTCACATCATTTGGTTTGTACAGGTTGTTGCCACAGGTGTGTGCCACACAGACTGGGAATACCTGTTTGAGACTGGAAAAGGGATGAAATTCAGACCATTCCCTTTAGTACTTGGTCACGAGGCAGCTGGCATAGTGGAGAGCACTGGCCCAGAAGTCACCAGATTCTCCCCGGGTAAAGTGTGCCACAGCCAGTCAGATGACATTTGTCTTATTTCTCTTTTTTTTTCTTCTCAGACTTACACAATTGCTTTGTTGTTTTCACAGGGGACAAAGTTATTCCTCTTTTTCTGCCATACTGTGGGGAATGTGAACGCTGTCTAAGTCCAAAAACAAATCATTGCAAGAAAAACTGGTGATTTTATTTCCCCATTTTTGAGACAACCACGTTTACTCTATTACTTAAAATGTGTTCACGTAAATACTGTTCTTTGTGGTTTTTAGGACAAATATGCAAGCTGGAGTTTTGGCTGATGGGACTAGCAGGATATCTTGCAAGGGACAGCAGGTTTACCAGTTCCTTGGAGTCAGTTCTTTCTCTCAATACACTGTGGTCCCCGACACCTCGGTTGCAAAGATAAGAAGCGATGCACCGCTAGACAAAGTCTGTCTGCTTGGATGTGGTGTCTCCACTGGTTATGGAGCTGCTATTAATGCAGGCAAGGTTAGAAAACAGAACTCTGAAGGTTCAAACTAATACTCTTAGAACAGATGTGACGAAGCAACACATTTGAAAAGATATATATTGATAAACATGACAATATATAAACAGCCAAGCATATTTTAACCAAAAAAAAAAAGAAAAATTAGTGATATTTGTATTTGGAAGTTTTCTGTCTTACAATATGCTGCAAGACTGTAGACATTTAATATCAACACTAGATGGCAGAAATGACATGAGTGCCTCTAAGTTTTCAGGATAAGGTGTACATGTCAACGACTTTAATTTGTTACTTTACACAAATTCAAATAATGCAAAGTAGTTCCATAGTGCAATGGTTTACACATTTGTATAACATGTGAAATACATGTTTCTGTTTTGGCTGCATGTGGAAAGAAATCTGCTTTAAAAATTGCCAAAGTCACTGAGGTGACCCTTTGTGAATAAGGGAGCAGCCAAAAGTAGGTCCACACACATTAACATAAATAAAATGACAAAATCAGGACACTTTTGTACTCAGTTACTAAAAAGAAACCAACTAAAAATGAGTGTTAATCCTTGCATGCGTTATTTATTTAGACATAATTTTAATCAAGATTCACAGACCTGATAATATCTCATGGATGCGTTTAAAGGAATGTACTCTAAATGTTATATTTACTGTAAAAATTATCTGTGAAAACACTGAAATGATCTTGTTAGTTGACTGGCTTCCAACTTTTGTGCATTCAGGTTGAAAAAGATTCCTCGTGTGCCGTTTTTGGGCTCGGAGCTGTCGGGCTGGCTGCCGTCATGGGTTGCAAGGTTGCCATGGCGGGAAGGATCATCGGGGTTGACATCAACCCTAACAAGTTTGAGAAAGCCCGACAGTTTGGAGCGACAGACTGTATAAACCCAAGAGATTACAGCAAGCCTATCCAAGAGGTTGTGGTGGAGAAGACGGGTGGAGGTGTGGACTATGGGCTGGAGTGTGTTGGAAGTCCTGCTATCATGGTGGGTGCCTCATTTGAAATTTGGCATGCGATTGTGTCAATGCAAATTAAGTCTTGTGACTATAATTGGAATACACTGTACAATGTCTTCCTTGTTAACCTAGATTTGATCTCTTTTGCAAAAAGTGACACAAGTGAAACAGTTATATAGTGATACAAATACAAAATGATAATTAGCTAAGCAACTGCTTCTGTCACCCTAGAAAGCTGCATTTGAGTCCACAAGAGATGCCTGGGGTACTTGCGTCATTGCTGGATGGACAGAGACAGAAGTAATGAGCATTTCAGTTGAAAAGCTTCTCATGGGACGTACCTTAAAGGGCACTTATTTTGGAGGTGAAGTGAAAAAATTACCATACATATTATTTAACAGCATTTCATAACGCATCAACAGGTTTATGGTAACTGGTGTAATTGTGGAACTGAGTGATGAACATAAAATTGAGTGCATCATCCTGAAAAACTGTCCCTTCAGTGCAAAATGTAATGTTATATTGGGGTAAAAAAAACCTTACTATTGGATTATTAATATTTAAAATATGTTAAAAATTATATTACAAATGCTTTGGTATTAGAATTTTATTTTGTAATATTTTTAGGTAAAGCATTAAAAACAATCATTGCTTGTTTTCTCTGATCAACATTCCTGAACCTAAATATTATTGAAGTACAATTTAATAACCCAAAGAATAACCCAAAAAAATAAGTCTTGAGTTGTATAATTTATTAACTGAGCACAATCGATGAATCATCTAAATTTCTGTCAAAATACCCATCAGTTTTTGGTTCCTGAGTTCAAAACGTATATAAGAAGAAGTTCAGTGAGGACAGACAGTTAGGTATATCCTACATAAACTATATAATCACTTTTACAGTTTGTAACAATACATTTACATATGTTTCCTGTACTATGAGCACATCAAACTCACATCTGATGTGCACTGAATTGGCTGTGAATGTGTCCACAGGACGGTCTTACAACAATGCAATTCATATTACATGAAAACATGTTTACAAGTTGAGCTTGTTAACTTTTTCTAAAGGGTGGAAGAGTGTGAAGGATGTGCCTAAACTGGTGGATGACTACATGAATCGCAAGTTGAAACTGGATGAGTTTATTACGGAGAAGCTCCCGCTGGTTCAAATCAACAAGGCCTTTGACCTTTTAAAAAGTGGTAAAAGGTGAGACCTTTCATATGTGTACATAAACAACAACGAAAAAGTCTACTTAGCCATAAATATTGGGGCTGAATTGCTATATAGGGACAAAATTGTGTATTTAAGAAAAGTATTTTCAAATCTTTAACGTCTGTCTAACATGTTCTGTTTGATTAAACAAATCACTAGATTCAATTTGATTGATCTTTAGAAATAATTTCAGAAACTTATTTCCCAGGACACTAAAATTTAAATACTATTTGGTATAGTGTGTCCTTAATATTTCTATTGATTAAGTATTTGATTACCTTGAGACCTTAAAACATCCAAATATTCACATTGATTAAGCTAGAACAGTGACTTGTGGCTTAAAAAAATGGATAATGTTTGTAGTAATGTCCACTGGATTGATTAATTGTATAAACATTCTATTGTAGGATGGATGTTTTGGTTGAAACTGAAAAAATTGAAACTTTGATATTAATTCTTCTTCTTCTTTTTATTTTCTTAGCATCCGCACTGTCATCAGCCTTCAAGATTCTTAAACAAAGGATAAACCTTTAATGTCTGCTCATAAAATGAAGTATTCTGTCACTTTTATAACATTTTGCATTGTTTTTGTCATTTTTGTGTTAGTTTGACAATTACAATATTTTCATGCTCGGCTTTGTAGGAAATGACATGCCACCATCTGCCACTAGATGGCAGTCATGTAAAAGCTTTGATGTTTAGGTCCACTAAAGGCATCATCTCAATAAAAACAGGTTTTCAGTGTGCAAAGAATCATTTATTCATGTGGATTTCTGAGATTATTGTTTTTGTTTATCATGATCCATCACACAAAAATGTTTACTTCTTTTTTTTTTTTTGTAAATTGGTTGTAATTTATAAATATACAGCATCTGCAGGAACAACAGGGCAAATTCTTTTTGTCATGGTTGGAAGCTGCAACGATGGTCATTCTAATCCGGATATCAATGTACAGCAATAGTTGTAATTAAATACCCTTGTATAGAACGTGCTCTAAAAGACACAGGAACCAAGTAGCTGAATCTGTCATAAACCATGAAGAAGCATCTGCTTCATGTGGTCAGGCTTACCAAATTTCGTCCTTGGTAATATTATATATTGATTTAAATGGGAGTCACAGAGAAGGGCTAGAATAACAGTTGTGGGCTGTCAGGACAGAAGACAAAAGGTTGTTTGGGGAATGCCTCCCAGTGAAGAGCTGAAATAGCTGCCGAAGGAATTTGTTTTATTGAAGTTCCATTCAGATCAGATGAATACCATTGGCACTTACCTCACTTTTCCATCTTTATTTAAAATGGAAAATAAATTGGTGTTCTTCCTTCCTTTCCTTCTCCTTTGCCTGTATGCTATCAATCACAGATTATACAATTTAGGTCACCTTCTGTTACTAAAAAAGCCTCAAAGTAAACAATGTTGTCGAGAAATAGGACACATAATAATGCACACAATGCTGCAGTAGAAGGAGATAAGAGGGGAAGATCAAAAGAAATAGGAAGACAAGTTTTGACAGGTGGTTATGTGACTGGGCACTGTCATCTATAAATGTTGGACATGCTCACAGATTTATAAGGCTTTCTTGCGGACATGTGTCCAAATATCTGCCTCATCCATGGGAAAACTATCCAAAGTGACGACCATAAGTCTCCTACCTCTTTTTTTCCCCTCTTTGTTTTTGATCCGTGCAACCTCTGGAATTGTCACAGCATTGTGCACCAGACACAGGGAGGACATGTTATCTGAATTACAACCTCAGCACTGTATGCATTTGAAAAGCCTTAACTGTCCATATTTTTCACTCATCTGTACAGCTTTTCTGCAGATATTTCTTGGATACAATCTTTTAGCATGAAGAAGCATGGAGTTGAATAGTGATAAGAGATACCAACCCTGATATTTACATGTTTTTCCCCCCTCTGTTGATTTTTTTTTTTCGTTTTCTCTTGGTATCATTACTTTCCTGAGACTTTTAGACACGATACTTGAGGTAAATGCCATGGCACAAATAAAGGTATGTCTGGAAAAAAATCAAAACATGCTGCCTTGCCTTTTCACAACATTTAGAGTGGGATCAAGGGATTTCCTCTTATTTATTAAGCTATATTCCTGTGTGACAGGATGATGGCACATTATATATGCTAAGAATATAAGAATAGTAGGTAGAAAACAGGAAGTCTATGTGGGTTTAAAAAAAAGAATATGCTATATTGGTCTTTGTTTGTTATTTCATGTGATATGGAAAAAGTTTCTCTGAACATAAAAGAATTAGTAATGGAAATAGAAGGACTCGGTTGAATATTATTTGTCTTGTGGAGTGGCATTGACTCGATGAGATTCGCTGAAAGCAGCCGATGTTTAACTGTTTCACCCCATCATTTTCACATTCCTGCGACCTGGAATCAAGCTGCATGAATTTTTATGATTACATTTATGTATATTCAGAAAGTACATTACTTTAAAAAAGCTTTTTTTAATTTTAATTATTGATATTTTTCTTTCTCTGCCACATTAAGGAGAATAAATAAATAACAAAACTAAAACAATTAAAGATGAAAAAAGGGTCAGTTTCAGCAACATGGTTACACAATACAGCAACGCAATGTATCTACTGTTAGTAATATTTATTCTTTTACTAGATGTTCTATAATAATTTAATACACATTTAATTTATATTTGGCTTTATCTGTTTTTCGTTCCTGTTTCACATTATGGCTGCTTCAGTCACACAGTGAGAATTCATATCAAACAAGAAAAGTGACAGGTTTATTTTGTTTTTCACTGGCTAACAATTAAATCTGACAAAATGTTGAGATATTTTAATCTATGGCAAATAGATTTTCTAGAAGTGTTTCACTTTTCCATTTTTCAATTCTTAAGGACATTGATGATGTATTTAGTGAACATACAGAAGCAATCATTCTGTATTATATCCATTCTACGCACAATATATTTTGATATGTTTCAGTGGCAAACGCAGTGTTGCAAATATTCAATTCAATTCAATTCAATTCAATTTTATTTATAAAGCGCCAAATCACAACAAAAGTCGCCTCAAGGCGCTTCATAGATACAGAGAAAAACCCAACAATCATATGACCCCCTATGAGCAAGCACTTTGGCGACAGTGGGAAAGAAAAACTCCCTTTTAACAGGAAGAAACCTCCGGCAGAACCAGGCTCAGGGAGGGGCGGGGCCATCTGCTGCGACCGGTTGGGGCGAGAGAAGAAAAACAGGATAAAGACATGCTGTGGAAGAGAGACAGAGGTTAATAACAGACATGATTCAATGCAGAGAGGTCTATCAACACATAGTGAGTGAGAAAGGTGACTGGAAAGGAAAAACTCAATGCATCATGGGAATCCCCCGGCAGCCTACGTCTATTGCAACATAACTAAGGGAGGATTCAGGGTCACCTGGTCCAGCCCTAACTATATGCTTTAGCAAAAAGGAAAGTTTGAAGCCTAATCTTAAAAGTAGAGATAGTGTCTGTCTCCCGAATCCAAACTGGAAGCTGGTTCCACAGAAGAGGGGCCTGAATATTCAGTGTTAACTACTTTTAATTAGTCTTTATATGTTCTTTTTGCAGTGCAACAGCATTGCAGGGCTTCAGTTCTATACGATACTGATATCACTGTGTTCTCATAAACCTCTTGCACACTTGTTTCGTGTCACTGGAAAATCAAAAAAGTAACTAAACTAAACTAAAATTGATCAGTCAAGAAATTACAATATCCATATCTGTGAGAACTAAACCTGAGACCAAGTAGATGTACTGTATAGCCTCAAGGCTATGGAAGAACGGCCCACTTAAGTCACTAAAGACTGCCAGTGTGAGGCCCCTGTTTTATCAGCAAATCCTGGCCATTATACGGCTAATGCCAGGCATTGCCTGTGACATTCCCGGTCTTTCACTGACACGGTTAGCTTTAGCTTCTGTGTCAGTGGAATATACTCAGATTCACTGGAGGACAGCACAATGTGGGACTTAGTGTAGTGGAAGGACAACTGGTTTTCTGCTGCATTAGTGAACTGTGCAGTAACATATCTGGCACGGCACTGTGTGTTGTTTTTTAAGTGAAAAGCCTACTTTATCTAGGTATTATCATTTATTTTTAGAAATTATGGCTGCCATGTGTTGAAGACTTGATAACAGTGCATTTGGCATTATAAAGTGACTGAAATGGATTCAGATACTAGTGTTGTTATAGTAATGTTTTCCATGCAACAGCACTCTAAAAGCAAAAGACATATGACGCGGCTAACAAAAGTATATACGAGACTATTACATTTTTCTGTGCTCCTCGTACAATATTAAAATCTACAGTTACATTTCTCAGCGGCATCACTGTTATACAAAACCTTTAACCCTAATAAGGACTTTATCATGCACCCCTTATTGAGCCATGCGTGACCATATGTTTGTGTTTTATAACCTGTGACACTGTTTAATAGTTAAGTTGCAACAAAGAGCAGGATTAGGCAGACCACACATGGCTATTACCAAAGAGACACACAAACACACACATACAGAGATACATGCGTGACAGGTCTAAGCTTTTGTTGTGTTTTGTCTGACAGCAGCAGTAAAGTAGTAATTGAGAGATTAGCTCTAAGGTGCTATCATGGCACTCCTTTGTTTAGTCTCTCCCATAGTGGTCACCCAGCACATCACCAACAGGCATGGGAAGGAGTCATACTCTAGTTTGAGTCTAGCTTTTTATAGCTCTTATGACCTAGTATTAAAGACTCCGAGGATACATTTTTTATCATATATTAATTAGATACCATGGCAAAAGTAGAGAATCATAATTTGTGTTCATGCTCACTGTCACTTGACTTAAATGTAGTGCCCCAAAAAAAGTGGAATAACTTCTGACCCTGTGGGCTTGACAGGACTTATCCATGACAGACTTGAACACAGCCCTATCCCATCTGCCACTTATTCTTTGTTTTAGTATGCTAACTTTGAGTCAACAGAGTATTTTGATGTGGTTATGGCATGGAGGTAGGGGAAATATTTCTCTGAGACCCTGTGTGTTTACCCGGTAATCCCGGAGAAGTTCACAAGCATGAAGAAAGTACTTGGAGATTTACCTTTCTTCCAAACCTGCTCAGTTTACCTCTCCCCTGTTTCCCACAGCCTCATGTGGCTGAGGTAATTCCTGGGAGGGTTTGTGAACGTTTTATTTATGTGACTGTAAGAACATAATTGATATGAAATGAGTGGTTGTGTATCTACATGGAACAATTTAAAATGGTCAATATGAGTTACATTTTTATACAATTTATTGCAGTTTATTTAAAAGAACTTTGTTCACCTTTTCCCAAGAATATGATGAGATAAAATGTTAGGATAAAAAAAAAATCACGTGAAATAAATTGACTTTAGTGGTAGACAAGCACTTGTTGTTTTTGGCCTTGAAAAATATTCTGGCTCTGATGGCTCCCAAGTTGAACATTGCTTCATAGGAGTTTCAAGGTTGTGGTAAGACAAGAAAAGTCAAGATGAGTGCGGTCGGCCATAGTTAACCTTGCTCTACCACCACGGTGAAGTACATCATTCTGTTTTTCCACTTTTCCTCACAACAACTCACCATTGTTCCAAATTGAGGCACCCGGATCACGCTTCCTTTTTTTTACTGCCTGTCCACAAAAAGACTGGGCCAATCCCAAAAAACACACACAGTTGATACATTTTTCTTTGGATAGTAATTGTGGTGAACAGAAAAGAAACCTGAAATGATCCATTAGAGGTGGCTGGGTTAGATTACTCATACTCAACCATCCCACAGTTTCAATTACACGTGGGCAGCAGCAATTCAACTGAGTAATGCTGAATTCACATATACGTGTATTTAAATATGCACGTACCTGGAGGTCTAAATTATAAAGGCGCTTTGGTTTTTGTCTTCAGATTCAGCAGTTTTAGATAAATCCATCTCACCAATGTACACAGAAATGTATGTAGTGCTAAAGCAACCGGAAACTAATGTCTCGACACTTAAGAGAGTTTAACATTTATTTTTTGTATTATACTTTATATTATAGCAGTAATGAAGCAGGGCACAGACAATATTTGAATAATAAATTTAAGACAGTAAGAAATGGTGTTCAAAAGCAGATACAATATTATTTTATTATATTGTAAATTATATGACCATGTAACATTCAGATGAACGTCACAACCCAAAGCTTGCGTAATGCACTTTAGTGAGATGAACAATGTTAGTTGTATCACCTATCAATGGTTGCAGTTTAGCAGGAATAAATCGATTGATTTATGGAGTTTTTTAATATCGAGAGTTTCTGTAAGAGTACTCTAGCATGTGGGCAACAGGAACAAAATTTATAGTAAGTAAGTAAGTAAGTAAGTAAACTTTAGTTATTAAGCGCTTTTCACAGACAGACAATCACAAAGCGCTGTACACAAATATTAAAATAAACAATAAAATCAATAGACATTATATACAATGTAAAAGATCAAATGTAAATAATGTAAAAAAAATATAAAATATGTAGATCAACAAAAGGTGGCATGATAATAATGCTGTTCAATGAAGGGGTTAGAGACTAATACTGTAGGTCTTGCAGCAAGTTTTTTTCTTCCTCATTAATAGGCAAGCAAGTAAAGACTTGCTACTGAAAACACAGACTTGCATGTAGACGCAGTTTTTCACTGCATATTGCTAAATGTGATCTCTTCCTGGTGATCTTGAATTAAATCTTGCCTCTGGGAAGTTAGTTTTTAAGAAGGTTCACATTGTAAGGTCAACTTTGCTGTCAGCAAGACACACAGATTTAAACTTAAGCAAAGGATTAACCATCAAATATGTAATCCTAACCGGGGAGGTTTGAACATGGACAGTGTTCTTACAGCCTCACACTGAGAAAGCCAACAGTTCGCTGCGATCGGCTCCCTCTCTTTACCAAAAGTCTCTCAATCGGCCCTCGTCTTAGCTGGAGTCTCTGTGTGCTTCATGTTTGCTTATATTTCTTAAATCTCAAAGAACAAACGGGAGCATAGACAGATTAACTTAATATCATCCTTGGAGCTAATACACAAAATATTTAAGTCATCCATGTCCCACGGTATCGACAGCCAAGCCAGGGCTCCGCTGCTTGATATAGTACAATGGGCAACATTTCAATCTCCTACCTCTACTGTTCTATGTACAGATACATTAATGCGAATCATTATTAGAGACTCAAATTAAGACTAAAATGTAAAAGTTGATTTTAATCAATAATCTGGCTCCATCTTTGTGGATGGCATGGGAGAACAGGCAAATGACTGGGAATGAGTGCTAAAGCTAATAAGCAGGCCAATGTTAATCTCTTAAACAAACCTCCTTTCTCCCTTTGTGGCTTCCTTTCTTGCATTATAAATAATGTATATTTTGCCAGCAAAACACACACACCACCAACAACAACCCCCACAATGTCTCTTTTGACTTCTGAGTTGCCGGTAGAGTTCAATCTGGTCTTCAAACAAATCTTATTTTCTGCCCTCCCCCAACCTTATTGGTTTACTTTAATTAGTGATATTGAAAACAGGGGCAAATGAGGAGGGGGTGGTGAAGGAGCAGGGAATTGTGGTGGCGTAAATACTGAAAACAAACAAGAGAGCTGAATGGGAGGATGGCGGCGGGTGCAGTCCCGATGCCGCTGCGCAGACGGAAGAGGACACATGGTGTAAGCAAACACTCGTAATTGCATTAGATTCCCCTGGCACATGGGTAATCTAGCCTTCCCCTGTCCCAGAACACAACAGGACACAGCTACTGCTTCTCTCAATCTCTTTGTCATACTCTCTCCTTTACAAATTATTCATGCAAAACCCACAGAACAGTCATTGATCACTCGGTGGGCATCATAGAGGACTAATTATCATTAAGGACACTGAGGTATGAAGTGTCTGCAAGTGTACGCTCAGAGATTCATTTGCTTTGTTTTTGCATGCATAACTCTGTGTGTGTGTGTGTGCCCGTGTGGCTGCGCGAGCATGCGTGCATCCCATTAAACAGTTGTCCTGTTTGATATTTCATTCCTCAGCTCACATGTCTTGAGTGTAAGAGCAAACACATTTGCTTGAAAGGGATGTTCTCTGAGCAAACGTGGAAAATCTGGCCTTGATATGGATATCAGTGACAGTCAGTGATTATAGGATGGGATGTTTAGATCTACATTGAAATGCCCAACATACAGAGATGTAATAAAGTGACATACATGGCCTGATATTTTCTACAAAAAATGATTTAGCGGGTTTCTTTTTTCATTCATTCTATTGGCTGCCTTTTATTTCAGACAGAAATGCATCTGCTGTAGCTGTAAAAACAATAAGCTCCACTAGGTGGTGATGTGCTTATCTACAAAAACCCAGATCCACACATCCACATTATAAATACTCCAAGCTAATACTATCAAATCTTTTTAAAACATTTGTTTGCCACTGCAAATACACAGAACTTTTTAAAGAGTTAGTACAACAAAAAAAGACCAGATTGCCATGTTTACTTGAATTTAGCTTGTTAATCAAAATATTCTTTGTCTATTATTCAAGCGCTTATGTATTTCTATTTTGACAGAACGCTAGCTTTACATTGATATTTCAGAGATATTCCTCTTGTATTTCTCAGCATTAAATGTCTGCTCTTAACCAGGATACTAAAAGTAACAGCAAAACAAGCTACAAATCCTAAATTTGCAAACATTACATGTAAAGCAACAAATGATAACAAGTGAAAGAATCAGCGGCGCGGCGTCTCGGCAACCAATAACAAATCTCCCTGCAGAATGAACTCTATTATGTTTAACGGAAAAAGCATAGCTGATCCACTATTAGGGAATGAAACTAGTGCCAGGGAGGCCTAGTCAGATCACCAGAAACATTAGTGAAAGGGACGGTCGAGGAAAAGTCTCAGATCTCCAATGGTATTTAGCGGATATGTGAGGCTTTGAGGTAAAGCCACAGTGCCAGTGGGTTTAAATTTGTTTGGCCCCAGGGCCAGTGTAACAGAAAATAAACAATGCTTCCCAGTTATTAGGACTTTATTAAGGCACACAAAGCCCCCAGTCAAGGTAGGGTTTATGCTTGACAATTTGGTGGAGTAACAATTCAATTTTAAGACTTTGAATGCGCAATCTAGTCAAAAGTCATTGCATTTGTACATAGAAATTATTATATTTTAACAGAAGGTGCAGAAGCAGTTTTTATACTATGCTAATTCATTAGCAATCAGCAAGGAAAGTCCTTCAGCACAATACAAGATTACTTCATCGTTTAAAAGCTGACTGATTATGTTTGTGTTATTAACTCTGCAGTGCACACAATTAGCTTCTATTGACTGCCCCTATAATCACTACCACTTGGATTAAGACCTACTACCCACACAAAATGCTCCATCTCTAATGACTGACAAACAAACAACCCAGAGAGGCAGGGAGATAGCAAAGGGAACACCCACCAAGTTGCTTTTAAAGTAATATCCACTAAGCCCTGGACACCCCAACAAAGTCCGTCTTGTCTAACCTGACTCCTCACCTGTTTGGAAACAGCCAAATGGCCCAGGGTAATCCCACATCCCCAGGGTACTGGAGGTAGATTTACCCACCCCAGAGCTCTGCCCTGCCCTGACAAGTTAGACTATTGCATGGACTCTTGGAACACCCACAACCGCCATAAAATGTTTGTTTTAGAACATTTAGATTAATCAAAATGATTAATTGTGCCTTCTTTAAGTTTTCAAAATGTGTTTTAAATGCCAGAATCACATAATACAGTTCAAAGTACAGAACACCTAAAAGACATGAAAAAAGCATCCAATTTCATGGTTAATGAAGTTAACAATCTATCTCTATGAGTCGGTATATCTCATTTCTGGGCAAATAGAACATAAGTTTGTGTGAAGCATGAAAAATATGACTTTATGGAGATATGGGAAGCCAAGTGATTTTATGGTCCTTGCTCCTTCTGCGTCCTGCTCTGTTAGCACCTAAACCTCATCTCTGGACTCATAAAGAAAGGCAGTTTAATGGTTGAAGAGCACAGTGACAGAGGGATCAGCATTCTGTTTGCTAACTGGGCTGTTTTCAAAGAGAGCTTGAACCCGAGAGTGTTGCCTAATGATCAGTTACAGCATTGCTCTTTGAGATGTGCTCAATATTTGGAGATATTACGGGAGAGATTTGTCTCTTGTGATTAATTTTTGTTGCCCAAGTTGAAACCTGTAGCTTTGCAGACATGTTCAAAGTAAATTCAACAACATCATCAACAGGGATATCAAGAAATATGACTAGTCTTGCTTGTGTGAAATAAGTTGTTTACAATTTCTGTTTTCTTGTTCATTCAGCAGAGAAGGACGTCCACTAGGGGGAGCAACGTTGCAACAGTAGTTGGTGAGAGAAAAGTACATCCCCTAACTGGGAGACATCATGCAAAGGAGTTCATTGTTAACTGTAATTATAAATTTTATTATTGAAAAGGAAAAAATATATTTAATAATATTTTGTAAAATCTGTCTTTTGTGTGTAAGGTAGAAAAAAATATACATATTACACATAAAACTTTATTATGCCCGCCGGATGAAATGTAGCACATTTAATGAAAGTTATTATATTGTTATTATACATGTTTTTTATATTGTAAATATACTAAAAATGCACAAGACTCAGTTAAAATGGACTGTCAAGGTGCTAAAATGACAGCTGCTCCTATCTGTCAACTCTACTACATTAATCCATTAATCATGTGGCTGCAATCAAGCTTTTAAATATGGTCCAAACCTCCGTGTTCACTATTTGTATTAATGCCGTGTCTCAGCTGAGATAAGAAATTAGAGAAGCATTAAATGGAGCGAGTTCAATTTGCTACAGTAGAGGTTATTTATCTTGATTAGTATGAAGAAATTGTGGCCTCCTTCATCATTTTTTATTCCTGACAAGCCATTTTGAGAGTTTGTGTGTGTGTTTGTGTTAGTTATTGCATGCCTATAAACACAGCTGAAGCAGAAAATCGGCTCACTACATCTGGACTTTATTTTGCTCATACCATGTGTAGAACTGATTTCCTTCCAAGGATTCTTCCTTTGCACTTTAGTTCATTTGGACATTTTGTTTGTTTTGATTCGAATCCCTAAAATCCCCTTTCACTCAGCTAAGAGTAAAACAACTTATTAACTTAAAAACAATAATTTCCCATGAGCATCTCTGACTGATGCTTTTTGCCAAGATATTTTCTCTCATCTGCAATATTTCTTTGAGCCTTAACAGAACAAGGATTTAGTGTCCTCCAATCACATCACTCAGAGGACAAGTCTGAACCCTTACTGCTCTCCAAATAAAAACGGGTGAGTTTGAACTATGAACCAAAACATCTAAGCTTAATTAGAGCAGCCTCACTGCCAAAACTCTTTACGGTGTAACATTTCTGAAACTAAATATTGCATGCATTTGCTTGTCTGCATCAGACATGAATGTGGTTTATCTTACATCCTTATATGGAAATGTTCTGATTCATTTTAAGTAACAATAAATTGTAATTATCTAATAAAGTTTTTTATTCTACCACATTTAATGGGAGTTTCATGTACATTTAGAAGTGGCTAAAAATGGCAGTGGTTTCTTTCTAAGTTAAGACACCTCGCTAAATCATATGTAAGCATTTTTTTTCTTTTCGATAATCATTTTTTCAAGACACTTTCATGACCTTAAGTGTGGAAAAATGTGGGTAATGTTCTTCTTCTGCATGTATAATATAAATAGTTTTAGCTAATTTTCCTTGCAACACAACATATGTCTAGATAAATAAATAAATCTAAAAAAAATAAAATAAATAATAAGTCATAAGTTAAATATAACCATAACAATATAACAAAATATCCACAGAAGCTACCAAAATTATTTTCCCATTTATAATAAGTGAATTATGGAAATAAAATTAGCGTATAATATATGAGTTTTAATTGACACTGACTTGTATAGTGCAGTTATGATGCGACTATCAACAATAACATTATAGTACCATAACAATTGTATACATAACATAATAATATACCAGTTTAAATCTGTTCTGTATGGACTAAATCAGGTTTAGATCAGGCTTTGAAAGGCTATGACTCAGCTATAGCCATAGGTGAATTATGTCTCTGCCTTATGGGATAGATGTGCTTAAAAAGTATTGCTGAAAATACATCATAAAATGTTATGGCATCGAAGCATGGGTGTGAGGAAGACACAGTAAATCTCTGGTCTCCTTTACAGGGCCCATTCTCTTACTATATGACTCCTCTGTTAGGTGGAAGGCAGTGACCTTTGAGCCGGTGCACTGAGATACATTAAAATCTTGGGTTTATCAAAATCATGTCTAATATGAACGATTAAACACTGTGTTTGTTCTCCAATAATAAAGCTTAAAACTGAGGGAGCGAGCATCTCTGAAACAGGTGTTTGTTTTTGAGATGAATTTTGTACCAGCACCGAGGAAGCAGATGGATTTAAGGTTGTGTGTTTCAACTTTGTTTCAGGTTAAACCAAGTAGATTACCTTTTTTGTCTTTTTTCATTTACAAAAAAGGCCTAACAAAATTGCATTAAAAATCACACAATTTACTAAGCTGAAGTTGATAAGTAGATCAACAACAACTGTCAGGTGAATGAATGGATCTTGGATAAACAATACATGCACAAATCGTTTTAATTCGGTCTAGAAAACAGCAGTGGTTTTAACAAAACTACTTACAAAATGGAAAAAACATGAAGTCAGAATATTTTACAGAAAGTACAGCATGCCGAAATACTTACAATACATACCACTTGTAGATACAGCCGAATTTGTACATGTTGACACTCTTCCAGGGGTTTTCCGATGATCTTTTACTGCTACATGTGCCTACACGGAGAAGTTAATGAGGCTTAACCTTCAAAGAACTGAGTCTGTTATTGCGTATAATTAGTATAATCCGAGGGCCTAGACTTAAAATTGAGCTCTTTCAGTGTTCCTGTCATATGGAGTTGACTTTTGAGCCCACAGACAATGAAGAATTCAGTTTAATTTATCATCATTCTGAAGCTACAGTGACAAAACCAGGCAATTTAGAGATTTTATATTACTTTTTTGACACACAGTTTAAATGTTTAACCAGCAGCTGAGAAGCAGGCTTCAGGTAAATTACTGGTTACCATACATAGCAGAGTAAAGCAATATTTGTTTCATGATGGATTCAAAGCTGATTGAAATATACCACCAGATCAAGATACATCATAAGGGGAGTTACAAATACACTGTGGACAATGTACAATGTGTATAAAATCAAGCACCTAGCTATTCACAAACATTTGTGAAAGGATGGGTTGATCCAAAGAGCTCATTGAATTTCACGTGTGGGATTGTAGTAGGATGCCACTGTTGCAACAAACAGCTTGTGAAATTTCTTTCATCCTAGATATTTCAACTTTAATTGGTATTATTGCAAAGTGGAAGTGCTTAGAAACCACAGCAATTCAGGCATAAAGTGGCAGACTTCATAAAGTTACAGACAGGGTCACTGAGCTCTAAGCCGGATAGTGGCAGAAAGCGACCAGCACTCAAATAAATTATTTTTGCCCTCATAAACATGAATCAGTAAGTTTGACACTAAAAAATGTTTGAGTAAAATGCGACTGATATGTATAAAATAAAAGGTTGATTTATTTAAAAATAATAATAACTCATATGCTCACTGAATGTATACTAATTAGATACATTTTCTTTGACCAGATTCCATTAAATTGAATGTTTTACATTGTACTTGTAACATAATTACATGGGAAATTTACATGTAACCAAAGTACTTTGGTTACATGTAAATTTTGATACCCACATTCAAACTCAGTTTGCAGGTTGATCTTGTGGTCATGTCTGCTATACTAGGTGGACCATATTTTACTGTGATGAAACACACATTCGTTGCGTGAAAATTAGCCACTCTGATGTTGGTGGACATTTTTTCAAACTGTAATAAAACAGTTCCATTAATTTTGGAGTTTATTAAAGATGCAGTTCATAGAATAGTACTTAAAAATACAACACGTCCAACTCTGCAGCTTCCTTTAATAATTAACGGTGAATGATAATGCATTTTATCGCTGCAGTTTTAGCACGTTATTGCCAAAGGATATGTGTGGTCAACTCTGAAACTTCTTGGAGCCAAACAAATATTTGGAAATTAGTTAGATCAAATTGTCAGCACTCACAGGCTGAGGCATACCAGCGTTTTTCTGCTGCTGTAGAACAAAAATCAATGCTGGCAAATTGACTATTGCAGTTTATTGAGAATATTTTATTTGTACACTTCCCAAAGTACAGGTAAAATTCTGACATAGGACAATCTAGCAGCCAGCTCATTGTTAAGGTTATTTAGACAGTACATCCTCGATCAATCTCAGCTTCACTAATTTACAAGTTCACAAACCATGGTTGTTTGGAGATTTGATATTACATTCCTGTAGTAGTTTGTAGTTCGTATGCCTGAAGGTCTTACCACTGACTAAACATGGTGCTTCCCTGACAAATTCAACACTCACTCAATCACTCACCAACTCCCTCATTTACTTGCTGCTATTTCAACATGTAAGAATATACAAGTATCACAGCTACAGCCAGATGTCCAAGCACTCCACTGTTGATTGAGGAATCACTATTGAAATGCGATGTTACTAATTCCAAAAGGTGCAGAGATGGAGATAAATAGCTCTGGAGCTCCTTGGCATTACAGAGGTATGTCACCCAGCAAGGAGCCTTTAGATACAAGTGGACGGAAAACAAGCCTGCTCGGGGAAAGAGGAAGAGAGTTAGTGGCAGCTTATTGACGACAGGTAGAAGACACAGCTGACACAAACTGTCAATTCCCACGGCGCACATGGGCTACGTGCTGCCGTCTGTCATACTGGCACAGACTGTTATCCTGAGCAGCAGGAATAGGCACCATTGCAATCGTTAGAAGGGAAATATACATGCAGTTATAAATAAGACAAGTAGATATTAATGACTATTAACATGTTCTTTACACTCAGTTTTTGAAGCAGTATACTTGTGGTGTGTCATACCAAAAGACGGCTAACTACTTACAAAAACCCCCAAACAAAAAACAAAAAAATGCCAGTCAATTAATGACTTCTATCTTTATGTTTGAGAATCTTTTAATGAACTGAATCACATCATTGTGTTTCACCGTGTTATCATAAACAAGCCTGAACTTTAATGCTACATAAATGAAATAAGTAAAATAATTTCACACTTGGTAAGAAGTTTGTATTCAGAGCAGGTTGTCTCCTAATTATAAGGAGTAGTTTAGCAGTTTGATCCCTGGTCCCTTTGTGTTCTCGGGTAAGGCACCGAGCCCTAAATGCTCAATGTCAGGCGAGCACTTTGGCAGCTCTGCCGCCATTGGTGTGTGAATCCACACAGTGGATAATTATCTCTGGCACTGGACCAACCATTGTTGCTGTGGACATTTTAGTATTTGTTTGGCACCAGCTCCACTCCCTCAACAGGGTACTTAATCATCTGTAGATCCCTCTAAGGAACAATAGCATTGTTGAGCTAGCTCATTTAGCCCACAGGGACCAAAGCAGACTTTTGTTTTTTGACTCGAGTGACCAACGGTACATGTGCAGATGTATGACATCATATGATAGGTAACGGAGGTAGACGAGTTTTTTTTAAGGTTCCAAACCTCCAGAGAGAACATTATAGTAATATAAAACACAATGATCAACTCTTCTTTGAGAGAGCATGCAGCAATGTAGTGCTTAAGTAAATATCCTGGGTGCATCCATGTATTTAATAGAAATAACAGTGAATTACGTAATTCACTGTGAATTATTTTAATTAAGCAAAATGGAATAAATACAGTTTAAAAAGGAAAAAAATGCACATATAAAGGAATTAATACTGAAAATGTCATCGTTTTGAGAAATGTATGATTTATACCTGTATTTGATAGGTAAATGTTAAATTTGTTCTAAATGTATGTATCTAAATATCTAAATTATTAAAATTAAATTAAAGTATCTAAATGTAAGTTTTGTCAAACATTTGTACTAATCTGTAATTCTGATTTGCACTGCACACCTCTCATGTCTATTGTGCATTATACCATATAATATGACAACAATGTCATATTCTATATATTTAATAATGTTCAGTAATAATGTAGGAAAATATTCAGTAGATAGTAGATATAATAGATATAGTAGATATGTATTGGGGCAGGACAGTATCATTAAAAACATCAGTGGTCATCTACAGAGCAGCCCCACTGGAGTCAATGTGGATCTAATTTAAGGAAAAGAGAGTTTAAACTTTAACCTTCCAGTTAAGAGAAAGATTCAAAATGAATCGAAACTCAATCCTAAAATACAACGAACCTTAATTGAAAGCTGCTATTTGTGTATACGTCTCTCAGATTAAAATGTTGTCCTGGATATAAAGTTTATCTTTAACATGTTATGGAGAAATGTGCTTGGCGTAGTATCCTCACAGTGAAAACACGAAGTGGTAAAGTTTTTCCAGTGTGGCTGGTTAAATTTGCAAAGGGATTCCACGAAAGTCTGCTGTCTACAAACTCAAAGAATGACTGAGATTAGATGTCCCACCTGTGTGTCTGGTTATGCACATGCGCATGTTTGTGCATATATATGTCTGTCGAGGCACACATATATTCAATAATAATTGCTGGTGGATTTTAAATAATATATGGTCCGCTAATAAGAAATGATTTGTGCAAGTACACTTTGATTTATATGAATTCAATTTCAGAGGGGATTCAGAAAGCACTGAGACCCCCTTATGTAGCTTGTAGTGCAACATTTTATTTTATTTTTATTTATTAAAAGCCCTAAACCTGAAATCTCTCTCTCTGTAGAGTGTATTTGGCACTATTTTGCAATCGGGTTAGGAAACATTATTATTCGATCATATCGTGAAATTGTTCAAATCTTCAAATTAGAATAATAATTTATGTGAAATAGAGTCATGCAATTCTCTGCAATACTTCCCTAAGTGCAGGCTAAGTGTCAATCCAGTGTAAATATCTTGGGCAGGTGTACCATGAGCCAAAAATCCATCGTCAGCCCAGTGCATATAGGCCGTGTTACTCTATGCTTTTGCTCCCAACTGTGTGTCTGAAGGAGATAATGATGCTGAATCAGTCTAATCACCCACAGCAATAAATGTCCTGGCAGAAAATAAATATTACATAAGATTTAGTTTTTTTTTTTTGCATATATACTGTAGAGTCTTTGTGTATGTTTGTCTTATAGCTTATATTTTGTATATTACATGTATACAAAGTGTGCTTTAAATGCGCTTTAAACCCTGAATGTATATTGATAATGTTATATCCTTTACATTTAAATGACAAACATTATAGCTTGCAGGCAGGTCATAGAATTTAAATTGCGAAGTGTGAAAAAGGCACGGTAAATATGTTGCTTAATGGCAATGACAATGTCAATAGCATATTTTATTACCAGATAAATAAATGTACTTAATACAGAAGAACATAAAAACCTGTGCAGGCTTACCAAGCCAAAAGCTTAAGAGAGAATAATTAACAAATTAATATTTTATTTTTTAGAAAATAGGGTAAGAATGACCACTTTTGTAAGTTTGTATCAAAGATTTCAGGAGATTTTAGCACCTGAAAAAAAGAAAGTGAGAGAGAGAAAAGCAAAGAAACCTGAGCCTACACAGCGTGTTATTTTAGATAAACATTAAAGCCATCTCTACATAGGAGATTGCAGAACAGGGCAAAGGTCAAATGCCCACTCTCACCAAATAACAAGAAATAAACTGGAGCAGAATCCTCAAGTGATATACAAGCACTCTCAAAATACCACCAGGAAAAAATGAGTGTCCACAGTTTTTATAGTCAATGTTTAGGTTGATAATCAAGGAGGAGTTAAGTGTGCAACAGTAATGAATAGTGAAGCGTGTGTTTGAGAAGTATTTGCCAGTTTAAATGAATAAATCACAATGCCAGTGCCAGACATACAACTATGGAAATATTTGGCTCGTGCTCTGTGAAACAAAATGGCTTCTCCTTTTCCTCACAGTAAATACAGAAAAGAAACCTCAAAACAAAACAGTCAAGAGGATAACCATTGATCCCCATCTAAGCCATGCTCAATCACACTTAAACGGGGCGGCTCTTCCTACCAGAGGAACCAGAACAAACCTTTAAGTCGACAGCTAATGCCCGGTTTAGTCCTCTCCCTCTTTCTGACTCTCTTTTTCTTTTCCTCCTCAAAACTGCCATGCTACAACTTAATACCAGACGAGCTCACGCTGGGTGGCTGGGTTGTGCTATCAAGGCCTGACTACACACACTCAGCCTTTGCCTTTGCTTTCCATTTTGTCGTTATTCTTCATCTCACCCCCTTCAATTTCTATTTTGTGGGTCACTGAACCCTGGGACAAAGTGTGTCTGCCCCACCTCCTGATCCTTGGTCGCCAACACTGAGACCACCACGCCACACATAACGCTGGAAGATGACATTTCCTCACCCCCGAGACACCCCCCCCCCCCCCCCCCCTCTTCGTCTCCCCTAATCCAATCAGCGAGGCCTGAGTTTTTCTAATATACTGGCAGTCTCATACTCTGACTTTATCCCTGCAGCTGTGCCGGACCGCTCATTGGCAAGATTAAGGCCTCTGCAGCTCCTCTGATCATGTATTTCAATATGAATGGGACCAATAAGGGGGTGGATTATGTCTTAGTTACTTTAGAAATCCAAGGCCCCTCTTTGATGCCCCCGGGTTTGAACGGCAATGGCAGAACCGCGCCTGGTCTGCATGGCGTGGCTGCAACGCCACCTGGCAGTCAAATGTTTGCTCATATGCGCTCATTAAACAACACCACACTGGCTTGTGGGTACTGACTGTGGGCCCGATGGCGAGCTTTGGCCACAACCAGATGGCACCATCACCAGTATGCCAGGTGGGGTTCGTCGTTACCACTTGTGAGATGCCTTGTGGACGAAGGACGGGGGAGTTTTGGGAGGTGTGGGAGGAAGAGGAACGTGTTGCCAAGTAGGAACAGAGTAAACAAACACACATTTTCTGCTATCTATGTTATCACACACGCTCATTTTCCTTCTCTGTCTTGATCACTCTGTTACTTACGAAATATGTAAAACATATACAGGTCATAGATGCAAACATGCACTTATTACTGAGTTATTACCTTTATGTTAATAACTCAGTAATAACAGTAATCACATGCATGTAGAAGGACAACTACATTTGCCTCCAAACATTGCAAACACACATACTCTACACTCCACGGTGTCTTGAGATCAAGACCCACCATGGCAAAGCCACCAAGGAGGGAGTTTCATTAGTTGTCGGGGCCTGTGTCTTCTTCTCAGCTAGCCCTCCTGCCCTTGTGCCTTGGGGCCCTTTGTGTGTGAAGTGCTAGAGGTGATTAATATTTGTTTTCCCTCCTCGGTGGGAGAGGAAAACCCAGCCAATCCACCGTGACCCCTTCCTAATCCCCGGCAGGTTGAACCAGTATCCCCGTTTTCTTCGTCTTTTGGGCTTTACCTTAGAGGGTGCCTACCCCACACTGCCGCTTGGGTTAGCTGTGGGGATAACTCAGGACCCATACTATTTAATGCTTATGGAGAGTTCAGAGCTGAGCCACGATGACAGGTGTCTTTATGAGGGTTAGTGAGTTTTTATTTTCCCATGTCCTTGTTCTTCCGACACTAAATAATGTTGCTAATACAGACATTTTTGGTGTGCAAAATTGTGCAAAGTAAGCTCAGAAACAGGTTACTAACTTCTGACCTGGTCTGTGGAATGGTAATAAACAGCTCCCCAGGTAGTTTGGACAAGTTCGACAGGTGATGGAGGTATCTTCCTTGTAGAAAACTGGAGGATATCCTGAATGAATTTGGCCAACATGGCCAGGTTGAGGGGTTTTGAGGCTTTGTTAAGGCCTGTGGAGGGGGTGTCTTGAAGGATTGAGTGGCTTGCGGGGTCTATTGAGGACTTGATCCTGTTGACAGATATACTGCTCCCTTTGTGACCACATGGCTGTGATGGAAATGGCAGGTGCAGTATGGGTAGCTGAGGAAAAAAAAAAAATCCTTTCCAGCGTTGTATTTCAGCGGTTGTAAAAACACAGCTGTTTTCAGCTTTCTGAACCGGCTGCGTACTCGGTTTCCAATTCTCTCCAGCTCCTTGTTGCCTTGTTGGCGTAGTCGCTAAACTCGCAAACACCGTCTTATGGTCTTAGCTCTTTATAAGAGCTTTAGATGGAAAAATGTACACATCAGTATTAACGATCAACACTGCTGGATGAAAGCTCTGGCAACTGGCAAGTGGCAACTAGCTCAAAACCTGCCTCAGAGTAATTGATATTAATGGGAAACTGCTCGGCTATTTAGCGCATACACATATTAACACAGACAACAATTCAATCATAAGAGGGAACCGCACAATTTATTAAATTAGAAGATTTACAAATTATACAGCAGATATAGTAAATACATGACAAAATAACAAAGCAAGCTTAAAGTCTTGTTAGCAAACCAAAAGCAAAAAGACTGATTAGACGTAAACCTAATACTTACTTACAGTACTAACAGTCAGTCTCGTATTACATTGATTTAACTTTCTAGGTAAATTTGACAGCTGTTAAAAGAAAACAAAATTTTTTAATCATCTAAATTACAAAGAGCAAACCTGGGGACATTATAGTGAATTAAAATTAACAAAATCATAACCAATTTTATATTTTTAGTCTATTTATATTTTACTTATTTTCAGCATTTAATTGTTTAACTGTGTTGTTATTGGTAACAGAAAAGCAGTTTAACTTAAAAAATTTTAACTAAATTTTTTTTTAAAATTTTGTGTCATTTCTGAATAAATATATGAAATTATAATCTTACCAAACCATCATGCCATATTCATCCATATTTATTTGCAATCAATTGTAATTTGTCAGTTTAGTTCCCTATGTTATTGTTTTCTTAAATTCTTAATGCTTCTTAAAATACTGCATATTTATGTATAGATATACATTTTTAAGTTCCTTTTTTTGTTATTTGACAGCTCTGTTTCTGACATGGTCCATTAAGCTTGGTGTGGGAGTGTATTCAGTCCAAGAAGCAAAGCTTTTAACTCTTTATGAAGCTGTCTAATGAGTGGCGCCAAGTATCACCACTCCTCCACAAATTACTTTACTCTGCTTCCAGTCCTCCCTCCTCTGTTTTTGTGCCCCCTTTTCTCCGTGTCAACACCTCCAGACCCTCCTTTTTCTTTTCACAAGCCCTTTCAGTGTATTTCTATCAGATATCATAAACTTTGCAAAATTTGAACATTTAACTTTTTAAGGGCTGTAGACCATTTTAAGTCTCAACATATTTTTTAGTCTCAACATATTTTCAAGTTTCTGCTCATATATATCAAGATAGAAGTTATATTCTGTGCAGTCTTACAGAAATCTGATTTTTCTTTCCTTTCTTTTCCTTTTTTGTTCGTTTGTTTAATTTATTTTCAAAACCAGCAAAGAAAATAATTGCATGAGAGTGAGTGAGGCGAAGCTATATTGTGTGTTTCAGTAAGGCTCATGATGTTCTAGTATCTACAGGCCCTTTATTAAAAAAATACTGCTTTTCTTGATATGTTCAACAAATCAATCCAGTCCAACAGTTGTTGTATTTTTCTTCATTTAACATTAAGAAAATCTGAACAAAGGGATGTACTGATTTAATTATTCATTTAAATTTATTTTTTTTAACTAAACTGAATTAGACCTGCAAAACCTGAAATGAATTTCATTGCCCAAGATGTGATGTTTTGAAAAGAAAGAATACAGCAGCACCATCACACCAGGTAGACTTTGCTTAGATGATCGTTAATAGTCTGTCAGTGAAGTATAACAGCACATCATTCGGTAAGGATTCAATATAGTGACAAATAAACTGAGGCGATATTGACAAAACTACTGGTGAAGCCCCGATTTATGCTATCATATTCAGAACTGTCACTTTTCACTTTTCGAACATCAAGCAATCGTACCTGCTCATTGCTCTGGGGTTTAACTGATGAATGACACTGTAGTGTGCTGTGGCTCACTACGGGGCCATTTGTGGGGAGATAAGGAGACTTCCTGGATTAAGGAGGTAGTTGAGGTACATCTCCAGAGAGCCTGTTTGTTTGGGTAAGACAGCTCCTTCATTACTGCAAAAACTGTGGGAGGCTGAGAAGCCAACCTGTCTCTGCGATAGCATGGAACTGCTGCAAAAATGTACTTAACCAGACTGAAAATGCAACCGAATTACCTTCAGTGCCTCTAATTTATTATCATGAACTCCGGACTGGTCAAACTGCAATTTGCATTACTAAAATTAAGCAAATTCAAAATATCGTGATGAAATGGTCTATGGTGTCTATGGTGTGAAACTTTACACTTTTGATTTTCATTTTTTTTGTAATGAGAATTGCTTTGTGGGTGGGCCTGCATGACCTAGCAAGTGAATGAGTCTTGACATTAAAATGAATGAGCTCCTGATGCCAGTGTCACTTTGAAAAACCCAAGCTGACCATCGTGTTCCTATCCAAGCCTACAGGATTACCCTCAAAGCAGTCATGCAGGCTCACACACTTGTCTTAGAGAGACCCCCACCACCAAATATGAACAATATCAGAAAACATTACGATTAAAACATCGAGCTGTGCTGTGTTTGTACAACACATTATTGCCAAATTAGACAAGATGAGTCATATATGTAGTAATGTATTTTTTTTAACTTTCCTTTGTTAAATGTTTTTATTGAATATTTCATCATATTTGTGCTCAACAAAAGCACAGCTGCACAGATTTAAGGAAGGAACTACTACTTCTAAAATTGCAGTTAATTATCTTCATTTCAAATTTTTTAAATGCTATGTGGATTAAAAAATGGCCAGAAATGTGAAATGCATTTTCCCAAAAATGAAACAAAAATAAATGACAAAAAAAATAATGTTGTTTATTAAGCAATAAAACATAACTTTCCATATTGTTTAGTTATTTTAACAATTCAACAGTTTTTTTTCTTCTAAAATGATGTGGCTGAACATAATCCAGGCTTGTGTTTAAAGCAATGTTGAAATCAACAGGTGAATATCTGTTATATCTGAGCCTAGCAGAAAAATTCATATTCATGCATAATGATTTATTCTGTGCTAGTGTGCTGATGTACAGCAGTGTTCTGTGAGGCCTCATGCTGCCCCAGTGGCGGTGAAGGGGGAATTAGTTGTAGTGTTGTCTGAGTCCCTGTTAATCCTCAGCTGATTAGTGGAATTCTCATCAAGGCTCCTTGAGAGACAGAGTAAGCAAGAAAGAGTGCGGATGAGAGACAAGGAGAGAAAAAAGAAGAGTGAGAGAAAAGGGGAAAAAAAGAGACTTTAGAGTCAGTGAGATCCCTTTCTCATTTTCTTAGTTTTCCTTTAGCCGTTCACCCCCCGACCATGGACCACAGGCTTGCATCTCCTGTGACCAATAAGATCTCAGGGCCTCAGGTCACCTGGCTCACCAGACTAATCCGGAATCGGCCTTGTAGATTAGCACTTTCCCACTCACAGCCACTCTAACCCAAGCCCTGGCAAATCCCGAGGTAAATGTCGGAGCTTCCGGTAAGTGGGTGAGCACGACGTCGTGCAGTGGATTAAAGAGAATAGGATAATATTTACAAGCCTATCGCCAGCAGTGATAAGGCTGAGGATAAACATCAATGGTTCGTCTTCTGCCTCTTTTTTGTCTTTCTCTTGCCAAGGCAAATGGTTAAATCTCTGGATTCCTGCGGGTAGTCCCTTAAACTGATGAACTAAATTAGTCAGCTGTGAAATAATTAATTGTAACAAAGTAGGCAATGACTTAGAGTGGGTTTCTCTATCAAGATGAATTTGTCTTATGAGACACTTGGACCACAGTCTTTTTTAGATCTTTGCAACATTATCGCGACTGTAGGGAAATTTAAAGAGAGGCAATTTTCTATTTGCTTGATGACACTAAAGTGCAAAATGTAAAGTGTACAAATTGAACAACGACAGTAAACATAAAAAAGCTAATAAAAACCAAAGCCATCACTGACCATAATCAAAAATAAGAATGCACAATGTCATGCTTTTCTTGTTGTTTTCAGCACTTGTTTCAGATTAATCTCTGTGTCAGTTGTAGCATTTTTGGCATTAAGCATTTTTTATTCAATATTGGACAAAAAATTAGGGTAAAGCTGTGAGAGAATGCAAATTTTATTCGTTGATTATTGAGTGATTTATTCTGTGAACTTACATACGTGTTACAATTACATATTATATATGTTACACCATAATTTCTGAATTCTAAATCAACATTAAAGCTCATCATACAGCTCTGTATGTTCAGTTTAGCTTTATTTATTTAGCCTCAAGTCACAACATCTTTTTGTGTGTGTATTTAGTTCCCAGTTTTCAGGGTTCAGCATCAAATATACTTTTTGTTAGAGGTTTTTTTTTATTAAAATGTTTTAAACTACTGACAAGTAGTTACTTTTAGTACAAATTAGTATAATTGACTGAAATTTAGTATAATTAACTTAAACTACTACATATACAGCCACAGGCTGTCAACTTGTCCCTCTCAGCCTACAACTCATGTCTAAAGGGGAGGCCTGTCACAGTTTAAGGGTCTAAAACCTTTAAACATGTTTAAACAATTTATTTGCAATAAAGAGGCCCACTTTCCCTGAATCCAGCCTAAATTAAAATGGGTAAAATCCTTTCAGTACAGGATAGCTGATACTTCATATCTGTCCACGGTTGTTCCTTTCATGTCATCAGAGCACATGATGGACTTTTCTCTCTACTGTAGGTGGCACTGTTAACCTTGACTTATACTTGGTTGGGCTTTCAGTGTTAAGGAAGTCAAGTGGTGCTGAAGAAGTCAATGTCTGCTCTTCATTACCATCCTCAGCCCCAGGGTGAAATTAATTAAAGTGGGGAATAATAATAATAATAACAAAGATTATCTTTGTCATCACAGTTATGCTAACAACAGTATGGAATTCAGAGGGCAGCCAGCGGCCGAAATAAATACCATCAAGCTTTTATCTTGAAACTTTAGGTACGTGGCTGTTTCTTTTTTTTTCTTCCACTCGTGTTTTTCAGGGAAGTGGAGTATTAGTGGTGGTGGGAGGAGGGGGTAGGACCAGAGTGAAGGCAAGTGTGTTATTGTAACAGAGCTTATGAGGGAGTCAAGAGGAGGGCAGTGTGCCGATCGCACGCTAGGCTGCATGATTCACAGAAGATCCATGATCACAAACCCTTTGGACCCCAGGCCCACCCTCTGGCCTTGCCTCCTCTGCTTCTGAAATCCCCACCGTCAGCTTGCATTATGGGACTAATACCAAAGTTATGGTGATTCACCTCACATCACCTTATATGTGGGCGATTTCCATCCATCTGAGGTTAACTGGTGGCCTGGCGTGGACAATGTCAGTACAGACTAGACAGCGTTATTTATACTGTGTTTTTTTCTTTATTTTGCACCTAGACAAAATATCATGGTGACAACAGATATATAATCATTAAATAATTTAAAAAGAGAGACATGCTGGTATTTTTCTTATAGTGCTATTTGTAAAAATAAAAAAAAGAATCAGAAAAAGGTAAAAAAAATAAATAAATAAATGAAACATCCAATCTCAGATTAGCAACTCTTTTCCTTTCAAAATGGAACAATTTTGTTTTTATGTTATAATTTAAAAAAAGGAAAATAGTTCACATGGAATGAATGACGTAACTCTCTTTTGAACATTGTTTGTGTCTGCAGATTTTAGTGCATGCATGTGATATTATCTAATTACATTAGAAATGGCCTGCAGCAGCCACCTCACCCTGTTATATTATCTGAACTGATGAACTCTTGTTGAAACAAAAGGACCCAGCCCTGTCTCGTGACCGATGCTCGAACCTCTTTCCCCGCTGCTTGTAAAAGGGGGATCGCTGACCTCATGTGCTGCTGGGATATTACTTTACGTCTTCATCAGGCTGCTTCCTCAGTGTCGGCTCGTGAATTATGCTAGACTGTCCACCACGTCACTGTATTGCTTCCTCTGTACACTGAGTCAATAGGTGGTCACTGAGCTCTAATAGAAGACAGGCGCTAGGAGGCAAGAGGCCAAAAAGCTGGTGAATTACCGATAAAAGTAACAAGATGACCTGAATTCATTAGATTTTTGAAGTTTTCTGTAATATAGAAAATTTTGAATAATCTCTTGAGTGTTAAGGGTTGGATGACTGGAGTGACAATGGTTTCTGCTACTCATCAATACTTAATTTAATCGAATGTTAATGCAAGCCAGCAAATTTGTGCAAGATATGAATTCCTGATAATTGTGAAAGACAAATGTTCTTTGTCTGATTCACTTCTTCACAATCCAATTAGGTCTCAGTGCTGAAAAAATTAGATGACTGTATGCTTTGGAACAAGATAAAGTTAGCTTAGCTGCTCATTAGCTATTTTCTCGAGCACTCTTATAATATTGTCTTATGAAAGTTAGCTTTGGTCTGAATGACTAATCAAAAGCACACATCCGGTGTTTGATGAAATTTTACCTATTCCCAAAGCATTTCCTGTGTCTGCAAAAATTCATTAGTTCTAGTTGAAAAAGGAAAATGTGGGAATAGTTCACATATGAGTTGAGGTACTTTGTCTCATTGTTTGCTCTCTTGCTCATTCCTTCATTCAAGTTTCCCATCCTCTTTGTCATGCCCTCAGTCTTGCACATGTTTCTGCTTCTTCCCAAGAAAACATCACTAAAATAGCAGCCAAAATTATGTGTTGCCTGTTCTGTGGACACCCTGTCTGTTTTGACTGGAAAGGGACTTCAGGGGGTAAAGGTGGGAGGAACATTTTGTACAGGCAGACACTACAAAAAAGAATTTCCTTGAAAAATATGATTCAACTATTTAACGTCAAAATCCGAATTGTCCCAGAGTGACAGGACATGATGCACAACAAACTTGGACATATGGAGTAGGTAAAAAGTAGGTCATATATTTGTTTATTCACACTAAATAGCATCTTTCATATAGTGCTTCACAATAAAAATTAAAAAGTGACACACATTAAATGCAGATAGCCAGATAATAATGACATAATTCAATAAATAAACAAAACAAATCCAAACTAATGGGTTTGAAGATGCTTAAAAAGTTTCCACAACAGCATCTGGTGCATATGTTTTGCTATTGTGGTGTGCCTACTGGAACACATCCTATATATCACACAAACACTGCAAAACTACACAAGCTCTTTTTGTACCATTTGGATGGAAGTTCTTTCACAACACTGCAAAGCTCATATTCCATGGCTATCTATATATATATCTATCTATAATCTTGTTTGTTATTATTCCTACCACGTTACTTTTGATTTATTTTAACATCTGTTGAGTGCATTACACAGTGGAGGAATCCTAACACTGCTTTCTTGGATCCAGTTATGGTTATGATAAATGATGTGATCAAAACTTCAGTTGTGAGTAACTAAAATATGATGTATGGGAGAAAATGAAGAAACCGACCTGCGAGTGAGTAGGGGTTATTCATATTATCTCCAATTTGAATCTTTCTGGATTTATTCCAGAAGTTGTTATGAAGCGTCTAAAGGTTTAATGGAATTTCCTGAAACAAGTGAAAATGCAATAGTAAAGGAGTTGGATATTTTTTGCAGTGTAGTAACCAGAGAAAAGCCTGGTATGTACACAGTAATTACATCTCAGCACCCTGTGCAGAGTACATAGCAGAAACACAGTCAGAAGGGTCACTGCCCAGGGGATCGAGGTTTGCCCATTAAAACATCATCAGACAATACGGTTTATTTAAAGAGACATATGACTCTCCACCGCTACTGTTTACCCTTCTTGCACTTGAGAGCAAAGATAATAATGTTTGAAAATCAAAGGGAAGAAAAAAAAAAGGAAAGAAAAGGAAGATGAAATCTGTAATGTTCAAGGAATAAAGTCAGCGCAGGTCAGAAACTGCATGTGCAGATGTAGCTAATCTATGTATTTACAATGGGGATTGGGAAAAGATGAGCAGCATATACTGTGTGATTAACTTGCTACTTTTGTTTTAGCCTCCTTTTGGAAATGGTTTATGACGATCTTGGAAACTATTTCGATGTCTGGGTCTTAACTTCCTGGATTTTAAATCTGGACTGATTTTCAGGACTGTTGCTATTTTTGGAGCAAAATCTTGTCTAATTGTTTGAGTCATAATGAGCACAATAAGCAAAACAACAGCTCAGTTATGACAGCAGGAAGTCTGATGCATCCAAATTTCACCTTTACCCTGGTAGATCAGTCAACACAAACACTCCCGTGGCGCCCCGCTGGGTAACAGACCCCCACCTTCGGATCCCTGGAGAGTTCGTCACCCTGCTGCATGCCCATCCTATCTGGAATAGTTCGCTCAGATAGGAGATTAGTCCTTTCTAATTGTCCTGTCAGTAAATTAGTAACTTTGGCTCCTCCCTCACTTCATGTCATCCATTCCTATGACATGCTGCCTGATGTGTACAGATGTCCACGCATCATATTTGGGTCAAATATGATGAGAGCACAGTTGGAAAAGAAATTGGAACACAGAGTAGATATAAAAGCATTCCAAGTGGATCAATTAAATACAGCTTTGACTAAAGAAATCTGCCTCTTTCCATCTGCGAGTTATGATTTGCCATCGATTAGTCGAGTGAGCACATACCACTGCTCAGGAAAGCTGGACTGGATGTTTTTAGTAAAACAGACAGGAATGAAACATCTCTAATACATATCGCTGTTTAACTTGTTACATTGTTACTTGCTATATTTCCCATTAACACAGTAAAAGATTGTAATTCACTCTACTTGTTTGCTAACGTATTGCACAATACAGCGTGATCACAAATATGCAGTTTTATATGTGTGTGTATATATATATGTATATATATATATATATATATATATATATATATATATATATATATATATATATATATATATATATATATATATATATATATACATATAATAATAAAAGTTTGGCCTTTTTTCAGTTTTACTTGTTTTTGTTTATTATGGCCTCAAGTATTCTGTAAAGCACATTTTATGGCATTGCTTTAAACTTACCTTATCTTGACCTAACTTCTATACACACATCTCCCCCCCTCAACATCAATCAAGCATGTGAGAGGCATAGTGGTAATTTGTTAACCTTTATCCAGTGATCTCTGCTGACCTTAGATTCACCCTCAGGCTGACTGTGTGTGTAGGAAAGCTGGACTGGATGTTTTTAGTAAAACAGACAGGAATGAAACATCTCTAATACATATCGCTGTTTAACTTGTTACATTGTTACTTGCTATATTTCCCATTAACACAGTGAAAGATTGTAATTCACTCTACTTGTTTGCTAATGTATTGCACGATACAGCGTGATCACAAATATACAGTTTGGTTAAACGAATGAAGCTAAATCTCGACATGAAACGTAAAATGTACTTTTATCATATGAGCAAACATTAGTACATACACAGTTATCAGTTTGCTTAATCAAAATGTAATTTGACATTAAGAATAAAAAATAAAAAATTGTTGATATTATCTTTTTTTTCAATTAGGAAGCAAAGGCAAAGAAATTTCCTTTCCCAGCTAGATTATTATTCAAGGCACAACACTGGCTCACTGCTAACTCTGAGAGCAAATGCTCTATGCCGATGCATATTCATATGTTTAACATACAGACATGCATTCCTAATGATGTAGGGAAGAGTGGAATACAATAAAGCTCATTAATACATTTTACCATGCCAGTCAGTCCTCATCACAAAAAGGGTGCTGCACAGCGTCAAATTGAGCTAATTCAATTCCCCAGCAAAGAGCTTCTCCAGTGTGAGATGAAAACAAAAAGAAATTAAATAAAGCATCGTTGTGTGATTACTCTTTTAGTGGAAATTTTGGACTTTTAAAAAATTCATATTTCGATAGTTTCTCATTTATCATCTCATTACCTCATCAACTGCAAAGTTTGGTCTTGTCTTCTCATGAAACATTAACAATTAAAAAGTCACTTTTCCTTCTTTTTTTTAAATTTTGTTACGTTTACCGGTATTGTGTGAAACAAGACACAATTTAATTTCCAGATGGCGCTGCTATTTAGTGTCATTGTAAGTCTTATATGACATAAAAATCTCACAAATGCTTAAAATTTCTTCTCTCCAAGGAACGCTGAATGCAATACATAAATAAAATAATAAAGCAACAATTGGCAGAACTGTCAAGTTCAGAAACAACACTCTAAAAGTCGCCTTTGACCATATTTGACTGCATGCCAAACCCACCCATCAAATTGATCTAGTAAAAAATGGGCTTGCTTCAAGTAGCTTTTTCTGGTTTCGTAAAAGCTACTTGGACAAAACTTTGTTCTAAGACGGCAGGTGGCAGAACCTGTCATTGTAAGCTAATGAATATTAAACTTGCAGACTGCATTGGGTAAATGTGTATCTCCCTGCCTGCTGCTCACATACTGCCTTATCAGAAACAATGATAGTATTCAAATCTCAGTGGTAGCCAGTTCATCTTAGAAGCCTGTCTCGGTATGACCTTTTGTTATCTTCATACGTGCCCGTGTCACTTTTGGTTTTAAGATTTAACATGAACCAGCTCCTGATGTTAGAGGTTAGACAACCAGACGTCTTGTCCAGCCAGAGTTGGAAGATGTCAGTAATGGCAGTGGACTTTGTTTATAAATTATTAATGATTTTCTTCCCTCCCTGTCATTTTGGACAGGCTGTGAAACAAGCCCACGCCTCTCCTGTTTGCGTGGCAGCGCTCTCCTCAAACAGATTGCAATTTATTCCTCTGCAGTTTGTCCATCAAGGCTAACTCTGACAACATAATCCCGAGCTAATCCGCCATGTTCAGTTTTTCTTGTTGGCTCTCATGCAAAGTGCTCTGCCAAATCCCACTACCTGTCAGCCTGGCCTTGCGATGCGGAGCCCAGACGAGCTGCCAGCCCTGCTGCAGTGGCTCCCGTAGGGGTGTGGGGTGGAGGCAGGTGGGGGGGCATTGTGCCTGGGTAGACTTAACCCCTGCCTCCCTCCCTGTAATCCACTGTAAACAGCCAGAGCCTTAGAAGGGCTAACTGCACTAATCAAGCCCCAAGCTTGCCCAGTCACTATCATACAGAGCACTCTAAGAACTAGAGATTTGAGATGCTACTGCAGTGTATGTGAAGCGTATGAGTGTGCATGTGGAGCAGTGGGGTCCATTGACAGATTTTAATCCCCAAGGGGGGAAAATGTGCCAATTTAAGGCAGTGATGGGTGCCCAATCAATGGCCAACTAAAGGATTTCTCCAATTACTTTAAATATTGACAAATAGAGAAAGGACACTATTGCACTAAAATGACTCTAAATATTTTTATATCAATACCAAAGTATCCCTGTAGTACTATACAAAATTACAGTACAAAATTAAAATTTAGCAAGTGGGAAGAAAAACAACCAGTTACTTATGATTTATGGTCTTAACATGGATATAAAAGTATATACTCACATTGTTTCCTTAGGCACCAGAGGCTGGGTTGAACTCCAGTGCTCAGGACACAGCTGTGTTTCCCCAAATGGTAAACCGGCCAATCAGTATTCTCCTCTACCTTTCGCAGAGCCACATTTGAATTTCCTTCACATTCTCTTCCAGTCTCCCTGACAGTGACCCAAAATCCACAGTAAGAACATAAAAGGCTTGACAGAAGTCAAAGCCAAATGAAGTCAAACTAAGCCAACTCCCCCATCAACAAAAATGAAAGTTTCAGAAAGTTGAAGTGCACACGAGCAAAAAAACTTTAAACAGTTTTTTCATTCATGCTTTGTTTTGTTTTCTTGTACCTGTTCTTCTTTTTCATTGTTCCCTATAATGAGCAAATTCAGTAGGCTGCTGTAGGTGGGGATCATGGTTTGTGGCTGTCAACAGGGGGGTTAGAATCCCACTTTGTCAATGTCCATCAAGTATAATCAGTAAAGTCCCTGGACACTAATCTGCGTTGCTGAATCATGAACTTGTTTCTGGTGTGGCATTAAAAAAGGACTTTTGTGAAACATTTTTTTACAGTACACATATCACAATGATATTTTCACACCCAAAAAGATGTTATTTGTTGAAAAATATGATACATTTAAGATATAATTGCTACTAAAATATAACTGCATTTAAAACAAGCTAACAGCTTGTTCACTATAACAGATCTTACGCAAGTGTAAAATGTTTGCGAGACGTTTCTTTTACCATAATAAAATTAATGAAAGGAGTGACAATTTAGATGATGTAACTACAACCATAGTATAATTATTTAATCTGAAATGGACTCTGTAAAAACAGGGGGCTCCATGTGGACATACTGACTCTTGTTCTGCTTTACTGTGCTGCTGCTTTGTCCACTTTCAAAAGGCCTAGACTGTGGGAAAGCTCTGGACAAATATGTTTGCCACTTTAGAGCTCCAGATAAAAGTGGCCTTCAAGGGTGGAGCTTAGGGAAGTGTTGAGATGACAGTGAGAGGGTTGGTGGACCTGCAGGGAAAATGTGAACATGACATGTAGCTGATAAGAGTCCTCCAGCAGGTTAACACCAGAGCTTGTAACTGGGATTGCCCCAAGAAGCCCTCTTAGGAAGGCCTGGCATCTGCAAGATAGCAAAAGCCCTGACGCTCACACCACTGAGCACACAACAGGTCTGGAAGGTGGCTAGGACAGAAGTTCCCCCCAGCACACCTCTGAAGATGATTGTTGGTAAAAAGAACAGATAGTGTACTGGTTCTTGTAAGTGTTAGACAAAGCAGGAAAACGTATAAGCCTTTTAGCTAAGAAAGAAAAACCCTCACAAAAAACGTCACAAATAAGTAAACACTACAAAACAAAATGCTTGGTTCTCCATTTAGTCACAAGGAACTAGGGATGGGAATTAAAAGGAATCTAGTGATTCTGATTATCGATATTATGATTCAGTTCATTATCATTGGCTCCGCTTTGAGAGAGACCACTACCACTAAAAAGCATATCAAAGACATTATATTTGTGCAAGTTAATTGCATGCTGTATATCAAATGTTTTTGTATGTCAGAGGTATTTTCCCTGTTTGTTGTGATCAGTGTTGGAGTTGTTGCAATTCAATTACTCCTAGGAAAAAGTCATTCTTTATACTGCTTGTTAAATTGCCTTAATGTTACTCTGTAAAATAGCTGGAGCCCACATACCAAAACAAATCCTTATCCTAATGAGGACACACATATGATCTTTCTCTTAGCATTTAGGTATGAACACAAAGACGAGAGCGCAAAGCAAAGATGAAAACCAGCACAAAGACTCTTTGAAAGTGATTCTACTGTAGAAACATGAACAAGTAAAAACGGAGGCAGCAGCCTGACTCCTCATCAGTCTATTACCTGTTAAAGTTCAGTGTCTGGCTGTTGGGCTGGGGTCAGCATTCAATCAGCTTTAACATCACTTTGGGTTCTTCACTAGTTTAGCATTAGTATTAACGTTAACTGTCTGGCTAACTTATCGTTAACAGCTGTCTGGCAAGCTTACTGGTAACATGCTTCTAAATAGCCAAAGTTGTGTTAGCTGCAAAATGAAGTTGAAGTCCTGAATGCAGTGGTCTTGTCCTTTTGTGCAATAAAAATAAAAGTAGTGTTCATATCCATGATGCAGATTGCTCTAATATTTTCCTCTTCTGATACACAAACTGAAATTAGCTGAAGTGCAACTGGAACTGATAAGTGAGACTGATAGACAAGCTGACTAACAATTCCAAGGAACAGGAATACTGGGAACAAGACGGATTCTCGTTTCCTATCTCTACAAGGAACTCAGCAAAGGAAGCTGTTTCTTAACTCGTTTGTGGTGTTTGCATTTTTGACAATCATCCAATATTAAACTCTGTTACGGTCTCACAACATTATCTGAGTTTTTAAAACATTGCAACCATAAAAATTAACAATGCCAAATAGATGTTGAAATTATCTCAGTTGCAAGATATATAGATTTCTTGTATAGTTCAACTGACATGAAATACTGCTCAGCCACATCAGTCTAAGTCAGGGGTGGCCAACTCCAGGCCTCGAGAGCCGGTGTCCTGGAGGTTTTAGATGTGTCCTTGATCCATCACAGCTGATATAATGGCTAAATTACCTCAACATTTCTTGAAGTTCTCCAGAGGCCTGGTAATGAACTAATCATTTGATTCAGGTGTGTTGACCCAGGGTGAGATCTATAACCTGCAGGACACCAGCTCTCGAGGCCTGTAGTTGGCCACCCCTGGTCTAAGAGGTATTTTTTTTTTTTTATTTTAAGTGTGATTTTTTTGTTGAAAGAAAAATCAGAAATATGTGTGTGGGTTAAAATCAGTATCTTCCACGGTAAAGATAAAGAATGTGGTTTTCATGAACACACTGGAAAAAAATACGCATAGCGTTTTATGGATAGAATAAATGACCCAGATGGATCACAGTGATTACAATACATGAAGGACAACATTGTTTGTGTGTTGTGTTGACAAGAGGCATATACACTGTCTTTCTTTTTCTTGTTTGTCCACACATGTGGGTATCCGGTCGTTAAGTCTGACGCCACTAGCCGTGTCTGGGCCTAAAGTCTGCTGCAGGTCCATATAGCAAACGATCACTGTGGCATTACTGAGAGTTGAAAAACTGTCTAAAGTCTTTCATCTTTAATAAAATGATCATCGTTCTGCTCTACCAGGTGTAACAATTGAGTTGAAAACGGAATTTATGACATTTAATGGAGTTAGAAGTTAGCAGGAAGTTAGCTTGCTAGCTTCTATCTAAATACAATATAGCATGTCCTGACTGCGGGGTTTTGTAAACAAATTAAAACGTACAGCTCTGTTATCACTTCCAACATAAATGAAGACAGAAAACTAAACAGCAGTGACGTTTGTAGGGTTACTGAAGTTTGGCTAGCTGGTATATAATGATGTGCTACGTGACCGCTAGCGACACAGCTATGTTAGCATAATATAAACAAGCTAACTTTTTTTCCACTCGATAAAAGTTAACGTGAGTGTTCTCGGTGGTCAGGAACAAATGTAATCGCATGGGAGGATGCTGTAAACGGACCAAACTTCAGCCAAGAGAACAATTGAGATAATACGAGGTTAGTAATTCATATACTGCTGCATGGGCTGGGCTGTAGTCACATCCTAAGGTTTTAAAAACTGAGCTTAAATAAATGATTAGCGGTAATAAAAGCCGAGGGAGGTCAACAGTGATCACTGACTGTTTTAGGAGCTTTTAGAGATTAAATAGAAGAAAATACAAAACATTAAACATGTTAACAGCACAAAAGCCATATTAAACGCAGACTACTTTAGGCCCGGAAGTAGGATTTGTCACGTCATCACTTAATGACCGGATATCTTCCACACACTACACTTCCAGAAAATAGCTTCTTCTCTTGCGTGACACCCTAGAAACTGGCACCCTTGTGTGTGTTTATGTAAAAGGTAATCATAGTACATTTAACATGAGGTCCAGTAAGCAGCCCTTGGTGGTACATTCATGTACACTATACCTGTAGCGAAATAAAAAGACTTTCAGTTTACCCCAAACTCTTCCAATATACAGTTTAAAGCATGTAGGAAAGGTTGGAGCAACGAGGTCTTGGTGTCTTAGTACAGAAACTTTCTCTTTGCAGTGACATTACATAGGAAATGATGCCTATCGACATTTGGATGTTCTGACCCATGAGCAGGCTTATTACTCATTAATGTGTTCCTAAATGACTACTCAGTACTCATGGGTCAAACCACATTCATCTTCTACGTTCACCTTAATTTTGATTAATGAGGGTTGCTATTAGATAGTGGAGGCTGGGTGTCAGGGATGGTGATGGCACATTTGGCAGCAATAACCATAAAATGGTAAACAACCTCTTTTAATGTTAAGGCATATTTGTCATGCATGGACCCATCATGTCCACAGCAGCCAATACAGATTTTTGCCTTGCAATATGTTCCACCAAAGTATCTTATTTTTTTTCTGTGACAAATAAAAATTGTTGTATTGTAAACACAATATTTTTGCTATTCTTTACCAAATCTTGTATTTGGTATATACCAATAACCAATTATGAAAATACTTCTATTCATAGCTACAGGAAGATTGCATGATTCAAAAGAAAAAGAAAGCAGTCACATATACCTGTAGATTTGTTGAGTGTTATACCATATTTTATAGGCTAGTCTCAATAGACTACAGAACAAATGTCACAAAACCAGAAAGGACAAGAAAAAGGCAATAAAAAGTGAGTGATGACCATTGATATTTCAGCTTGATGAAATCCTGTGTCAGGAGACTTTGCTTGGCTTTACATAAACAGGGTAATAAATAGATCGATCACACATAGCAAAGGAGATTCATGTCACATTAAGTGACAGGACACTGAACATAGGCCCAGCTATGTCTCATTACTCAGAGGACATTTCCCTCATGTGTGTGCGTGTGTGTGTTGTGTGTGCGTGCATGAGAACATGACTGAGATGATAGGAGTTTGCATGTATCAAGCCAGGCACAGTATAGAGGACAGCTGCTGCAGATACATCACTCTGCAAGATGAAAACCACATTCTGAGGGCTTAAGTAGCGCTGCTGGCTGTCCAGTTATAGTTAAATGTTGGAGAAATTGTGTTTGCATAATGACTGTGTCTAATAGGTTCAGTGGGTGGTGAGTTTAACTTTGAAAACAATAATGTAAACAATTTCTGTATGATACAACATAATATATTACTGTAAATTCTCTTTATTGTTATATATATGATATATATATATATATATTGTGTCAATTTCACTTCACCCTGCAAATGCAGTGTTACGTTCTCATTTGCATTTGTTTCATGTTGAACGTATATTACTTGTTTATAACTTAGCAGTCACCAAAATTTGTGACTGCACAAACTAAAATTTTCTTTGAAAAATCTTTCCTAAATACAGAATGAACAAAAGCTCAACTAAATTCAAGGCTTACGGTTCCAAGGCTCATTATGACCTCTTGTAAACTTCACTGTTTAGATGTCAAATGCAGTGATTATTATAGAATTTTAGAAATTACAGTGTTGCCTTTTCTATGTGACTGTCAGCATCTGTACGTATGGACGAATGGACTGCAGAGGTACAGGCCTGTCCAAAAAGGTAAGCTGAATTTTACAGCAATTAAAAAAAAAAAGCAATTCAATTTGGAAATGGAAATTATAAATGCACATATTGCATTGCGGTAAAAAGCACGTACAAGTACAGTAGCACTGAACATCTGCACTAATTGTAGTAGCAAGAGGGCCTACAGTATGCAAGTCAAATTTGTGGAAATTGGCTACTCCTGATCAGTGTTGGTCAAGTTACTTGAAAAAGGTAATCAGTAACTAATTACTGATTACTTCCCCAAAAAAGTAATCCCATTTCTTTACTGATTACTTATTTTCAAAAGTAATTAATTACTTTAGTTACTTTTTAAAAACACGATTTACAACCTGAATAGGTGATAAAGCGATAGATCTTTCAGCCCAATTCTACTTTTTCTACATAATCCATCATACAAAATGTAATCAAATGGAAAAGTGTCTTCTTCTAAAAACTTGTTTTATCAGTTTTAAATTAAATTATATGCAACATTCTCTGACTTGAAGAAATTTGTTTAACATTTAAACATTTTTTCTGCACATTCCAGCACATAAAATAAAATTTTTTTGTGTTTACACTCAGTCTTTCAAATAGATGCAAGTAAAACACAGCAGAAAATAAATAAAGTCAAAGACTAGAGGTCCTTTTGCTCTATTTTCACCTGTAAAGCAGGAGTGAGGCAGGCGGAGGTTTACCCTGGTGCAGGTGTGCCGCAGCGGTCAGTGGAAGAATCCGCGAGTTTCTCTGTGAATTTCCCATTACGTCGTTGTGCACTCGGAGCTTGTTTAGGGTTTTTTTCGCTGTAAAAAGAAGTTTTCTTCTCACACACAATGGACGCTAATGTTTTTGTCACTTTTTATGGAATCAAACTCAAAGTAAGGTCAGTACTTCCACGCTTTAAACGCTGCACACTCATACTCTCTCCTGCACTCGATATATGATCCATTGTTGATCTGCACACAGCTGTTGTCACGAATGTCACACTCGCTTACGTCACTGTCATGAGACATTCTCGCAAAAAAATCACGGTTTTAGTAACGCAGTAACGCAGCGTTCCTACGGGAAAGTAATGGTAATCTAATTACCGTTTTTGCAATAGTAATCCCTTACTTTACTCGTTACTTGAAAAAAGTAATCAGATTACAGTATCGCATTACAAGTAACGCATTACTGCCCATCTCTGCTCCTGATATATTTCTTTTGAACTAATACAGTTCCTCATCAGGCCATGAGGCAGTCTTTAAAGCATCAACTCACTTAAAACTTAAAACAAATTGGCTATGAGTGTACTGAGCTTTTATGGTTTTCATGCATATTGGCTCAATATTTTGGTTTCAGGTTGTTTCTGCATATTTTTTGAGTACACTGTAAAGGTGGCAGCATTATAAATCATTAATTTATAAATAATTAAATAAATGTGATTCCTTTATACTATAAACACTGAATATAAACAGATCAATGAGCCGTTTATTTATTCATCAGCTCAGTATGGGCTCTAATACATTTACCTGTCAAGCAATTTCAAGACCATATTGCATCTTCTGTAATTGAAATTGAAATATAATTCGATACGAATACTTTCAGTGCATTTACGACACTTTTGGTGGTTCTATACTGCTCTTATTTTGTGGTTTTAGCTTTATAAAAACATTACAAATACGTTTATATTTTATCAACTGTTGACTATTCAAAAAGTAATGTGGCCCAGTGTCAATTGTTGCACTGTTGTAAAGACTGACTTTTTTGACCTCTTCTAAAATCAGAGGAGGCAGAGTTTACCATTAAAGCCAAAGAAAATCTAAGATGTGCTTGCATGTTGTTTCAATCATCTAACAAATTCTTGTGACATCCTGAAACAATTCTTGGCGGTCACTGTTATAAATAACTAGATACAAAAAGCATAAATGCAGAAAAGAGAGAGAAAAAAAAGAGACAACAGAATAAATTAGATACAAAAATATCAAAAAGTGCCAAACCGCACACATTAAGGTCTTGGAGTCAAGTAAGATAATACTTTATATTAAAACATTTTTTTGGAATGGTTTTCATACAAATGACTGAATATGAGCCATATATTCACAGTGGGATCCATCAGTTTAACATTTCGTTTGACAGAGTTTGATGAGATGTTGATGGTGAGACTAGGCAAACTTTTTTACCACAGCTCCTGCCAGGAAAGAATGGCACTTCTGTCAGTGTATATAGATGGTTATTACTTCCATCTGTTTTTTTTCCGTCTTTCGTCAGGTATATGCACACGCAAGCCAATGTCTCCCGTGTCTCTAGTCACTTGAATAAAAAAGTGATTTTCTTATGCATTAATATTTTTATCCATGTTATCTGAAAAGGTCAAGTAAGTGATAAAATTGAAAAAAGTTGATTTCTGGGCGACTGCATTTGTATACACTGCAAATTACAAGCTGTCCAGGTCTCAACATGCAGACAACATTACACCAGACAACATACCTATCAGAATTACTAAACAAATTGCCATCTAGCTGACATCAGGAGACAGAACATCTAAACAGCCAGAGATATGTGTATATTACACACAGAGACATGCATTCTTTGTCAGTCTAACGACCATTAGAAAGATAAATCAGTGTGACTATATACAAGCTTTTATACGCATAGGTTAAAATGCAAAGAATTAGGCAGCTCAAACCTCTGGAAAGTAACTTCATGTAAGAAAATTACTTTTGCTGTTTGAACCTGTGACATAAGAAATTACTCAGTAGCCATGGTACTTTCTTTTTCAACTGTATACATTGCACATTACTCTTAAATTAGTTTTTCATGGTTTCCTCTCCTCTCTATTTTGATGTGTATAATTTAGGTAAAAAAGCACTCGCATTAGTTCACCTAAAGTTACTTAAAGCTAACACATATTTGAAATGGTTTGCCTTTATACAATGGCTTTTCCATATTTTACTACATAGATTATAATATAGAAAAAGATATAATAAATACTCTTTTTTAAAATGATTAATACCCCAAACCTTTAAGGTCCCTTTCTGGTTCTTTTACAAACTGGATCTTATATTTTTGAATGATTGAATCTTGGACTGATAATTTTCCAGAGTTATTCCAGAGCCTTAATAAAAGTGTAATGCTGGGCAATGATGACAGACACAAACTTCTGATTTAAACATTTATTATTTAGTCCAAAAGTGTCTCATAATTCTGAGGTGTGTTGGCATTTTGCATCGTGATGAGCCAGAAGTCTGAGCAATGAGCTGTAGAAGTGCCAAGACTCGTCTCCGCAGAGGCAAGTAGGGCCTCATCTGTGACTGAGTGGGTGCTATAACACCAAGCAGAGAAGTGCCGGGTCGCAGTAAAGGTTAACAAAATCAAGAAAGGGAATTTACGAGCGTCCGTGCTTCACGAGCGATGTCGCCAGCAGCAAGGGAGGGAGTGTAAAAGACAAGGGTGAATGAGAGGATTAGAAAGTGTGTGAGGGCGTGTGTGCAGATGTATGTGTGTCTGTGTGCACTGGGTATTGGGGGTTTTCCTACGTTGAAAGTCGTATGTTTGGACAGAATTATGAGGGACCCTTTCTGTGAGTGTGTGCTCATTCACTGATGTCTTGGTGCCCTCCATACACTGAATAAAAGCTGAAGGGTCAGCATCATGCAACTTACTTTGAAAATAATCTAACTACACAATAATGTGACGTGCTATCATGCACATGCTCAAGTCTGAATAATCACAGTCACCTATCGTAGTATGAAAAAGGTCAAAACTCTATTGTGTTAATGAACTTCTTCATACTCAGCAACACCAACAAAGAACAGAAACTGTGGGTTCTTTAAAAGTGCATTAGAACCTGCAACACCTGCATGCTATTTGTATTAAATATGTTGGAAAAGGGTGTACCCTGCCTCTCGCCCTATGACAGCTGGGATAGGCTCCAGCGCCCCCCGCGACCCTGAAAAAGGATAAGCGGAAGCGAATGGATGGATGAATGGATGGATGGATGGATGTTGGAAAAGTAATTTAAAATAGAATCAGATGTTCTTGATTTTTAGAAATTTGTTGGGATGTTGTTAAAATGAATGAATTCCAGGGTGCCAAGTTAGGCAACGATGGCCACCATACATCAAAACCATACACCAGTGGTCCCCAACCCCCGGGCCGGTACCGGTCTGTGAGTCGTTTGGTACTGGGCCATGAGAGTTCAGGCTCAGGTCTGAAATTTATGGTTTTCAGGGTTTTTAATCATTTTTATCGCTAACTCGGTTTTCCTGGGTATTTTCCCATGTGCTATGAATAAATCTTTATTCTTTTGGCACCGGTACTGGTTTTATTTTCTTGTATTTATCCACGACACCTTAAAGGTAAATGGCCTGTACTTGTATAGCACTTTTACTTAGTCCCTAAGGACCCCAAAGTGCTTTACACTACATCCAGTCATTCACCCATTCACACACTGGTGATGGCAGCTACATTGTAGCCACAGCTGCCCTGGGGAGCACTGACAGAGGCAAGGCTGCCGGACACTGGCACCACCGGGCCCTCTGACCACCACCAGTAGGCAACGGGTGCCCAAGGACACAACGACCAAGACTGTCGGAGCCGGGGCTCGAACCGGCAACCTTCCTTACAAGACGAACTGCCAACTCTTGAGCCACAATCGCCTCACACCTTAAAGGCCGGTCTGTGAAAGTAACTCCAAACTGTAAAACTGTATACACTAGTTTGATACATGCACTCGGTACGAATAAAAAATTTCCAATTCTACTGCTGAAGGTTTCCTACTGCACATCTAAAGATGATTGTTTTGGGAAATACCAGTGATAGTAGTCACAACAGCAAAAGGTAGGCACATCCACCATTGCTACTGGAAGAAAATTTGCCTTTCAATACAAAGCAAGATGTATAATTAGGATTTTCAAACACGGACACTAAGCATCTTCTGTCTGGTTTGCTTTTCCCATCTGTGTAGGTTCACTGTAGCTCTTTGCTCAGTAACAGAGTCTGCTTGAAACAGCTTTAATAGATCTTTCAGCTGTGACAGATTGTGATAATTATCAAAACATTTTTGTTTCCCCCCTTTTTGGGATTGCTGAAAATAAATTGAATCTTTGTGCTCATATTGAAACTTTCACACATTAAAATCAGACTTGATAGCTCAGATCATATCAAACCATTTAAGGGTTTCCCATTATTCAGCTAAAAACAACATCCAAGTGTATTCATACTGACATCTATTAATGAAAACAATACACACACAGATCGCCAACACAGAGACACTTAAACTGTACAGATAAGATGCCTCGCCTGTGCTTTCTGACTGTCTATAAGTGGAGTAGAGACCATAGATTTTGGGAGACAACCTCGTGATAGGACACTTCATCACAGTGGTTTGTGGAAGGTTCTCAGCTCTCTCTCCCCCACTGATAGCTCCAGTTTGTCTGGAAGAAGTTATGCTTTGTGATAGTCTGGCAGAATCATGGAGTTGTCTCCTCGAACCAGTTGAAACCCATACATTGTATCAAGTTCTGAAACATGTGGTTTTAATTTGATCCCTCACAAAACTGCTTTCATTTTTCTTGATAAATGTCGTACAGTGCTAATGCTATTATTCTACACATTATCAAAGTAACAACAGATGATATATAAGTGGTGGATTTCCAACCGAGCATACTGCTGTGAATTGAACATATATGTAATGTTGCATCACATTTTGGCTTCCCGACCGGCTCCTTGCTGGCCTCTTTTGGTCCTCACCACATGTGAGGATATTCATCATTTTCACATATAATAACACAGAGCATTGGATTTCCCTTTTCTTATTTTTACGCCGCTACCACTGAGCTTAGTGCACAGTGGGCATCAGTCAGCCTGACCATCCAACCAACTGTGGTGCTGATAGCTGATCTAACTCAAGCAACATTTTGAGTTTTCAAAAAACTGTTGGGGAGAATCTGTGGCTGACAGCTCCACCCCGAGTTGAATACCATCCATCTCTCCAACAGCCGTTGCCTGCTGCCTCTCTGAGATTCAGTCGGAGAGCATATTTGCCGGATGACAGTACGCTCTGTGTACCATCCATTATGGCTAAGGTAGATACAGTGTCATCAGGACCCTCTCATGCTGGCATAAATCCACGGACAACAATAAGTCTAGGTCAAGTGATTTATACACAAGGGCACGTATGGACATGCTCTGAATCCTGTGTTCTGCAGACATATACATAAAGGCATGTTCAAACACACATATGCCATGCAACTGCCCAGCGCAAACTGTGGAAACCTGTTACTGTACTCAAGAGGACTGTAATGGGAGTCTTGTTTAAAGTACAGAGGAATCTGGACAAAGTCTGGCGGAGGTCAATGCTTGAGGAAATGCAGAGCTTGAAGGAGTGAGTGCTAGCAGGTCTCCTCCTTCCTGCTCCTCCTCAAAGAGCAGGAGGAGGTGGTACATTGTGGATCACCCAGATACTCATGCATTTCACACATGTATGCATTTTGAAAGCAGAGGGTTGTGCACAGACAGCAGAAGATGAAGTGGGTTCACGGCACTTAATCTTTGAAGGAATATCGAGTGTGTCTTGGTGGCTCACGTGTAACATCTCTGACCAGCCCCTGGTATTACTTCTGTTTTCCACAAAGGAATATCTTACTTGGGTAAACCAAAGTGTTCCCATGGCTACAGCAGAGATAAATTACCACACGACAAAGGTTAAATTGATACAATCTTTTGTCAATAAAAGGGTGTACCTGCTTTGCAATAACTCACTCAAAGTGATTTTTATCAACTAAATGTGTTGTTCTGGCCTAAATCTGGATTTCAGAAAGTTATAAGTGAAAGAAAGAAACAAAAAACACACAGATGCACACACAATAGGGTCATTTCTATTGTAACAAAAGCATAGTTCCCATCATAGGACTATTGGGGATCTGCCAAAGAGGGACTGATCCTTGTGATATTCCCCACTAACCACTGTTTGTTAAAAAAAAAAAATACAACTGACAGTTGCTTGTCTTAGCCATAGTCCTCATGACCCCTTGTTGTACATCATCAGACTTCAACAATATTGACTTCTGTAGAAGAGATTAGCTGTCAAGCTTTTATTTTGTTAAGGGATCAAGGTCCTTCATGTTCTTACCTAAATATAACTTTACTCCATTGCAGGTTTGAAATTGCTGGTGCAGGTGGTATTTCATTTATGGGAGCACTCAAGACCCAGAATGCTTTGGCTTGACCACTGAGCTTTGGAGGGATTATCTGATGAATTCATGTTTTACAGCAGCTGTTAGTGAGAAGTCACCAGGGGTCTAAAAGTGGATGTGAATGCCCTCACCAATTGTGCCATATGGTCACTTTCTTTTTTCCCTCGTCTGAAAACCTCATCTATTTTCAAATGCTGGTTTGCCTGTTCAGTACACACCGTTATTTAGAATATCTTACAGGTTTTAATGGTGAGGGAATGGAAAAAGCATGATATTAGAAGATCGCTGTTATGAGGGCTGTATCAAACTACACCCAAATTTAAACGTCCTTAACCCTGTCTCTAGCAGCATCAAGTTAATCTTGTGCATGTCTACATTGATAAGGATCTCCTGCAAGAAAACTATGCAGCACCTCTTAGGTCATTGGAAATTTTGATTTATGAGGCAGGAGGAGCCAGGATTGACGAACTGCTAATGCTCACTTGGATGCTTGGATTGCCATTGCCATTCACAAGAGGCCAGTCGACCAGGACTAAATGAGACTGGGAGAAAATGTCACCTGCATGCACAACCTTTACACCACAGAGTCCTTCTCAGAACTGTAAACTATCTCACACGCCGCTGGCCACTTCCATTGATGGCTTATGTCAGAATCCAACTAGCGGCACCAGCTTTCCCCCACTTCGCTGTAAATCAAATTGCTATCTAAAGAGCAGGACTCAGTCTTACACTGCACGACAGTGACATATGGGAAATCCCCACTCTTGCAATATACCACTGGAAGTCTAACAAGATCAAAAAGGTCACAGGCTAGACTTAGCACACTGGATTTGGATTTTTGTTACATGGTGTGCAAGCAAAGAAGAAGCCAATTACTAGACCTCCTGCAGCAAGAGACACCTTGTTGACAGACTTTAAATAACTGAAAAACTGTAGAGTGTCTAGTGGAATATTTAGTTTAACAAAGTTGATACATTTAGATTTTAAAAAATCTAAAGTTGGTTTTGTCAATTCAATTCAATTCAATTCAATTCAATTTTATTTATATAGCGCCAAATCACAACAAATGTCGCCTCAAGGCGCTTCATAGATACAGAGAAAAGCCCAACAATCATATGACCCCCTATGAGCAAGCACTTTGGCGACAGTGGGAAGGAAAAACTCCCTTTTAACAGGAAGAAACCTCCGGCAGAACCAGGCTCAGGGAGGGGCGGCCATCTGCTGCGACCGGTTGGGGTGAGAGAAGGAAGACAGGATAAAGACATGCTGTGGAAGAGAGACAGAGATTAATAACAGATACGATTCAATACAGAGAGGTCTGTTAATACATAGTGAGTGAGAAAGGTGACTGGAAAGGAAAAAACTCAATGCATCATGGGAATCCCCCGGCAGCCTACATCTATTGCAGCATAACTAAGGGAGGATTCAGGGTCACCTGGTCCAGCCCTAACTATATGCTTTAGCAAAAAGGAAGGTTTTAAGCCTAATCTTAAAAGTAGAGATAGTGTCTGTCTCCTGAATCCAAACTGGAAGCTGGTTCCACAGAAGAGGGGCCTGAAAACTGAAGGCTCTCCCTCCCATTCTACTTTTAAATACTCTAGGAACAACAAGTAGGCCTGCAGAGCGAGAGCGAAGTGCTCTAATAGGGTGATATGGTACTACAAGGTCATTAAGATAAGATGGGGCCTGATTATTTAAGACCTTGTATGTGAGGAGCAGGATTTTGAATTCATTCTGGATTTAACAGGAAGCCATGAAGGGAAGCCAAAACAGGAGAAATATGCTCTCTCTTTCTAGTCCCTGTCAGTACTCTTGCTGCAGCATTTTGGATTAACTGAAGGCTTTTCAGTGAGTTTTTTGGACATCCTGATAATAATGAATTGCAGTAGTCTAGCCTGGAAGTAATAAATGCATGAACTAGTTTTTCAGCGTCACTCTGAGACAGGATATTTCTAATTTTAGAGATGTTGCGCAAATGGAAGAACGCAGTCTTACATATTTGTTTAATATGTGCTTTGAAGGACATATCCTGGTCAAAAATGACTCCAAGGTTCCTCACAGTGTTACTGGAGGCCAAGGTAATGCCATCCAGAGTAAGAATCTGGTTAGATACCAGTGAGTATATCCTTGAAGACACCCAATTTAAAATGCCAAACTTCACAGAAGAAGTACAAATGTTTATAGTCATGTTATGACAAACATGTTTTAGCTTCTTTAGCTAATATTGCCAGTGTATGTGAATTTAAATTTTCTACATAAGACTTAAAGTTCTACACAATTAAAGACATTTTAACAGCCTTTACCTCCTTGATGAGCTTCACCCCGTTAATTACAGTGATTCATGAAATTCTTAGCAATCATTTCATTAACTTTGTCTGTACAATCCACCTGTAGCAATCTCAAAAGTTACTACAGTATAGTCAGTGTTGGGGAGTAACGGAATACATGTACCGCCGTTACGTATTTAAAATACAAAATATGAGTAACTGTATTCCGTTACAGTTACCGTTTAAAAAGGTGGTATTTAGAATACAGTTACTTTGTTGAAATAAATGGATTACACGGCGGTACTTCCCTGTTTCATATTGTGGCGGGTCAGGCCTGTTCGGGTTTTGTTTGACAGCTATGTTCTGTTGTTCCAGGCGGCAGCGTTACGGTTGCCATGGTTACAGGGTGACGCTCTCTCTCTGCGTGTTTCCTGGGTGAGAGAGGCCTTTTTGTTTTTGTTGTGCTAAGCTAATAGGCAGAATGCTACAGGTATAGCTCTAAAGAATGGAGCATCATGGGCAGTGTAGTCTGTGCTGCAGGGAGAATGGACTGCCATACACGTTATGTGTCGTTGAGCGAGGGAGGGAGAAAAAGGAAAAGTACGAGCTGTCATCGAGCAAAAACGGGAGCTGGAAGCATGTAAATATAATAATAACCACTGCAGCCAAGAAGAGAGCCTGACGAGCCCAGTTGTAAGTAAGCTATTAAGACTCGACTGTACACCGTGTTCGTGTTTTCCTCCAAAAACAATAAGTTCCGTTGGAGCAGCCTTTCAACGCCTCTCTCTGTCTCTCGCTGGCAAAGTTGACCCAGACAACAAAGTAAAGCTAGTTTTCGGCTACGAAACCCACCGTATTAGCCAGAGGTCGCTTTACTACGGTTCAGAGCCGCAGACCTTCAGTAATAGTAATAAATCACAGCAATAGTACATTCATGTAGTTGTAAACAGCATGATAATATATTAAGTAATCCAAAGTATTCAGAATACGTTACTCTCATTGAGTAACGTAACGGAATACGTTACAGAATACATTTTGGGGCATGTATTCTGTAATCTGTAATGGAATACATTTTAAAAGTAACCTTCCCAACACTGAGTATAGTTTAGCAATGGTTGCTATGTCCAACTTTTAAATACAGTCTATTATTCATGTGTCTGCATCACTTTAGATTATAACTGATAAAGTCAATCTTATTTAAAGTGCGGTACACTCTTGAGTAGTTTAATCTATTATCATCGTCATCCTCTGTTTGCTATATTATATAATAAATATCTGATTACATGAATCTCTAGAAAGACAAACTTTGAAATAAGACTATATTCAGTGAATTAAATATTGTAATAGAAATGTAGTTGCTAAAAGCAGCAAACTGGAAGTGTTAAAAAATGTAATTAAATTAATCTCATTACCTTTTCTTATTAAGATCATGGGGAAGTGACTTTTTTGGCTTCAAAGCCCAAAAAAGTTTTGGTAACGGACAGATATATTTTTTCTTCGCAAAACTTCATTGCTTGATCGCACATGCCTAGTTTCATTCAACTGATCAAAACTTTAAAGCAGGGACCAGACTGAATCTATATATAAGTCTGCTCTCCTTGAGCTTGAGGATTTACTTTTGGTTTGTCAACCTCTGGGCACCATGGAGACGGGGTCATGACCACCCAACTGCAATCCTTAATCAGTCCTTACAAAGCAAAGCTGCTGCTCATCTCACTAGGGGGGCTTCCTTTACCTTCTGATAGCATGTTTTTATGAGGTTCACATGGAGGGGTCACTACCCTCTCTCATGGAGTCATAGACACCTGCCATGTTGGCCCTTGTGTCTGTTTGCTGCAGTGGTAATCCACTTGTGCTTGCTTTCCACTGAGCAACAAGTGTGCGACTTAGTGACTTGGCTGTTTGTAGGGGGAGCTTCAGTGATCGCTGCAGTAATTGGTTCATCTGAGTCCCTATATCTCACCCTTTTAAGGTTTTTGATTGGCCAAGTTTGCCAAGAAGAAGAAGAGGAGACAAGTAAGGGATTATCAGATGAGAAATTACCCAGGAGAAAAAAGCAGCATGAGTTCAGCAGCTTCACAGCTGATAGAAAATCCTCCTGAATTTTTCAGGAAAATAGGAAACTTTTGCAGCACCGAGCTCACTGTCATTTGTTTTGACCTTTTGTTCTCGAAGTTTTGCCTCGTGCTTTGTGGTTGTAACCATTTTGTCTCCTATTGTGTAAAACACAAATGCACAAACGCAGATTTTAACATGTTACAGTTTTACAGATTTTGAGTTCATCCTTCTATTAACCAAAAATATCTGCAATTTGAAAATCCATCCCTTGTATTATTGGGTGAGAGGCAGGGTACACCCTGGACAGTCCATCACAGGACTACCACAGAGATAGACAACCATGCACGCCCATATTCATGCCTATGGGCAATTTAGAATTAACCTCAAACATCCAACTATATCAGTAATCCTTTGAATCCTTCATAAAAATGCTACGTTTTGCCTACAGTGCATTGGGAAGTTAATTGTGCTTCATATTTAAGCAAATTGTTAATATTCAGGACATGATTAAACAGTCATAACCAAAACTCAATTACAATCTAAATTTATGTCTAGCACTGGAATGTGTTAAACACATTTTTAAACATCAGGTTTCTTTGCAGAATAACAGAATGAGGCCTTAAGCTCCTTTAGCTACTGTACTGGTGGATAAACAGTCACTATTATCAGTGTGGGATATAAATCTATAGAAATATTAGCAGAAAGGGAGGTAAAGGGATAAAAAGGGTAAACATATCTTAAATCACTACCTCCACAACAGTCAGAATATTTGGTATCTAGTATCTGGACCTCGGCTTTAAATCTGCCAACCGGTGCGAAGTAGAACAAGAAAAATGTCTGTCTTTCAGACGAAGACGTTTGCTTTTCTTTTGGAGGTTGGTGAGCTCCTTTACAACTGATAAGACGACTGCATTCCTGGTGAGCTCGCAGGCTGGCCCCTTAGCTGACCCCACCTGACAATGTCCAGTCACGAGAGGCTCCCCTGCCCGTGCGCAACACAGCCGAGACCCCTCTCATCTCCCTCCCCATCTCCTGCCGCCAAACACTCACCCACACTGAAGAGTGCAGAGATAACAAGCAGAAAGCAGGGCGTTCTTTGAGTGTACTCTACACGCACATGGGGCCTGCGATAACAGCATTTTTGGAGATGCTTTGGGAAACGACGGACACTTTGTGTGGATTCATTTTTGCTTGAATACACATAAAGAGCTTTTACTATTAATATTCTTATCATTTTTAATTTGATCGAAGCTTTAAATTCAGATTTTGGAAAAGGGACATATAGTAAGTTTAATTGTAATCATATCTATGAGCTGATACATGCAACTGGATAGCTGAACTGAAAGCTAAATGATTCTTTAACCACTTTTATTGGGACTCTAGTGTTGCAGCAGCTCAAAGATCGTTTGCTGGGTAAACAGAAGCATCCTCTGTTAATATTAAATTGTAATATTTCTTTCACTGAAAAACAGGCATCAATTGACATGGTCATTTTTAGTTTGTTTATCTCTTAGAGGCAAATCCTGCCACGTGCATGACATTGCGTAGACAGTCGCTGATAAGTCGAGTCTCCCACAGCAACAAACACGACATGGACTGAATCTGAAGATTCCTGATGACAAGTTTTCATCGGCTTCAAACTCCTCGTCAGGCCTTCCAAACTGACAACACACACCAGTATTGTTTGCAAAAGGGATAGATCACAAGCGTGACAAGGATCTGAGTTTAAAATTTACGTTTTATTTTCTGTCATTTTTATTATACTTGGTTGGGAAACTGTGAAACATTTTATTGCTGCATAAATCTGAATGGCTTTGCAGTCAAGGGCAATAAACTACACATCAAACTAAGTGTAAGATAAAACCCTCACAGCTTTGTTCTATTAGTGAAAAACATTTGCTAACGTATTTATTCACTGTTCTGTTGCCACATATCTATAGACAACAACTTTCTTTATTTTTCAGCTAATTTCTCCTTTATTACTTATAAGTTTGTGTTTTGCAAAAGCAAACAATGCTACATCTATATACAGAGCAGGACTGATCCTGCACAAATGGATAAGTTGCTCGTTGTCCCCTTAGAAAACTGCTGAATTCAAATGCAACACGCTGAGAACATGCATTTTTACTTTTATGAATGCAGGAAATGAATCAAAGTTGGTGGACATGAAGGCCTTTTGCTGTGTATGCGTTCGTGTGTGTTTGTGCGACTTGCACTGGGTCTTCAGAACAGTAACAACAAAAGCCCTTCAGCTATGAGTCCAGTTGGCTATCGCAGCAATTGCAGGTTAACAGAGGATAGAAATCAAGTTACTTAGTCCCGTTGTAAACCCCAGATTAACATGATCTTATTCAGCATCAATTGGCTCGCACATGCTGGGGCGGTGGAGCTAAGAGTGACTTAGTGAGGCTTACACTAGCTCGTTCAGTGTCTGGGATGGGATGGAAAGTCTCCTGTGGGAAGAAAGAGAACAGCAGAACAATGTTTAAGCCGGCAATTTCAGGAAGCCATGGGATCAAAGAAATTAAGAGTCTCAATTCCTTCAGTTATACAATCTCAAGAACAATGATACCTCCCTTGTGAAAGTGTTTATATCAGACATGGACAGCAGTATAGGGGAGCGGGAAATAGACACATCTGGGCATTTTTGTTAAAGCATTTGCTTAAATCAAGAGTGAGGAGATAACCATCCCATACACATTACTATGGGACAATAAGTCAACATAGGTTCACTCTGGAAGTGTACTTCAAAATGCTGTTCGTTCACTAACGCACAGTTACAAATGATTTATTTTTCTTTCTTTTTTGTGGCGGTAATTCTGTGATAGTTATTTGGGAATATTTTGGGGCAGTTTAATAAAATTGTTTCTTAATTATAAGTTATTTTTCAGGTAAAAAATATTAATTAAAAAAAATATAAGTCGATCGTAGATTTTAAAGAAGCAATTTCTACCTTCTTATTGAAATGCTCCCATCCTGATCAGCAAGTACTCATAACCAAACTGAGAGAAATCCCACGCACTTACAAATAAAGTAATTCAACTTAAATTGGTAATTAACAGTCTTTCACATAACTCACTTAATTTTGCATGCAAGGCCTTTGAACATATTATTTCTCTGGCTTCTCTCAGGATTGCACCACAATCAGTGAATCCACCACGCTCACTGAATCTGTTGCTGTATTCTCACTGTCAAATCAAAGCTGGCGAGTACTGCCTTTACTTAATTCCCCTGATTAGCAAGAAGCTGCATTTTAGTGTAAATGACATCTGAGTGTCAGAGTTGTTGTTGGTATCACACTTTTGTTTCACACCCTAGTTAATTTTTATCTCTCAAACTTTTTTTTTTTGGCACATCTGGAGACTTGGGTGTGGAGTAGTGTGTCAGAATTCCAGTTACCAAATGTGACCTCTGGATGAAGGTTAAATCAGCTGAAAAGGATCCAGGTCCAAAGTTAATCTTTATCAACTATTAATAAAAAGTTTATAATTAGAAAAAAAAAGATTGAATCTGCAGTAAATGCTTTTAAAATGTTAACAGAATGTGCTTTGCTAACACTTTAACAGGCAACTTGACTGATATTATAGCTTTCTACAACAAATGCATTTTTACAACAAATAATAAAAGAAATTCTTCAGCACATTTAGTGTACGTTTGTAATAAAAACAGCTTTTAATTGCATTGACATTGCCCTTTGTTAAGTTGCAACAAGTGGACTTACAGACGCTGATGAGCTTGTCCAGGTTTGTCAATAAATAAAGTGGAACTGTGATGAATTTGTTCGATTAAAAACACACTGCACCCTGGTCACATATTCCCTGTTAGTTCAAAATACCAAACTAACTATGCATAGTATTAGATTAATAAAAGATGGTACTAATATGCATGAATAAACAATGTGTTACAGTAAAGTACAGGTGAAAAAGCTCAGTGTGGTGTTACTCTTTCACTACATCCATTTGACTTCTTTATGAAGTCTTCGTTTTAAGTTATACTTAAAGTTAACTTAGCTTCTTTAGTGGATGCAGTTCAGTCTCTAGTGGTCTACCAGGCACATCACACGTGGCCCCTGGTTTTTCCAGAGTTCATAGACACCCACTGCTGTACTAACCTGCAGTGCACTAGCCTATTTATACAGATCCAATGACAAATGTTGATCCAATTATGCAGTATTACTTTGAATATAAATAAGCACTCTTTGATTCAGTTTTCCAGTAAAATACATCCTGCCTCTGCCTTTGAAATTAATAACAAACAAGCAAAGAAAACAAGAAAATCCTGTTTTTGTGTTGTTTTGTGTGCTTTTAGTTTCACTTCCTGTAGTAACAGCAAAACATCAGTGTTTCAGCACTGAATAAGTGTGTTATGCAACACAAACATTTATCTCTTATGTATTTTCTTTAAAAAAAAATCCCAACTTTCACTTTATTATGAGAATAATAACTTAGATAATAACTAATATTTTAAAACCACTGAAACTGCTCTAGTGGGATTTCTTTGTGTCATGGTCGCCATCTGCTGGCCACATATGGTAACTATAAAGAAAGGAACCCTGGATTTACAGTATAAATGCTGTCAAAGACAGAAACATGTTGAAGCCTCCTAATTTACCACTGGAGATAGATCGTGACCTTAGGAGCAGTCTGGGACATACACCTGGCTGAATAAGCCTGCAGGTGCTCCAACCAGTTTCCTAAACTCCAAATCTGGTCCCAGCTGTGGTTTCCATCCAAGCTCAACTTCTCACAGCCAAGAGCTGCTTTTTTCACCACTCCTACACACTTTGTGGCACGCAGCCATTTTGCACATGGAGATTTGCCTACTTGCAGCCTGCGTCTGCCTCAGCTAACTTCAAAGTTTTGCAGAAATGGGTGAGGCCACCAGTGAAGCCTGTGAACGTTGCTTCACAACAGCTTGTTGAAGGATGGGATTTCTACCTCTGACTCAGCGAGACACAGTCCGGCGCCACTTTCAAAGCTTGTCAGAGCACAGGGCCCCGAGGCAAAGCTTATTGTCCACAAATAGATCCTGCCCCCTTGGTTTTGTTTATTTAAATGAGACTCTTAGACCCTCGGGTGTTTGTCGAGGAAAAGTCAGAAATACCAAATATCTTTTTTTTTCATCTTCTTCCTCTTTAGTCTTTCCTTTCTTCTTTTCTCTCGTAGCCCTTCAGCTTGGTGAGCCAAAAATCCTTGGTAAACATCCAGGCCCGGCAGCTTTGTAGCACTGAGCTGGTCTACCTCTCAGAGTACCCCCTTTGCACTGGGAGCTTTGGTTTCCAGCACAGTTTTACTGTCGTAATACTAATTCCTAGTAATGATCTTTCACTTTATTTCATGAACTTGCATTTCCTATCACATTTGATAGCTTCCTTTAATTATATACATTTTAATCCTCTTGAAATGAATGACTACAGAACAATAACTCTTTGTATTGTAAAACAAAGCATTAAGTTTTGGGTTGTCTAGACCAAAATACTAAATTTTGCTCTACAAGGACCTGATATCCACTTACGAGGACATTATGCTACCACTGTTCCATCAAATTTTAAATGAATGTCCTCATACGTGGCTCTCATTTTTCTTAGGAACAAAAATCGGGTCAAAAAAATCTGGTGTTTCTTTGTTTCTACATTGATCGGGTCCCAATCAACCCAAATATCAAAGAGAAATTAAAAATGCATGCCGTGGAAGAGTTCAGGTCTTAGGAAGTTAAAACAGGTGCTATGGGTGTACACTGTAAGTGCACACGCCAGGTACAGAGCCACTAGAAAAAATAAATGTTGAACCATCATCATCAGGTCACAGTGCTGCTTGGAACGTCTCCATGATTTACGGTAATCTACATGGATAAGTCTTTTGGTTAATACAAACACTGCATGATAGTCTGGGCCTTTTAAAACACCTTAGGATTTGTAGCAAGTGTAAAACAAAAAAAAAGCTCACAAAGCAGTATTTGCTTTCAGCTTTTTTTCTTTGTCTATTGGAATATTAAAATACTGCAAGGCTTTAAAAACATATTGTTGACATGAAAAAAAGGACCCTAGAAGTCTGTAAAGAGTCAGCACATAGACTTTAGGCCTATTTCATAGTCGCTAGAAAACAATAAATCACTGGGCCAGATAGGCCGAGGGTCTCTGAAGATGAGGTACTTCAAAACAGAGAACTAAAAGTTCAGCCACAAATTATTCTCTACAAGTTCCCAATGCTTTAATGTATCTTATGCTATGGGAACCGACCTTTCATTGTGCACTGCAAACTTACCAGTCACAACTTGTCAAGAATCCACAGGGATCTCCGCTGTCACACTCTGTCACAGGTGCTTTAGTGCTGTTACTACAGAGTGAATTTACGTGTGGAGGAAGAAACGGTTCATCCCTCGTGCCAAAATCCAATCCAGTCAGAGGTCATGTCCTCTCTCTTGTTCTTTATACAGCGAAATGCTCAGGGAGTAAGAATAATAACGAAACCTCATATCCTCCTGTTATATCAATTCACTTCCCCTCTCTCTATTTATACAAGCGGTGTCAACTAATATCATTAGCGTACAATGTCATTACTGTGAACCTGCAGCAGGAAATGTGTCACCAGCTCATTTTCCTTCTTCAATAACACACTCATCAACATGAGTCCTTACACTCCGCCACCCTCCCCGCTCCAGAAGAGACACTCTGCCTATTAATTGGAAGGTATAAATTACAAGTAATCACTATCAGGTTTTTCACTGCCTAGACAATCGGCATTTACTCATCCGTCTTCCTGTTTAAACTATCTGCTGGAGAATTGCAAAGCCCTGCTGCTTATTTTCCAACGATTAGCTGTACATCAGCATTACCACCTCAAATCCAGCAGTTTCACATCCAGCATTAAATAGGATGAATATTGATCTGCTAAAGAGGATTTATTTATTTCATGCTCTATCCAAAGATCAACTGCTACCAGCTTTGGACGGATCTGCGAAGGTCTTACCGAATAAAGCTACTGCATACATGACTTTGGACTTGACATTTTAGGCCTGGAAGAAGACCAAACAGTAAATTCACTGCAATAATCCCAGATAAATGGGATGATCACTACGAAAGCTTAGATAGTTAAGTGGCCTACACTTAAGTCCAGAAACGATAAAAACACAACTCAAAGGAGATCCTCCATGTCGGGGGCGTGGTCTGTACAATCTGAACTAAGGAAGACACCCACCTGAGATGTGCCATCTGTGCTGCTCACAAGAGGCAGAGTCATCTTACAGCGCAGGGTCATCGAAAATGGCATCTGTAAAAATAACCTACAAATGGTTCTATGCACCTGCACACTGGACATATTTTTCTTCTGCTGTATTTTTTCCGAACGATCGTTTTTCTTTGTTTGGAACAGATCAAACACACTGGGGTTTTAGACTAACATCTTCCATTGAAGCATTCATTATTAGACTGTTGTTAGCTCATTTCTTCTGATTGCTTCCTGCCATTAGCAGTTGGAAAGCTCTTGAAGAAATTTTTATGTTTTCAAGTTTCAATTATGTCCCACATTGGTTTGAATACTTTTTAAAAGCAATTTTGCTCATAAAAGATTTCAAGGGCATTTTTTTGGCATGAAAAATTTAGCACATTTTAAACATTACTGTATTAAATGTCATGAGACATCCACATTTTTTATGAAGTCTGTATTGGAATTTGTCTCACTGATCTTTAACTCCTTGTGAAAACACATGCAAACCTACACCCGTGCAAATGCATACACATGCCTTAACCCTTTGCACACTGAACTGCATTCAGCCTAGTCTTAAAATTTTGGCGCTGGTTGGTGAGACTTGGTGAGCTGTCAGAGGAATAGGTCCCATGCCACTCAGCAACCGGCTCAGCTGGGTGGAGCTGCGACAGGGAGACAAGAAGAGAGGCAAACAGAAAGACAGACAAAAAAAAGTGGCCATCTGGATAGACAGGCCGCAGGGTCACATGGTGGAGTCACAGACAGGATGGTGCTCAGCTGCTCCGTGTCTGTGCTGTCAGCCTCAAAAACTTATGAGTCTACACTGAAACGGCTGGGGATTGAGCCCTGAGAATTGTTCAAACCGCAAAGTATGTCTGATTTTGGCCTGTTTTGGAAAAAAAAAATATTCAAATTATTTAGCATCTTAACTTATCAATAAATATACCTATATGTACAAGTATTTTTGCAAAGGTTTTTACATGTACCACATCATCTAAGTGTTCCATCCTCCTTATAGTCCTGCTTTTATTTTGATAAGTTTAAGCAGACATTTAGGTCTTTAGTACATACCTTTTTAAGGCAATAATCTCTGCAAGGATGTGGACAGTATGCTGTTGAAAGTAGCTCGAGCTGCCAGTAGATGGCATCTGATGCCTGCTTTAGATGTGTGCACTGTCCCACTGTCACCGTCAGCTTCCCTGCAAAACTAAAGATGCAGTTAGACTGCTGCAGAGAAATATAAATATATGAAATATAAACATGCGAAAGATAACTTTGTAGTAAAGTTCATTACAGTCAGAGCAAAATGAAATGTTGATATGCTGTTTTCCTGAAAACACTTATTTGCACTGTTATATTTTTTAGAATTTCAAAGAATCTCCTCTACTGAAAATGAATTTTAAAAAACACGATTAACACGACTCCTAGCTCCAATACAAAATGTACAAAAAGTCTTAAAATTCTCCAATATTGCAGTTTGGCATGTCCATTAGATCGCAGCAAGTATTACTGGGAGAAAGTTTTAATTGAGATGTATTTGATTTTTGCTTCAAGGATGGCCCCATCTCCCTTCCTTAACATATGGGCTTGTGTGTGTTGTTCAACCATAAATTTTCAGTGCTGCAGGACATTGTCTTTTTTTATGCCTTGTGATCCATCCCACATACATGCCAGAAAAGTGTCAAGGCCTTCTGGGAGTGAGACGAAAACGTGCCGTGGCAGTGAGCATTCAGCTGGCAGACTGCGAGGATCCACAGCCGGCTCTGTGGGTAAGGAATGCCTTATGGTTGCGCTGGTCTGCAGATCACGCACACTTCAAAAGATATTGAAGGCTCATTCTACTATTTAAGGATTACACAAAAAGCTATTGCCACTGTCTCACAATGACACTTAATTAAACTGGAGCCTTCACTACAGTTGAATTTAGATAATATGTATTTTTTAAATTTGTCTCTGATTAAAAGTGTCATATGTCAAAATGGCATATGAACAACTGAAATATTTCGCCTTCCAGCATTTGTTGCACTTTAATGTGATATCCTGTGATTGTACAGATTTTTGTGAATTATCCTTAACAACAAAAATCGACTGATTGAACAGACAGGAGTTCAAACCCACAAGAAATGTAAATAGTGGGGTAAATTCATAAATCTAGCACATTATTTATGTCATATGTATTTTGTCTTTGGGTTATGTGGACAAACTTTTTTAAAATGACACTTTATTTCTTTTTTTGAAAGATGTGCATAAGTGAAAATCTGAGAAACAAATAAACACTTTTAGAGAATCTGACCAAAAATGAAGACCACACAAGTAGACAGCTGTTCAAAGCAATGCAATCAGCTTAACAGCAGGACAACAAAAGAGCAGCCACGCCTTAGATAAAGATGCTTAACCTCCAAGCATGCTAAGTGCCCCTCGCTCCATTACCACTTAATAGGCCTAATCAGTTTGGCCAAGATTAGATTTTGAATCTATTGCCACCAAAGCACAGTGGAATATTAAATTACTGACTTCATTAGACAGTGCAGAGTCATGTTGTTGGTGTCCGTTAGAATAGGTATTATCCGCGGTGGTAAAAGTCCCTGAGCTACATCACAACTATGCTACTTTACAGAAGGATAATGTGTGGAATATTGTGTTAAACTGATGGGTTTTGGATATTCAGCTTTTTCCTTTCCCCCCCTATTATTATGATCCTACAAAAAAGCCTCAGATTAATTTACTTTTGAATAAAACTGCTCTGAAAAAAAAAATGCTGATTCCAATTTGTGAAAAAACGCATAATGAAAATGTGGGTGAAATGTTTTTTAATCATCCGAAAATATTGCAACCTATGAATTACTGCAAAGAAGCTCAAACAGCAGAATGCCTGTTAAATGTTTTCTATTACCGAGCCTCGAATGTAATAATTGTTCTTGCAAACTGCTCATAATTTTTTTTGATGTTTATTCAAGCTTGAGATCAAATGCAGCGTAGTGGTTTTTCAGAATCGGAATCACGGCCAAGCCGACTTCACATCTGACAGATTAAGGTCTAAAACTTCCCACATAATCTTATTTCAAAATAAATTAAAGTCAAAAAGAGTTGAGCTGCAAGTTGCAGCTGGAATGACTGACTAACTGACTAACTGACCGATGTTACAGCGCTTGAGTTTTTAGATGGATAGATTTCTTCTACTGCCTCATATTTTCCACAGAAATTAAATATACTGAGAGGCATGCCCTGCCACACTTGGATTTGGATTCGGCAGATTGCTTTTATCCAACGCATTTAACTCATCAACAAAGCAGTTCTGAACACACAGGCACACACACACACACACACACACACACACATATATATATATATGTATCCATCTATAGATTGATAGATGTAACCCATCTGTGAACAATTCGTAATAAATGCAACCTAGCAATTCTTTGTTTTCACTATTATTGGTTGTTTTTCACAATTCCAGTAGCTACTGCTAACATTATCAAACTGTTTAAGGGCTCAACTTCATTATTTAATTATTAGCATTCATTTTACCTTCCTGATTCCTGCTCACTGCTGTTGTTTTTAAAGGTAAACTTTACAAACCTAACAAGTTTAATTGAATTCATTTAATTCACATTGTTTTTGCTCTTTACAAATTAAAAAAGTAGCATTTTATATGAAGTTACGGATAAATTGTTGTTTTGCAGAAACAACCACTCCAAAAGCTTCAGAGGGACGGACAAAGCAGCAGACAGATAATCAGACAGACAGGGAGTACTGACATGGCTGAGTAGTGCATGAATGTTTTCTTGACAAATAAAAACACCAGTGAAATGCACTGCGAGGACCAATTTCAGGCCTCCTGCACTAACTTGAGGAATCAATATGAGGCAATGGAGCAGGTTGGGGCTTGGATCGATATCTGATGATACAATCATATCTTACTTCTTGACACTGAGCAGCAGACCACACTAGGGAGGATGAGCTGTGGGTGGTTAAATGAAAACAAGCAGGAAAATAATGATTTGATGGTTGAAGTGTATTTTTTTTATTTTAAAAATACAATAAAAATAATCTTTCTTGAGGATTTAGTCTGGGTTTAGTTGTGTAGGTGTGCTTTTGGTCACAGATATAAAGTTTTTGCACTTACTGCTTTTTTTTTCTTTGCTTGTTTTATTTATTTATTTGGAAGAGCCACTTCTGCTCAAATAAAGCATTGTTTCATTTGAACCAGATCCTTTAAATGTATGCAAAACATAAGACAATCACTTGGATGTATCAGCACAGTAAAAGTGAAATTTATCTGAAGGTGAAATCATTATTCTGAATTCCAATATAAAATTGCTGATATTTATATAATTTTTATAGAATTTACTTAAAGTGTTTACTTAAAGATACTATTTAAGTGTAGTTTTCAGTACTTGCAACTACATGCTGTTTCTTATTCATTTCTTCTCACCTTGTTCCCAGCACAAAGCAAAAATATAGCATTTCAGATAGTCTCAGTCACTGCTGATGACAGATTAATCAAAGGGATTTAATCCCGGCCTACTGGATGGTTTAGCAGATGCAGCGAAAGCACGCAGCGATGTCAGGTTGGTGATGATACAAATGTGCACTCAAGCATACTTGGGCACACACAGATGAGTGGGGGAAGACCTCGGTGAGGTACTAGTCACTTATTTAAGGGAATGTAATATGATATTGGATGATACATGGAAACATATAGAGCAACATGAACTGTACGCTAAACATGGCACATTTCACACCTGTCTGTCCGATGATCGCTCACAGTCTGTAATGAGCATACATCGAGCTAGTTTCAATGGCATTTGGAGGGTTAATGGTGCTTATATGTGAAGCCTTGAAAACAATAAACCTCCCATGTGATTTAACAGTATATCCTAGGATTTAAAACTTGGGCTCTTTAAAGTTGTATGTGAAAGCCCTTAAACCTCACCACACCCTAGAGAGGGAAGCTGCTTTCTTTATAGTCTTGCATTGACTTCCATGGACTCCCAATCATGAGTCACCCTGTGTATGCTGCCATGCCCCCCTACCCCCTACCCACCAAACCCTCCGCATCCCTTTTCTGTCTACCCCCTCACCCACCAAAACAGAGTGCCTTAGCTTTTAATGGGCCAACAGGGCTTGGCTTACTTCAGTGGCACAGCATAGCCAACGCAAACCAAATTATTGCTGAAAGAAAACAGCAGAAGGCAATTAAATCCCAGTTAGGCTGATCATTCCAGCCTTGATTAATGGGGTCAACGGGTGGAGTATTCTTCTTTTTGTGTCCGTTGTGTTATATTATCCCTGCGGAATAACAATAATGAAAAGTGTGCATCTCACAGTCTCTTATGATCAGTCGGTGGATGTTTACCGCTAGAAAATCTACGAGCTAATTTGCGTGTGTGCGCGTGTGCGTGTTTGTGTGTGGTTTCGCAGGTACGTAGAACAGTGTGCACTTATGATGCTTTTACTGGCACATCGTTACGCTGGCATGATAGCATCAACAATTAAAATGGCTGCCTGAAAGTTTACATTGAAAGACAGTCAGCGAGTTTTGGCAGGAGTGATGTTGCATAGAGTGCCAACATGATGGCAATTTTGAATCAAAATAATCCCATTTGTTCTAGCAGTGTCAGATGTTCTGGTAGGCAGACTATGTACCTAATGAAGTAAGCATGCACAACTTGTACCATAGTTCCATTGCACTAATGCTGGCATCCCTTCTGGCCAAAACTTTGCATGGTTTTGATTATCACGTATCATTTAAACTCAGCAACTCTTTCCCAGCGTTTGCCAACATGCTTTCAATTCAGTCTGTCTGCCTGTCTGCAAAGGAATATCCTCTGCCACTGCAATTTTACGATCGGCGATAATTCTGAAAAATGATGTCTACATTGTCGTATCTGAAAGGCCCAGGGCAAAATCCCACAGCTGCACAATCAACAAAGCTCATTTCACATCATTATGATGTTATTCGGGATAAAACCACGAATTATCACGTGGTGAATGTGTAACTAGAAGATTAAGCACAGAATCTGCTTTTCCTCTCAGCCCTCTTGAACTGCTAACATCCAAACCGGAGCACATAACAACACAAACACAGAGCAAAAGAGAGCTGAGCAGTGATCCGCTGTTTGCTGACCAAATGACTGTCACCCCTTTGGGAAGGGGAGGAGGTAGGAAGGAGCATGGTGGCGTAGCGTTCTCCACTGCTATTTGTTACTAAACTGTTGTCACTCAAGTCATAAGTCAGTGTTTGAGGCTAATCACAGCAAACTCCTCAGAACCTTGCCAGCCCTCACCACAAGCCTCATACCCCCTCATCTCATTCCCACATTCCTCAAGGCCTCGTTTTTTTACCACTCCCACATCCACCCTCCACAGCCCCATCCAAGCCCACCCTCACCTTCTCAATCCACTCTTGGATCATTTCAATTTGCATCCCAACTGGCCCTGGGATTCCCTAGCCCTGTTAAAAGGCAGGCTATTTGTTGTGCTCTGCGGTTAATGCCGCGCAGAGCTTTAAATACCCATATCAAATCTTGGAGGCTCAACAGATTCAGTTTTGCAAACCTGTATCGAACAGAGGTTCAATCCGTCAGCTTAGAAGTGTACACTCCTTAAGTTGTGTGATAAGGTAAAACCAATCACTGGATTAGGCTCTCTCTGTCAGTGATGGTGTATTTTCAGTGCACAGTGTTGCTTTGCTGAAACAAGATAAGCTGATGGAGTAACATTATGGTGCTTGAGATTTCGTTTTCAATAGGAATATACTATTAATGGATTCTGAAGCCAGTGTATGATGCTGCTCTTGCAGTTGTGGATAATGCATTAGCATTAGCTGTGAAAAGCAGTTGGTGCCGGATACCATGAGCAATCATCTCTCGAAACCACAAATTTGATTGTTTTTATCATGCAAATCCAGCCTACTACCCGATAAAATTGATTGAGGTCTTAAAGTAGGATTGCAGTGTTTATTCTTATAGAGCTTCTCACAAACAAAACTCAGCCTTTAGATTCACAAGTATAATTTTGCACAGCATATGGTGAATTCATAACTCACGAAAGGAGGAATCTCTTGAGTCTGCTGCTTTTTGCGGTTACTCTGCCTTGTTCCATCTGGTTTTGGGGGAGATGTGGGAGGTTTTGGTACATGGCAAGCTTGAGAGAAAATTCATGGCAGGTACATAAATAATCACCCAGCTAAAATATAGGCTACAACTTCTGTTCCTGGTTGAAGTGTTGCGAGACTGTCTTGGATGACATTTGAGATGAACACAAAGCCATCCACAAGCTGCAAAGTACAAACCAAACCTCCTCTCCCTTTCCCCTCACATGAAGCTGGGTTTCCACTTTGTCCTGCCAACAAGCGTTCCCTGGAAGCTCGCTGTCAGACATTTTATGCTTGGTCGAACTCACACTTCAAACCTTGAGGCATCGTTTGTGGACAGCTATGATCCAACTGTCATTTTCTTTTTTTTTCTGTTGGTTTTTGTGTGAATGCAAAGAGATCAGTGTGGTGATTGGTGATGAAAACCTTTCAAGCACTTTTGACGACTCAAGTGAGAAAGTTTAGGAGGCTGCTTATTTTAGTTTTATGCACTGTGGAGTGCCAGATCACAGCACAGTTTGACCACAATTTCTTGAGTCCAGTTGTCCTAACACTTTGGCATGAAATGTGTAATTAGTGTAATCACAGATATACTGACTGTCTTTGTTTTTTATCGTAAAACCAAGACACATAATGATATATGTGAACGTATGCAAAGAATGTCACTCATTTTTTTCTTTATCTATGGGATCCTGTGGTTAGGCTAATTGTGTTAAATTAGCCTGTTAAGTGGGCCTAAATATTTTTGAGCGCATAAGCGCATAAATAACTGCAATTAACAGCGTTGCATGAGAAATGTAAACACATTTAAAAGAAACCACCTAGCAAATATATAAATCAGGCAATGCATGCCCAGAAAAGCCAAATGAATGTGAATTAAAAGCATTGGTGTAAGCTAGCCATGACATAATAGAACATTCCATGTATTTTTAATGTCCGAACAACCACCTCTTACCGAATGAAGGCAAAGTGAGCATTTTTATATAAGAAAGTTATATAATTTCCTCAATTTTCAGAAATTAAAAAAAATCACATCAATCAAGAAAAAAATATTTCATGGTCATCCTTTTTTAGTGATCCCATCGCCCTTTTTTTTGAAAGTAAAGATTATATAATTCAAGTAATAATTCATGCATATGTTGTGTGGTTGCTGTAGTTATGACACAATACATTAGCATATTCTCATTTCCAGTACATTACCATGTACAGTAATACTGCCATTTTGTCAAAGCCTGTGGTATCACATGTTGGACTGGAGATATACACACTTCATATAGCACTGGTCCCATGACACACCAGTTTAAGACAGGTCACACTCCTAACTTGTCACATAAAGTTCTGGGTGGGATGGTGTTTCTGTGGTTGGCAGTGCTGCGTCACAGCAAGAAGCTTTTTCCAGGTTTTTCCAGGTTTCAAAGCCTTCTGGGTTGTGCATGTTCTGTCATACCAGTCAAATGCTAGCAGCTAGCTTGGTAAAGCAAAAGGTAGCTACAAAATAATTTATCGTTCAAATGTATTACATATTATTTTGAGAAATAGAAACGTTTGAGTAATTTTCTTACACAAAGTCAAACTATTGCTTTACCTCTTTGTAGTGTTTATGCTAAGCTTTAGCTAAGTACATGCTTGCCCCAATTTAAATTTACCATACCGACAGGCAGTGATACTAATCTTCTAACTTTTGCCAAGAAATCAAAAAGCAAATTTCTACATTTCTTTAAATGTTTGCCTAGTTTTGGATCCCACTGCAGTAAACAATACCACTGTGTATACGAGAAACAAGTCACAGCTTGAAGATGTTGCCTACCTCCTCCATTAAAGCCTCCAGCAGCTGGTGGTCTAAGTCCTTCCTTGGCCTAACCAGTCCACACATCATGTTGCCTCAGGTTAAGGGGGCACAAAAACTGAAAGGAGAATGTCCATTCCTGGCCATTAGCTGGCTTCATGCTAATCCAGGGATTACATTATCTACATTTACCCTACTTAAGGTTTCCCAGAATTCACAGAGTAGAAGGGCTAACAACAAAACAGCTCCCAGTCTTCTCTATCTCACGCATGAATCTTTAATGTGCCTGGGGTGAGAACACACATGATGTCCAGTCACGAGTGATTGCTGTAGTAGCTGATTTCTGTTGTAAAAGTCAAAATAAACCAGATGCCTTTGAGACTGGTCTCTCTAATCTGAGTAGAGCACTTTATTGTCTGTATTTCTGAATATGAGTCAGACATGTGTGGACCTGCTCTAATCTGTTTTAATTAAACTTAAGCTGAAGACTGATACTTACAGTGCATGCACCTTTTTCCTTGCTGATATCTAGCTTGTTACATTAAACTTTTCAAGATGAGTGTGTTTAATGTAACTAGTTACAAGCAGAGATGGGCAGTAACGCGTTACTGTAATCCGATTACTTTTTTCAAGTAACGAGTAAAGTAAGGGATTACTATTGCAAAAACGGTAATTACCGTTACTTTCCCGTAGGAACGCTGCGTTACTGCGTTACTAAAACCGTGATTTTTTTGCGAGAATGTCTCATGACAGTGATGTAAGTAAGTGCGACGTTCATGACAACAGCTGTGTGCAGATCAACAACATTTTTTTTTTAGAAAAAGTAGAATTGGGCTGAAAGATCTATTGCTTTATCACCTATTCAGGTTGTAAATCGTGTTTTTAAAAAGTAACTAAGTAACTAAGTAATTAATTACTTTTGAAAATAAGTAATCAGTAAAGTAACAGGATTACTTTTTTGGGGAAGTAATCAGTAATTAGTTACTGATTACTTTTTTCAAGTAACTTGACCAATACTGCTGAGGACCCCCACCCTATATACAGTATAAGGCCTTGTGTCTAGGGGCAGTGGGTGTCCTCATTTAGCTATGGCCTGGCCCCTAGACAGGTCGTAGCATAAGCTATTTATGTGAGCTCTTTAAGGATTTTATTTCTAGTGGCTTAACTGTTACACATACGAATTTTAGTAACCCTAAAATTACATACAGGTAATGTACATGGAACATAATGTTAAAGAAATACAAACTGAGGATTTAATATCACAGTCGCTGAGGGATGATAGTGTTATTACGCCAATTGGGAATTGACGTTATGACATTTTTTTTTTTTAGAAAAAGTAGAATTGGGCTGAAAGATCTATCGCTTTATCACCTATTCAGGTTGTAAATCGTGTTTTTAAAAAGTAACTAAGTAATTAATTACTTTTGAAAATAAGTAATCAGTAAAGTAACGGGATTACTTTTTGGGGGAAGTAATCAATAATTAGTTACTTATTACTTTTTTCAAGTAACTTGACCAACACTGGTTACAAGTGGCTGTTGGAGGTTGCTTACCAGTCACACCTGTCTAGACAGTGATCAGCGATCCCCTATTAACCCTCGTTTGCTATGAAAAATGTGTTTTCCCCAAACAATTGGGGAGTAGTTGCGGGAGGTTGCTTACTTTAGGTAAAGAGGTATGTGGTGCTGAAGTGAAAACGTACTTGACTGTCTTGGCTGCCAGCAGATTGCAGTGGTCACCCATTTGTATTAAATACCCATTTGTCTGCTCTCACTCACTACTTCCTAAGTAGAAACTGTGACGAGTAAGATGCAAACTGGAAACATTTTCTGTTCAAAGTGAAACTTAGAGCTTTTGAAATGATCTGCTTTCTACTACTTTTTCTCATTTACTATTTTTTTTCCAAGATTTTGTTGCTGTTAATCCTGATGATGGTAAAAAAACAAAAAAACAAAACAAAACAAAAACTTTGTCCTTGTTTTTTTCATGTAGCCAATATATTTTGATCCATGAGCACACATCAAATTTAATTTATTAGCAACAAGAGTCAATAGTGCTCTTATATAGGTTAGCATGTGTTTATATAGTTTAAGCCACATCCCTTAGGACAAAAACTGGGGAAATATTCATGGGGTGATTTCACACGGGGGAAATCACCAAAGTGTGATTGCTCCGGCCTGAGGCCTGTTATCAGGTACTTACAAAGCAATGTTTTCAACTAGAAAACGACAATGAAACAGACTGTACTGAAGAGACCTCCACACCCTTGAGCCACTCAAACACCTGGTGATGTCCGTCAAACAGTAGAGGGAAACAGGTTAATACTTAAGCCAGGAACTGTGGCTCCAGGCTAAGGATGAGGCTCTGCAAAAAGAAAAAAATTTAGGTTCAGCTGGGTAGACAATTCTCCGGAGATCTTTATTTTATTTATTTTTATCTGTGTTTATGTTTCACATTTGTTTTTAGGCACAGTACAATTTAAGGAGAAATTAGGGACCAATTTCATATCAATAATTATATGTAATTAATAGATTTCTCTTCTATATGTAATATTTTCAAATCAATGTTTTACGCTGAGAAAACTATAAAATAACATATACACAAATGGTGAGATGGTCTCATTGATCCACTGACCTCACCAGCTAAGAGCTAATGTTGACCCAGGGCAGGAGATCTATATGGACAGTGCTTATGTTAGTGTGGCAAAAAGGATGGGCAGTTAAATCTAAATATTTGCTTTTAGGTTTGACCAACAAAGAATAACCCAGAAACAGCCGATACAGAGGGCACAGCTGAATGCTACAATGCTGGATACTGGTTTTCCAAGCAAGGTGTGTCTGTGTTTGCAAGCTTTCCAAACAGAAACACAATGTCATACTAATAAACTGGCCACCAGTGTCACACATACCCAGAGCAGATTTCATACAGTGAAGGTTTTGAGGTTGCGCCAATCTTGTGGTAATTACATTTTGTGTGATCATGGAGCTCTTGTGTACTTCTAAATATGAAAAAGGATGGAAAATGCCTGCATTTCACTAGAAAATGCTCTGAGAAAATGTAAAAAATGAGTAAAATTCTTGTCTTGAATTATTCTGGCAGCCAACAAACTAAACTTAAATTTAATATAAATCTAATTAAGATTAAATATGAGACGTTGCTTTCAAAGAGAATAAATGTGATTGGAGTCTGGTAACTAAAGGAACAGCCTGATGATTACCAGAGACTATCTCAAGGTGTACAATACATTGGACGGACAGCATATTTGGCTCAGAATTGTAAATCCTTAGCCGACTGGATGTCCGTTCATGTTGCAAATGTATTCATGGATCAAATACTGTAGTTAAAGCAGGACCAGGTAAGCCAGCTGCCAGCAAGCTAAGGTCATTGTCCTCCTTTGTTATGCTAATTTGTGACAAAGAATAGGCAAAAATAGCTGCACTTGGCTGTCATTGCCATGTTCAATACCTGAAATTAAATTTTTATGTGTGTTTCATGTGCACGAATGTGTGTGTTTGTGTGTATGTACGCAGTTATGCATCATGACGCTCACATATTCATGCATGCATGCACAGGGTTGCCACCGACTATGAACATACATGATCCCCTGGAGGAAGACAATAATATTGGCATTAAACACCTCAAGATTTGGCTGGTTTTTAATATATCTTAAATTATGTCAGGAAAAACATTGGAACATCACACAAAAGCCAAAGCCAGTGTATAATGCTATCTCATAAAGCTACAGATCTCTTCCACAATATTGACTTAGGGAGCAGACAAACATATGTCAGCCCCTATAACATATGAAATACTTAACGTAACCAATTTCCACCTGTCAATCAACCTGGGAATAATGACAGGCGACTGGGAATCAATACGCCACAATTGAATTTTTCAACTCCCAAACATGCCTCATTCTGCACCATAAAAGACTGTCAAATGTCACGGTACCCTGAGCTGCGGGTGGAGACTAAAGATTTATTTTATTTCCACTGCTGCAGTCTATTAGCATCAACGTTTCTTTTACCATCGGGGAAAAAGGCAGGTCCAGACTTGGCTTGTTTTGATAGCGATTGCCCCAGGATGATGCCATGGGTATGTATGTGTGTGTGTGTGTGTGTGTGTAATAACTAATGAGTATGCACACAATTCAATTCACTTCAAAGTATCTTGTGATGCATATGTATAACCTGACAATGAAGGCAGGTTCATTAATCATTAAACATTTAATTTTTGGACAAAGCTTCATATTTTCCAAGCACATCAGTGCATTTTCTGAACAACATGGTCTTTTATTACCTCCTTATAGAACCGAATATTCCCATGACCTCTTTCTTGAATAACACATTGAGATTTTCTTTACTGTTAACCGCTACTGTAGGGGAAAATTACAGAGGGTGAAGCTACTGAGCATTGCGGTCTTTGTCTACCACCTCATTTACAATACAGTGCCCTCTGCCTCACATAATCAATTAAAAGACAGCAGGGCTGAAGAGGCACCCTACCAGTTACAGAAGTTTACATCAAAAGGGAGAGATGCTTTTGAAGACTTGCTTCATCCTTGAGAGCCTTCCTGGAGAATGCAAGGACAGATTTAGTCACTGATAGATGTGGTTCTGGCCTTCTTCAAGGTCTCATCTAAAACATATCGGATTGCACCGTTTGGCTATTTCACTGCTGAATATAACACTTGCCAGAAAAGCGCACACTTTAAAGAACACACCATTTAACTGAATTTTGAGAAGAATTACTTTACTATATTATTATACATAGAATGTGGCATAATACGCCACTTACCTCAGCCATACAGTCATACTTGCCGTGCATAGGTGGCTTAATGCAGTCATTTTGCTCTATGATATATTGGAGAAATGAAAATGAAAACCAGAGTCATCCTCAGCAAATGTTGGCCTTAGCATTGTCATCATTAGCTTATCTAAGTGAGCTAACGCTAATGTCTTACAACAGACCAAAGCTAACTGACGGAGAGGAAGGGGATGTCTTCAAATTAAGGGCCGTTTTACAGTGTGACAGCTGTGCCGGTAGTATTGATTACGAGACACTGTGAATGGGCCTGAATATCTTTTATGAAGTGAGGAATTCTGGCTTTGTGCGGCTGGCGCCAAATAGGAGTGGCTACAAGCCGGTCTATGTGGCTCACTTGCTGCTAGGGAGATATTGGAGTGTCATGCTCACATCGGTGTGCCAACAGACGCCATTATTTGATATGCAGTCAGCAATAAAATGGTCCATTTTGACTGCAACCAGATATATTGTTAATGGCCGGCTCTTTAAATGTCAACATGTGCTGAGAGTTTTCACAGGAGTTTGTTAGAGTTCTTTATGTCGGGAAATTAATAACTCAGTAAAATGAAAGGGACTTGACACATTAAGGCTGTAAATCATGCATCTGGGCAGCTGCAAGAGTGAAGCTGAAAAATGATGATTTAAGAGGAGGCGCACTGGAAAAAGTGTTCATATTCAGCAGTCAGTCTGTCTCTGTGCTCAAATCTGTAAGAGATGCATATGAAAAGTCAATATCAAGGATTGTTTTAAATAAAATTTTGGTAAGTAGCTGTTATTTTTCCAGTTTGATTCTATTAGTGCATGAATATACAGCATTTGATGAGCATTTTGATGTTGAAAACTGGAAAAAGAGCAAATGTCCCATACCGCTTTTCCTGCACCTCAAATCGTTTTTTCATTACGACATTAATTATTTCTGACTGTTAGATAATCTTTCTATTTGAATAACAGCGGCATCACGCTGACGCCACATTTCCATATCTCAGCAATTAACTTTGTGAATGCAGCCTCATTATCATTTATGTGTCTTAAATTTATATATCTTACAAAACATTGGAAATAAGAATAGAATGTAAGTTCTATTTAAGAGTAGTTTTGACTTATAATCTTGATGGTCAGAGGGTTACGAGTTATTTCTTGCAGTGGGTAATCTCTGTTCCCAGAGACCCTTACAGTCATTTTAACAGGTGGCCAGAAGCTGATTTTGGAGAGATGACAAAAATTGAGAGCTTGGGAGCACAGGTGTAGAAGTAATCTAATCCGTACAGAATATAAGATATTTTTTTATAAGACAGTATTAGGGCGAAAACATGTCCAGCACTCGTTTACAATGTATGAGAAAGTATGTTTTAGCGGTAATAAATCAACCGCATCTTTTGGAGTTACTCAGTATGTGTGTGTGTGAGCCGATGGGCGGATGTGTTTACTAGTGTCTCAGTGTGTGTGCGCCAGTGTTGATGACACAATAGCATGGCTGGCGTCTGGCTCAAGCGGAGTTATGCAGAAGTTGTTGGTTGTTTTGCTGATCCCTCTCTGTCAGTGTCACACGAAGCGTCATCAATCATCAGACACTGGGGGAGCAGACCACCCTTCAGTCTCTGTGTTGGCTCAAAAGACTTAACGAGCCCCGATCAGTATGGGAGGATTATTATACACAATTCGAATGATGTCAGTCCTAAAAAAAAACAACCAAAGATGAGAACCACTACCTCATAACAGAAGAAATAGTAGTGGGATAGCATTAATGTCGTGTTTGTACGAGACATTCAGTTTATATGTGCTGGAATATTTGCATTTTTTTTTCTTTTTTGGGGTTTGTTTATTTTTTGTAAGTAATTTAACTCACAGTCAAACTAACAGCTTATAGTGACACATTTAGAGGATGTTTTAGTTGAGCATATTAGCTCGCTGAGCTTTGCTAATCACCATAACTCCATCCAAGACTGAAATTAATATTCTCAGTTATGCAAAATGGAGGAAAAATATTGTCATCATTTTGGTCTAATGGTGGCATTAAATGAAAAGTTGTGGTTCAACAAAAAAAAAAAAACCATATAATTTGTCAGCTCTTGATGTTTGCTTATTTGAAAATCATTGCTATTGCAGTGATTTAACCATTTACAGTAAACATCTGTTTTGTGTTATGACACAGTGAGGAAACCACACTGAACGCTCGCTGTTTAATCAATAGTTGGGTTTGCAAAAAAATAAAAAATAATCTACTGGGAAAGTGTGGGGAGAGTCAAACTGTTCACATGACCTGAGCCTGTCAGCCTGTCTGTACTGTACCAGGTGTACTGACAGCTATTGGCTTTGACATTTGTTATCTGTTAAAAAAACATCTGCTTTCAATATTCACTCTTAGAAGTAGACTCATAGTTGGGGGTAGAGAGAGGTCGAGGGGTAGAATTTGGTTTACCCGACAGACTCTTTTACCAATTCAGATAAAGCAACTCTTTTTTGGAATGGCTTATGTCATAATTTTGTCTTCACCGCAAGTGTCTTCCTCCCAAAATGCATTTTTCATAGCCATGTTTACAGAGAAACCACACCAGTGCATTGCTGTGAAATGAGTCGTCACATCAGCCGTGCCTGACGGGGAAGCTCTCCTCCCCTCGGCACACGAGGAGCAGAGTTCTCTTTGGTCTCTGCCACTGTAGTGGAGACTGTTGACAGAAGTAGAGACAGGCAAACATATGTTCCCTCCAAAATACAGGAGGGGACGGCTATTATCTCTGCAGTGTATCGCCACCCCTTGCTGTTGTTTGAGGAGGAGTTTTTTCGTGGTCTCCTCCGGGTCCCAGCTGAAACTGTCACAGACAATTGAAACCACGTTCCTCTGGTGCATACACGCATTTGCACAGGACACACACACATTTTTACACATGCTATACACGTAGAAAGACAGCAACGAGTTACGTGTCAGATAATTAGTCTAAGTGACTTAACCGGTGCACCGGAATGAAGGTTATTTGAAATTCATATTATTTCAAAATCAAGTGAAAGTGTCATATACACGTTGAATTATCTAAATGGTAAGCACTATTAATCCCCAAAAATGGTTTCCATAATGAAACAGGTAAATTCATCTGTAATCTGTAAAGGTAATCTGCAGATGTTCACCCACCCCCCCCCCCCCTTGAAGCTATTCCACAAATTCTCACTGCAATGAATGATGCACACATGAACGCAGAGGGGGCCTGTTACCACAAAATGACAAACTAAATATTTGGGGATGGTGATATCATTCTGCTAGGCCTCATTACCATAGACTGAAGCACAAATGTAGTTTCAAAGACTCCAAATCCCATCTCATTTGATCTGCCAATATGCAGAGTCTGTCCTCCAACTGCCACAGCCATGCCAAAGCAATTTGTTTCTTATATTGCTTTTGGAAGCCAATATGTTTTAATTAGGCGAATACATAAGCGAAAACAACACCATAAATAATCATCTTTCTTCACCCATGACAATGGCATTTCATCAGATCTTTGTTTTCAGTCAAGGCATACATACTTTATTTAAAAAAGCAAGGGAAAAAAATATAGTTTTTTTTTAAATATAGAGCGCAAAATGTCTCCTCAAGCTGTTATGGCATGAGAATTGTATAATATCAACTAGTCTGATGCAATAGAAAATATAAGTGAATATACGTTGAGACTAAAAGTACAAATACTTTGAACTTTTTATGTTAAAATTTCCTGTTTATTGCCGTTACCATGAAACTCTTTTCCCATACAAACAGTGCAGACACACTCCCATGCAGGTTAGATGTTGTTTTTATGGCGTGTTAATAATGCCAGCTATCCTTGTCTGCGATCCTACAGATTAAGTGAACTTGTAATGTATTTGTCCATGGATTATCTGGTGCCATTGTTTCAGGGAGAGTTTAACAGGATGTGGAGCAGTAGTACTGTAATTCTAGAAATGTACATTTTAAAGAGGCAACGAGAAAGTATGACCACATTTAACAGATATGTGATATCGGTGTAAAATTTATAACAGATCATTTTTTAGAGAAGCCATGGTGCTAAAGTGAAGGCCCAAACGCATCCAGTCATTGCTTAGGAGGTTTCAGCAGTGCCTCTGACTGAAGTGAAAAGACTAAACCTGCGTACCCAAGTGCAGAAAATGCATATGGGGATGAGCAAAGCATGACAAAATTCACTGATGAACTTTATGAAACTATCATAGGCCTAGTAATAAAACATGAGGGTGCTCACTGACATATACTGACTATATTAACATACACTTATTGGCAGCTGTACTTTGCTTGTACTGGGTTGGGCCAATTGATGCCTTTAAAACTGCCTTTATTCCACATGGTCAGGGGTGTCATTTCCAGGGGGGTTTAGGGGGTTATGCCCCCCCCCCCCCCAATAATCAGTCCCTGCCAATCAGGGTTTTAATAGTTTTGCAATTTTCATTAGTTTTTATTTTTATTTAGTTTTGACTTCAGATTTTCAATTTTATATCAGTTTTAATTAGTTTTTACCAATTGTTTGCTAGTTTAGTTTAGTTTTTATTTTTTTGAAAATCCTTAGTTTCAGTTTAGTTTTGATTAGTTTCAGTTATAGTTTTAGTCGTGTTTGCAATAATTAAGTGTAACAAAATCCCAGTTTCATCATATCAGTCATTCTCTTCTGCTCATCCTTGGGTATGTTGCTATTCCAGCTACCATACTGCACCCTGGACAGGTCGCCTGTCTGTCGCAGGGCTAACACGCAGAGACAGACAACTCACATTCCCACCTATGGGTTCTTTAAATAAATAAATAAAGGCAGATGAACAACCATTGATACCAGGCAACTATAAAATGTATATCTTGTCCCCAATGACACTATTAACTCTCGCAGCACCGGGTGTTCGTAATTTTGGTTCAAGTGAATTGATAAACTTTTTGAAGGTAACTGACTCACACAGTTGTGTAGATATCCCCGTCCTGTTGTCTCGGGATGCATCACGCTGCCTTGCCTGGGGTTAGCTTCTGTTTTCTGGGGATGAGGGTTGAGTGTGCTCCCTTACCTTCTCAAGGTAAGCTAGGTTAGCCTTCTTGTGTGAGCTTTTCAAGTGCACTTTAAGGTTTGTGGGATTTTTTTCCCTTTAGAAATGTTCCTCATAATTTGTCTGTTTCCACTACAAGACACTTGCTTTATCCAAAACACAATCTTCAAAGTAATCCCAAATTGGACTCTGGCGCTTTCTTCCGACTTTTCCTGACACGATTCTGCGCGTGGACGGAGCAGCAACACAGACGACTCGACTAACGTGCTGCCACCTGCTGGCATAATTAGACACAGCATGAAAAAAATCTGGAAACTAAACTTAATTTTCACCCTTGACTATTGTATGACACGCACACATCAACGAAAACTAAACACATTTTTGCTATAAATTCAGTTAATTTTAGTTAGTTTTGTGAACACTCATTCCAGTTTTAGTTAGTTTTCCTTTTTTTGTTTTTATTTTTATTTCCGTTAACGAAAATGTTTTTTCACTTCTAGTTTTCGTTATTTCGTTAGTTTTCGTTAACGATAATAACCTTGCTGCCAATATAACCCCCCCCCCCCCCCCCCCCATAAAATTATGAGTTATCTTGCATAAATAGGCTGTTGATTTTCTTTAGTCATTTCAGTTAGTTTAATCATCTGGGAATTTATCAGATGATTAAACATGACACACAACACAAAGTTGCGCCCATGCACATGGTATAGATTCAATAAGGTATTTGAAACATTCCTCTTGAAGCTTTGGTGCACTGACATGATAGCAGCAGCTGCTAATTTTGTCAGCTGTACCTCCATGAATCTCCCATTTCACTACATCCCAAAGGTGCTCTGTTAGACTGTGATCTGGTGACTGTGGAGGCCATTTGAGTACTGTGAACATGTCATGTTCAAGAAACCAGAAACCAGCATGTTATCCTGGACGAAGAACTCATTGGAAGATGGGTACACAGTGGTCAAAAAGGAATGGACATGATCAGGAGCAATACTCGAGTAGGCTGTGATGATTAAAGGATAGTCTCTTGATACAAAGGGGCCTAAAATGTGGCAACATCCCCCAAACCATTTCATTCTTTCATGTTATTCAAAATTCTGACCCTAACATCGGATTGTCACGGCAGAAAAGTAATCCATGTCTCTTGATGAACATCAAGCCAGGTGTATCCAGGTAAGTAAAATTTACATTTCAAGCCTAATGACAGCTCAATACTCAATATGCTAAACAAAAAGTCAAGCCGTCCACTTCCTGTGACTCCACTATAAACTAAGAGCAGAACTTTGAAACATTTTATTTGCTGGCTTCTTGTAACTAGTTTCTTTGTTATCACCATCTAACTCAGACAAGTTGGGAGCCCTACAGATTTCTGACTGATTTTTTCCCCCCCTACTAGATGACTAGGCCTCCACATTTCCATACATAGAGTGCAGTTTCATCGTGAATTCACTTTGAAAGCTAAAACAAGTATTTCTTTTTTGGTTATGAGTCAGCTTGGGTAAATGGATTTTCCATCTTACTCTTCATAAAGAGGGAGTATCTTTCCTCCACTCCCTGTGATGTCAAAGTACAGTCAGTCATAGAGAGTGAGAGCTCTGTTGGCACCCACTGAACAGACAGTGTCACCCCAAACCCAAAGGGATTACATGTGTGTGTCCTCTTTGTTCAGAGACATCCAGCGGCATCTGGCAATAGTCAGTCCCCCTTGTGCTCCTTTATGGAGACAAGTGTGTTGTACGATCAGGTTTCTCAAGCTTCATTTATTAAATTAAGTAATGCATCACTGTTATTTGACAAGAAGTTTTTTCTTTTCTTTCTTTTTTTTGAGCTCAGGCTGGGAAGACATGAAACTTTTCATATTTTGAGAAAGCGAAAAGGGAGGGAGAAAGATGTAGGGGTGTGAGAGAGGCAGAGAAAGAAGGAACTGAGAGAGAGGGATGTGGAGAAAAAGGGAGATAATGATGGAGTGAGAGGAAAAAGAGGGAAAGAGACAGAGACAGGAAAAGGGAGGGGACTGAAGGGCCTCTTGCTCTTCTTCTCCTCCCTCAGTATCACCTCAGAGGGAGAAAACAACCTTTTGCCAGGTCGTTTCTCATCATTTGTTCGATTTGTGCTGATCCCACTTTATTTTCATTAAAAAATAACATGTAGGACGTTTTCCAGGTTTTACAATACCTGCCCTCCCCTTTTCTGTTGTGGAGCATGAATTTTCATTAAAGCTACAGTATCAAAGTTTCTTCTTGAAAAAAAGAAAAATAGATACATTACATTAAAAGGTGGTTACAGACACAGAATCTGTGTTTCTAAGAAGAAGAGATCTTGCTCTCCTCATCCTTAAGTTGTTTTTAAATTTAAGCTTTTATAAAACAGTTTTAAATAATTAGATGACAATTTTATTCATTAAGTCTCTTGCTTTGTTTATAGCATGGCTTTGGCTGCTAATATGTGATTATGAGTCTCATCAAAACCACACAGAATATTTGTTGTTCTTTCTAAGAATTTATTTATAAATGATATATTTATCATTTACTAGTTTTGTTTATTTTTATTACTTTTAGCATGAAGAGGAAGCATAAAAGAAAACCACACTGTCTGGGAATAAACAGCCACAGTGATTTTTTTGTTCCTGATGTAAGAAACTTTGTTATAAACCACAACGCACTATACTGCCTTTAACACTGTCAAACCTATTTTCGACCCCAGGAATCATACGTGTGATGTCTCTGTCCAAATCACATTGTATAATGTGAATGTTTCAATGAACTAAGGTTATGGGGAAACATAATAAGACAACATTCGAGTAGTCTGATGGTACTTCTGGCAAAAATGGTACAAGCACCTTAAACAAATGCAGAATAACAGAAAAAAGCAAAGGCGAGCTAATGAAAACAAGAGCTGATCACATTATGGGCATGAAGGCTGCTAAGTCTCTCTAGTCTCAGTTCCCACAGTCTGTCCTCAAGACAAATCTGTGTAGTTGTGGTTGCAGTCTGCACATGCAGTGCTGTGCAAAACTTTTAAACTATCCCCAATTTATTAATATTTTGCTTCCAAGAAGCTAAATTGTTTTTCTTTTTCTTTCTTTCTTTTTTGTTAAGTGGTCTAGGACAACAGCTATGCCAGCTTTCTAAAGTTTTTCTTTGGACATTGGCTGGTTTATCAGTAATTTTCAGTCCACTCTTTGTACCTGACCGTTTTCAGACTTATTTTGTGTGTTTAATACTGACCTGTTGGATGAATCATACAAGTTCAAAGAATTCACCCGAAGACATGTGTATGACCCCCTCATCAGAAATGGTCTCTTAATGAAAGGTGGCTCTCACAGAGAATTTATTAACTGAGGAAACAGAGAGAAAAGACTGATGTAAACAGAACTGCACAAAAACTGGACTGAAAATCAGTGGAAAGTTCTTACTGACTAAAAAACAAATTGCACTGTTTTCAAGTATTTGTCAGACAGAGGAGAGAAGTAAAACAGTGAGTGTCTACAACCATCTATAAAACATGGAGAGGCCTCTGTCGTTGTTTAAGGCTGCATTTCAAGCAAAGGATGTGCTACAAGTCACAGAATTATGAACAAAAAAATCATTATTATTAATTATTAATTAATATTCTTGACAGAAGACAAAGCAAAAGGCAGCCAAGAGCCAAAGAAGATCTTTGAAGTTTCTTCAGAAATCCTGGAAAACTATTCCTGAAGACTGCTCAAATGTTAATGACTACTTGAAGGTTAAATGTAAGATCAAAACCTATTAACACAGTTGTGTGTGGTGTCCCACTGGTCTGTGTCAGCTCTGTACAGCCCTTGGACATGTCCAGTAATATATAGTAGTGTTGGCATTCACTCAAGGGAAGTGAAAAAATTCTGCTGTCCTATCTTCCATCCATCCATCCATCCATTCGCTTCCGCTTCTCCTTTTCAGGGTCGCGGGGGATGCCGGAGTCTATCCCAGCTGTCATAGGGCGAGAGGCGGGGTACACCCTGGACAGGTCGCCAGTCTGTCGCAGGGCCTGTCCTATCTTTTCAGAATTAAATATGACTTGTATGTCAAATATGTCCCGCACATTCTGCAGGTGTAAACTCATCATACAGATTCACAAGTTTGTCAAGCAAAAAAAGAATTTAAATTTAGAAACTTTTAGTGATGTTTGCGACACGTAAATGTAAACTAGCTCAGTCTCTGGAGTTAGTACTAATCACACGATGTAAAGGAAGCACATGTGTTCTTACATCATCGTTGTTTACCTACATAGGTCCTCTCTTTGCTTATATAAAGGCACATAGAGCAGTCTCATATTTTCCAGCAGGCTGCTTCTGCGGTGGCTGCCGCAGCAACATCCCATTAGTTTGCCTTTATTCTTATTCCCATCAGGTCTTTTGACTGCGGATGAGTATAAGAGGGAGGCCAAAAGGTCACTGGTGACTAATTTTCTGAGCACTCACAGATTGTGTAAGTAATGGAGCACTTATTGCATTCGCTCCCCCATCACTGCAAACAAGCCCCAAAAAATCCATACAAATTCCCACACGCAAGCTAGCGCCTGGGGAAAGGAGAAGTGGCCCATCTTTAAAATATAGTGAGAGGCATGGAATAGGCCTAATGTGCAATTTAAAATCAATATCTTTAAAAAAAATGCCCATCCTACCTACGACAGCATCATCTAAATATCAATAGGGCCTCTTGGTGCTTCACACACAGCTGGGTGTGAGAAGAGACAGATCCGAGGTGCTCTGACCAAGGATTTTACACTGAGGAATCGGGTTCTCACTGCCTCTCTTTCAATTTTAATACGGTTCCATACTTTGTGCATGAGGTTTAATAAAGTAGCAGAGTGTCTGTCAAGCCAGGTGTATCTTCAATCCTTTCATATTCCAAGTAAATCCCAAAGAAAGGTGTTGAGGATACCAGCAGAAGAAGGCAGACACTAAGAGAGGGAACTAGGGGGGTTGATCATATTTTTTCCCCTCTCATATGGCCACAATGGTATATTCTTTTCACCCTTGCGTTCTCGTGAATTTCAAACAAGAATAGTGTAGTTTCTATGGCTTAGTTTTCTCTTTCAAATCCATGTTTTGCCAAATATATCAACTATATTATTACTCAGAAATTAAATTGACAGTGTCTTTGACAGGAGTCAGATTACATAAATGTATTTATCATCATATTTATTTAATATCATTTACAACAACAAAAAGACATTTATGATGTCACCATATATCCTTTTATATGTGCTTATTACACCTAGACCTGCCTCATTCAGAGACAGAGGAACAATAAAGCATCACTTTAAAAATAGCAACATTTGGTGTATGTGTGAGATGAGTGAATATTTCCATTTCCAGTTCATTTAGTTAAGTACTGGAAAATGTGCTATTTCTAAAAGGTAATGAATGTCTCTATCTCTGCCATATCTTGTGTTTGCTCATCTCTTCCCATCTGGATTCTATTATGGATGGGATTCCTATGATAAGGCCCGCAGGAGTGGAGAGCGAGAGAGAGGAAGAAAAGGAGTCAGGAATGAGTTGGCGCACACTGATGCATGATGGGATGGGGGTCAGGATGCAACATTTCATTTCATGGAAGTAAATTATACACAAAAGACAAAAAGGGATTGTTTTTAATACACAAACAAGCGCATCTGCAACTTTCGGCTGAACCACACTGCTGATGTGGAGTTTCCTGCTGGATACTGTAGAGACATCAGTGCTCATTAGAGGTAGATGGTTTTTGCCAACCAGAGGACAACCAGTGAGAAGTGAGAGGTCTGGTTGTTACTTATTTTGCTTTGTTTGTTTGTTTTTGTTTACTTGTTGTCAGCAAACTTTCATTGTTTTTTTAAAAAAAGCAATTTTTTTAGCCATTTTGGATTTTTATGATGTTTCACATTCTCTCTGTGCAACATCAGATGAAGGCAAAAATATCTACTTAATATTATATCAATCTTTTTTATGTGAATATGTGAAACATTTACTCAGATTTGCATATTTTCTTTCTTGACTAAAAGCAAATAATTAATGAAAACTCACCTTTGACTTGATTTCATGATGTGAAGAAAGCTGAAGAGGGCCAGATAATTATCTCTTTACAGGTCAGTAGAACTTTTATTTACCTTGATCCATCCTGTGGGATCATCAAACATGCATCAGATGTAAAGCTGTCTCATTTATAAAGCATTAAGTTCAGAGGAAGCTGTAATAGTGACCCCTGGATGACCCAGGCCACACCGGTCAAGTGCAAACACGGATTAGCGTTCTGGTTTTAACAGGGAAGTGAAATGTAGAACGAGAGCAGATCTCACTTCTGAAAGCGGAAAGCGGTATTAATGATAATGATTTTTATGTCTGTCCTTGATTTTTATATCAACAGTGCACGAAATAAAATAAAATGGAATACAACAGGATGTTTTATTTAGCAAATCACATTAGAATAAAAACATCTCCGTGCACTCAATTACTTTTAATATTTTACACATTCTCAGTCATTTAGATCTGAGCACAATATCGCTGTGTGTTCTTCCCCTCTTAGCGTGACAATGTTTGGCCCCTGGCCACCAAAATGTTTTATTTAATAATGTGGGAATTTTCTACTGTTTTGCTTTCATTACAGTGTAGGAGGCTAAAGCCGAAAACAGAAACAGAAAGCCAGTTGCTTTAAAGCCTGAACTTTACCGCTCAACAACTGTCAAATGCAATATGAGCATCTGCATTCAAAGGGGAGGTTTTTTTTATTATTATTTTAACAGGATGTCTCCTTAATGCAGCAATATTCTTTTTTTGCTCTATTAAAAAGTGTATTCTTTGAAAGTCTCCAACTCTACTGGTGAACATCCACTGAAACCAGGGCCAGTGCTAGCTCAGGGTCTGGGGATTTAGGCCATAAGGAGTTGCAGCCAAAGGCTGCAGGGGAGTATTTTCAAGGTTGGGATGAAAAGTACATCTTCAGCTTGGGAGTCACAGGGACACATGGAAAGGAAGAGGGAGGGAGGGGTTGTGAGGGGAAATTTATTCCTGTTCTCTTGCTTCTGGGCCAGTCCACAGGCCCATGTATCAAAAAGACCACCTCGTTTGAGGTGAGGCATGTGGGCCAATCCATGGTAGCATACACAACATGACAAATACGAAGGCAAGTTTAAAACATTGGGACACTAAAACAGTAATGGACATTTTGGAGGCAGTGTGTATTTCACAGTGTTTTTCCAGTAATTTCACTTTTGACATGCAGTCAACATTGCAACATATAAAAGAGGTGAAGTGGAAATCCACATCATTTGTTTTTTCCAAAATATTATTCACCAATACTTAAAATAGGGTTTATTTTAAAATCGCTCAAAGCTAATTTTGTAAGACTTCCACAAATACACCAATCGGTTATTAACGCCTGGCAAGTTTTCCACGAAAGCATTAAACAGCAACCAGTAAATCAAGAAAGCACAAAGGACACTAACTGGCACATGATGCGTTCTGGGTGGGGCCACTGCCAGCCACGCTGCTGTTTTTGCTTCAGTGACGAAAGATCAACATTTGTCTCACGGTAGCGGATCACTGAGAAATTGAGTCTGTTTCATCTGGGAGTCAAATTTCGCTGTCTTTCTGTTCGTTGCTCCGAGCCTGGATCCTGGAGCAGATGTGCCTCTGAGGCATGGGCCATCAGGTTGAAGGGTGCAAGCCAAGCTGACTTGGTGTTAGGGTTAAATTTAGAGGTTGAAGGTCAGATGAAGGTCAGGGTTATGGCCAGGTTGGGGTCACGGTGAGGTCAAAGTATGCTACTCCCTTAGGGTAGCATTTAAGTGGTCAGGGTTTACCTCTGTGTCCAGTTAGAGATATAATCTAACACACAGCAACTAGAAATAAGGTTTTGCGCGCCTGAAAACACAAGAATACATTTATATACATTTATATACTTTTTTAAAACTGCTATTTTTAAAATAATAATAATGATAATATCTTATACCAGTTGTTTCTGATGTTTCCTACTCTGGTTACTTCATACATGTTTGCAGGAGCTACAGATTGCTGGGTAACCTTACACCGCTGAAAGATGGAAAAATGAGGGACACGGGATGTGTCTGTGCACATGTGTCATGCTGGGGGGCATAGACAGTGCGTCATATCAGAAAGCTTCCCTGCCATGTACCCTTACCACAGGATAGTACGGCTCCCAAAACCAAAATTGTACTTCCCAGAGATGAGGCAAAGACAGCTAAGACTCGCGCAGTCCGAATGAGGAACAGTCCAAAACACTGTTGGGCATGTGAGAATGGCTGTGACACTAAGTAGTGTTTATCGTGTTTCACGTGTGCCCGCGCCAGACAAATCCATTTAGTTCTTTCCCGAGCAGAAAGACTGCCAACAATATGTGACAGATCATAGCAAAAGTAAAAATTTTTGATGAATTTTAAGTAGAATCTAAGATATATAATAAAGTGAGAAAATCTGAGTTTGTTGCTATGATTACTGCAGGTAACACTAAAAGGAAGCTGCTGTTTATTGAAATGCAAAATGGCTTGTAAAAGGTTAAGGAAAGGCCTCAACTGCAGTTTCAAAGGATGCAAAGAAACAAAGGAGAAAAATATTCCACCAATTCATTATCTGCGTTTCATACCATCTCTCTGTTGTATTAGGAAATCCAACCAGGGGCGTTCTCAGGCTTTGGAAGGCTTAAGATCTCATAAAATGAACTGTCACCTGCTTAGTTATTGGGTGCTTACAAATAACCAAGATGCATAACTTGAGGAAGTACTAGTCCCCTAAACCCTTTCCAGCAGGAAGAATATAAGCTCCTTTCAATGCATTATTAATATTTTGCCTAAACTCAGTCTGGACTGAACAGCAAGCTGGATTAGCCAAAGGAATTTAATATAAAATTCATGCTTTCTCTCTTTTTCTCCCTCACAGATATATGCAGTCTGTTGTTAGTTAGAAAGCCGCGGCATTCCTCCGTGCACTGACAGACTCAACATATGAAAGTGAGGGTGGGAGCAGAAAGTGTGTGGCCCTGCTGACTGCCATGTGTTGTCATTTAAAACGATATTTTCTGAAGTTAATGACTTACACAGGCTTATAGGCATAAATGGACAGTCTCTGGTGTTAATTTAATTGGATGAGTGGGTCCCATATAAAGGTCATTATGTCTGGTTTGTGTTTAACTTGTGTTTAATTCAAGGCAGCGAGTGAAGAGAAGCGGTATTGATTAAATGACAGCTTAACAACTAGTTGTTTAATAAATAGGCCTCGTCTATTGGACTAGAGGAGCCAAAAAGAAGAAAAAAAAGATGGTTTGAACTAAGTGTCTGGGCTGACAATCTGTGGAGATAAAGGAGTCGAGTGGGACAAAATGGATGCTGCAACACTCCCACCCCACCTTGTGCCTCACTGTCTGACAAATTTATGTTAACAAGCAAATTAGCCACAGCGGGGCAGCGAGGACCAATCGATAGCCACAATAAAAAAGTTGGTGCTGACCATGTACAGTCTGCAGAGCAAACTGCCCGGCCCCTTGGTCCCTGAGGCCAGGCCAACAATAACCTACAACTGAGCGAGACACAAAAGGTATCGACACACAGAGCGCTTCAATTTCCCCAGACAGTGGGGCCCTGTCACATCAAACTGGCTATTAGTCACAAATTCTGCCTGCCACCGATCCATCCCCCATTCTCCAGGGGGACCTTGTCAACTTGAAAGTTGTGCCGCTGGCAAAAGGACATCTGGTTCCACTGTAGTGTGTGTTGAATACCAGAGGCCAGGAGCTGCCTGCCTGATAAAGGAGAACAAACAGGGCCACTTTAGACTTGTCAAGCCTTGTTAGAGGCAGCAAATGACAAAAGAAGGAAATACATAAAGAGCAACACGCTGTTTTTATGCTTTCTTATTATAGCAAATTGAGGTCTTGTGGTTATATATATATATATATATATATATATATATATATATATATATATATATATATATATATTTCCTGTACAATCAAAACTACATTTCACTGTATTCTATTCACTCACCTGCATTTTTACATTTTTGTGTCACTTTTGTCTGGCCACTCTCTGCATTGCTAGTAAATTATTTCTGTGCTTCTCGAGTACTCAACAGCCCTTCCCATGCCTGTAGGTCTTAGCACAAAGCATTCTTTACTTGTGACACTTCTGGCCCACCTCGAAGTGTCCAATCTGACATGGCTGTCAGTGGCGTGCGTGTAGCCTTGTAAATTTCAATCAGCGTCCCACAGCGGGGTGCCAAGGTTTGACTTCATTTCCCTCCACACTAAACAGGTGGTAACAGACCGGTCATCGCTCAGCTTTGTCTGAGCAATGCGTCCCCCCCCCACACCCCCACCCCACCCCACCATTACTGCTCTATTAATTGCCCCCAGTGTTCATGACAAGCTGAGGCTGGGCCTCCCCTGTTAATGTTTAATGTGGCGACTCCTCAAATCAATGCGTGTTTAAACACGACACGCCATGCCAGCAAACGACTGCTGGATTGTGCCACCGAATAGTTAAATTAAGAAGTGCCACATCACTCTCGCTGTGAAGTGGCAATTGGAGAAGGTGGGAAATATCATTTGGTTAATTGACTCAGACAGGGGAGTAAATTTGAAGCCTTTCAGCTGAGCTATTTAAACTATCATTAATGTTAATTGTAGGAGAAAGAGAGCAGATGCTTAGTCTTTACTTGACCCTTAAAATCCCTTGATTACTGTAAAGAGACGAGCTAAACAAAAACAAATCTTCTTTTTTTTCTAAACGTACATTGAAATTTTGCCTCTTTTTAACACTTGAAACCTACATTTATAAGCAGCATTTATAAGCAGCAAAAATAAGCCTTTAAGGAAACTATTAAAGGAGGCTCATTTAATTAAATTCTGACAACCCATAGAACATGCACATGTTCTAAAGCAGGATATTTTAAAGGAGATTTATGATTCTATTGCATTTGCCTCTTGATCGAGGTGGTATCATCTGGGAATGGATCTGGAATACAGATGAGATCGGGCAATGGCTCAAAAAAAGAGGAGAGATCAATTTTAGAGGCAAGGGTTTGGCACATTTAATGAATTCATGCTCCCTCAACCCTCCCTCTGCTTCTCCCTCACCCTTTTCTCTGTAAGGATGAAAAAGATGAAAAGAAAAACCCTCACATAGTGACCGTTAGGGAGGTGCTCTGCAGGCAATCAATCATCAATCAGTCGCTGAAAGTGCTTGTCCTGCCATTGGAGGATGTTCTTCATTACTTACAGACTTTCAGTGTGGCAATGGATGTGAGGATGAAGGCAAGTGTGTGTGTGTGTGTGTGTGTGTGTGGTAATTATTCATGGCCTTCAGCTCTCACTTTTGCAGCTTTTTAGAAACAAGTTAAAACCGGAGATATTGTTGTTAGTGTCCACAGATGATCAGAATATCATCAGATTTCTATTTCTGTTCTTTTCAAATGCATCTACGCGCACACACACACACACACACTTATCATCTTCATGAATTTGGAGTCTTCTGTGGACCCAGTGGGCTTTGGATGATCCCAGAGGTTGATATTAGCTCCCATGATAGGCATCAGAGAATAACCCATCTTAGAATGTGTTCAGATTCACCAACCTTAACTCTTTTAAAAGCCACAAAAAGCACACTGGACTGGACTGGAGTTTTTTCAAAACTAAAAATATGCTCACAGCGTGATATTGCTTCAGAAACACAGCTGGAGTCGAGTATGAGCTAATTTTTGGAGGCCATGAATTAAAACTGCAACGAAGTAACCCTTTTTATGAAAATAAGTGAAATTACAGTGAATATATTAAAAAAATATGCAGTCCATACAAAGTAACAGCCACCAGATGACAAATTCCCACTGCAACAACTGCAGATAGAGAGAATAGAAATATTCAGCCCTATCCCACAGCAGATATCCCACAACTTATTAGATGCGTTGCTGGAATACCCTATTAGGAATGAAGAAGGGAGGTAGAAGGGAAAGGGGGCTTTACTTTAAATTGAGGAAGTGCCAACGCACATTTATTGGCTCTAATGTGGTACAGGCGACCCCCGTCACAATACCGGAGCTCCGTGGGCTGGTGCTGCCACGGTGAGGGAACATAATAACCTTTTTAAGGGTGCAGCATGCTGCCGACTCACAGAATAAAGACTTCACAGTCAGCGCCTGGCGAGAAAACGGAGGGCCTCGCCCCAGATGAACATAATCTTTTGTTATTATGCTGTTAATACGTTTTCGTTCCACACACTGATCTCAAACAAACCCACCCCCAGTGCCCCACAACCGCCGCCTGAAAAAAGGGATTTATTTCTATGTTCCTCTAACCTTGTGAACAGAGCTGCAAAGACCCTAAGAAAAAAATTGTTAATTATTTCCACATACAGTAATTAAAAATGTACATGGCGGATCTGTTTTTTCATCGCCGCTATTTACAGATGTTAAAGCTGCAGAATTTAATAATTGTGTGTGTCTTACTGTGGAAAACACAGCCACTGGCCATTATAATCAATGAGCCACATCCTCAAATCAGCCTCCCACAATCCCTTTCACCCAGGGTGCTGACACCAAATGTTTTTGTAGTTTTGTGTTGCTGCTCTGCGTGGCAGCCAATCGACCAGGCCATTGATTAACAGATTGGAATTATTAACTGGGGGATCATCCATCCCACATCGCCCATGTCATTTCCATTACTGCATTTCCATTACGCCTCATTTCAGAGACAAGGCACGGAAGAGCGGAGAAAACCTCCTCCTCATTAGCATTCTAATTAAGAGGCCATCAGATAATGATCAATCAAAGCAATCAGCAGGCAGACAAGCAGCAGCATACAGATGGAAAAGAGATGCATCTCAGTAGGAACAAGCACTGAAATGCAAAACTTATACATTATGTTGTGTTTCTGATAAGTATTGACTTGCAAAAAAATCCTCTAAGTGGAAGTTTTTTGTGTTTTGTTGGCACTGCTCACACAAACCCGATGCACAGCTTCAAGCAGCAAATGCAGATAATTATCTTTGGTCCAACAGGAGCAGTGTGATGTTCCCAACCTCCATGCAAGCAGCAGCAGTTATAAATAAATCTGCACTCTACTTGACAACATGTCAGCGCTGTAATGTTTTACGAAGCAGTGTTTTATACCGTCATTCACATTAACTCCATAAAGCCATGGAGCCACCACTCGCAACCCAACACACGGCCACTGCTGCTGCACAATTATGCAGAATCCCATTGGCTTTGATTTAGGAACTATCAGCGGGCCGAGCTGCTGAGCTGAGAGTCGAGGTGGGGAAAAGAGGCGTCATTGATTGAATTTTATGTCGCTGTTGTCGAAGATCTTAACATGCCAGAATTTATTACCCACAGAATAATAATGTCATATAAAAACTGACAGAGCCAAATAGGGCCCCCCAATTCATCTAAGCCTCAGCCCACCACCACTGGGATGGCCCTGTCACAGCCATTCTCCATTTGAAATGTATTCGCTCCATCTCTCCTTTTTATCTTAGAAAATGAAATATTTGTGTTTGACATTGAAGAAGAAAATCAATATGAATTTATAAACCATACACATTGTACACTTCATTATTTTGTGAGAAATTTCTTTGTCCACATATATATGCACATATATATATATATATATATATATATATATATATATATATATATATATATATACATATATATATATATATGTGGACAAAGAAATTTCTCTATATATAATATATATATTATATATACATAATATATATATATTATAATATATATAATATATATATATATATTATGTATATATAATATATATATTATATATACATAATATATATATATTATAATATATAATATATATATATATATATATATATATATATATATATATATATATGTTTATATATGTCTATATGAAACAACAACATAAACTGAACCATTATAAACAACTGCATTAAATTAATTTATTCTGCATTAAACTATCTTTTAAACAATTTTACACTAGGCTAATTACAAGCTACTTACAATTAAAACAGGCATATTACAAAATAAAATTCAAGGTTCTTTCAAATCAGTTACACCATTTTTGTTTTGTTCATAAGTTCTGAGACAGAAGAATCATGGGCTTTTTTTTATTATTTTTTAGAGAATATTTCTCGTTTATCCTTTAAAATTATCCTTCTTTATACTTCAAGTTACCTAAGCAGTTAATGTGTTTTTTTTATATCATTCCAAAACAATTTTATTTTTCATCACATCAAACTGACCAACACCTTGCAGAAGTGTTGTTTTTGTTGATAAAGTGAAAATAAACCAGAACAACTGCTCTTGGTTTTTTGTTTGTTTGTTTTTCTATTACGTCATTGTTATGATTTTATCAGGTTCATAAGGCCCTGCTATCAGACAGACAGGTGCCTCAAGGTGACATCCAAACTATAGTGTCACTTGGGAACTTTCAAGCCACCATCGCACTCAAACTCACACACACAGCCCCATCTAGACATCATGTTAGTGCGGTGTAATTACACTCGGCATCTCCCAAAAAATGACAAGATCTTGACTGAGCCGCATTATTGAATTTTCATCGGTCGCCTTAGGACATGTCAGGACTGTTCAATTTTAGCCTGAGGAGGACACGCCATTAAAGGAGATGAGTCAAGAAAGTGTCCTGCTTCTGATTGCCCCAAGAAACCATTACCGCTCAACAGCAGCAGGATGGTGCCGGTGAAGACTGGACACATGCTCCAACTCATACACACACGGAAGCAGGCATGTATTCACAAATGCATACGCACATACAACACTGGAAATCCACATATTCCCATCCTTACACCACCCACCCCCCTCCTGCAAAAAGCAGACACAATTTACATGAGCTGAAGGGCGGTGACAGGTAGCAATCAGCCTGGGGAATAGGGTTAGAGGCTGACGCCTGGTTGCGTATTACCGCTTGCCAACCAAAGCCTAAAGATTGCTTATACCAGGCCACGACCTCCGACCCTGCCACATATCAACCAATTGCCCTTTAGTATAATTATTTGGAATAATCTTTCGGCGTTTCATTTTAAGGCGATAGGGAAGGAGGGCCACCTCTAATTTATTTTTTTGAGGGACTGGGGAGGGGGTGGCTTGTTAATAAACACTTTTTGGCACGGGGACCGTCTGGCAGCTATAAGTGAAATACCCTTAGTACTAGAGGTCAGATTTATTTATTTTCCTTGTGCGTCTGTCAGTCAGTCCAGCTCGACGGTAACGCGGGACTGGCTGCAGGTAAAGATCGTGGGCAATGTCATTATCCCCGTGATGATGTTTTATTGATATCATTGTAACACTGGAAGTGGCCCTCGCAGATCTGTCAAAAATCATTGCATTGTTTAGATTGTATTAAAATTTTATGAAGTGCAGCAGCAGCCCATGCTGCTAACAACCCGATGTTGTTAGCCCAGCCTAGAAGTGACATTTTTCATCGTTCTCTGTGGTACATTTCCAAGAGACACCCACTGTTACTCTGTCATCACTGGATTCTAGTAAATCACAATGTGAAATAAAATAATGTCTTATTTTTAGTGTGTACTACAGATTCTGAAGGCTTATTTGGAAATATAAAATTGAATATAGGTACTCAGATATCTGGCTTATACTGCTTAGCGCTTAAATAAAAATACCTCTTAAATAACTCTTTTTAAATACCTTTGGTATTACCTTTTTTCTGGCATCAACTTATAAACTTAGGTCAAGGCTTTATTTACAAAGGCCCAAATCAGACTTTAATCTTTAGTATATATGGAACCCTTTCAGTAAGCAGTAGAAACAGGGTTGTTATTCCAGTTTTGCAGTTTGGACACACCATGTTAAATGTAAAGACCAATCAGAAATACCAGTAACATTGCTGCACTGTGTGAAAGGAAAACAGCAACATGAGGTAAGATAAAGTGCTATCGACTGTGAAGAACAGAACCGGGCAGATCTTGAAACTTCCAAACACTTGCAAAGAAACTGGATCATTTTTTTTGACACTATTTCTTTTCTAATCTACCAAAACAAACAACTGACAATTACATTAGTGTGTTTTCTTTTATGGAGTATGATCTTAACCTTGGCCCATTAGAAAAAAAATAATGAACCCAGCCCTTAAGAGTTTGGTATCCATCTCAGCGCCACACACAGTCACATTAGTAGCTAGGTCTGACCTTAATCATACAGTCCCATCAGAAACTGGCTGACCTTAACCTCCCAGGAGAACTCTCCTCATTCACACTCTCACTGGGACCTTCGGCTGCCCATTTAGTTCTTTAATTGTGGGAGGGGCCCGCTCAGCCACCCATTTCATTGTGTCCTCCCCTAAAAACACACGCACACAGTGAACAAATACATAGACAGGAGATGCACAGGAACACGAACCTATGTGCACGACGCACACACACACACATATACAAAGGGTTACATCCACAAAAACAGATATTGCACCAGTCTTTGCACCACAGGGTGCTAACATCAACATATGTCCAAGTAACACAGCCAAAGGTGAATGATGTAAGGTTGCATATGCACAAACATGAGTATATGTGTGCAAAATATCAAATATCCAGATTTTTCTGTAATTTTCTGTTTGTTTATTTTTCAAGAGTTGTCAGGGTTTTATGCCTAAGACTTTTGACAGACATTCTCAGCTTTATCTGAGGTGTGTGACACTGCTCCCATCCACTCTGCAGTTTGAGCAGTCTGTAAAGGGCAAAAAAGAAATCAATTCTACCCTGACAAATGTAAATAAGGTCTTATCGGGGCAGCAGCGATGCATCGACAGCATCAAGCAAGCAAATGTTCCACTCGCTTGCCTGTCATTTAACTACATCACTGGATCACTCTCCCATATTTTGCCCCGAGGACAAGCAATTCTCCGTCACATATGAGCTCTGGTTCACATGTGTGGGTATGCGTGTGCATGGATAATAACGTGTGTGTGTGGCTCTATGTTTGCTTGTGGACAGTATCACTTTACATTTATTGAAATGAGCAGCTCTCCCTGGGGCACTTGTGCGAAAGCTGAGGCCTGCAGCCATGCTAGCATCTATCGACTCCCCAGGATTAGGGCTTCGCTGAGGCAGTCTCTCCCTTGTGGCCCCGCCGAGGTGACCCACACTGGGACAAAGTTCAGGAGGGGAGAAGCAGGGTGAGCTCTCCTGGGCACAGATTAGGGGGCCTTGACTTTCCCAGTGGAGACATGAAAGTGCAAAATGATATGATGTGTCTTTGTACACACAAACAGTCACATCAAACGCTTCAGATTTGTTAAAACAAAACTCCAATTAGGGGAATGTGTCACATGTGACAGGTAGATACTGATATTATGAAGAAAAACAGAAAAAACACAAAAAGGTAAGTGACATTTTCATATGAACACAATAATATGGGAATAAATGAAATAATTGCAGTTCTTCAGTTTATTTAGTAGATTAAATTATTTTCTGCATGAACACTGATCTTAATTTTGTCACATTTTCCTTTTCTGATCTACTACTTAGTTAATGTTCATTTAAACATTATCACTGCTTTGTATCAGCCATGCGCACTTTTCTCTATGCTAACTTTATGCTAACAAATCTTAAAGATACATATTAAGCTACCTTAATTAATTAGCCTAATTTCTCCACCGCGAAGCAGAAAAACTACTCAATCAGCTAAGAGCATGAAAAATATTGCAAAGGCAGGTAAACCAGACTGAGTAGTTTTTACTTTTTCTGTAGCTAAACTGAGAAGAAATGGCACCGTTTAAGTCCTGGAGAAGGTTAATAGAAAAGTGCACAAATGATGAACTATGGCAAAATAAATTCTTGTAAAAAACTGTTTTTGTTTTTGTTTTTTATTCCAGGATTGTTGCAAGAAAAATCAGTAGATCAATGACTGTTTAGCAAATAAATCTATTCAATAATAAATGGCACAAAAATGTCTTATTATACAACTTTAATGCATGTGTGAAAAAATTGTCAAGCAGTCAGAATGAAAGACAGACGTGGATCTAATCTCAACGAGAGAATATGTGTAATTAGTGCTTTGAAGCAGAGTTTGAGGCTACTCCTTAAGTAAGACATTTCTTTAAAAAAAATTAAAAAACACCTACATTTGTTTAAGATGGTTCTTTGAGAGACGGGTTCGCTGATCTCTTTCTAGGGCTACTAATTGCATGCAAAAACTCAGTGTTCAAACAAGGCCATCTATTACACTGAGACTGAGACCAGGATATAGCAGTCTGTTTTTAGATGTTAAAGAAGTAATTAAGGTTTCAGAAATTTTAATTGGTTCTTTTGTTTCAAATAAGCCCCTTTGCCTTTGAAGCAACAATTAACAGAGCTACCACTTTTACTCATCTCAAGAATTTCCCACCAGCAACATTAGAGCCACAAAAAATATATACAATTTGGGGTTTTCTTTTCTTGCGTGCTTGCATATGTGCCAGTGTGTTTTCTGAAGCAGTGACAATCACATTTGCACTTCATCAAAAGAAATATCACAGTTTCTGTTAAAAGGCAAGGGGTTACATATGGGAATTGGCTAATCTGGGGGAGGAAAAGGGGAAAGCAAGGTACAAGAATGAACTCTTAAGTCGTGAAGTGGCTGTCTTGCCTCTGAGTGGTATCATCATCATCATCATCACCACACAAACCCCTCTCTTCTTTGCGAGTGGAGAGGCAAAATAATTGGATTCTTTCCCACAAATAACGCCTTCACCCCTGAGCTTAATTAACTAGACAGACTGCAGGGCCAGGGTCCATTCTCCTCCACTCTTGCCAGGCTCTTGGAGAAAAAGAGGAAAACCCAGCTGTTATTGCCCACTGGCCTTTATTACCATGGCTGAGTGATAATATAGGTTATTAGGGCAAGATGTTGTAAGGAATTGTATTTTTTTCATGAGCCCATATAATACCAATGTGCAGTAAAACTAGCCTCTATCTATCTATCTATCTATCTATCTATCTATCTATCTATCTATATATATATATATATATATATATATATATATATATATATATAATTGTGAAAATCAGTTTGCATAATGTGTTTTATACGATACAAAATGACTCACAAACAAGTAGTCTCACGGTACAATAGCAATTATCCTGAGAGTAGTTTAGTCCCTCCACACAATCCTTTGGGGTGTCATTTGTCTTTCTGGGAAACATGAATGACACACCACTCAATATTCTTACAAATACAAGCTTTGACAAGTACTACAACAAACACAATGCCTCAACAATCCATCACAGGTCAGCCAAAGCTACAACACCATTGGTCAATAACAGTAAAAAACAAAAAAACAACCCCCCCCCCCCCCACACACACACACACACACACACCAAGTATGAACAATTTAAGGGAATAGTTTGGTGCTGTGTGTGGCTTTAAGGGGTTTACTTTATTACCGTGGGTGTTGTTTTATGGCAAAGTGCAGTGTGTGCACTACGCCCACAAGGCCCTTCTAGATGCCACCGTTCATATTATTACTCTTCCTAAGGTCCTTAGGGCCACTTTGTATGGAGGAGTTGCCATTTTGCTGTCACCGGTCCCTCCACAGTTCCCTTCATCTCCAAAGCTCCATGTTTGTTGTTCCATTCCCCTCTATATCTCCCAGAGGAGCACCCTCATTTTAATATAAATAGAACGGTTCATCATGCAGTGGCACAAACTTCCCCATGTTGCATTGCTCCAGTGGCATTAGCAGCAGCAGCAGATAGGAGGACATGCTGAGAGGAAGGAGCACCAGTAAAATACAGATAAAAAGCAAATATGTTTTGCTATAGTTTCAAACGGCCAGTCTAGTTTGTTTTGTCTGTGAGGCGAGAACAATTGCAATAAAAACACGACGCTGAATAGCAACAAGAAGTAGTACTTTGACGGCCAAAGAAGCTTTATTTCCAAGTGACTTGATACAAAGTACAAATTCAGCTTCTCTTAAACATAAGCTAGAGCAGCAATCAGTTCTCTCTTGTCAGTATGCCAGTGGGCTTGCACAGACATGAGGGATTTAATAGCTGACTGATAGGCAAACTGCAACTCTATTGAGAATTTTTCCTTTTTTATGTGTCAGATGAGAAAGCCGCCAAGATCTAAGAGAAAGCACTTCTTAGCCAAACTGGACCATGCGCGACTAGCACTAATCAGATGTGCACAGCTGTATCTGAAATGCCAGAGGGATCATTTCACGATACCAGCAGCCCCTCTCAGCTTGGGATTTATGTTCTCTCCTCTGTAGTGTTAAAGAGGCCTGAAAAGGCCAGCAGGGCTAGGACACAGCCCGGGGCACTAACTGCCAATGAGAAGCACTGACTTTTGCCTTGTGATTGGTGGACACTTAAAGCCACCACCACTGACTAATTGTGCTTCATCTGGGTGCAGGATCCATCGTGGCTAACAAGAAAGCACTAGAGGTCTTCATTTAGCTATCAAACCTGCTCTCTCCAGGGATGGTTGTGAGTGCAGCTGCTGTCTTCAGTCCTCTTCCAATCAGCACATCAAACGCCAACCCCGATTCATTTTTCTCCCTCCCTCGCTGTCCTTTCCCCTCTGCTTCGCACCCCCTCCCTTGCTCCATCTCCTGCGAGAGAGACAAAAAGGAGTAAAGTTCCAGGATGGTGGAACCAAAGAGCAAATAGAGACACAGTGGTGAATACTGAGCGGCAGCTTTAGCCCGGCCCTGCAAGCACTCTGGATTTAGCAGGATATTTATTCTTTTATATCCAGACAAAAGAGATTGCACATGCCCTCCTGTGCTTACTGGAGTCACCTGGTAAATCAGCAAAAGTAGCCCAAATATAATTAGATCCATTATGAAGATTGTTTAAAAAAAAAGCTTGAGATTAATCTTTTGCAATAAACAATGTGCAAGTGCGTGCCTAACCTTTGCATATTTTCAGCATCTGACATTTTATTTAACTGTCAGAGTTTCCATCTAAAGGATTTGATAACTGCTTATCCTAATAAAAAAAACATTTTTTTCTGTTTTCAGTCACAATTATTATTGAAAGTTATTTCCAGGTAGCTTAATTTTTACATGTTGGTTGGACTTTTATTTACAAGCTATTTTCACAGATGTTAAACATACCTCCTCTAGCACAAACTGCTTGACTGATTACAGTAGAAGTGTAAGGTTCATCTTACACCTTCATCTTCATCTTGATCTTCTTGCCCTTTTTTAATACATGCAGGAATCCAATAACATTTAGCTCCCTGTCCTCTGTCAGCAACAGCTCATGTGTTTATTAAAAGCGTGGTTTAGCATATGCTTTGATTAGATTCTTAATTACAGGAAATTACCATGGTGGCACAAAAACTATATCTACGTCCTCCAGGAAATAAGAAGATATTGAGGGACTTAATTCCTTGATTATGATCACTTGGGCATAGGCTGTAAACACAAGTTGTGTGCAGTCTTGTACTTCCAAATGTTTGCAACAGTGCATGTGGTTTTGTGAAACGGTGGCATTTATCCATTTTATCATCAGATGTCATCTATTGAACAGAAAGGCATTGATGCTTGCATCACATGGGTACTTTATCAGCTACAAAACTCCTAATTCAGTGATTAAGTTTTGCTACAAACTTAGATTTATATAGCTAAATAAATATGTATTTATGCTTTGTCATATAGTAGATTTTTATTGTTATTCTTTAATTATTTACAATCACTGCTTGAATTACATATCAATGCTTGCTGTTGTAGCTTTGACAAAAAAAAATTAAAGATGAGCAGTTTTTAAATGCTCTAAACAAACAGCAATATTAATATATGTCGAATTGAATTTCTACCTTGTCAATTAACTAACTTAATATAGATCTTTATATGAAGAATAATGATATTTGAGATAACATTGATTGGGAGTGAAACTATTTTCCTCTTTTTAAAAAGAAAGATTTAAGTTCTTGTAGTCAAAACTTTTCTTTATTTGTTGCTGTCATATTCCAATTACATGACATACTTAGCTCTAAGTATTTTACAGTCCACATAGCAATACAAGGTAAATTATTTTGGAAGTAACTGTGTTGATGAGATTCAGATCCCTGGTATAAGAAAATTACTTATATGTGTAGCCTGCATATGTCTTATTGCAGGCTACACATTCAGTATGGCGTGACAGCAATAACAAGCAGGAGGCAATGAGAAGTCATATTAATAAATATAAATATGGTGCTTAAGTTAGCAAATTCATCTGCTTGTGAATATCAATCTCACAACGACGCATCTCCAGCACCAATAATCAATAGCTACTAACTACTAGTTCAGTTTGGAGGCAACAAAATAAATATTTGTGTGTTGTCGATGTGTGACAGTCATGAGTAGTAAAACAAAATGACATTTCAACTGTCACGTTGTTAAAACACATCAGAGGAGATAATGAAGCTCTTGTAGGCAACTGGATGTCAAGTTATTACAGTTTCAATCAATGGACACGGTTTAAGAAAAGTCAATAAACATATGCGTAAATTGATTCTATCTGCTTATTATCATATAAAACAACCTGGTAAATATGCAACTAATTACCGGTGACACTTCAGTTTCAAATAACCTGTAAAATTGATGTTTAGTATGAAAAATTCACTGCATTCATAGATTTTTTTAAAATTGTAAATATGGGGAAAGCTGTTTGTCTTTATTAGTTTAGTTTTTCTTTTAATGTTTAAACCAAACTCATTTCTATAATAAAAAGACAAAAATATTGACGGGTTTATGTAGAATATGTGTGGCAATATTGAATATTGTTGCTTTGGTTTCCTATTCCAAAATAAAAGAAATTATTTTACAAAATATGTGTTCCCCTAAAGGATGTATTAATATATCATTTAACTTAAAAATCTAAAAAGAAATCTAAAAATCTTAAGACTGTAGGTGTCACTATATGCAGATCACTGCCCTATTTGGCACGTGCATCAGCAGGAATCCACACTAACTCATTCAGCAATTTGAAGATGCCAACCGCACAACATGCCATCCTGCCATCTTTTCCAACCCTAATTCATGAAGCCACACAGATTTTCTCATCTAATCCCCCCTTTGCTCACGTCCCCATCCCGCTGGAGTTTGGTAATACGATCTGGAGAGATGACTGAATTCTCAATCAGTCCAATATCACCAGGTCGCTAGTCTCTTGCGTCTCTGGCTCTAACAAGATGAGCTGTCTTCCATTTGGGCTGTTAATGCCACTCTGGGCTTCATTTTGCAGATCTCTGATGTGCCACGGTGATATCATAGCCCTGGACTCAAACCTGCTTGTTGATCTTGAGATTACTGGTCGACAACAGGTTTCCCCTCTAAGCCCTGTCCATCCTAGACGGGGAAACCCAAGCGTGGGATGATATTGAGATGTCTTCCTCTGTCTCTTTCTCCCTCTGTATTTCTTTCTCTTCTCCAAGGCTGTCCACAAGTGCTCACAGCTGCTGGCGCCACCGTGCCGCTAAGCAGGTTTTAAGATGGGTCCCAGTCGAGCCTTCTCTCCCCCAACCAGGAGGCAGAGCCCTGGATCCAGACCTTTTTAAGTGATCATCCTTGTATCATAACAGATTAAGGGCTGCTGCTGCTCTGGATTAGACCTAATCTAACCTTTATCCGCTCCCATCTTCACCTGAAACTTACAGCGACCAGGAAGTCAATCGCCAGGCCCCCGTGATATACAGTGACACTGATCTTTCTTTTCGTGCTCTAATTATCAGGATTAGGAAAAACACTTTTGAGTAATTATTTTCACATCGGATAAACATTAGGCTTGCACGGATTTAGCTGAGCTTTCGCCCAACAAGATGCAGAGATCTGAGCAGGCTTACAAGCTCCAGACAGGCAGATGGAGATCCTTTCTAATCAGGAATAACCAACAAACAGGCAATGGAAGAAAAGGCAAAGAGATGAATGTCCTTTTTTTATTTAAAAGGAGTGGATTTACACATCCAAGGAAAAACTGTACAAATAAAGGCTTGTCATAAGTATATTTACATTTCAGATAAAAGAGATGAAATTTACAGTAATTGTATGTTGTGTCTTTTGTAGTACAGGAAGACATCATACTCCTTTGTATGTCTTGGATTCCTGGAGTTGCTTCCTTAAAAAAATAAATAAATCTGGTTGCAAATGGATTTGCCAGACAAGTCACACATTTGGAGAATTTGTCTCAAGAGCTGAGAAAATGTGGGACCATGGGAAAAATATGACCTTCAGAGCTTGTTTGATATTATATATTATTTCAATCATACACAATTACAAACTGAAATCACATCATAGCACCAAACCGAGCCCCAGATAACCTTTTAAAGGGACAATTCCCTCAGAGAGGCGACCCCTGACCCCAGGCCTGCCAGCAATCTTCCACAGGATGACTTGGCCGTGGTTGCAGGGGTTATATGCACCAGCCTATAACCTCACACACACACATACAAAAAGACACACACTTTCTTGCTTTCTCTCTTTTTAACCTAAGTGTTTCCTGTCTCTCCCTCTCCCTTTTTCCATTCTCACCGTCAATACAGATGAATACAGAAACACACTTTATTAGTGTATTTATATTACGTTTTGAAGCCATAGATGCCTATATTTAAATGAGCGTTAACATTTTATCTGACAACATGATCAGGTGGCAAACATGTTCATTTTATATTTAAGATGAGCATTTTAACATGAAGTCTTTAGAGATCGATTCTCTTTTTTAGTGAGCCTCAAGTGGCCAATGAGGGAACTGCAGTTTTTGGCATTACCTCATTGCCTTCAATTTTCAGTCCCGTCGTTTACCACTCTTGAAAAGTACTATTCTTTGACTTTATTTAATCATCAAATATCTCACATCATATTTGGGTTATTATATACATTCACTGGTCACTTTGTTAGGTACACCTGTTCAGCTGCTTGTTAATGCAATTAATAATCAGCCAATCACATGGCAACAAGTTCATGCATTCCCACGCAGATATATCTAGGGTTTGAAGAGAATGGCTTGAAAAAGAGACTAGTGTGTGTCAGTTCTCTGGGTGAAAATGCCTTGTTGAGGTCACAGGAGAATGAGCAGATTGCATCAAGTTCATAATAACCCAAATAACCACTCGTCACAACCAAGGTAAGCAGAGAAGCATCTGTGACTGCACAGCACATCAAACCTTGTAGCAGATGGGTCACAGCAGAAGATAAGACAAAGTACCACTCTTGTCAGCTAAGAACAGGAAACTGAGGCTAGAATTTACACTGGCTCTCCAAAATAAGATTATAGAAGATTTAAAAAAAACATTTCCTGGTGTCATGACCAGTGTTGGTCAAGTTACTTGAAAAAAGTAATCAGTAACTAATTACTGATTACTTCCCCTAAAAAGTAATCCCGTTACTTTACTGATTACTTATTTTCAAAACTAATTAATTACTTAGTTACTTAGTTACTTTTTAAAAACACAATTTACAGCCTGAATAGGTGATAAAGTGATAGATCTTTCAGCCCAATTCTACTTTTTCTACATAATCATCATACAAAATGTAATCAAATGGAAAAGTCTCTTTTTAAAACTTGTTTTATTAGTTTTAATCTTTTAACTTTATGCATCAAGCAAAAAAATTATTATATGCAACATTCTCTGACTGGAAGAAATTTGTTTAATATTTAAACCTATTTTCTGCACATTCCAGCACATAAAATATTTTTTTGTGTGTGTGTTTACACTCACACCTGTCAAATAGATGCAAGTAAACCACAGCAGAAAACAAATAAAGTCAAAGACTAGCGGTCCTTTTGCTCTATTTTCACCTGTAAAGCAGGAGTAGGGTAGGCGGAGGTTTACCCTGGTGCAGGTGTGCCGCAGCGGTCAGTGGAAGAATCCGCGAGTTTCTTTGTGAATTTCCCATTACGTCGTAGTGCACTTGGCGCTTGCTCGGAAGTTTAGGGGTTTTTTTTCGCTGTAAAAAGAAGTTTTCTTCCCACACACAACGGACGCTAATGTTTTTGTCACTTTTTATGGAGTCAAACTCAAAGTAAGGTCAGTACTTCCACGCTTTAAACGCTGCACGCTCATACTCTCTCCCGCACTTGATATATTATCCATTGTTGATCTGCACACAGCTGTTGTCACGAACGTCGCACTCGCTTACGTCACTGTCATGAGACATTCTCGCAAAAAAACCCACGGTTTTAGTAACGCAGTAACGCAGCGTTCCTACGGGAAAGTAACGGTAATCTAATTACCGTTTTTGCAATAGTAATCCCTTACTTTACTCGTTACTTGAAAAAAGTAATCGGATTACAGTAACGCGTTACTGCCCATCTCTGGTCACGACTCTACCATTAACATGGTATGGTCAGTTTTTTTAACAAACAACAAAAAAGCATGGATCCATCCTGCCAGGTGATGATGGTGCGGGGCTCAATAGTACTTTGGGCTCAGTAGTACCAACTGACTGTCTATTAAACATTATTAATGGTGACCTTGTCTATCCCTTTTTGACCACAACATGTCCATGTTTTGATGGCTACTGCCACCAGGATAACATGCCATGTCACAAAGCTTAAATCATCTCCAAATGCTTTCTTGAATGTCAGGATGAATTTACTGTACCGTAGCAACCACACGGCAGACTTGTCCACAGTTTCATGCTTTTCATCATAATCTTTATTCACACTTTTGTTTCTTACTCGGTTGCTGTACACACGGTCGGCTGCAGCTGTGCAGCCGTCAGCCACACGCACCAACAACAACAACCACTCTCAGGGCCCGGTACAGATTTCAAAGCCGGCGAGGCATGATTGCAGATGCCGTGCAAGGATGTGGGATGTGGTAGAACAAATCAACAGCAACTGCTTGATGTTATCATGTCATGGTCATGGACATGAGAATTCAATGCCATGATGGCATATATAAATACCTTTTAAAGTCCCTAAAACCACAAAGGCATTTTTGCGTTTTACTGGTTTTTAACTGACATTAGCCTGATGGATGTTGATCATGGTGGGTTTGTATCACCTGTAATGGTGATACAAATCCACCATGATCTTTATTTAAACTGGAGTGAGCCCTGGTGCTGTATAATGCAGCTGTCACATGGTTGTAGTTACCTTAAACAGTATGTACCAAAAAAAAGAAAAAAAAAACAGAACAAGATACCTAAAACTGCGACGATTTATTGTCCAGCTAATTCTCTAACACTCAACAGGAAATGACAATCCTGTTCTCCTCAACTCTGATTCATTTCACTGAAGTGTGGTGAAAATTTCTGTGTTGCTATTAAACCCTCGCTATCCTCTGACACCCCCCTGCTGCTAAAATGAAGACCTCTCGTGTCCACCTGCCCTCTGCCTTTACTTAGAACCAGATGTGCCGAGGCTTTGATGTGGACAAAACGTTTCAGGTCAGGGAGAGATGAAAACCCAAAGCTAGCGCACGTGAAGCCACAACACACACAATACTCTTAGCCCATAGCACAAGTATCATGTAAAATTATGAAAAATGTGGCTTCTTTAACTTTTCAGGAACTCTGTGATCACTCATCTTCTGAGCAGTCAGATGTTCTTTTTTGTTAGATTCTGCTCTGGGTTTCATTTAAGCAGTGAAACCCTTAGAGGCACTCTATAACCGTGTAAAAGTATGAGTTATAGCCATTATTGTGTAATTTAGATATATTTCTCATTCAAAAAAAGCACTGGAGCGGATTTATTCAGAATGAAGCATAACCTGAACTTACATGAGAGCATCCAAGAAGCTATCAGTAACACGCTGTATGTGCATGTAGATAGAGCTTTAAGTGGTGAATACATTTATTTTCAGTGTCCATGTGTGTGTGTTTGAGTTTTACACTAAGAAAACATCAAAATTAGTTCCCATTATCCCAAATATCTCAAAGTGCGAAAAAAATGTATTTGATATATCATTCACTACACAGATGACGTATATGGTTGCACTGCCTGTAACCTTTCGCCACCTTCTCCTTTCCTGGTTTGCTTGTACACACTTTTCTTTTCAAATAGTAATAAACTCTACCTAAAATGAGAACCTTCAGACTGTAGCTCAAGGCGAAGGCAGCATGAGAAGGTGAGTTTAGTGTTTTCCCAAAGCTCTGTTGGAGGTAAAAGCAGCTAGACATGCCACTGGGCAATGCAAGAAGGGAATTAAAAAATAAAGCATCACTCAGTCAGGAAAGAAAAATCTTTTTGCTCCTTTGTTGGGCTTAGTGAGTACGTCTGTGAATACAAAGCTTGAAAGAATTCCTCTAACCTACATGTATATTTTGTGCCTTCACCTAGGTTACTGTCCCATAATTACCTGTTGTAGGGGAGACCGGGGATAGTTGTAACATTTTTGACATTTCTGTCTGTAAATTAGAGCTCTTTAAAGGTAGTGGATTCAAAATGTAATGCAAAGTATTTACATGTCTCTGCTATTACATAGTGCAGCTATTTTCTCTGCAGCACAATTACCCATTGCATAGTATGGTCTCAAACACAAAGAGTGAAATGTTACAATTAACCCCATAGTCTGGGTTATTTGTAACATATCCTGGGGTGAAATGTAACACAATGAAATAAGGGTACTGACAAAATCTTAACATGTAATCTTTTTTATTCAACACCTGAATGCACTTAGAGCCATTTATGTAACTATGTGTGTGTGTGTGACAGAATGCAGAAATCTAGCTTTTGAACATATTCCAACCCCCCAAAAAAGACAAGTTATGGAATTTTCTGCAACTGAATATTTCATTAATTTTAGTTGGTCTTCCTTGATTTTGGCCTCATTGGCTCAGTGGGCATTATAACCTACAACTCTTGCACCAACCTTTGAACATAACAATGAAGCTGAAAAAATGTAGTTGTGCACCAGCATCGCAATTCCATTACTTTTTTTTCATGGCTTACCTTGGTGTGGTTTGCAAAGTGCTTCAGAAAAATCAGGAAATCTGTTTCTTGCACCCATCCTGATTTATTTCCATTACCAATACTTCCTACTGGTCCATCTCTGACACAGTGGTCTGCATCATGTATGTGTGGGAACACAAACAGTGGAGGAATTGTGTTGCCAATGGCATTAACCGCATATACAAAGGCGACCAGTGAACCTCTCTCTGCTGATGTCGTTGCCCCAACTTGTTTAATATAAGTTAAAGTAATAGTGTGGTAAGTTGTAACATTTGCATTATTGTTACAACTGACCCAGACTCCTATAGCCATGAACTAGCTAACATTACAGCCAACAGCTAAAACATTAGCACTAAAGACCTACACAGAATATATCCCCATAGACATACAAATAACATAATTTAAGTTTGATGAGTTTAACTGCAAAGCAGATAATGCTATTAGAAATTGAAATAAAGTAGAAAAACTTACTTTTCGGCATACAAATTACTTTTTTTCGTGTTAAATTGTCTGTGTTTGACAAAATGTGCTGATTTTTCACATGTGATAGCAGAGCTGAATTGGGCATGTACAGGATGAATCACATCATTTGAAACGATAGGGTCTCCCCTATATATGAAGGGCGGGTACGTTTGGTATGCTTATGCTGCACAACAAGTGACAAAGGTGTGAAAAAGGTTTAGGTTTAGCACAGAACCAGTTTATTTCAACATGTATCAAATATGCAGAGAAGTGCTGCTGTATTGATAGTAGGAACTGACCACCAGAACATCCAACATGAAGCTTTAATAGCAGATAAAAAATCAGAGCCGTGAGATAAAAAAAAAAAATCTAAAATGTCCACAGCAGCTTGTGGCTTTGTGTGATTTTACCTTACAGAAGAACTCACTATTACTGCATAAGAGGCAGACACTGTTGGGGAATCTGTTGTGAGTCTTTTCCAAAGTTCAACAGTGAGAGGACAAATTGCAAACAGACTGTCTTATTTAGCTGCTGGTATGGTTGCTGGAATGTGTCCTTTTTGGTGAACTACAGAGGTAACCTCTCACAAGTCACAAGTCACAAGCTGAAATTAAAGGCAGTTTGTTTTCTATGACTGGGCTTGATTAGCAAAGGCAACATTCGGTGCACATGCAACATTTATAAACTTTCTTAAGAGCATAAGTGCAGTTTACTTAGTCTCTTGTCGCAGAGGCAAAAGGTCAGCAAGAGGTTGATGTTTGGAGAAGCACATTAAAAGTTGGTTTACCCCTCAAAGTTATTTTTGAGACTTTATTGACCACAGCTGGTTTCTTCATGATCAACACTATATAAAACAAGGAGATTAAACCAGCTTTGGCAAATTATCACAGTTAACAGACCTGTGGCACCTACATAAACATACAGTACACTGTGACAAATGTGGCGATGGATATTTTTTTGCTCTGCAGCAACACAACAGTGAGCATTTATAACAAAAGAAGTGACATTAATCTATGAAACAATGAACAAGTATACTTCATCGACTTAGTATTGTACTACCATTGAGCGAGGAGAGAATCACAGTTGGCAGGTGTTCTGAATTTTTTTTCTGTCCTGGATTTCTGATATTAACCTCCTAAGACCCGAACTCTTCCACAGCATGCATTTTTAATTTCTCTGTGATGTTTGGGCATATTGGGACCTGATAAATGTAAAAAGAAAGAATTGCCAGATTTTTTTTTTTTACCTGATTTTTGTTTCTGACAAAAATTAGAGCCACATATGAGGACATTCGTTTTAAATTTCAATAGAACAGTGGCAGTATAATGTCCTCGTAAGTGGATATCAGGCCCTTGCAGACCAAAGTTTAGTATTTTGGTCTAGACAACCCAAAACGTGATGTCCACATATGTGGACGCCAGGTCCTAGGAGGTTAAAGCTGCATTGCAATTTGTGTTAACCCTTAAGTGATAATCATATGGATGCAGTACCTCTTATGGTTAAAATAAAACTTTGTGATGCTCCTTTTGCATATTATGTAAGTGTTTATTCTCTGGTTCTTAGAAATTTAAGGTTAACTGACTCGAGAAAAAACAATGTAAATTTAGCTGTCTGTATGTTTGTTCACTGCAGAACAAACATATCTATTGGCATAGAAATCTGACAAAAATGAATTAAAATTAAGAATCGCAGTTGGTATTCTGAAATTTTTTTTCCTGTCCTGGTATTTAGAATTTATATTCATAATGAATATAGTCACAATTCAGTCAAACAACTAGATAAAAATCGATTTAAAAACAAAGATCCAAAAGATGCTTCTCAAGCAAAATTTGCAAAAATCTAGGGAATTTCATCATCTACAGTATACAATATCATCTGGACGAATAGTTGCATGAAAGGACAAGATCAAATTGGATGGAACTGTGAATGAGTTTATTGGATAATCCATTGCTTTCTGGTGCCACTGCATGAAACAGTGAGGATATTGCAGGGAATATTACTGCACAGACTCTTAAAACTCTTTATAACTATTGTCATTGGACACAGTTTATTGCTTGATGAATTAAAAGCTGTAGCATGCAAAGAATAAGAGGGACCATTTACCACACACTTAAAAATCCATCATCTCTGATAGTACAACTGCACATAAGTGGACATTGCAAGAATATCTTCATCGCTTCCTCTTCTGTGCTTCTTAGGAACAACACAACTCCCCAAGCAACCAAAGGGAAATAATTAAAATATTTTATCTCTGTTAATTACCTAATTCACGTGTGTATATCAGCTCAGTCTGTGTTTGTCTCTTGCTGTTATTCACAACTGCACTTGTCTTGTTCAGCTTCCAGTCTGGTCGTAGTGCAAATTGTCTCCTGCTAACGGCAGGGAATCTACTGCTGGACAGAGCAGTGCTGATCAAGCTGCAGTTGGACCTGCCAAACAAGCAAATGACAAATATAGGGTAGAAAAGGATATGTAAAGCTGGACACATGTTGTCATCAGTGATGTGGGGTGGAGCTTCAGGCTGATATCAATATTCTTTCCTTCTAATTTTGTTGGGTTTATCTAACACATTCTAGCACAACAGAACAAAAGCCATTTTAACATAAAAACAAAAAAATAATTAATAAATAATTAATGACTAATTCCTCAAACCAGGAAGTGTTTCGATCCTGACTAACAGAACATTCTTTCCACCTTTAACACTGAATATAAAGGCAGAACAAAGAACAAACATTTAATCACAAAGTTAAAGATGTTAAAGAATTACATTCCACATTTTCTCACATCCAAATCCATCTGTCACATCTACCACAGCTTGATCCACTCATCATCAACAGTAATTTGATTTTTCAATTGACGATGACAATGATGGAGATGACGATAATCCTCACTATGCATTCACAATGGAATATTTCCCAGTAGCCTATATTGATCGGTACTGTTATTTGCCAAGAGGATCAGTCTAATAATTAAAATCTAAACACATTTAGCATCTGACTTTGAAGCTTTTATTACCTCTGATGGTTCAGCAGGAAAAAGAAAAGGTCAGGTTGAGGAAGAGAGGAACGGATGGCCATTGAGTTTGACAGCTCAGTTTGTTTTGGATATGATAGACTGATTATATAAAAACAGATTAGCTGGTGATGATCTTTTTATTGCTGGTGTATTCCTGAAATTACAAAAGGTTATAAATGGGTAGTTGGCTATGCAAGGCCAAGAAGTTGTGTTTTATATACTGACACAATTGCAATTAAAAACTAAAATAACAAAATGTAACTGTTGTTGGAGTAGAAACAATGTAATAATTTTGCTATGTTCAGTCAATTTGCAATGAATGCAAAACAGCAAACAAAGATACAAACACAGCAAATGCAACCAATAAATAACATTTGTCCCTCAAACACGTCTAATAAGATCATAACATTAACACATCAGAAGTTTAATACATCCCATATGACAGCTTGTTGCCAAACTGAAAGCATATGCTGCAAAAACTGCCCATGCCTTTATAAATTTTCAAGTTAGACATAAATAATAGGGGTGCAACGATACTCGTATCGATATTGAACCGTTCGATACAGTGCTTTCGGTTCTGTACGCATATGTATCGAACAATACAACATTTTTAATTTATTTTATCAACTTTTCTTCTGACGATGCTGTCTGTGTTGAGCGCTCAGTGGATCTGCGCTCGACAGTGCAGCCTAGGCGGAGTAGTCGAACGCAGATTCACTGAGCGCAGGGCAAGCTAGCGAGACAGAAGTTAAGCTCTCGTTGCAACATGGCAAATTGAACCTCCCCCACCCTCATTCAGATCTGGCGTTTGGAACTATTTTGGTTTTCATGTGACGTATGACCCTGAAGGTAAGCGCATCATGGACAAAAGTAAAACAGTATGTTGGATGTGCCACGCAATGCTCAATTACATTGGTGGGAACTGCTGCGTTAGCGCAGTTAGCTCGTTAACATGTTGACGCCGTCCAGCCCCACGCACGGGGGATCTGTGGTAGCTCGTTAACGGAGATTTGCCGTGTTGTGGCGTTAACGTCATTTCAGATTAACGCTGACAGCACTAGTGGGAACACAACGAATATGACTGCACATTTACACCGACATCATCCTAGTGCAAAGACAAGTGGAAGCAGACAAAAACAACAAGCACGCATGCTACAAACTTTAGCCGAGTCATTTAGACAGCTGTTAGCACATGATTCTCCTTATGGGGACCTGATGTTTAATATGCTGCTGAGAATATAGCCCAGAAGAAGCGTATAGTATAGCTTTTATTTTGGAAAGAGACATTTCTCTGTAATAAACTCTCTTTTCCAAAGATGAGGGATTTCTCGATCAGATAGATTTATTTTTTTATTACTTTGTTGTTTCAGCAACATTAAATTTAAAAACTGTACTTTTGAGTTAAAATATATATTTATAATTTTAATAAATGAGAAATTAAAAAGGCATGAACATTTTTTTTGTATCGAACCGAACCGAACCGTGAATTTTGTGTATCGTTGCACCCCTAATAAATTTGGCATATTCTGTCCCTGCGAAAGTAATCAAATTTTTACAGAAACAGGACTGACTTATTTCCTGATCAATGCTTTTCTTTCCTTTTTCAAGCTGTACAGAGGCTGTTTGAGTCTGCTCAGCTAAAGATGAGCAGGCCAAGATAAATGGCTTCTCCTGCTGCTATTTGGCAACTGGGAGCCCCAATGGCTCCCTGAAGATGTAACACTTATGAACTACAATGAGGTGGCAGGGCTTTTCAGAAGCCTAACATGAATGTAATAGAAAAGTCCATCCTGAAAAAGCAGCTGTCTAACTCTTGTTGAAGGGAATGCCACAAACTTCCAGTAGCTGCCAGAGGTCAAGGCACGATGCGGGGGGACATCAGTGAGTATCACGGCAATACTTTTGCTCACAAAAACAAATAAAGCTAGCAGTTTATCACCTATCAACATAACACAAGTTGCTGAAAACGCTTTAAACAAAGCGATTTATTTTTGCTGTCATATGATAGACATTTATTATATCTTAAAAGAAAAATGCTTAAAAATGTGTTATTTAGGATGTTTTATATATCAACACTAGTTGTGAATGTGATATATATAACAGAATCCTACATTAGGTAAAATATATTAAATAGACTGCAGTACTTGGGATAACAAGTGCTGTGTTTTTAAAAAGATGTGAAATTTTATAAAAGATAATTGTGTTTAAAAATTTTGCAGGGATACACTTTACAGGGACGATCTTTGTAAGGAGTAATTCAGTACTTTGAAAGATGTTCACATTGTGACAGATTGATACAGCTGTTCTTTCTACTCACTATGCAAGAGTAACAGATTAACACAGCACAAGGCTAATTGCTTAACACTTTCAGTACACAAAATGAAAAGAGTGGCACAAAATTTCTCATTTAATTCTCAACTACAAAATAAAGGAAATTATTTCTGAAAATATTTCATTTAAAACTGGACTTTCCATGTCATCACAGAGCGCCGTAAGAGCATACAGTGTGCTGCAGACAACCACAAATCAAGAAAACATTTCAGCGCTCTTATAAATTAACAGCATGGCCATGCGCTTACTAGCAAACACAAGCACTCCCCTGGGGTAGGCAATTTGAAGGGGGAGAGAGGGCGACAGTGCATCAGGCCACTGCTTGGACAGATCAAATCGACCTTAAGGACAGTCTAGTGTGAGATGCAGTAGAAATTGATGGCCATGTGTCAATGAGATAGAGACAATGAGGGCGAAAGGTAAATGTCCCAGGGTAGATGTTTGTGCACTTACATCGCTGTAGTTTACACTGGACCTCTTACTGTCTATGTGTAAATCATGAATATTTCACACACTGCCACTGTTTAAGACCCCTCTGGAGTGATTCTACCTATTTTATTAAGCAATTACAATTTGTACATTTCATTGGATATGAATATATGACGTGACACTGGAATGGATCCTTTCACATGTGATCGAACCCAATGATGGATGTAGCATTACTAATCAGATTCATTGTGACAGTCACTGGGGAATTTAACCTGGGTGAAGATAGATAGATAGATAGATAGATAGATAGATAGATAGATAGATAGATAGATAGATAGATAGATAGATAGATAGATAGATAGATAGATAGATAGATAGATAGATAGATAGATAGATAGATAGATAGATAGATAGATAGATAGATAGTTTTTTAACTGCACATTGGTATTATATGGGAAATATTCTAATGTGTTTTGACCAAAATATAAGCACACCATGTCATAATAAACTTCATTTGACCAGCTAGATGAAGGAAGAAATCAACCTGATTCCCAGATGTGTCAGACCCCCACCACAACCCTCCTCCCAGTTATTCCTGTAACCTCAAGACTATAAGGAAATGAAAAAGGATTAGTGGAACTCTGAATCAACGAAATGACTTTAAATGACTTCTTTGGGTAGCCACAGGTCAGGCACGCAGCATGTTTAAGTTGACATTTCAATTGTACAAGTAATTTGCATTCTATTTGACTCTAAATGACATCTCCATATTGAGGATTCCAGCTGATTTCTTCAGTTCAAAGATGAGCCAGAAACATGGTTTAATCAAGGTGTACAGGACTTCTGTGAATTTCTATCTCTCTCTCACACACACACACAAATGCACACAAAAGCGTCTAACAAGGCGAGGTCTTAACTTCAATCAAATTCTTAATGGACACATTAAGATTTTGATTGAATCACTACACCGCACGTGTACATTCAGCCAGTGCACCATACTTGTACTAGTAATATAGCTATCTGGTGGAAATTAGAAGAAAGAATAGGTAGGGAATGGCTGCTTTGAAGTTATCGTATTAAGCCAGTGAGATTTAAATCCTGTTGCTAAGATACCTGGTAATGTCACTGAAACAAAATGATGATTGATTGGAGTTCATGCATGGATTCACATGTTTTGTCACAGGAATACTAAAGGTGTTCATTGGTGTACAATATTATTGCTGATCTACAATAGTATTATTGTTCAATATGGTAAAAAAAATGAGAAGGGATATTCATTTTTATTGGTTTATCAGGTAAACATCAACAAAAGATATGTGACTATATAAACCCAGTTGTATAATCAAAACCTCATCATTAAACTCCCTTTATTTTCTGAGTAGATCGCAGAACGTGAAAGGTTTTAGCTATTTCTATTGCAAATCAAGCCATTTCAATGATTTTCATAAAACAGTCAATATAAGTGGCCTGATCTGTCTGAACACAAGGGAAATTACTTCAGGTGCAGATTTGCCTTTTTATGCAAGAAAAATAAGACACAGTAATATAAAGCAGTGGAAGTGTGTCGTGACAGAAATCCTTCTTACCGACAGATCTGATTGCCTAGACTCTCGAACTTTTAAAAGTTAAAGGAATATATCGTGGCCGGGTGTGATTTTGTAGGTAAGTACTGCTGCGGTAATCCTTCAAAAGAAAAGAAATGAATGAAACTGAAGATATGACACGAGAAATAACTTCACCTACAAACATTTGTGTAAGAGTCACTTATACAGCATGGAAACAAAATTAGATCATTTATGTTTTTCCCAGACAAATCTAATGTTGTTGTACCTGTATTCATATTCCTGCAGTCTTACTATATTTGTGATATATGACAAGACACAACAGACAGTTTGTGCCATGATATGATTGATATCCTCCATAAAATAATACATCTCACAGTATAACAACATATACCAAAGAGATAATTTACTACAGACCTGCTCATTCAAAATTTAGAAATCACAGTTAAGCACCTCATATAGAAGCGGTTCTGCAGTTGCATTCTTACCTTCTTCTTCTTTATAGAACTGGGTACTTAGTTGTCACCTTTCTATCGTTTTCTCAAGGTCAGAACATGATGGGTAGATGGCCAGACGCGAGACAGAGGTAATGAGTTTGGAATGGCATTTAGAGCAGCGAGAGACTCGAGACGCACACCTGACTCATCACTCCATGGATTCAGAAAGAATAGTTTTAATGAAAACATACGGCTTAGTTCTTTATTCCGTGTGAGCATTTACCGCTGGAGGAAAGGGCAAGCATTTGTGTTTCAAAGAATGCACATACTAATTTTTGTTTTTTTAAAGTGTTTGTTTTTTGACTAATTTGATGCGATCAGTTTGATTTTAACATTAGCCAAAATGTTGTATTTCTCAACAAAGTATCTCTATTTTAGGGATCTTTTGTATTTATTTGTCCTGCATACTAAAGGAAACTCTTGTTGACTTGGACAATGCCTACATCAGAGCTATTGCAATAGTGTTTGAGTGACAGCATCATGTGCAAAAAAACAATAAAAACACTTTTCAGATTCTGAATTTCCACTAAATCCTGTTCCCTTGTGGAATAATGTTAACTCGAGGCTGTAAAGAAATTACCAAATGCTGCTGCTTTTAACCTTTATATTTCTCTTTTTTTCTCTGCTAGTCTCAGTGCAACAAGACAGAAAATGTATTTAAGGCAATTATGCCTACTTCATTTGGGGAGAATAAATGTGTTTAAGATGCAAAAACAATTAAAGACATCAACAAAAACGCCCCCTTTCCATGCATTCTACAACAATGTTTGTCCTTGTAAATGTCCCGTTATTCCCCCGTGCATGGATTTGTTCTCATGGGCCACAGTGAGAAGAGAAGCAATCATGATTGGGATGCCTATGAATGAAAGATAGTTTTCAAGTGTCCTGTCGCAGCACTGGGGACACCAGGAGAAATGTTATTCCAAGCCTTTTACTGCACTCAATCTCTGCTCCGCTCTGCCATGAGGGGAGAAAATGCTTGTTTACCAGGAAGCCAACTGGCCTCCCTGATTGCTATCCCAATGGTAATGGCCAAGGATGAGGGAGATCAATAGCTATCTGCACCCATTCCTAAAGCAATAACATTCAATAGGAAAACCCATTTACTTTTACTTACCTTTGCTTTATTTTGTTTTAACATAAGGACGGCCAGTTGTGATGAAGATGGGGTTTGACTGGACGGCAGGTTTTGGCTCTATTACTGCTGTGTTGCTTTTTTTTAATTAAAATTTCGATTTAAAAAGAGTAAAATAGTGAAGCAGAGAGAGAAAAGGATGCAATGGGAAACTCGTCAGTGCATTTACAATAGAATCACAGTGTGACCCAAAACACAGCATCTCGACTTCTGTGTGGTTGATATTCCTGGTTGTCTCGTTTGACCTTGAAGTATTGACAGAGATGTAGAGCAACAGCTTTTGTGTTATAGCCACCCAATGATGAGTGTCTTATAAGAATAATTCCAATTTATGGCTTCAACAATACATAAGAACATTAAGTCAAATATTAGTTATTCTTTCTATTTTCTTTCATAAAACACAATTTGTTTCCCAGACTGTTAACATATACGACATCATAAAGACTGGTTAAATGCCAAGTGTGTGTGTGTGGACGGGTATTAGCATCTTCATGGGGAACAAAAATTGGTAGTTTACCATACTTGTGGGGACAAACAGCCCTCGTGGGGACCAAATTCCCGGTCCCCACGAGTTTGAAGGCATATTTGAGACTCAAAATGTGGTTTTAGTGTCAGGGTTACAATTAGGTTATGGTTAGGTTTAGGGTAAGGGTCAGGGGCTAGGGAAAGCATTATGTCAATGAGATGTCCCCACAAGAATAAATAAATACACATGTGTGTGTGTGTGCATGTGTGTGTGATATTGGTCTCACTTGGTGAAAACAGGAAGTTTAATAAGAGCTTGTGTGTTCTGTTGAACTTGCCTTGGAGCCAGTTCACAAATCCTCCTGTAGTCAGACCAGCCAGCTCTCCCAGGTGAACCACCTTCAAATCAAATTATTCCCAGTACTCTCAGATTGAAGATTTTTTTTTTTTATAAAATTTTGATTTTTTTTTTCTTAAAAGCGGATGTCTTTATCTTATGATTCCGTATTTTATTTCACTATCACTTTTCACTTGTTTATTGAACCATTGCGTTCCAGCCTTTTTTCTCAGTCTGTGTTTTTCCGGATGCAAGGTGAATTTAGTTCCTCTGTCTTCTCGATTCTGCTGCTGTTGTTTGACTCGATCTCCCAAACTAAACACCCGTTCTGGCTGCCCTCTGTATAACCTTGCATCTAACTCCAAAGACTTCCACGAATCTGTCGCAAAGCTTCTGGGAATGATATTTCTTTATTTTGGCACACCACTGACCTGCTGTAGATATTTATTTTCTTTTTTTAATGGCATTATCACATTCACTACGAGTGTGGATAGTTTCTGGATACTGTTGTGACTGGTATGTCAGAATGAAATGATGTTGCATCTTTGCTATACAAAGCAGCCTGCTCACACTGTGTTATCTTACATTTGAAATGCTATCACCATTTGAACTCGGGTAATTTCCTATAACGTTTACTGTTGCTGAGTACGTTGGAGAAAAAAGGATTTAATTTCAAATTTTTAAACCTTTAGCTTGATGTCACATGGCAGTAGAGTCAAAGGGGCTTATATATACTTAACCTGCTGCTTAAATGAGAAAATATGTACATTTCTACTACTGCATTCAGATCATTTTAAAAAGTGGGAAGCATTAAGGTTACAGCACTGGTTTCTTTATCTGTAATGAGTATTAAAATGTAAATGTTCTGATTTTGTTTTTTTGTTTGTTTGTTGTTGGGGGTTTTTTTTGGGGGGGGGGGGGCATAATTTTATCATTGATCACCCATGCTGATATTTTTCACAATATAAATAAACTACATAATGTGAGGAGAGGTGTCAAAACACTTTAATGTGTAAGAATCATGGTTTTGCCTTCGCACAACAATTTTAATCATGCGATGTTTTGAGATTCCCCAAACGTTTCTTTGTACATGTAATAACTATTTTAATGAGTAAAAGTTATGCAGTAATAACCTTTATGAAATAAACTGTAAGAAAATTAAATATTGGGAATATGACAAATGTAATCTCTCTTACTGCTACTAACATAAATTATCATTTTGACAAGCAGCCTCAGCTGTAAGTAAATTCAGTGCCTCACTGAGCTTCACCATAAAAGGTTAGGAACACTTGCAATTAATCATCCTGTATCTGAACTGCAACATGTATTGTTTCCAAATTTATCACGATGCCAGGCCTTTGCAGGCATCTGTGTCTCACATCATGCCATCCAAGCGTCCACAGTAGGAGACATGGGATGTCAGCTGTAAATTAGGTGGCACACAGTGACCCCCCGCTGTTCCAGCTTTGGTTAATCCGAGGCAAGGCATGCAGAGGACACAGCAGGACACATTAATCCCTGTGACTTAGGTGCTCAAACACCATTTATGTAATTCATACTGTACCCCAATTTGCAGATGCCACAAGTATGTACATTTGTACGGCTGACCCTGCAGCAAATCGATTTAGAAATGTTGGACACATTAATACCAGCGTCCAAAAAGGAAATGAGAGTCCTCTCAGCGCTAGTGTCTTGCTTTACTTATTAAGCTGATGAATGGAAGTAGTAGTAGGAAGTAGTTAGCATTATTAGTAGTAGTAGTAGTAGAAGTAGACTTAATACTGTTGCTATTGTTTATTTGACTGAAGTGTTTATTTGATGTCAAATTTGCTGCCTTAGGGGCTAACCTTATTGGCAGTAGCTTAAAATGAAATCTTAGCATCAGTGGATTTTGCACATGCGCTTCAACTCTGCAGCATTTTGAGTTTCTTTGAGGTGATATCAGTGCTACAAGTTCAGTTTTTGTACAGTCTTGGGAACAAGCCTTTATGCATTTTAGAGTGTGCAAGCTCCTGCAACATGAACATTGTTTAGCAGAATCATGCATAATCTCATTTTAGGAGTATCAATCAGGTATTGAACTGAAATCTTTTTCCCTCATCTATTTATGACTCAGGGTTCCTAATTATTTCTATTCTATAGGTACTCAGTGAAGAAATAAATAGTACCCCAAGTAGAAATGTATTTCTGTGTCCACATTTCTGTCTCTCTGTATTACAGCCTTCATAGCGTCAACTAAAGAGTCATCCAGCCGTTATCAGCATAAAGCTTCCTAAACAGCTGCAGCCTTCCACCGAGAACCCTGGGACAGCTGGCTGTCCACACAAACACATACACTGTGTCACTGCAACACGCACACAGCCATGCGCACATTTCCTCACAGCCGCTCTGCAATCCTCTTGTATCTATCCCAGGTGGAATTGGGTTGAACAATGGTATGATGGGAAGGGTGTTGTTTGGTGGGCTCGCTGGATAGTGGAATCCTCCCCAAGGTGACCTCTGAAGTGTGGTGGGGGAAGAGTTGAGGGCTTTGATGGTGTAATGGACTGGTGTCACTCTGGCCAGAGATGCTCAGGAAAGTAATGATAACATATTAAAGCTGGGAGGTAAAAACTACCCCCACTTCCAACACACACACACACGAGCACAATTTATTTTTGTTATTTTTTTTATCTTCTCATTGCTGGAATTGAAAGTTAACATGGGCATTTTGCTGTATGTATTTATGTGAAATTCATGACCTTTAGCCCTTAAAAGTCAATTGAGTTAGATCAAACATTCATGGGAATCAATGATTAAAGAGAGGGAAAAATATTTCTATTCCACAAACACACCCCAAACATTTTGCTTCATGTTTAAACTCAATTTATGTATTTTTATCCAGCTGCACTGTCACAAAGACAAGCTGCAGTACGATTGTATTCACGTGTACAATATTAGAAGAACAATTACAAAAACTATAGGAATGCACATTTTAAAAATTTTCTCCACTTTTAAATTGTGGATTAAAAAATAATGCATTGTAAACTTTATGCGGACACACATTTGCATGAGAAATTTATGCAAACGCAAAATTATGCAAGCAATTATGCAACTGAGGTTCTGTAAAAGTAAACAAATTAGAGTTGAAGACATAAAATCTGTGTATATTCCTTTTAACAGTTGGACCAAACACAATTTGAAACAAGGCACAAGGGTAGAGTATGAGTAATTAGCTCATGGCTCATAAATCTGGCAATACAGTATGTCAGCGAGGCTGCACAAACTTATGAGATCCATATAACACTAATTACCTTGAAATGAACCAACTTTGAAAAAAAGTATCTTGAACTTTCATATATATTGATCTTAATTATTTCGGCCCCAGAGGGTTCAACACTCACAAAGTGAAAACAGAAGAGCGTTTCTGCATCGCTCTCCCCTCCTCCTTCTGACAGAGATTTTGCTCTCTTGGTGTGGAGGTGTTCAGAAAAAAAAAAGGAGGAAAGGAAAAATAGCCTGGGGCACCTGGCAGAGGATTTGACCTGTTCCCTTGCAGTTAGAGGCAGAGAGGAAAAAAACACACTTTTTCCCACACAAGCCATATTCAGATCTACAGATTAGAAAGTGAAGCAGTGCCCCTATAGGTAGAAGCCGCCGTCTCTCTGAGTATGTAGGTGCGTGCAGTGTGGAACAATCCGGACATTGTGCCGACCCGCCCCGTCTGCTCTCAGCTTACATGCCCAAAATTAGATAAATAATAATAACGATTTCCACGTTTATCAAGAGTCCCAGAGTCTACCGCGTAACGTTCATTTACTTTCAGTCTTATGGTATCAAAGCTAGTCACGCGATGGTGTGTTAACCCCCTTGATGATGTATTAAGTTGGATATATAATGTCCTATAACAGGAAAGTTCACCCATATGAAAGTTCTCACTATCCAGTTGTGTTTGAGTCATTCAGCTGTATTTGTTGAAGAGCTTCCAGTTCTCAGGCATAGATATCTGCACTAAAAATGATAGTTTTCAAAACAAAGATATGAATTTGTCTTCATAAAAATACTTTATTGCATCAATGTTAAGCTCATCAAAACAGTTCTAGTTTAGAGTGAGGGGTGTAATTAATCAGCAATTCACATGCTGTTTATGTTCAATGTGATTACAAGCAATCTTACTTTGTATTATATGATTTATGATTTAATATGACAGAAAAAGCAAACTTATTCGAACAAAGGAGAGTTCTTTTATGTGAATGCTGTTTGACAATAACTCATGTTTTCCACAATGGCCTTGGTACCATGGGATAACACTCCAATTTTACCGCATAGCAATGCACAATAACCATATTTCATATTTCTGAGAAATAGGCACATGGAATCGCTGACAGTGTTTTTCCTGCTCTGTATTTTCATGGTGGAGTTGTGCCCGATGATGGTTATGATAATTTGATCTGAGAAGACAGAGATTTGAACTAGCAGAAAGAAGGATGCAAATCCCTCAGTAAATCCCTACACTATATAGCTCCCAGCCTGCTGGGAGAGTTTAATATCTACTGGAATGATTAAACTGAAAAGGTGAAACCACCATTGTAGTAATAAGAAGTAGGACTGTGCAACAGGGGTTGGGCAGCGGGCTAATAGCTTGCACTGCAACTCTGGCCTCCAGTGTACATAGACAATCGAGAATGCTAATTTTGCCATCCTTTTTTATTCCCATCTTTTCCCCTTTAATAATTCAAGTCTACAACTGTACATCAATCAAAGATGGGAAACAAAGATGGGAACAATCCTTACGATTATTCTATTCATTTAATGTTTATGTGTTAGCTGAGAATTTAATAATAATTTCTATGTTTAAAGATTGTTTTGCTATTTAAAATCCAACATAACAGAAAAACTACTTTACTACAATACTAGTTTGAGGTTAATGGGCAATATCATGAATTCAGCACAATTTGTACAACTCATCTGTCATCTTTTTTTCTTAATCTATAAATTTTTTCATACTCTTGAAAACTCTATTACTTACATCCCAATGTACCTCCTCATTACAGTCACTCAATAATGATTAGAGACAGACAAAAAGGGGTGTGTGGATACTGGTTGCAATGCCAAAAAAGAAATGACTGTTTAATTAAAAACACTGTCATAAATTGAGCGGCGCAATTAATTGCGGTAATTAAAAATGATACCGTAAGTTGACACAAAACTTTAAGCTACATTTTAACAAAGCAAAGGAGTTGGTATTGCTAAAGCAAGGTAAATAAAAATAAATAAACATAAAATAATAATAATAGAAAAATCCTGATATTAAATTGAACAAAGCCTTTTCTACCTACTGAAGGCCAAGATTCTTTAAAAAAAAAAAAAAAAAAAAAAAAAAAAAACCTCTAGAAGGCATATATTTATATATATTTATTGTACTATTACTGCATGATATACTACATTGTACACTGCCATCATATGAACTGATTGCATAGCAAAACTGCTGATATATTGTAATGAGAGGAATGTGTCTTTTAAAGGGAATGAAGGGATCTTATTTAATTTAATTTTCTTACTAACTGCTATAAAAAGAAACAAAGTCACTGATAATGTATCATAAGAAACACTTTGGAATCTGTTTGCATGTTTAATCTTCAGTCGTAAGAGTTCCATCATTCCAATGTGAAGCTGTTTTAAAGCATGTCCAATGTCTTGATTTACAAAATCAGCATCTACTTTAGTCCTCTGGGTATGGAGCTTTTTTTAGTAATGGATGACATGCAATCTCCATGGACAATAGATATACACAGTCTTGTTCACGTTTTTTTCCATTGCTTTCTGTTAAAATAGTAGGAAACAATGAGCTGGTTTGAGTTCACTGTTCTATAAATAGCAGGCCTGACTTTATGGGGGTGACTGTTGAAGACAAAGGGTTTTTTGGGAGTGTCAAACTGCAGAGACTAGCGGACTACAATGTTGCTTCTTAGTAGTTTCAGTGGTGCAAGTTCCCTTTTTACTTTATAAGGGGTTTTCATAATATTAAGATGCTATGCTCAATGTATAAAGAACGCAATTCATTTTGACAGCTCGATAGTATTTCACATCATTTACTCAAAGTGCAACTGGCCTTTATGCATCTATTGACATGTTTTTGTTAACTTGGGACTTGTGACATTTCAAAACCTCCTGCAGGAGAGTGATCTTTGTTTTGATTGGCCTTTACTTAAGTTAGTCAACAAATTAAAATACTCAGCTGACAGTACCCAACTCCACTCACCCCTAATTCAAATGTCTAATAATAGCATTAATAAGTATGGACCTTATAAAAACCCATGAGGTTTTCACTAGAACCAAATGATCATAATGTTCATAATGTTCACAGAAAAAGGTCATGGCAGGATTTTAAAAAAAACAAAAAAACAGTGTACATAAAATCTACCCATATGAATTATGATACTGCATATATGTATATATATTCATATAAACATTTATAGAAACAGCCAAAAATATATTGTATTCAGTAGTCTGATATTGTTGGATGTTTTATGCAGATATTTTGTTTTTTCTGAGTCCTCACCAAATAACCTGGTTTGAGGTTACTTCCTGGTTGTCACTCCTCACTTCCCAATATTATTATTTCTTTAATTTTCACCCTAAAGTGTTGTTGTCAAAATTACACCTCCTTTAAAACACACCTTTAACCCTAGGTAAAAATGCATTTTTATCTTTTATATTATCCTGCTAAACAGTATCCAAGTACAAAAGCGGTCAACTTGCAGGGTAAATGCAACAACTCATTCAGGTTCCATACACAGTAATTCTGCTCTAGCCCCTTTAGTCTCTGCTGGCTAAATCCTCTGTTAGAGAAAGAGGCTGAGTTTGATCCCCTGTAGGATCTCAGTTTATCTCTCTTGCAAATCTGCTGCCAGATGACAGGGTTAGCTTTGTGGACTGTAGCTGCCCACGCTCTCTTAAAGATCGTCATGATGCCTGGTGCCACAGTGTTTCTGCTGTTTGACTATTCTGCAGCATTTGAGGTGGAGAAGCCATTCGTGTCTGAAAAGTGTAATCTATTTACACTTTTTTTTTCCTTTTTTTTAATTTCCTTTTTATATTTCAAAATTATGAAATTTGCTTTCTGTGAAGAATATTTCATTGGGACAGTGTTTCAGTGTTTTGTTTATTGTACGTAAAAATATATGTGCCAAAGATTAAAAATGGCCTAGCAGTTTTTTCAAACTTCTTAAGAGGTTTCACTTTAAATGGAATTTTAAAACACATAAATAAATAAAAATACACCCTGCTCTTTGTACTAAACATTCCCAGTTGCTGCAGTGCAAGGGAACACACGTGTGTCTTGTGTCATCACGTCATCAGCACTGGGCAACCAGCTGCTGTTGCTGCTCGCTCATTAAACATTTGTAGAGTCAATAAGAAATTCCACCAAGGCTTCTTTCCTCAGGGCAAACACTGGAAAATACAGTGTGTAAATGTGCCACACTCATCATTCACCTCTGCCGAAAATAGAGCTATCTTCCCACCCAACTGTATCAATAACTGGGAGATGGAGGGGTCCAGAAGCAAACGTCAGCAATTCATTACAAGTCTGTGTCGCCTCCGGCAGATGAGAAGGTTTGCTGTTGTTGACAGCTCGTCTCTCAGCAGAGAAACACAGATTATTGTTAAATGTCAGCGTGAAATATCAAATCAGCATGCGAGAGTGCTTCTGCTGGGGTTAGAGGCTTCTGATGCACAAGTTTGCACATGAACTTTCTGAAGACTTTTAATTATCTGGTGAGCACTGACGTTAGCGCTCATTCAGATATATATCAGTAAACTTACTTGTACAGTTTTAGATGTACTTTTCTGGAGTCACAGCACTAAAGGTTTTGCGAGTAAAAAGCAAGAAAATGCTTCTGTTTAATACAAGAATTTCACCTATGATGAGGTGTTATCTGAGAAAGTGTGTTGTTTAAAGAATTTTACCATGTTTGACATGACAATGTCCGGTTATAAGTAAGCTTGAAACAGAAAAGAGTGTCAGGAGTGTCAAAGAAAGGAAAGACAAGGGTTTGCTGTATGCCGAATCAGTAGTTAAGTGAGGTAAGCTGAGTACATTTTACGACCACACGGCAGAAAAAAAGAAACAAAAACTTAATACCACTCTGCACAGTAGTGAACAAGCAGTTGACGACTGACTCTCTTTAAACTTCTGGCTATTTTTCTGAACATCTAGGTATTTATAAAACAGAGGCAACACACCAAGAAAGGCATCAACAAAGCAAGATATCAAAGTTATGTGATTTACTTTTTGCCCATTCAGGTACCAGAACACACACCCAATATTAGGCTATGTCCACAGGTACACGGGTATTTTTGAAAACGGAGATTTTCCGTTTTCGTTTTAAAAAATAATCCCGTCCACACGTAAAGGCAGAAATGAAGGAAAACACTGCTAGGAACATGCCAAAGCAGCAGGTGGCGCTATATTCCTAACCGTGCAGAAATGTTGGCCAATCAGAAGTCTAGAAGCCTCGGTGGGAAAAGGTAAACAAAGCTGGGGCATAGAAGCAGAACCGAGTCGTATGTGTGGAGGGACAGTAACTGTGTGTGTATATGTAAGCATTTAAACACTGCAGAGAGAACAATTAACAGTAACAGTATTGTAGAAATTCATTTCACCGAAACAATAACGTTGCGCACAGTGTGACGTCAAAAAAGGCGCACACCTTTGACGCTGCGTTTTCTGCGTTTTTCTCGTCCACACGTAAATGCAAAAACGGAGTTTTAGAAAATATCCACCCTGTCCGGAGTTTTTAAAAATCTCCGTTTTCAGTGACCGAAAACGCCGTTTATGTGTGGACGAAAGGTGCAAACGCATAGAAAAATCTGCGTTTTCAAAAATACCCGGTACGACTTTCTTTAAACTTCTGGCTATTTTTCTGAACATCTAGGTATTTATAAAACAGAGGCAACACACCAAGAAAGGCATCAACAAAGCAAGATATCACAGTTATGTGATTTACTTTTTGCCCATTCAGGAACCAGAACACACACCCAGTATTAGTGTTTCGATTGTCCCAGAAAGTTCTGTAACATTTAGAGCTACCTGCATTGAAGAATTTGAATTTTACTGTTGCTTGAAGCAGCCAGTGATCAGCACTGACACATTCAACTCAACTTTACAGATCTGCATTGTAATGTCACATCACTGATGTGCCAGTAAACTGTTTAAATTCTCAAAAATGTTTAGATTGTTTTCACTTGCTGCTAAATAAATTTTCTTCTCAACACATTTTGTGTAACCCTCCCAATTAAGGTTCATATTTGGACTGGTTTCGCTTAATGTTCATTCAACAAAGAACATGTTGCAGACTTTAACTGAAGTACATCACATGACTCAGGGTATTTGTAATCAGACTGCTGGCTCTTGGCCCATAAGGTATGAGCTTGTGCTAACACTGCATAGACTGCGAGAAGGCTGCAGAAACTGCATTGACTGCTTTGGTGTGTAATCTGGCTACTGGCATGCCGCCCCCGCACTGCGAATGTGAGAATAGCGTGCTGGGAGCAAAAGCACTCTGGGGCCTGCTTATCAAACGTCTTCCTGTGATCCCAGCTAGCTAGGCCCTTGTGGTTCAGCCTGTCAGCAGGAGCATTGCAGGAGACACAGTAACTCATGGCCAGTGCAACAAGAAACTTTAGAAAATGTTTTAAAGCTTTGTCTAACAGTGAAACTAGTATATTATAAGAAATGTTACTCTTGCAAGTCCATAGGAAATCTGAATGGGAAAATGAATACTCTAATTTGTTAAATTTTGTATTAACTCTCTTAATGCAAGATAAGGCAAGTATTATAAATTTAAAAGACATAAAAGTAATCAAATAAAACTACATGGTTCACGCGTGCATTTACTGGAAGTTAATTATCCCACCCCTGCTCTCTGTGTGTGACCTCAAATTTCCTGTGTTGTTTGTTCCTGGCGTCATCCCAAGACAACACTCAGACAGTGTAAATTTGTCCAGTCCTGAATTAGAACAAAAGTTGTTAACAGTCTAAGTATATATGTAAAAAAAAATCTAATTTTTTTAGTATGTATGTACCACTTGCAGCTTGTAAAGAAACTTTTTACTGTCCAGGACTTAACCTTTTTACATCAGCTGAAACAAGATTTAAGAGATAAGCTAAAAATTTCACCCTAACATGAACTTTGCATGAACACATGACCCTGAGCGGTATGATCTTCCTCTCATGTAAGACTAAATAAGTCCAATGTGTGCCAAATAATTCAAAAAGAATAAACATTTACTGAACTTATCTGTCCAAAATCTTAGTTTGCGTTTGATCTTATCACGAGTTTCATTACTGAAACTTAATCAAATTTACAACAGAGGAAACGTGCACTGTCTGCATGTCGTACATACTAAAAAATTCACAACACAACATTTCTTTTGAACTTGTTTATTTGGTTGAAGTGGAAGTTTAGGAAAAACTGCGGCGCAGCGCACCACGCAGTCAACAATTGCCTTTACAAAGCAAAAGTAAACATTAAGTGTAAAGATAGCTGATGGCTGTCAGTCAAACCCATCGACAGCTGCCTTCGCATGTCAGCTATGACTATTTTCCCATGGTTCCTCTGGACTAGAGGATGTCTGTTCGTGTTTTTAGACAAACAGATCAGATTCCTCCTCAAACAGGCTGTTGCCGACCCTTTTGTTAACAACGTAATAATTCAAAACAAATGATTCAGCTCTTTGACGAGAGCACTTTTATAAGTCACTAAGACTCACCCTCACACTGACATCTGTTTGATTTTATCGTCTTGAACTTTATCCTCTGCTCGAAAATTTATTGGCTTTGACCAGAGTAGTGCGTTAAAGTCAGACTAATAGAGGGGAAAAGACAACTGAGAGAGTGGGCAGGACAGTACATCTTAGCCCTCAAAGTCTGTAAAATACAGTACAAGCACTTCTCTCAAACATCTATTTTTAACAATGTGCATGTGCAAACAGGATATGGGGGCATCACAACTCATTTGCAATGCAAACATGAACTGTGTGTATAATAAAATGTTTTAAATTTGAAAGTCTGCATTAACAACAATTAGTAAATGATATCCTGTTGTGTTGCATTTGTTTAACCTTCTGACAGCAGTGTGAATTGTTTCCACTGGAGCCAATATTATGGCAGGATGCAATGTTTCATTCCAACATGTGCGAATCAAAAACAGCATTAAACCAAAACCTGGCTCCTAATTCTTTATATCATTGCTACCTTCTTATGCTTCTCTGTATTTATTCCTTTGACGAGGGCCAGTGGGGTTGCTTCTGCTCTAGACCCTGGCCGTGGTTGAAGCTGTATGCTAAAGCCATGGTCAGGCCCCAGAGATTTCCAGCCTCTTAGATGCCTATAACTCATCCCTAGTCCTGCTTCTGACGGGAGATTTTCCTCCCTCAATCCCAGGCCTGAAATATCCTTTCAAAGGCCGCAGACTGGAGACAGATATGTAGGTGTTTTAGATAAGGTAGGAATTGCATTAAAGGATTTTTCTGCTTTAAAGCTGTTCCATCTTTTTGCCCTTTCCCATAGATTTAAGAAGTGTAGCTGAGAGAAGATGGGAAGAAGAGTAAGGGATGTACTTTGGGACGGACTAGTCCGTACATTTGTGGTCAGTTCACAGCTCATAAAAGACTAGTGCTAACCTCTGTAAAAACTGAATAATGTAGAGTGGCTAGAAGCAGCGCAGAGCTTTCTTAAAGAATACTAAAGTTATTGACCCAAGTTTGGAGGGAAAGCCTCCCAGCTCATTGATCTCCTTACCAGCATAATTACAGGGCAGCAAGATAAATCTTCATGTGGAAGAAAATAGAAAATTTAGAGTGATGAATTTTCAGAGTGATGAGGATTCTTGCCAAATGCAACCATTAAATTAAAAGCTCTTTCCCAAAACCTCAGAATGGGATAATTTTGTTTTGCAAAGTGGAGTGCGGCCAAAAAGAGACTGCAAAAGTCAACAGAGTCTCACCCAGGCTGTGGTGTGTAAGAGCTAAAAATCAGTTTAAAACAGCAACTTGGCTAAGGCCTTCGTATCTATGTAGGTGACTACACGGCATTCCCCGCTTCTTCTTTCCATGCTTCTCTGTTTTATGAGAGCTTACACTTCGCTTTGGCATTTTCTTTAAATCTTTATAATTATGTGGCCTCCCTTTTTTCCCCAGCCGACTGTGTTTACATTTGCCAGCTTAGCATGCACACAGTCCAGTCCACACACGCAGCTCTTCCACGGTCCACATGTCGTTCTGCAGCAGTGTTTGTTGGACTGGGCTACAGAGAGATTAGTCGCCTCGTTCCCTCTGGTGCCTCAGTATAATCTTCCTCGCCCAAAGGGCTTGGCTGCTCATCTTCCAATAGGACCAAAATAATCACTATTATTTTGTAATGAGCTGCTACTTTTCCTTTGCAAAGTCTGCTGAAATGTAATTAAATATGTCTGAACGTATCAATTTCTTGCATACAATAGTTTATATTACATTGTCAATGAACTGAAACATTACAACTTCAGTAAATAATTCAAGATTTTTAAATGAATGAAGGACTAATTACATGGCAAACAAAGAACTCTTTAATATTATCAAATTAAATGTTTAAAGTGACATAATATTGTGGGATTATATTTTTTTTTTTAACTCATGATGCGTGAACAATATAGAGCATCATATATAAAGCATGAGCTGATTTGGCACTCTCTAAATAAAACCACATTGGATTAAATTGAAATATAGTAGACAGTGTGGAATACAGGGATTCCCCATCTGTTTGTCTCAAAGTCTGAAGTAACGTAAAAGAATATTTTAAAACTGAAACTTTGTTGCCACTCTTTTCTTTGTTTCTTTTCTTCAAGAAAAAGAAAATCTACATGTAGAAAATGTGCACCCAGAAAAGACAAATCCTCTCCATCTATTTTAAGAAGAAAGGAAATATTTTACCTACCATACTGTAAATTTGCCAGTGCTTCCGATACAAAAACATTCACACATAAATCAAAGTATCCCAGATGCTGCTGAACCAAGCCCAGATATTTGCTGAAATAATATATCACATATCTCATATTGAGAAAATTACAGAGAAGCACTCTCACTCTAGGGACGGGCGCTAGACTAGACAGGGACTCGGACCCACATGGTCAAAACCCACACATCAGTGGATCCATAACGGCACGAGAGACCAAAATACGAAAGCGAGTAGGGGAGTAGCGAAACGTGCTTGTGGCTCAGACTGAAATCAAGAAAGAGAAGGCTAAAATTTGTACACGGCATAGCTATGAATTAACTCATGAATGTTTTAGATTACGAGAAAAAAAATGCAGCTACTGCTATTATCCCTTTTCTTCATTTGAATCTGCAGGCTAGAGCAACAGGTTTGAGGGATCTCTAAGGTAAGACTGATTTCATTTCAATTCATCGTGTTTAAGTGCAAGTCCAGCACAGTTCATTGGCTCATTTGTTGTTTGATGGTGTACATTTTACTTATTGAGCAGTGGAGTTTTGTACAGCCTAGGCAGAGATTAAGACAAATTCTGATAAGGACTGGAAGTTGACTCTCAGCATTAAGGAGGATTAATGTTTAGCTCTGTGTGGCAGGGGCCTTCTCAGTGGCTGTGTTTACGCAGTGTTGCAGACCCCGCATTAATCCGAAATTAGTATAAAAGATCAGCTGTGGCCACTGAGGCGAACCTTCACAGGGCTTAGGCCAGTAATCAAGTCTCACTTTGGGACAATGAGCGCCTGGAAGGTCAATGAGAGGCCTGGATTGAAGGGACGAGGGGATTGAGGTGGGGGGTGGGCAAGGGCTGGGGGCTTTTGGTGACCACATGGTTTAATTTAGGTGAGATCTACACTCACACACACACACACACACAGTATTCCTTCACAGTATATTGCCTTCGTCGCTTTACGTTGGCTGTTTCGGAGCATAATTTGTTTTTGTTACATCCGCAGAAGCCATTAATGTTTATAATTTAACACTTAAAAGATATTTCCTCCTGTTTCTAGTAGCAATCCTGAAATCTTATACATGTGTTTGATGCCATTAGTTTACATTTCAGCGCAGTACGTATTAGCTCTGTCACATAATTATAATGTGTGCTAAGGGATTATCACAATAAATAGCATGAGACTGTCTAGCTGCTTGTAGCATATAACAACATCTTTGGTTCCAACACAAACCGGCGCTGAGCAGGGCTGGGAGGAGAATCGCAGGAGATGTCTCAACTTCGACAGTCTTTTACAGGAAAGTAAAAACGGAGTCAAATTGAAAACAAGCAGCATAAAAATCAGCAGTAAATTTTCCACTGCAAAGCTAGCGCCGGCCAACACAGGAGGCAGCGCTGAATTCAGCTAGGAAAATAAAATAAAGGAAATGTAGCTCAGTATAAACCACAACTCTGAGATGATGAATACTCACAAAACTGTTGATATCTGCATTATTTTGTATTTTTAACCGCTCACACTGAGAGCTGCCACTTTCAAATAAGTTTCCAAAAGGAGACAATTTTATTGACATTTTAAATAAGGCTCAGCATACATGTAACGTTAAAATGTGGGCAAGCGAGCGTCTCTCTTGCAGCAAAAGGGGGTCAGAGGAACTTACCCTTGTAAATACTTTCCAAACTACCTCAATAAAGTTCTTAAATTATTTATTTATAGGGATTTCATAGTGCCTGGGTAAATTACAGTGCCCTTGAAAAAAGCAACAGAAAGTCATCTCCTCAATCAGCTTCTTGGCGTGTGCCACTCTTGAACTTTTCCACAGTAGTCCCGCCATGTCTGTCCGTTGTACACACATGTTAACAACAAACTACAAATGAAAGGGTAAAAGCACGAAAAACAACAGCAACACAGCCAAATGATAATTTAGGGCATTTGCACCACATTGTGGTGGAAGAAGTTCTCTTCAAGTGCCAGCAGGGTACCAGTGCAACCCCCCCACCCCCGCCACCCACTGCTCCAGCTAAGATTAGACAAATTAAACACTATTATTCACGTCACTCCTGCAGCTGGCCTTTTAAGTGGTTCTACGTTAACTATCATAATGGTTTGCTTAGAAAGCCACAGTCTTCTCAGTCTTCTCCTTAATTTACAATATAAAAAAGCTGTGTTGGCCAAGTCGTAGTGGGATTTTTCTTCTCTTCTGCCTCATCTCGCAGAGAAAAGAAAATTGTTTTTCTCCGCACTGTAGTTTCTACTACTGCATCTAAATGTCTATAGTGAAACATTTCCATATATGCACAAATATAGCTTTGTATAAAATGTAAATTATTACAAGTTAATTCAATTTATTTTTTATTTTGATTTTTACATTTTAGATTTTTTATGCTAATTTTTAATCAGCACATAATGTGTTTCTAAATTGGATCATTAAAAGTCATACATGTTCAGACTATTTTATCATTTATGAGCAGACATTCCCGAACTTCAGTCTTTCCAGACTGAAGAGTGTAGTAGATCTGCCGGCTCTCAGATCTGTCCATACGATTTTAATGTAGCCTCCTGTTGGGAAAATGCCCTTTTATTTTCCCTGTTGCGTCCCCACAACTTGATAATGGATGTGGTATTGGACAGGGGCCCATGGACTGAGGAAGGTCGGTGATGGATAACCTAGTTTCAGACCCGTCATCACCATACAGCATGTGCCTTGTATCTGTAGTAAAGTACCCCCCACCCACCCGCACACACTGAGCATGCTCCAGATACAGAATCAGGGAAGAGAAAGTAAGTGACATCACATTAACTGCATCTCATTTATCATCACATTATTAAAAACATAGAATTAGTCTTTATGGAAAGGGTATCAAAATCCACGACCAAAAAGGAATGAGTCATGAAAAGTCAACACTCATAAAGAGGGCTGGTAAATACCGTGGAAACATAACCTCACCCCCTGTAACAACTTATAAACAGCACATTTGTGTAACATGTGCAAGTTGTTTTTAATGGACACGGCAAACAGTCTTTATTCACATTTAATGCTCCAGATTTGTATCAAAATGGCAGTATGAAGTAATTTGCATTTTATTCAGCAGATCATACCAATTGACTAATATGTAGTGTTATGATCAGTTACCAGTGCGTCTTTCCAGCTAATGAATGCATCATCTGACATGTGTGACCTCTTTATAGCTTCCAGCAGGTCAAGAAAAATTAATATTAAAAGACAGGGTGTAACTACAAACTAGATATTTATTAAAATGATTAAAGCAAAAGTCACTGCTAACCATAAGTGACTGACATATGCTGGCAAACAATATTTTAGACACATTTTTATGATGAATAATAATAATAAATATATGCAAAGCCAATAAGGAAATTATTTATTATTAATTAAAGGAAAAATGCAACAAAGCAAAAAGGAGTAATGAAATTCAAATAAGATATGACTGACAAGAATGTGTGACTAACATCCAGTAAACCTTGCATCAATGAAGAGATGGAAAACAGTGACAGGCAGAAAAAAAATCAGATCCTTATGGAGCTTTACAGAACGGCTGGTTATATTTTCAGCATGTTTTACGCGGTTTGAGATGCTCTTTTAAATCTGTCATCCTATTGCCTCTAACCAAATCAGAGCGAAAAGAAATTCAATGGAATGCACATTTGCGCTCCTTTGATGCCCTCATTACATGAGCAATACAATAATGCAGAGAAACGTGTAATGTGATCATGTTGTTATGACTCGAGCATTTGTGTTCTCACCAAAAACAGTTTTTGGGAAACATATCCAGTGTTTAAGCCTGTTTCAGTGACACAACTGGAACCGTAACTGCAGAATGAAGGGGAGCAAAGAAACCATCCGACGCCCTCACTTCTGCTCCCATCATATCATATCTTATAAGTCTTGAATATCAACTTCAAAACCAGCAACAAGGAGCTAGGATGAAAAAAAAAAGAATCCCTCTGAACGTTGAGATTTTATGTCCATAAAAACACTGATGGAATAGCTCGTGCCTAAAGTGAAACCTGATCACTTTTTCTACAAGCTGCTTACTTGAGCTTCAGCTCACTAAAGCACCCTTTAGTTTGACTTTAATGGTGGATTATTACTCCAAAGCAGGCATCATTTGCAAAGAAGTAATGATTATTTGACTTGATGAAATAAATAGCACTTTGCATTTCAGTGCAGATTCCCAGACCACTTACAAATATATTAAAGAACAGAAATGCTCCTGTTTTAAAACTTCAGCATTTTTCTTTTCAAAAAAACACAGAGGAGTTGTGGTTTGCATTAATCATTTCTAAATGATAAATCAATCTTGAACTGTCTTTTTTGTTGGTGGGAGATGCAGCGCCGCAGGAGGTAATTAGTCCAAGGAGGTTTGAAGTTGTGACGCACAATTTGAAAACAGCTGTACCGCTCACCCTATAGCAAGAGTGTTATAGCGTTTCGAGGAGCTGCAGGCGGTGGTTTCTCATCCTCGGCGTGATGACTTGCGCCTGACACATCTTACTGTGCAGCACAAAGAGTCAGTATACGTTAGAGGAAAAGAAAAAAGTAAAAGATTCTCTCCACGTGTTCGCATGTTTTGCATTTCTTGCTGGGAGAGGATGACATTTCATTTTCCTACACAAGTCATCTCCAAAGGGCTAATTCAAATTGCACTCCAAGCTGGTCCTAATCCTCTTTCAATTTTTCACTCCATGATCTGAATACCAAAACATTTGCTGTTTTAATAGCAAAAGTTGGTGAAGTTTGGTACACCTGTTGCAAATGTTAGAAAAGAAAACTGTTAAATGTATCTCAGCATCTCATTAACTGCAGATTTACTCCATCATTGACAGGTTAGGAACTTTAACAGTTCCTAACCTGTCAATAACAGTTCATATGTGTCAGAACTGTCTTCGTATGTGACCCAGTGACTGGTACCGCAAGCATAGTAATAAGTGTTGGGCCTACAGTGCCCAAATTTAATATTCTCAGTGGGTGGTGCATAACAAAAACCTGACCTAGATAAGGCAGCATAACATAGTGCCGATCTATTATCTCATAGGAATTGATATAGTAAAGATGTTAGCAATTATGAGCCTATTCACACATCTAGCAAATACTGAGTAACATTGCTACTTCTAATGCTACTTACTACTGCTATTGAATGCTATTGATAGCTTTGCCTATACAGTAAGTAGCATTCTTGCTAAGCTTACAGTGATTTAAATAAGTAACGACTGTAAAAATAAATAAATAACTAAATTAACTTTGTGTTCATATTCAGAGTGAAGGGACTGTGAGAATAAGGCATTCATCATTTTATTTTATTTTATTTTTATTTTATTTTTTTGTTTCACACATGGTACAGCAGTAATTCATTTCGAATACACAACCTTCCTTTCAATTAAAGTAACACTGTTTCCATGCATGAAAAGGAGCAGGACGAAGAATAAATTCTTATTATCTCATTGTAAAGTACTGATTTGTTTAGTCTAATGTCAGAGTTTCCTTTATGACTTTTAAGTGAAAAAAACAGCTGAAAGAACAGCTTTTATGTTTTAGCATAAAAACAACATAATAAATAAAGATCCTACTGCATTATGTACTTTATTGTAAAGGCAAATGTAGAAGCAACAAGCTGACAAATGTCTAAAAGCTTCAAAGGATACTACTTGCGCTAATGCAAGTTTGAAACATACAAGTTCAAAAACACACAAGTGAGCAGAGTTCATTATCTTACCATTTACTTGTCTGCTGGACACATGCTGTCAGTCTCTATTCCCCAAGCTTGGTATGCATCTTTTCTATAAAAAAAGAACAGAAAAACCTTCAAACGCAATAACGCTAACACACATTTTCTCATACGTAAGAGTGTCACTTTGTGTCACTGTAATACATTCAAAGAAAATATATTTGTTTTCAGATTGATTATAAATGGCTCATATCACAATATTTATGCCACAAGGCAGCTGCTAGAATATCTGCAGTTTTGCTTTCTCCGCTTCTATTTTTAAGTGCTGTGGTCATGCATGATCCATTGTGGGCTCAGCAAGGCACCCATCATGCCAAAGCTCAGGCTGAGCTACAGTATCAAACAACTGGTGCTGACTGTTGCCATGAGATTTTCTCCACACTGAACACACTTCACTTGCACAGCGCGCCGCTAACAGCCCTCGCCAAGTAATCCTCACACACTTATGTGCAATGTGTGAAACAAGTTTTTTCATCCACTCGTCAGATCAGCTAGTGGACATGCACTCTTGACGTTGTCCTCTATTGTATTATTAAAATATAAAATTAGGGTTTTTTTACCCGGTGAAGTATTCCTTTGTAATTGCCAGTACCAAAAAAACCCCACCTCTATCTTTTAAGTCTTCATTTTAGTGTTTAATGTTTTAGCGAGCATGCAACTTATGAGGATGGTGGTGATATTCTTTTCAGCAAACTCGGTAAAGGTTGTGCTGATACACAACAGCAGCTGGGAAGTGACTTTGGTGTCTACATAAGTCAACATTAGCATTTGGCATGTAATTCTAGGTCATATTGGCAGGCCGCAAAAGTGAAAATAAGAAGGAAAATATTGTACATTTCTGAAGTTCTTAAGTTGTCTCTAAGGAAAATGCTCACATGTGCAGTGCGTAAATAAATAACACAGAAATATCAGACTTTCCAACCTCTACCATGTAACATAACACTAGAAATAATAGCAGAGATAAACTGAGAGTTCTGGCTACCCTTGCAGTGCATCAAGCTATGAGAGAAGTTTCTCTTTACCAGCCCTGTACGTCATGTCCTTATACCGCATTTCTGTCCATTAACACATCCACTGTGTGTGCATTCAATTTAGGAACTTAATAGGAGGCAGATGAGTCTTGTAGCCGCTCCCTTCGCAGCCGGCGACCCTGTAGGAGGGGAAATTTGTCCGACTAAAATCACCCCAACGGGGGAGAGCTCTTAGGTCAGAAGCCTTAAGTTGAGGAAAGCTCACACTCCTATGAGTTTGTGATGAAAACTGTGTGATCCGTCATTGCCGGCACGTTTGTCTGTTAGGGACTGTAAGCATGCTGGGACTCCCACATGCCTCAACTTGATCACAGTTAAGCTGAGCAACATGGGGTACCAAAGCTATCACTCATTATGAAAATGGACGGAACCTGAGATAAGCGTCCACATTAAATGATTAGCAGAAATCCTTATAGTAGGGACCAGTTTAAGAAGTAAATATTATCCCCATAAAATATCCTTTTAATCTCAATTGATATAATATTTTATCCAAATACACTACAAAAGACCAGGTGTGTTATATATTCTTCATGTCACTTTGAAAGTAATGCCTTACAGTGCCTTCTGTATGTAGATTTATATATATTTCAGTGGTTCTATGCCACTGTATGAAATGTGAGGTATTAGATAATTTCATTCGAGTGTATAAAATAGAGCTTCAAGATATTATTTCAAAGGTTAAATATGATCATGATAAAATGTTTTAATTTCAGTACAGCCAGGCCAATACTACATGCCGATTGCAATATAGATACTGATATTTTCCATATTTCAATTTAAAAGCATGAAAAATATTTTTGGTATGTAAAAGTGATTCTTAAAAAAAAAAAATCAGAATGCTGACCAATATTTGTACAAAGCAGAACATCTTAGAATTGAAAAAAAAACAGTACAGTAATTTCTTTAAAGTGAGATCTGCTAACAACAGGCTAACAAAAAGTATTTCCTTTAAATTATAAAATCGCATTCTATCAACAAAATGTATATTTTATAGTCTAACATATCATGTCTAATGGGCCATTCAGGTCCATATATGCCTTGTCACTAATGTATCTACCAATAACTAAATACACTACGCATCACAGCGGTTAATTCCACGATACTGCAACAGTAGAATTACTGTCCTGACCATATGTGAGGACATTTAACAAATGTATGCAGCATATTACTTCAAAAGGTAAGTCTTGATGCATTTGTCTGCACCACTACAGGCCAGGAGTTAATAAGCTAATAAGTCGAGGTTCTTTACAAAGTGGAAAATCCCAGTAAAAGCCTTCCTAATAAAACCTTTAAAGGCTGCATTTAAGTAATGATCCATGATTGCTTTTCTCTGAATCCTCTTCCAAACAAAAGCAATTCCTAAACAGCGGTACCATCTTGTCTCGCACCAGTGCTAACATGACCTCCCACTTGCCATGCTAGTACAAAGGTAGCAACATCCCTCCGTTCTGGAGCCAGCACAAGTCTGGCTCTGATTAGCATCGGAGCTACTGGCTCTCCCTGAGAAAAATGCCGCTGGTTTAGAATAAATGTTATTGTTTGTCACAGGAAACCAATCTGATTACTGTTTCTTCTCTCATGTGCGCACTTAACGCCACACACCGGGCTGTATTTACGCATGTGGTTTTCATTCTGCTGCCCGAGCACAGGGGAAACGGACACCTCACATTTTCATCTTTATTAAGTCACACTTTGGGGAAGGTTAAAATGGGGGTTGTTTACACAATGTATTTGACAGTCTTTGGAAGACAATCTGTCTGTTCACATCAAACAATAGATTGAGTTTCTCAGCAGCAGCAGCTTTTCAGAAGTGGGTAGGGGAGAGGGAGAAGGAAGACTCCTCTGATAGTTGTGACGTCTGTGTTTGCTCAACTTGACAGCGAAAGTGAGGAGCTGTTAAAGTGCGGTGTGAAGCTATTTTTGGTTCAGCAGGATTCGGCCTTTTTGACGGTATCGTTTCACATAGGCTATGTGCATTGTTGCAGGATTATTTGCAAGCGTGTGAGTGTGAATGTGTCTGTAAATCAAATGCTATAGAAGGCTAATTGAAACTAACGTACACCTCTTTCACAGTGGACCTTGTACCCCTTTCGAGTCTTTCTCCCATTCTCGCTTTTCCAGTGCATTCGCCTCGAGATTAAAGACACACACACCCAAAGCAGCGAAAAGAAAAAAACAGAATAAAAGGCTTAAAAGGCATCTGGGAGGAAAGCTGAGAAACCGAGAGACCCATCAGCAGGGTCTGCCAAGGCTTAGAAGTAAGACTGTTTGTTTTGTTTCGCATGTCGACACGGCCACTCCTTTTCTCCCAGTGTGGTTCTGTCCCGCAGTGATCCTCCATCAGACCGTTTCTCATAAACTTTACCTCCACGGGACACTTCTACATCACACTCAGCAAACCAATGGCACCCACCTCCTTGGAAAAAAAGGGCAATATGTAAATGTTGTGAAAGGAGCCAATTAGGAAATTTATCTTGTTTGGAGGCCTCGTAATAGTTTAATTCCAAAAACATGTTTTCTGCTTTGCTGGTAATGTGTCACATGTGAGGCTGTGGCTTTTTCGAGAGCGGGGGTGGGCGAGCAGTGAACGGAGGAGGGGTGATTTGAACGTGCTTGGTGGCAAACATTTGTTTATGTTTTCCCCCTGGTGCATCATTTCAAAGGGCAGCGTGCATGTCCCATCGTGGGTTTCACATCTCTCACCGATTGGAAACACATTGCAGCGCACTCTGCATGGTGAAAATGTCAAACCAACAGTCATGTCATGTATAAGACAGGGAGAGAATTTTATGATGCTCTTTAAAAAAAAAAAAAATCTTATGCATTTAATAAAGGAGACATCAACTCATTTGGTTTCACTTAAATCCAGAAGCCCCACTGATGTGCAGAAGTAGACTATTTGATGGACCCCCCACTCCTGCTGAGAAAGAATAAACTGCTGTGTGTGTGGCTGTTTCAAAGATAGTTTAAAAAAATAATTAGCTTTCAAAAAGTGTCAGAGGATTTTTTTTATTTTTCTGCTTCTATCTTTTGCTCTTAGAGGCGTGGAGGAAAAAAAATAACCAAAAATAAATGGCAGATGTTTATATAAGTGGATAAAAGAGACTGTAAAACATGTGTGTTTTCTGTGCCTATTTATTTCCACTTCCCCTGTGCTCAGCCTGAGAACTCGGTTAACAAGGTTGTGCCATTAATTGTTCCCATCACATAGTTGAGGTGTACTGCCAGAGTAAAGGCAAGAAACGTCCTTGAATGGGCCATGAAACCTAAAAACCTGCAAAAAAAACTTTATTTCTTTTTTAATTTTCTCATATGTATCCCCTCCAACCAATTTTCTATTCCATGTATGGAAATCTCCCCACTTGATTGAATTGTAAAACTGTGACTCAAGCTTTTGACATTTCATTTGTTAATGTGTTTCTCCCTCCTCTAAATGTAATACTGTCACTTTGAACATATTTCAAATTAAATTAGGATTTCTGCAGATGTCATATTCACAGGGAATGACATTTATCCAAGTCCTAAAAATGGTCATGGACAAGAATTTCATTAAACACTAGAAAAGTAATTTGCAACTGGGAAGATAGAAACATACAAGCAGAACTTAGTAGACTTTTTTTTTTACTCCCATCATGGAGGTATTAAGGCTCTGAAATTTTGAAGGAATGACAATAATGTGAAACTTTCTCTTTTTTCCCAGTTAGCGCTCATTTGAAATCACAAATACCAGTTTAAAAGCATTTGTGTCCAATGTGTTTATGACATTGTAGCTGTGGAAATGAAAAAGCATGCATAGAATGTCTATATTTCTTGAAGACACTGACTTATGTGCCTGTAAGAAGATAAGACAGATAAGACTAATAAAAGGCCTATAGACCCTTGCATTTACCTAAATTCAGTTTTTTCTTCCTGCAGGCGTCCTGATTTAAGTAAACGCACACACACGAACATGGAACTGACCAGGTGTGACTCACCAGTAGCTAACATCAGCCAGGCAGCGGGCAGCACAGGGTGAACACAGTGCTGGGCTGAGTAAGGCCTTATCGCTGCTTTAATTTTTCTCCCCAAGGTGAGCTGGGAAGAGATCAGTGGCACTAAACCCCAGGAATTACCCTAGATATTGGCCCCCTGTGCTCTGCAAATGAAATCCTGCCGTCGGTTTGAAGAACATGGTGGTTAACACTCTGAAAATCATTTTTTGTGCAGACCACAGCTGGCGCGAAGAGGCAAGAGAAAGCAGGGGAGAAAGGAGCAGGAAGGAGGGAGAAGAGAGGAGGGGGAAGGGCAGTTTGAAAAACGACAGAACTCATAAAAGAGAAGTCTGAGGGAGAAGCTTTTCCTCTTGGCGTCTCAATTCTTTAGAATATCTGCTTACAGAAAATCTGTTTTTATGTGCAACAAGTGTTCGTATCATAGACAGAATTATAGTATGGTGAGACTGTGTGGAAATAGAGACATATGAATATGTGACAGAGAGTGGTAGTCTGTAGTTGTAGTCTCCAAACTAGTGGTGAAACCAGAACCAAGGTCCAGCTGTCTGAAGTTCTAAGCAGGGGTCTTGGAGCCATGTCGAGTGGGTGGATGGTGAGCTCAAAACCAGTCACTGTGAACGTACGCCTCAAAGTCATGAAACTGACCAGCTGGCCGGCCTGTGTTTGCCTTCTATACTATAAACACTTCGGGTAACATTTTTAATATAACATTTTAGCGAAACATTTTTCTGGGGGATTTTTTTACTTTATAGATTTGAAACAAAATTCAGACATTCTTCCACAAATAGTATCATAGTTTTGGCAGGATGAGAGTTGAACTGCAAAATGACTGCAATTTATATAGGAATAACAGGAATAGAAACCAAGTGGCAACCAGTTGAAGTAAGTCCACTATTCCAAAAAGAAGTACTGAGACACGCTATGCACACTGACTTCAGTTGATTGCAGCAAGCTGACAATCTAGGTTTGGTAATAAATTATAGTATTATACTGGGATTATTTGCTTAACTAAATGTGTCAGTTAGTACAAATCAGACTGCAACAGTTTGGAGACAGGTTGCCTCAAACCAGGGCACCTGTGCAAGGGCCTCGTGATTGAAAATGGTTCCACATATTTGCAATTGGTAAAGCAAAAGCAAAAAACGCCACTGATTTTACTAGTCACGAGGATCCCATGTTTAGTGTCATGTGACTGAGCTATTAGTGTAGCAAACTGCACTGACAACTTTCATGATATTTGTCACTCTGAGGGAACCCAAGAAAAAACAAAGCTAAACTTATTCTGAGTCTGGAGCACTTTTGTTCTGGAGGATATTTTGCTCTTCATGTGCCTTTCTTGTTTTTATTTGTTATGTTTGGTTTTGTTATTTGTTTTTGCCAGATAAATATGAAAACTAAATGCATATTTTAACCATATTTAAAGAACAGGAAGCCACAACTTATGCAACGGTTTTATGGGTTCAAACTATCAAGCATCTTGGACTTGTGGCCACACCCAACTACAGATGTCACAACCAGTCTTTTGATTTCAGCAGCTGATGGAAAACACTTGCTGTGACATCACTGCTTCTCCAGTACAGCAGCAGTTTTTGTTTATTTTACAGAAAAAAAATCACAGCAATTCATGAAGAAACTGTTGTTTGTTGAGGAAAAATGGCTTTTGAAATATAAATAATTTGGGTTTATCGTTACTACACATAGTACAATTCTGACATTTTTTATTTGTTGGTTTGTTTGCTTGTTTGTGTGAGCTACATAGAATGGCAGCTAAAGACCTGGAAAATCAATCAACAACTCCTCCCTCACCAAACTGACACTACACCGAGAAGAAACTGTATATGCTGTTATATTTCAACACTCACTTGAGTTGGTCTCAGTTTCTGTCCCTCACAGATATACACAAATACACACCCATTCACACAGCATGTACATACACACATATCATCACCCATATACTTTGCTCAGACCCCCTCACTAACCCCCACACATAGAATTATTTATAGTCCCTGATAAGGGTGTAAAACCAGCCCTTCTCTCTTTAGAATAACCCGCCCCATATTCTCCCAAAAATAGCAGGTGTCCAACCAGTTAGCCATGATGGGGGGATTCAGAGGTTCGAAATAAAGTAAGGGATGTTTACTCATCGCCAGAATGAAAATGGCGCTAATCTCCAATCAAGTCCAAAAGGCAGATAGTTAGCAAGGAGAACCTAAAATAGCGCAGAGGGTAACACATTCCTACTATGACTGAGCTTAACTTTGATCTTGCAATACACGGGCCCTTGTGCACTGAAAATGATTAGCACTTCTGTATAGTGATTTAGGACATACTGTATATAGCTGAACTTAAAAGACATAAAGAGGCCAGAGCATTAGTGGGTGCTCCGTGTTTCCGTGGGATGGAAAATGTGGAGCAGTGGGGGTGATGGAAAACTGACGGAAAGCTTCATTTGGAAATAAAGTTACAACTGACACAACTGACTGATGACCTTGGAGATGGTCAGGATTTACTGAGAAGGTTGGGTTCATATATCATGACCAAAATACTGAACTTGAGAAAAAAAAATGTAATAGTCACCATTGTTTCCAGAATTTAACATTTCACGGTTGTTTAAAGGACCTCTCATTTCACCATGCGGTAAGCAGAATACATTGTGGTGTTAAAATAGTAGTATTTAATCAAAACTGAATGAAAAATAGCACAAAAGAAGAAAAAAAACAAAAAGGGATGTTAGAGTTCTAGAGAGCAAATCACTCGAATATATTTAAACTGTAGCAAGAAAATGTGTGTGCAATGCTGCAGGTGTCAAGTATTAAACTATTAGAACTATTAGGTTTGCAAAAATTCAGGTTTTTAAAGACATGTAACTACAGTGTGCGCTGCACCATGTTACAAGGGTGAGTTTAATTTTCCTTTAGGTTCCAGTGTTAAAGTTTGCATTGGCCCTCTTTCTGGGTTATGGACAACATCACTCTCTGCAGATGTAATATTACTTCTTACAATTTAACATTCCTGTTCAGCTATTCTCAATTAGCAGTTTTCTGTTCCTGTTCACCATACCCGCCAGTGTCTAAGGAATATGATATTTATACACATGGAACAATAGTAGTAACTAGAGAGCGATTCAAAAACGATTTAATCTAGCATAAATGTATATAGATAAATTTAGAATTAAATACATCCTCAAACGTGGGTAGAGAAATATCCTTGGTTTGATTCTGTGACCTGTGCTGAGTGTCATACCTTCCGATATCGTCTTGTATTTCATGTCTGACTCTTCGATGTTTGGCTTCAGATATGGAGCAAAGATCTATTTTAAAAGCATCATGTCTTGTTTGAGCAGTCACCACTCAAGACTCGGATATTCTTAACATTATCCTAATTTGTGCAACACAATCTGCATCGCATGTATTTATGAGACTTGTTTTGATGACACAGAAGAAGGAGAAAATTCAACATGTAAGCTTCAAGGATTAAGTAACATGGATCTGTATCCTGAGATTAAGAACTGTCACAGTAGATGAAGAACTGACATTACAAGTAGTGCAAATAACTCTTTGATATTCTACAGATTAACAGTCACTTTAGACATATTAGCTGGGGAACTTTGCCTGTGTAGCAAGGTGTACAGCGGTCTGTTATTTTAAAGGGCTTTTTTTAAGTGGTTTCAGAGGGCTGTTGTGTACCTGCACAGTGAAGTATTTGGTATCGTAACCATTTGGCTATGACATATTTTTATAGACTTGAGATAAACTTTGAGACAACGTGTTTAAGACTACCAATGGATGCAATGGTTGTTGTTGGTTGATTGTTGATATGATGTAAATCAGAATATTTGAGAATACCTATGAAGCCATGTCTTAGACTGTCCACTAGTGACCTATTTCCAGCTACAAAGTAAACGATTTAGTGTATCTCTCCACTCGTCCATAACTCTGGTCAGTAATTAGGGATCACTGTGTTTTACTCCTCTATTCAAGCCCTGCAACAATGACATAAATCTACTCCTATTACCCCTGCCAATGCTCTAAATGTAGTTCAATTCCTAACTCTTGCATTTCTTCTTCAACCGCAACTAGAATTTGCCTCCTCAGCTAGCTCTTTCACAACCTTTCGATGCTGTGCTCAATCACGAATTCCCAGGATTCCACTTCTGCAGGATACATAACAGTCCTCCAACCATCTTCTCTGGACTCAGCAGCCAGGTCGTAATAATTTATTTGCTTCTGCTCATGGGCAGCTGTGCCAGCCCTTTTCCCCCTGGGGCAATGAGCTCAACAAGTAGAATGGAGAAGAAACAAATTACAAGGTCAGACCAGAGCGATGTTGCAGTAGTCTGCAGTAGGAACTGAAGCTGCTTCCCAAGGTCAATTCTTATGCTCTACTCTTGTCTGGTGAGAGAAGTTTTGTTCTTTCTTTTAGTCGGGAGGCTTTAACGTGCTCTCCAGACCTAGACCTGGACAAAATGTTTGGCTGGAAAGGAAGGAATATTTGCATCTGCCCTGTGTCCCTTAATCAACTCCAAAAACTTCCTTAGTCATGCCCCACATGCTAAGATTTCCCTGAGTAATGCATCAAAGACCATAACATAAAATGTTGTCTATCAAACCTGCTGGTCTTGGTAGGCAACTTTGGCCCGCTAGCATTCCTGCTTAGCACTTGTCACTTCTACTACCACCACGACCTTTCTACCATGGTTGGCCTTTGACCAGATTAGAAAGATTTGCTCCATTTGAGGTCTGCTCCACCTCCTTGGACCAACAAATCTGCCTTTGCTTCTGGTCCTGTCCCAAACTAACACACTATAAGTTTCAGGGTTTGATCTCAATCCATGCCCATGCATAAACTTGGCAATCCTCTTCAGCAGTCTTGTTGTTCTAGCTGGAGTATGACAGTGACGCTGTCCATGCAGTGGTCTTTGCTTTGATGGCAGTTTTACTCCAAACATCTGTCCTACCCTGATGCCTACTTCTAACTTTTGCCAACTTGTAAAGAAGACCAGATGGACATAGCTTACTTGGTGGTCCTCACTGTAATGGGCTACCGAGTTTCTAATGTTGTAATAGTTGGAAAAAGAAATCCAGGATGGTTTGTTTCTTTGATGCACCTTGCAAACTTCCACAAGATTTTTAGGATACCTGCTGAATAATGCTTGTATGCATTTCTACCTTTCTAGCTTGGGAAGAAAGGTGTTGTTCAGGAAGGCTGGAGGAGGAGCGTGAGCTGTAAATTGGAGAACCTTTACTGTGCAACTTTAGCTCTTTTTCTATCTAGCTGGTATCTAACCTCTCTATGTCTCTAGTAGTTCATTTACATGGTTACAAGTTTATTCCTTTTTTTTTCATCTGTCTTCCCTCTGATGTACTTTGCCTTCAGTGGACTCTTCTATTCAATTCAATTTCAATTTTATTTATATAGCGCCAAATCACAACAAATGTCGCCTCAAGGCGCTTCATAGATACAGAGAAAAGCCCAACAATCATATGACCCCCTATGAGCAAGCACTTTGGCGACAGTGGGAAGGAAAAACTCCCTTTTAACAGGAAGAAACCTCCGGCAGAACCAGGCTCAGGGAGGGGCGGCCATCTGCTGCGACCGGTTGGGGTGAGAGAAGGAAGACAGGATAAAGACATGCTGTGGAAGAGAGACAGAGATTAATAACAGATACGATTCAATACAGAGAGGTCTGTTAATACATAGTGAGTGAGAAAGGTGACTGGAAAGGAAAAACTCAATGCATCATGGGAATCCCCCGGCAGCCTACATCTATTGCAGCATAACTAAGGGAGGATTCAGGGTCACCTGGTCCAGCCCTAACTATATGCTTTAGCAAAAAGGAAGGTTTTAAGCCTAATCTTAAAAGTAGAGATAGTGTCTGTCTCCTGAATCCAAACTGGAAGCTGGTTCCACAGAAGAGGGGCCTGAAAACTGAAGGCTCTCCCTCCCATTCTACTTTTAAATACTCTAGGAACAACAAGTAGGCCTGCAGAGCGGGAGCGAAGTGCTCTAATAGGGTGATATGGTACTACAAGGTCATTAAGATAAGATGGGGCCTGATTATTTAAGACCTTGTATGTGAGGAGCAGGATTTTGAATTCAATTCTGGATTTAACAGGAAGCCAATGAAGGGAAGCCAAAACAGGAGAAATATGCTCTCTCCTTCTAGTCCCTGTCAGTACTCTTGCTGCAGCATTTTGGATTAACTGAAGGCTTTTCAGTGAGTTTTTTGGACATCCTGATAATAATGAATTGCAGTAGTCTAGCCTGGAAGTAATAAATGCATGAACTAGTTTTTCAGCGTCACTCTGAGACAGGATATTTCTAATTTTAGAGATGTTGCGCAAATGGAAGAACGCAGTCTTACATATTTGTTTAATATGTGCGTTGAAGGACATATCCTGGTCTTCTAGGTTCTTCTTTGTGCCTTTTCACAGCAACTTTGGCCTTCCTTTCTTCTTTGTATTAGCTTTCTCCACTCTTTTTGAAACTACCACAATCTTGTATCCAGTTCCTCAATTTCATTCACAGTCAGTCTTTTCCTCCCTGGTCAACACTTGAACCATTGTACTTTCCCCAAAGTATTCTTCATACAAATTGCCTCGGATATGTGAGTGTGAGTGCTACAGTATGGCATTGGTGACCTTATTCACGTAGTACCCTCTTTCCTTGAGGGTGTCTTATAGTCTCTCTCCACCCTGGTTCTTTTCTCTCTGCTTCTTGGACTCAATCCTTGCCTCTGGACTTGGTAAATGTTGTGGAAGTGTTTGCTGTGGTGCCCTCATTAAAAGAGATATTATAAAATATAGCAATAAATTTCTTTCCAATTCAGTCCTGACCTTAACCCAGTGGAAATGATATAGCATGACTTGAAAAGGACTGTTCAATCAAGATTTCTTCAGACACCTGATAAACTGGAAGAATTGCCTGAAGATTCTCCTCATTATTGTGGAAGTATCATGACTAGCTTTTGGTGGCTGTTGATGGTGACTGGTGTTGTTGATGTGTTTTTGGTTTTGTCATATCTGTATCAGGATTTTTCAAATGGCAAATGAGACATTCAGCATTTCTTGATCAAGTAGAACTTAGTCAGTATTTCACGCACTAGAAAGTATATAGTTGCAGGCTCTCTGTCATTATTTCTAGCAGGAAATTCTGATGTCTCATGTTGCTCGCCTTGAAACGTACACATGGAGACCGCAGACATCATAAAAAAAATGCCTATCCACCTGTTGTTCTGGCATTGGTTGGGGGGGTGGGGGCCATTTTGAACCCCACCTGCAATTCACTGGTCTGGTAGACTGTGATGTGTGTATGTATGTGTATGTGTGTCAACCAAGTGCACCACTCCCCATAAACAGGTGGGGTTCTCTGCCACAGATATCAAGTTACGCTCTTTGATAACCCATTACAGACTTCATTAATTTCACTCACTCCAGCCACGCACTCACCGCCTGACAAACCCACTGAGGAATTTTTGCATGAGCACACCTCTTTGGGCTTGTGTAAGTTTTACAAGCTGGGATTAACATGTGTGAAAACAAATGTAATTTAACTCTTTATAGTTTTAGGAGAGAGAAGCGGACATGCCTAGTCTTTTAAGCGGTTTCCGTGAGCAACACCGCAGTGCTGTGATGGAATTCTCAATAAAGTTTTTCCATCGATGTAGGCAAAGAAAATTACAAATTAATTTTGAAGTGGTGAAAAAAAATCCACATTAGGTCTTTTTTCTGAAACGGTTTTAAATCAGGAAATGCAACTCTATATAGATAGATATCCAATGTACAGTTGTGCCGGACCATTTGTGCTTTCCTTTGTTTCTTGACATTGACTGGTTATTCTTGAGCATATGGGACACCCGACACCACAGGCTCCTCAATTCCAGTTGTGCCGTGAGTCATCTCTGTGTCAGGCAGATGACACATTGTACTAGGTAAACTTGGCCTGGACCTGATTCCACATTGAAACTGTGGGTGCTGTGTGTCCAAACGCATATCTAGCATTGCTCCCAACAGAACAATGTCAGGGATTATGATACTGGGCTAAATATAAAGTCTTAAAATAATGCATTTAAAAGCACAAGCACCCACTTGTATTATAATTGTTACAAATATTTTATTGCTGTGAGTTTGGGTAGCAGTTGAGGTTGAGGGAGGTCATTTAAGGAAAATGCTGAAAGAATAAAACTACCCATCAAGTTATTGTTTTATGATGACAAAAACACAAACTGTGAGGTTTACTTATCTTCATTTTCTTTCATTATATAACAACACATAGTTTTTATATAATCTGATACTGTTTCAGTAAAGCTAACCCAGTATGACAAGTGAATTTCTGTTGGTTTTGTGTGTTTGGGCCCTTTAACATCTGCTGCCAGCATTACTGGCATCCGTTTCCTAAAAATAATGTCTTCTAAAATTCTTGGTGTGACCTGCACACAGATTTGACCTTGACATTTCAAAACAGAGAGCTTGGTGCGACGAGCAAGCTGTGGTGCACGAACTTGACCTAGTCAGGAAAAGTACAAGGGATGTACCATGATATACCATTTGCAGTGCCATGACACTGAAAATGTCAAGACTCATAGTGGAAAAGTCATGAATGTCATTATCTTTAGATACTGTAATAGATTAGATTCAGTTGAAGCTCTTTTGTTGTGGCTGCTGTTTTACTATTATGTTTTATAGGATGTGCTAATAAAATCGAATTCCACTGCTGTCTTCTGCTGTAGGAAACTTGACTTGGCAGGTATTGATGGATGAATGAAACACCCTGCATGTAAACAGCTACGTCAAACTTTAAAAAATGTCCTAATTTTGTACATACACAGGTCACTGCTGTCTTTTTTGTGTGTGTGTTGTTGCTTAGAAGAGGAGTAGCAACTCTTGTGTTGTTGTGGCAAGCTTTGAACTTTTGTATGACCAGACAATCGTCTTGATTTAACACAAAGGAGCAACGTTTCCTGGAAAAAGCTGAAGTATTTTTGGCCATAGAGGTAGATACTGAGCATGTGGGTGCTTGATTTCTAGATGATTTACAATGCTGAGGTATCTATAAATCAATACTTTTGAAAAGATATAAACATACCAGAGGAGCCACTGAGCAGAGTGGGGAGTGGGAAGTCATGAATAGAAAACTAAGCAAAAGCATTTCATCAAGCAATTTTTGATCTTCCTCCCGGCTGAGTATTGATTTTTGTGGTTTACTCTGTAACTTTGTGTGAAATCTTTAATAGTTCAATGCCATGCATAGTAGCCGTTCTCATTAAATTAACAAGGTCAATCGTTACTACAAACTGAATAAGCCCATCTTTGTAATCATATTGTCTGCTGTGGTGTGCACGCACACACACACACACACACACAAGTCATTCAGTTTTGAGTTTGGTGCAAACAGACAGCGGGAACTACTGTTGTGTTGTTTGATTCAAAATCATATTGATCTCTGCCTCTTTTGATTCGTTTCCCCCACTCATAGCCAATTCCTCCCACACAGGCTTTGCTCTTGAAAGATCACTTTCAGACAGTTCGAAGATACCAGCAATGCGCCAAAAATTGTTCTCAGAGAATAATAGTTTAAAATAGGTATTGATTCTACTTGCTGAAATGAAGCATTATGTGGGTGTTGAGTGGAGCTGGGAGATACAGCAGTGAAAAATGACACTGCATCATGAGCTATCAGTTTCAGTGGCTGGAAGAGAAACATCTGGTTGGACTCAGCAAAGAACAAAAACGTAGCTAAGGAGACTGCATAAGTTGGGAGCAGACAGCCTTCAAAGCAAACGCCACCAACTTAGTTGGCTTCTCTCATAATTTGCTCGAGGTCTTATTCAGTTCCAGAGCTATGTGTAGTACAGTGGTAAAGTGCAAAAGAAACGTATTACATGCACGGGGTCAACATAAAATGAAAAGGTGAAAAAAGGTTCAGTTACCGTGTGTGATAACAGATACCCATCCTATGAATATGTTACATTGTTACCTCTTTGGACACTGTACATAGTTTGGCTTTAGTGTAATCCATCAACTCAGGGTGACAAATAGCCTTCTATATTTGGCCTCTACATCTTTAGCTTGTTCTCTCAGTGGGTACATGGGCAGCTGAGGAGACAACCCTCTCCATCAGTCATAAGTGCTGGCCGAAGGCCCAGAGTTTCTGTCACTAAGAGGCTTAAACCAAAGAATCTCCCTCCATTCGTATAAAAGCCAAGCAGGTCAAAAGGTTTTAAAATGATTTGTATAACCAGTGAGGTACTGACTTTATGACTGTAAGCCACTATTTAGACTGAGTTGTAGTACTCTCCAAGGTCTAATTTCCTTAGATGACAACTTTTACCATTGTTGCAATCAGTGCAGTGCAACAACCGTAAAATTCAAAGCTGCTAATAGCTTCTTTGTGGATTTACTGAAATCATTTTCTTGAAACGCTAACACGTGGAACTCTAAACTCTAACCAACTTAGACTCAGTTAATTTCAGTTCAAGTTCCTCTACATCAGCCTTATTTAACGTTTTAAACACCACGCTCAGCTATAGAATCAGAGACCCATAAAATGCAAGTGTAAGAGCGGCAATAGGAAAACATTTGGGGAAAGGAGTCGAAACTGGGAATTGCTTTTGTAACACTGCCGGGTGACCACAAAAATCTGTCTGAGAACCACGTCAAGACTGTGATCATTATTTCACTTCTTTCGCCAGCTTTTCGTCTGCATTCATTTACCACTACATCAGCATTTTTCACTTCTAATGAAATCTGAAGGCATTCCTTTTCCTTTCCACACCTTTTTCAGAGCTAAAGTCAAATAGAATACGTCTCTCTTTACCTCACCAACTGACATTTGCAATTGTTGTTACTTTATTTGGAGCTTTTTCTCTTCAGAGTACAGTTAGCAGTCTCTATCATGAGTCAGTGATTCAACATAACTACCTCAGGATCCACATTGGGTCTTGCCTTGATTAAATTAAATGTGTGATTTGACAAACTATTTCAAAAAAGACATTTTAATGATTTATTGGTTACCCATATATCCTGCACTGATATAGAATTTATTTTAATTTAGTTTTACTCCAAGTATGAGTACAATGTCTACAGTAATGTTCTCGGGGTTGTACACACTGAGAGAATTTCTAAGCTGGGACACAGTGTAAATATGCAATGGCAGGAGTTGATATCTTGTGGTTACAGAACTTTTCCCACAGAACTACTCCTGGCTGAAATGATTGACATATTAAGTTTAAATAATGGTGTAGCCATCTCAAGCTGTCTTCAAAGTGCAACTTGTGCAATTTCTGAAATGTTCAGAAAGATTAAAGTCACAGTCTGTACTATAACTTGAGGCAATATGCCCTCCTATGAAAACTGAATGACAATGTCGCCCATGTTTTTAGCCAGTTTAGAGTCTCACACTCTGTCCAGGTTCTTCATGGTATGTAAGTTATGTACATTCTACTTATATATATATATATATATTCATATGAATGTACATAATTTCAAGCAAGGACAGTCTATTGTACTATAGCTCAGTAACATTTTCCATTGAGGATGGTTTCCAGACAGAGCTGGCTAACAGACCATCTGTAACCACAAAATGCAAAGCACAGTTTGTTCACATAAATAGGATATGTTACAAGCTTGCTGATATATGGGCTACTTGGAGGCTTAGTTCCTGAAATACTGTTCCAGTCAAACTAATATGTAACATAGCTGGTCAGTTACATCAGCACTTCAACCTGGCGTTAACACCCTGAGAACCATTACTCTATAATGAGGTAGTTCATACTTCATTAGATAAGCATTATAAGAGTTATCTAGCTAAAAAGCAATGATACCATTTTGGGTTCTTCTAGTCAGGAAGCCCATTTTGTCATCGGCTTAACATGAGCTTATATTTATACTGATTAAAAATGTGCTACCCGCTTGATGTGTCAAGATTATCATTTAACTATTCTGATTAATGCCCTTTTTTCAACAGCTTCAAGGCATAGACTGTAAATAAAAGATGGGCTATTGCTTTCTGGACTTTATAGAAGGGCTTTTCAGAAATTTCCCACCACGATGTTGGGTTTTTTGGAATCAAAAGTGACCGTATTTAGACTGCCTCCAGAAATTATGCAGATACAAAGAACAGACACACATATTTGTATGTAACAGAGTAATAAGGTACTGGGATTTTACTGACAGTACATTTATTATTGGACTGTCTGTGCCTCACAGCAAGCCACATTATTTGTCAGAAAATTTACCAGCATCACCAACACAGTTGGGAAGATCAGTTCGGTGAGTTGAGGTGATGGCTACAGCTTCCAGCTACAGCTGCATAATTTTAAGACTTCAAACTCCCAGTTAGATGGGGTGAAATACTTAATGGAGGTTTGGCTACTTCGCACAGGGATCTAACGGGACTGACTTGTTTTTTTTGAGCCGGCCCCAAGTGGCCACTCGAGAAAATGCAGATTTGGGCACATCTGTGACAGCTTTATTTTTCAGCTTTGGATGTTGCCATGTGTTGCAAGCAACAGAATGAAAGTTCTGTACAATAAACAGATCACTTGTGTACATTCTAGGGTCAGTGCAGCCATGTAGTCATTTCCAAGTAAATCGAAAACACAGGGTCTTTACATTTAAATGTACTAGAAATGCCTGATAATGTTATCCCACAGATGCATCTTCTGGACTACTTGTAGCAGACAGCACTCGCGACTCTCAAGAGTCCTCATTCTCCGCTTGAGTTGACCGCCACCGAAGCCAAGAGAGGCAGTATGAAGTCATCACAAGAGTCAAGAGCTACTGTGCCACAGAGACTGATGTGTTCAAGGAGGGAAGAAAAGTTGGCAGAAAATCAGAGTTGTGTCACTGGAAAGGATTTGCAAGTGGGAGGAGGAAGAAGGAGGGGAAGTGAGGAGGGGTTGAGAGAGAAACTTGGGCTGCAGAAGAAGAGGGATGCTTTGGAGAGACTAAAAAAAGAGTGAGGGGAAAAATGCTGGATGAATAAAGTGAAATACAGAGATAAAAGAAAAGTTTAAGGGAGTGAAAAAAGGTGAACGAGTAAGACTTGGGGCTGTGAAGGAGAGTGAATAGTGGTGTTGAAAGAGGAGGTGAAAGACATTTTCTCTGGCTCCAGGCCCAGCTGGTGTCTGTGCTGGACCAGTGCGGGTGTCAGATCTTTATTCCAGTCCTGGAGACAGCTGGAGGTGTCAACACTGTGCTGGCCTCAGTTATACCTCCCGACTCAGCCATGTGTTTGTGCACGAAGCAACCCCACTGTCACAACAAGCAGATATGTTGACATAGGGACCCACTCCTTTTACCACCATTTGTATCAGTGGTTTAAAATGTTATTTTTACCTCTTCAGGAAAGTACATTTGATGAATCAAAAGTATTGTTTAACTTTCAAACTGTAAAATGTCCACTTGAAGACCAAGAGTCACTTACAGGATGTATAATCAAGCATGACATGACCCAAACGAAAAGTTATAGAGGGGCTTTCATGCCCCATTTACATTGAAACAATCACTCAGTGCTGGGGTTTCAAATTCTCAAGAACCACAGACAGACATTTAAGGGGTTAACCCACTAGGTACAAATCAAACTGGTAGGAAGGCGTTTTATACTTTTATTAATGGGTTCCAGAAACGATGACTCTTGACTATCATGTGTGTGCCTCAGAAAGACAGTCCCGTGTTGCTTTCCACCCAAGATTCACATTTTTGTCTTAATCTTAAGGTAGCACATCCTGCCACGGAGATATACTGCAGCGAGCAGGCAGCTTCACTGTGTACAAGTAAGACATTCCTCAGTAATGAGGTTAGTTATGGTCTGATAGGTGAATGATCGTCTCTGCAAGAAACTGGTAACAGTCCCAGAGTGATGTTTCATTTTGTTTTGTTTATTTCAAAACAACATTTTCAAACATCTGACAATGTGAGTTATGTCATAAAAAGTCTTATTTATGAAATTGCAACTAGTTTTATAAGGGAAGGAGGCAACATCTGCACTTTGCTGAACTGGAACTCATCCACTACAGATTTGACAGATCACTTCTCCATTCAACTGTAGCCTTCTTCAAAATAATGTGGCCGTTTCAGACGGGAAAATCATTTACTATATATAAATCAAAGGAGATCAAGGGGGTGAAAATCTTAAAATGATGCTTCACTTCCATATGTTGAAAAAATCGGTACCTATAAAGCTGCATATGTTGAGTATAAAGGTTTTAAGTATTTAACTGAATATCTACAGTATTGTTAACATGATATATGTTATAAGTGGTCAAAAGGAAGCAAAGAAAAACTGTGTAGTGAAAAGTTTTGGTGGGTTTTTCTTTAAGGGTGTATTCAAAACAATAAGCTTCACTCTGTTCCTCAGCAAATAGCTCTGAAATGCATTACATATTGCAGCACAGCCTGCAAGCAAACTCAAGCACACAGATGTGTTCATGGGAAATGGGATGCCTAATAAATCTTTGGCATAATGTTATTGAATTAGTAAGGACTTAGGATGAGATACCATATTAAATCCTGTCTTTTCCAGTTCACTGGTTTTGATAGCAATATATTAGAGTTCCACATGATATACTTACGTATCCGCCATCGTTTTTTTTATCACCTCTGGTGTGGAATTGGCAAAGGGGCGACGATGAATAATAAATGAGTCTGAATTTTCTGATGGAATTTTCATTTGCTCTGTGAACAATTTTCAGGAAAGAAGATTTATGCTTAATACCTCACGATGCCCCCTCCAACAGCTGCTGTTTGTAGCGCAGGTTAATGGGGAGATCTCCATTTCTTCCATGTCACCATGTGATATTTGTTGCCATTTAAAAGTTGCTCATTAGTCTGAGGACACAAACCCCAGAAAGCAAAACTTTAATCATAGCAAGTAAATATCTTAGGTCCAAATATGTCTTTATAAGTCTGTCTGTTTGCTTGCAGAAGATTAAATTAGGAGGTAGCAGTGCAAGGACCAAATATTTTAGTGGCATTATCAATATTTGACTATTATTATTATTATAGTATATATTATTATTATATTCCATATAATACAGCAAAAGGGTTGCTGTTAATTGAACATTACACAGCAAAGCTTGTAGACTATTCAGCTTTCATACAGCTTTTGTTAATGGGAGTGGCACATTGCTGATGACTCCCATAGATTTTACTTCCTTTAAAATTGTAACCAAATATCAACAAATACTGATAGCAGTTGTTATTTGTCAGGTCAAAGTTTTAATTGTTTTTGTTTTCCACACCTGCCTGTGTTAAAATTACAGTAAATTACAGTAATGAGTATCAGAGGTCAGATGTATTTTTCAACTTGTGCCTATTTCAGATCACTAGGTTAAACTGCCCACGTGTGGGTCACTCTGACCTGAATCTGACCAATGCAAAACTGGTTTTGAAACCTTTGGTCCAGTAATTGGATATAGGATGCAAACAGCGCAGCCTTTATTTATGGACTGATAAGCAATCAGTGCCAGTTGCTGGTGTAACAACTGTAAACACCCCCAAAAGGTTGCTCTAGAGATCTGCGGATGCAGGTTTGTTGGCTTTGACAGTAACATTAATTGAGAGAGAAGATACATTTTCCTCCAGCTGTGTAAAAATATGCTTATAAAGTGAAAGTTGGGTATCAGCAGGTTAGAGAGAAAACTATTGTTCAACTCTATGTTAGTACAAAGTTGTATCCAAAATATACAACAAAAGCAAAGAGATAGTGAGAGGAAACGGTCTCCAAGTTAATAGTTGAGTGTGTTCGGAAACCTCATCTTCTTTAAAAAAAAAAAAAAGTGGAAATTTTGTTTAGCAGTGTGTGATTGGAGGACTTATTAGCATTAGCGTTAATAGACAAATACATCCCTTGCGCATTTAAAAAGTCACACTACTGATAGAAAATCAAAATAAAAGGCCAATAAACTAAGGGATTAACAGGTGATCACATGTTTAAGGAGTGAGCGATGGCTGCTTATCACCTTACATGTTAACAATAATCCCTGTTTCATCACAAACTTCTTAACTTGCATCACCTTCTTCCTGTGACATTTCATCTACTTTCAAAGTTGCTTGCAATGTTTGCAATGCATGAAGCTCATTCCACAGGTCCTCTGGATGAAAGCAGAAGCTAAATACCTCAGATGTAAATGTAAACAGGCTTCCACACCCTCACATCTTTTCTTTCTTCCCAACATGGGTTGTAATCGGATGCCTAGATGCCCCTTTGCCATCCCTCATTACCCAGCATTCCTGAGGCCTGCATGCTGAGGGTGTGGCGGAGAAACTGGTGTGAGGTTGGCGTGGGACCAGGCGACAGTGATTGATCGAAGTATGATTGATGGCTACAGCTGATACGCCAGCTCTGCTTTCGATTGTTGTTGGGTCCGGCACTTCTCACCTTGTAAAAGAGCTTTGAGATGAAAGAGGGCATAGATCTGAAAGAAGAGGATGTTAAGTGTGAAAAGTAACTGAGTGGTGAAACTTCAATGGATAAACAGGACAGTTCTTGATGATGACATATTCTGACCAAACAGCTGCTGTAGGTAAACAACTTTTGCAATGTTTTTATGATATCACTACATTAACCCTCTCAAAGCAGCAAGTAAAAGCTAACAACCTGATTACCCCACATATATATTTTATGGGGTTTTTTACTCAGAAGTACCACTGCAGGTATTCTTTTGTGCATTAGCAACAAAAACTTAATTTGAGCCTGAGAGGGTTAACGGAGTCAGAATGCAATGCTAAGGCAAATGTAGCACCAGCAACTCGTGCATCAAAACTAAATGGCAACATAACAGCGCTGCTCAGTATTTTATGTTTTGTCCCTAAAATCATTATTTAGGAAAGTATCATTATTGTAACCTTTAAAGACATTCAGCAGGTACTGTTTTGCAATTTTGTTTCAAAAAGTAAATATGCCATTCACAAATACACATCCTTCTTCCCCCATGAGAATATTTTCCTTTGGCGTCATGGTGACATTGACATTTATAGTTTTAGATGAAATTGCTGCAAATGTTGTTGTTGACACTAAGTCACCTGTGTTAACTTTTCAGAACGTCTGACTTTTAATGGTAGGTTAAAATTAAAATTGGTTAACTACCGTGGCAACCAAAAGTAATGTGTGTATAGCACCATTTTATAAATGTTAACCTCCCAAAACACTAAACTGAGCTCTAAATAAAAATCAGCCACATAATCTGACCCACAAAGGTGCCAATAACACTTGTGTTTATAATACCACAAAAATGACTTTCTGCTTTCAGTGAAATGGCCACATCATGTTCTTAAGTTTATATTCCTATGAAATATTGTATGTTAATTTTTGTTTTCCAAACCAGGACCATATCATCTACTCAATGCGATATCTTCCTATAATAACTGCAGAAAGTATGTATATACACCACCCATAACATTGTGACCACTGATAGGTGAAGCAAAAACACTGATTATCTCTTGACCGTGGCATCTGTTAGTTGGTACGATATATATTATCAAAGCTGATGTGTTAGAAGCAGGAAAAACGGGCAAGCATAAAGATTTGAGCAAGTTTGTGCTGGATTCACATCCGCAAAGAAAACTATTAAAGAAAACTAAGCAATGGTTCAGTCCTGACATTTGTATGGAATCATTCTGGATACAATGTCTTATCCGTGTTATTAATTTTGAACATACCACAGCAAAATTAAAGAAAGCTCGACCCACGACTGTTGAAGCTTGGAAAATCTTCTCATCCAAAGTTAACTCCTGGAACAGGCAAAAACTGGTTTTCACTTTGTGTTTTTTCTTTGCTGTCCCTATGCCTTGTGACCAATGTTTGCTTTGCTACTGCAGTTTACAGTTGTGCTTTATATGTCTGTAACCCCCCCCCCCTCCCAACCCTATTTTAAATAAATAAAATGTTGATCACAAAAAAAAAGATTTGAGCAAGTTTGACAGGGATCAAAGTGTCATTACTAAAGAACTAGCTCAGAGCGTCGCCAAACTGTAGCTCTTGTGGGTGATCCCAATCTGCAGTGGTCAGTATCTAGTCCAAGGAAGGAACAGTGGTGACCGAGCGATAGTGCCATGAGTCGCCAAGGCTCACTGATGCACGTGGGGAGGGAAGGCTGGCCCATATGGCCTGAACCAACAGATGACCTGCTGTGGCTAAAATTGCTGAAAAAGTGGTGGTTTGGATAGAAAGGTGTCAGCATCGCAGTTTGTTGCCTATGGAGCTGCATTGTCACAGACCAGTCAGAATGCCCATGCTGATCGCTGTCCCCCTTCAAAGGTTTCAACAATGAGCACATGAGCATCAGAACTGGACCATGGAGTAATGGAAGAAGGTGGACTGGTGTGATTAACATTCTGTTTTACATCACATGGATGCCTGGGTGTGTGTACGTTGCTTACCTAGGGAATACCTGGCACCTGGATGCACTGTGGGATGAAGGCGAACTAGTGGAGGCAGTGTGAGGCTTTGGGCAATGTTCTGCTGGGAGACCTTGGGTGCTGCCATCCATGTGGATGCTATTTTGACATGTATGACCTACCTAAGCATTGTTGGAAACCTGTTGGAATCCCATGAAGGATGTGTGGAATATGCTGTATAAACAAGCAGGATTCATGGAGGCTCCACTTCGCAACTTACAGGACTTAAAGTATCTGTTGCTAACATCTTGGTATAAGATACCACAAGACACCTTCAGAGATCAAGTGGAGGCCATGTCTCAGTGGTTCAGGGCTGTTTTGATAGCTAAAGGGGGACCAACACAATATGGCAGCTGATCATAATACTATGCCTGTATGCATCCTATATCCTTAATTGGTGAGCCTATCTTAGCTAAACCACACACAGCAATGATTAGCATTTTTTAATCATTTTCTTATACACCCCAATTCTTTTGATGTTGATATATGTATATTATGTTCAGCTCATGTTGCATTTGTTTCATGTGTCTCACCTGTACTTAGCTGTCACCAAAATTTGTATTCGCTACAGAATTTCGTTTGAGTCAGAACTACTTACAGAATCAAGACTTTAAAAAAGCACAGCAGGGTAGGTTTTAATGTTTTCTTTTCTTTTATTTAATTCTAATTTTAGTAATGGATAAATTAATGGATCATTGCTATGGTGAGTAATAAATTAGATAAGGTCAAAGGTTTGGACACACCATCTTATTTAATGTTTTTTCTTTATTTTCATGACTATTCACATTGTAGATTCTCGCTGAAGGCATCAAAACTATGAGCGGCATCCGCAATCAGGCCTCGACAGCTTAAAACAGATTGAACTGGGTCCTGACTGTTGTTGGTGGTGTATGACCTGCTGTGAGCTGGAAAGCTGCCGACATGTGTATTGTTGTGAATAGCAACCCCAATAAAGAAAAGTGTATGCTAAAAATCGTTGATATGTGGTCGGTTCTGTCATGCGGTTCATGAAGTAGTCACCTGAAATGGTTTATCAAACAGTCTTGAAGGAGTTCCCAGAGATGCTGAGCACTTGTTGGCCCTTTTGCCTTCACTCTTTGGTCCATCACATCCCAAATCATCTCGACTGGGTTTAGGGTTTGGTTCATCTGCCGCAGCACTCCATAACTCTCCTTCTTGGTCAAATAGACCTTACACAGCCTGGAGGTGTGTTTGGGGTCCTGTTAAAAAATAAATGATGGTCCAACTAAACTCAAACCGGATGGGATGACATGTCACTGCAGGATGCTGTGGTAGCCACGCTGGTTCAGTGTGCCTTCAATTTTGAATAAGTCCTTAACACCGTCACCAGCAAAGCACCCCCACACCATCACACCTGCTCCTCCATGCTTCCTGGTGGGAACCATGCATGTAGAGACCATCCGTTCACCTTTTCTGCGTTGCACAAAGACACAAGAGTTGGAACCAGAGATCTCAAATTTGGACAACGCCACTGATGGTCCCAACCCCACTAAGAAGGCAAGAAATTCCACAAATGAACCCTGACAAAGCACACCTGTGAAGTGAAAACCATTTCAGATGACTACATCATGAGGCTCATTGAGAGAAAGCCATGGGTTTGCAGCGCTGTCAACAAAGGAATCTAAAATAAACGACAAATTGAAAGTAATTTATCATTTTTTTCTTTGCCACATAATCCCATATATCTTGCTTCATATGTTTGATGTCTTCAGTTTGTATCTACAGTGTAGAAAGTAGTAAAAATAAAGGACAAACCATTAAATGAGAAGGTGTGTCCAAGCGTTTGAATGGTATTGTACACATTGTTCCTATCTTAAACAGAAATACCCGCTCTCTCCTTTGCCCAGGGTTGAATGTTTAGCTGAAGTGAACAGGTGGCACCCTTGTTCCTCGACCCTGCTACCCCACTGCTAGCTCCACTGGTCCTGCTGGGAGCTGCATATCTAACACCCTCGCTTTCTGAGTTCCTGCTTTGTGGCCAGGACAAAGTTACTTCGTGTCCCAGCAGGGAGGAAACAGGACAGCATGCCGCCAGAGTATGGGAGGACATAAAAGCCTTATCTGTGACCTTCTGAGACACCAATAGCTATCTGCCCTTTACAGCATGTCTGTGTTCCTATATATATTGCATCAGCACAGAAGGAAAAAAGAATCTTATATCTACAATATCATATGGCTATTAAAGTTGAACATTAATCTAGCATGAGCCCGAATGTACTGCCTCACTCTCTCAGTAGTTCAGTAACTCCTCCCATTGTTTCATTTAATTCATGACTCGATAAAAATATAGCAACATAAAGAGTGAAATACTTTTTCAGACATTTAATGAGCGGAAAATAACAAAGCAGAGAGATTTAAATGAAGACAAGTGGACTCCATATTAAAAGCAAAGGGTCAGCGCAACACAAAAGAGATATACCTGATTCCCTTCACTGCAGCCTTTATTTACTGGGCCTGACATTTCTGCCTGTGTCAGTGATTCTACAACTTCTGCAAATGACTTTTATGTGTAGCCAGTAGATGTTATTGAAGATGGAGAATCTGATTTTATTCCAACTAATTATTTGATTTGGCTCAGTTGCTTCAAAAGGTAAAGTGATCTGTGGTTTGTATGTTGAGGTAATCGGATGGATACCTAACTGAGCGTCAGGAGAGAACGGAGCAGATGTGCAACCTACAAATCTTCTTTTGTTTATTAGTGAAACGGAGACATCTTCTTTCCTGCTCTTTTTTTATGTCAGCTGGCAAAAAGTGTAAATTATGACATAGTTTTCATGCTTTCTACTAATTTGTTGCCAGTTTATTTTAAAGTATATGGCACTGTGATCCTTCATTTAACAGATTTTATTTTTTATTTTTTCTTTCGAGGTGCAGGTAAAGTTGAGTTCTTGAGCCCAAATGTTCTTCAAAGTGTTTTTCTTCTCTATGCCCATAGAACAGTTATGGAGTCAGGAATTGATCGATTTGCTTCCCTTAAAGATCCTTGAAGTTGAGTGGGATTGGTGACAAAGCCTTGCTTCTGTTAATATGGGCCCCCGGTGACCTGACGGTATTTGAACTGCCCTTCAGGTCCGCTGATCAGAATGCACTGTGTTATAACCATGAGCACCATAGAAGGGGTTAAGACTCGGTTGGTGGTCTACAAGGGCCAAGCCTTCAACATACTCTGGGATCCGCAGTTCTCTTTGCAAGGATCATGGACCTGTAACCTGTCAACCTCTGCTGAATTCATGTCTCACTGCCCAGTGGAAAATATCAATCAATCACTACCTGAAGCCCACCATTCAATTGCAGCAAATCCTGTAAACATTTTATCTGTCAGCAAACATTGGCTATCCTTTAAAAAAAAACTTATTTCAGTGTGTTTTCACAGCCAACACACTTCTAAATTTTAAAGATTTCGTTCTTTATAGTGATTAAAACATATATGTTCCTATCGCTCTGTTCAGCAATGAAACTGAAAGTGGAGTACTGTTGAAAGTAGAGGTGGGAATCACCATACATCCCACGATACGATATTATCACAATACTTAACGCACGATACGATATTATTGCAATTTTTTTAAATATTTTGCGATATTCAGATTCTGTACATAAAGGTAAACTTTATCAATATTCATTTTCTCTAATATCAAAGTCTCACACTCAGTCTTTCTCTCATTTCAGTTTTATTGTTGACAAACTGAACGGTTTGTATTACAGTCTAGTCCAACTTAACTGAATCAACCATCTGGTACAATTATAGCTATTCTGAACTATGCAGTTTATGAAAACTATGCAGCCCCTTCAGCAACTGAAGAATTTGAAAGTAAATTAAAACAAAATATAATTTTACATTAAATAAAAAAGTTTTAAACTTAAAATAAAACATGTCTTAAATTAAAATAAGTAAACTGTCATGTTTATTGTTGCCAAAAACAAGTTAAACACATTTGGACAGTGAAGGAATGTCAGGATTCTTGCTCAGAAAAAGGATCAACATGCTCTGAAGTCAGAGCATGTTCCAGTCCACGAAAAAATTTGTAACAAAATATCGATTTCTGCTGTCCCTGTATCGATACATTATTAGCAAACAAAATATCACGATACTACACAGTATCGATTTTTTCCAACACCCCTAGTTGAAAGTATTTATGTGCATTTACAGCAACTGGTCAGTAATTTACCTGCACTGAAAAAAAGATCTATGTCCTTTGCGAGCCATGTGACAGACTGGCAACCTGCCCAGGGTGCATCCCACCTCTCCCTCAAAGTCTGCTGGGATGGGAAGTAGATGGATGGGTGAGTGGATGTTATCTACTTGTATAACTTGAAGCAGAACTTAGATCTGTGCCTTAACAGCAAAATTAATTTCTTTGAACATTATAATGCTGCTTTGATAAAGTGTTGAAGTAATGTAACAGGAAAAGGAAACAAAACTTTTGCTTCATTAGTGTTGGCTGTCTTTCTGGTCTGAAAATCAATACGGTTCCTAATCACATTCCTCTGATTAATCTGTTTCATCATCTTCACTAAGACGCAAGATATTTGTTTAACTACACCTAACATATCTGATTCATAGCCATCACCACCGCACGCTGTTTGTTTTATGCACATTTCAGGTTTCACACAGTGATTTTTCCAAGAAGCCTCTCAGGTCCTATTCATCAGCTGCATAACCTCTTGGTGTTTGGCCTAAATATTCACACTTTATTCTTGACTGTCAATTTCAGATAATTCTGTCAGGATACGAGGCGAGTTCAAAGGGTCATTCGTGGCTGAGTATCAGAGAAATGAAACTGGATCCAGTAACGTACTGATTAATTCTGATAATCTGATTTGCCTTGTGCTGTATTTATTAAAGTAAAATATGAAGCAAAAGCAAGGAGAAAGCGATGAAATTGCCTCGAGTGAATGTTTGTCTCGCCACACATGCAAAATGAAGTAATGTGCACCACCAGGGATGCACAGTGTTTGCGTGATCCGTCACATCAGGCATTATCAGTCATATAATGAAGGCTTTGGTTCCACTCCCATGCTTTATTTTCTCTCACACTCCTCAGATTTTTCCTCCAAATAATAAACTATCTCATCCCTTTTTCATTACAAAAGTATTCCAATGCTGGACTAGCCTGAAGGTGAAAGATTTTTTTCTTGTGATCAGTAGGTTACAGTTTTTGAAATCTGCCAGATTTGTTAGGAAAACTTGGAAGGGAAAACTGTATGAGTATGTCACAACTTCCAGTGCGTGCCATGTCACTACTTGGCTTTGGTGCAGCTGCTCAGGACATTTTTAACACTCTTTAATTAGGTCTTACTTTTAAATATCTCCAGAATTAAAAATATATATATATAAATAAACAATCAGACTCCACATTTGAAGGCCTGTTTTTGGCACAAAAGTGTCATTAAAATGATGTGTAATCAATATTTTTAGTAGCGCTATAACTTAAAAACATGAAGATTGTCGGACTTGACCTGAGTGGGGAGGAAGGCATAGTGAAGGGGCCCGATTGTGTGAGACAATGTGGAGCGAGATTTAGCTGTTCTAATTACATCTATCAACAATCGGTGAGCTCACGTCAATGCCAATGTGTTTCCTGTTAGCTAAACACAGTTCGTGACAGCCCTGAAATTAATTGAAACATTAGAGAGAGCAAGGAATGCTCTTGGGCTCATGTGGCCTTGGCTGACGAGTCACATGCGCTGCAGCCCCCAAAAGACACGGAACGCCTGAGCTGTCCCGCGGCAGCTTAGCCTAGCCTCAGTGTCAGCAGGCTAGCTTTTCTCCCAGTCAGGGGGAACCAGATGTAACTTTGCACTCAGCATTAGCACATGTATCAAGTAAATGTCCCTTTCGTGATGAGGCTATGGCCCTGCTGCGTATTATTTTGAAAGTGTTAAACATAAAAGAACCAACATGGTGACATCTACTTTCTGGCGCTCATATCATTTATTCGTGTGTTACATGAGGATAAGGGGCTTTTGGAAAGTAAGCACCGAGTAGGGAGTGGCAGCATGTGCTATCTCAACCACTGCTCATGTGTCCTCTAGCGAGAAAATCAACCTGTGGAATGCATTCACTTTGTTCAATACGCACTTAAAATGATGACTTATTATACTGTCAAACGCACCAGCAAGCAAAACACTCAAACTTCAGCTTTTGCTGACTTCAGCTTCTTAAAGTCAAGGATTTGCTGCTGTTTTCAATCTTTTATGACAATAAACTGAACATTTTTGAAGCATTTGTCAAATACAATTGGAAGCTCATCCTTTAACTGTGATGGGCAAATTTCACTTTTTTATGTCACTTTTTTATAATCATTGATCAATTCATGATAACAAAAAACAGATTCAGCATATCGACCTTTCTGGGAAATTATTAATCACTCTCACACGTCGTATCCTTACAGGGGACATCTTCAGGGCGAATTGTCCCAGCTTTATTTATGTCATGATGTGGTTTCAGTTTATTTTAATCGTAGTGTTTTAAAAGTAATCAGTTAAAAGCTTTTACCTAAAGGGAGAATACGTTTTCTTCTTGACTTGAAAACTTTATTTCTTTCCGTGTACCCTTGTGTGAGGGTTTAGGCCAGTTTTTCCATACTCTCACAACACTTATCATGTGTAACATGTATCTGTGTTTGTCACAACTGTTCGTGTCTACATCAGAAGGAATTCGATGTCTTTTATAATCATGCGTCTCAAAACTATACATGTGACATTATTCTTGCAAGGACAAACCGCCGCTGTTATAAATGTGTGCCATCTGTCAGAGTGTCTTATGTTGGAAAATTCATTTAGCAATGAAAGTCATCTCTTACAGTGTGTGTGTCTGTTCCGTTCATTACAATGGAAACTGTTGTGTGACATTCACAACATGCCAGGGGTCAGCAGCGCCAGCCTGAAGCAAACCAGCGTGTCAGTCAAAAGATGTACTTGGAAACAATCTTAAGTATTATTTATGAGATGGCAACTGCCATTACAATGAACTATGACATCACCTAAGCTTAGCCCATTAAGCATTGATTTGCAGCAATGTGGCACCTCACAGATCAAAGCTGTCCGCCCGGTATTCCCTGCGCCTCCAACTGTCTGTAGCTAATTACATGATCTGATGGTTACCCAAGGAGGGTTGTGACTGGATGCGCGCTGCTGGGTGCTCGATGTTGTTGAGGTGGCTCACCGCTACCTCAACAACAGCAACAGCTGCTGTGCCCTTGAGCAAAGTGTTAAACCCACACAACCCAGTAGCTGCTCATTGGCCAACAATTAGTATTTAGTAGATGTCAACCACATCTAGGGCGATTCTGACACTATTATGATTTTATGTTTTTTTTCAAAAGATTAAATAGAATTGACAGGAAATAAAAATAATCTTATTGAATGTCCAACAAAGACATTTTAAAAGGAGAACTTTGGTCCTCCGATTCCTATTCAGTCAATGTAACAAGGAGTGGCGATACAATCGCTGTAATTTCCTTTTAGGACAAAACATGGTTACATCACATTTTCGCATTTCAATACTGAAATTTGCCCTGTGGGATTAATATAGTTTAATCATCTAATTATAGTGCTACTTTGATCTTCAAATATAAATAGGCAAAAGCTTTGATTTTGACTACTTGTCACTTTCAAGCGGGAAGGAAAGTTAGCCTGGAGCAATACTGTTGCACAACAAGAACAAACAAGATTTCTGCTCAGCTAAAACAGGAAGTTCTCAAACAGGTGGCTTTCAGAAGCACTTCAGGTTTTTACTACTCATGCCAAAATGAATCAGAATCACAATACTTTATTAATACCAGAGAAAATTATGTGCTAAAACCGCAAGAACAGTAATGAACAAATTAAAAGTACCATCAAGTTAAAGCACGTCCACTTGTCTCATTAAAGAGGTTCAAGCTGCAAATATACGACATTGTGCAGGTTTTGTGGCTGTGGTGAACTCAAGCAGTTTCATTTGTTTTACTTCAGGAAAAGCAATCAGACTTTCAAATATCGATAGGGATGGCCACAAGCTACAAAAGACAGTAAAGACACATTGTCTTTCAACACGTTCTCACTCCCAAAGCGTAATATTTTTCTCTAGGTGACAAATCGTCGACATATTACCGGGTACCCAACATGTCCCTAAATGACAAGATCAGAAAAATGTCTTTAGCATCACGTCGCTTTTCAGTAAAACATATCAGTTCCACAGAGCCCACATTTAAGAGCTGTCTCGTGAAACTGTAAAATATGGGTGTTGTTACACCTGAAATAGTTGAACGAAAGGGAAGGGTGCTTTCTGTTCTCACCATTGTTTTATTGATACATCATGTTGCATCACGTTACAGTCATTTTGTATCTGTATACTGAACTACTGCTGCTTGGTGGAGGGCGACAAAATGCAAATTTAAAGTCAATTTTGTCATTCTTAGAATCATCATCAAATGTAGCCAAAATAACATAATTTAACAGCAGATCCAGTTCATTTTAAATGAATATACAACAGAGCAAAGTAAAACACCTTCTCCTATATAACTGGCCATCTGCCTGGGATACATAGCAGTAGGATCAAAGGCTTTCTCTTTTCTATGTTGATCTTCTGTCCTTTTATCTTTCTTTGACCTGAATAATTCCACTATAGCAAAGTGTCACATAATTAACAAACTGGCAGTGGTGGACTCTCATAAGGATTACAAGCTTCTGTCTAATAAGCAGAGGTCAAATGGTTCATGGTCTCTGATCTGTCATTAGGCACAATGAATTGATGGATACCTATGACTGTAAAAAGCTCTCGACTTTCTGTCAGTAGCTGTGCTAAATATTAACCAGCATTTAGAGAAATGTTGAAAGAAAACACAAAATTATAATACTGCAAAGTATTCGAGCATGTATGGAAATAAAAAAGTCCATCCTGTTTCTTTCACTTATCTGATTCAGGGTCACGATAACAAATTAAGTGGCAATAGATGATTAAAATAGAAATAATTAAATTAATATAGCACGATAGATAATTAACTATCGTTGTCAACAGTTGTTTTTCTACTTCCAATCGCCGGCCCTTGTTGTTCAGGCCATATCTCCATTGTTGTGGCAGAAATCAAAAGTGGCAGTGGAGACAGAAATTGTGAATATGTATACCTTTAATCCCCCTTATCCTGCTGTTAGGCCAGGGTGTGTCCCCTGGTCTACTATAATAGTCTGCAATGAGAAGCTTGAGTAAACACAATCAATGGAAGACACTACCATATGCACCGCAGAGACTTCCGAAGTCTCCCCCCTTCCTTTTATTCATCCCTCCACGTATTCGATTACACACCTCTACCACTGAGGGGCTTCGAGCAAATTACAACCTGAGACAAAAGTATTGATGCAATACTACCTGTAGGTTGCAGTAATCAGTAATGTTATTACCAGCACAGGACTGTCTCAGGAAAAGAAAAAAAAATCGGATTTTACAAGAGGGGTGCCCTCTCTCCCTGTCTGTCTCTGCCTGCACATGGTATGCTTGCATGCTCTCTTACTCCTGGATTACAATCTCTTCATCCATTATTAATGAAGTTAAACTACTAGTGGCATGCTGAATGTGCTGCATGGGAGATTTGTAGCTAATCCAGCGCAAAACAGCCCCAGTCACATAATGAAGGGAAAAAAAGAACAAATGTCAACAGTTTCACACTGGGACTGGATTAGACACCCCCACCTCACCCTCCTCGTTCACGCACAGCCTCGTCCCCCCCTCTCCTTTCCTTTTCTCTCCTCCACGCCACTTGCACAGAAACCCCTGCACACACAGACACACTTACAGAGTCGCACAGCAAATCTTGCATCCAGCATGTAGGGTTATGAGTATACACACGTCTACCTCCCTCCGTCGCTTTCTCTATGATGTTTCCCCACGACGGATTAGTGAATCTCAAGTACAGATCTGAAGGAAAAGGCCAAGGAGCTGCTGAGGTCTATATGTGAAAGCATCCACAGTTCTCTAAAGATTAATAGTTGCAATGCTCTTTCTTATAAATCAGTTTACACAGTTACGGTTTGTGATGCTTGGGGTATGACACTGAGATGCATCATCTTTAAACTTCTCCCCCATGCCATCACTACATAGTGGGTTTGGTCCTTGTGTTGCGGTGCACCCGTGTACTGTGCAGCCAAGCGATGCGGCTCCATGAAAAGGAGAGACGAGCATGAAACACTGGAACTAATCAGAACACATGACACGGGACTAGCATCCTGATTTTAGATTAGCCGTATCCTATCCACCCTCCCTCCTGCTCTCTATTTTTCACTCTGTCTTTATATCTTTTATCTTTGTCAGCCTTTGTCTGCTACGTAGAGATGTTCTTTTGATCTGTATCATTAAAATCACCCTAAAGAAAAGCCCAGCACATCCAATTTACATGATAATATTTTTTTAGGTTCCCAATCCCTAACCCAAATCAACCTGCAGCTACCCGTAAAGCTACATAGGTTATATTTTTTTAAGGCAAACATTTTTGTAGCTTTCAGATTTGTCTACAAATTCAGTTCTCTCAGTTCTCAACAGCAGAACTTTCCAAAGAGGAGATTTGGGGATCTTAAACAAACCTTTAGTTAAAATTTGGGACACTGAGCAACATAGTTAGTCATGCGATTACAGGATAATCAGGCTGCTGAGATGACATGGTTATGTATTAGCATCATCAAAAGCTTTCTCACAACAACAGCATCAGCTGGTCTTGAGCTGAGATGGACATTGCTGCATTGAGCTCTAGTTTGGCTCAGTTTGGCTGTTGTTTGTTTTTGTGCCAGAAATGAGCATATTTGAACACCAAGGTGGAGTAAGGTGGTGTCAGGTGAAAAGGACAGACATACAGCTGAGATGCCTATTAATCAGTGCTAAAGAAAAAACTGATACAGACTAAAATTTCACTCACAAAAAGTGGTACAAGCAAATTAAAATGTTTAAAAAAAATAGCAGCACCTCAAGAACGGTCAAGCGCTCCAGTTCAGTATCTCCGATCAGCTAAACTGAAGCCTGACAGAGAGCTAGTGGCATCGTCAGTACCTGGGAATTTGGAGTGAATTTAGCTTTGGTGGATTGGAGTAAAATGTCTTAACTGTTGAAAATACGATGCTGATATCTATATTTTCCTGAGGATGAATTGAAACCGTTTTAATGATCCTCTGACCTTTTGTTAAGCACCATGATTGTGCCGTTATTTCGACTTGCACAGTTCTGTTTTATGAACCTGTATAGCTTCTCTTTCATATATATCTTAAGGGCATGTTCTACACATTTTCTCTATCCTCTGCTCAGTGCAGTCTGAAATCAGCATCACCATCCTTTTTTCTTTTTTGCTTCCATTCCTTGTCTCACAGTAGACCAATTAAGACTAATCTGATTCCAGTTGTGACCTTTAGTTCCACCTCAAGTCTTTTGACAGGCGAGTTAGCATGTAGCTGAACTGTTTTACATGTTATCGACGGGGCGCGAGGCATCATAGTCATTTTATCACACCAATTTCATTCTTGGCCGATTTCCCCTTAGGCAGGTTAGTGGCAGCTTCCCATTGATTTTTCATGTAATTGATCAGAGACCTGCTTGAGCAATTTATTGGCCCACTCGCACCTGTGATTAAGGCTGAGGCCACATGTGTTTATGCATACACCGGCTATTACTATCCCCGAGATCAGCCGTGTGCCATAAAGTGCTGCTCTGCTGTCTGTCTGTGACTGTCAGCGTAATGAATGCCGTCCCGGTCTCAGGGACATTTTTAATCATGCTTGACCACAGCCATGTCATGTCCAAAGTCAAGAGGAATAGAGACAGCCTTGTCTGACTGACCCACAATGACAGGAGTTAATATGTTCACATAAAAACATCGACCGAGAGTTTAATTCAAAGAAGTCCTTACTCGTTTTAAGCTGCTTCATGCATGGGATTAATATTAGAGCAGTCGGGGGGCCAAAACCACAATGACATCAGCTAAGCATTTTCTTTGGAAGCCGAGGATAGGATAATTACAGAAGAAGACAAAGACGAAGAGCTGAGTACTTTTTAAATATACACCCTGTTAGTTGGGCATGTCGGGAGAAGTGAGGGTAGCCTAACATGTAAGTCATTTACTGGCCTTGCATATTACGTCCTAAACCACAAGCCATGTTGCTGAGTTGGAGTGCTTAGCGTTGGTGTAGCTCATCTCCCTTTGGTACTGTGACAGCGCTGGAATAGTAAGGATCAGGCATAAAGCCGCTCAACAAGCTCAAGAGCTATCAAAAAGCCACCCTTTTAATTTGGTTAATTTACAGGCAGCTTTTTCACTAATAACGTTCTTGGAGTGATACTTGACAAATGGAAATACATACAGGATATTTCTGTCTCAGTGGAGAATGCCTCATCTAATGTTTTGCCTTTCATTTTGTTTCCTTCTCTCTTTCTTCTATTTTCATCTTTGACTCGTGCGTTTTTCTTCATATTTATCTCCCTTGCAATTGTATAGAAGTCACAACCTTCAATAAAGCAAAGTTCCTGGCCAGTACTTTATTTCTAGCATATTAGCAGCACATAAACTGATTTGTTTAAAGATTTGTGGCTTTGGAAACACCAATTTGACTTAAAATTTTATTATGTGGCCACAGAGTGTTGGCCAGACAGAACTCAAGGCGACAATCACATGTGGTTTGAGGCAAAATTTGAAAAAATAGAGCGAAAATGAGCCTGGTTTCTCAGGCTAAGAAAACCCTTGCATAATGAAACCACCTCACATTTGCATTACTCAAGCTTCCCAATGCCATGATGACAGTCATATACATCACTGGATATTATGGGATAGAGGATTATTTTAGCTTTTTAACAATGGTATAAAAGCAGCAGAAGTCAGAGACATGTTTTTTATCATTTGGCACTAATTTCGTTTATTCTTCATACAATGGACAGGATACAAAAGGCTCGTTTGTGGAAAAAGGTATCTTTTGTACCAAGATAATTAGTGTTTGCATCCTGTGGAAATTAAGGTGTACCTAATTTCACAGCACAACTATTGTGTCACAGTGCAGTTTGGTAAAGCAGAGGGTTCACGTGAATGTGGAAAAGATTTTATTTGTGGAGAAATGTGGGGCTGTGGCATATTTGGTTATAAGGCTTGCGCATATTTACAAAATCTGCATAAAGCGACTTTAAATGGTGTCGTTGCTGTCAGGCCTTAGACATCTAAATATTGGTTCAAATGTGAAATATATTGCGTTTCCTGTCTGGTGTCACGCACACAGTGAAGTCAGCAATAGCAAACACTCTGGGGCTGCACTAAGTCCTCGTGAAAGTTTGAGTAAAAGAAGAAAAACACAACTCGTTCAAAATAAAACTTAAACTGAGTCAAACTAGTGCGGCTCTGGTTTCAGACTGTGTGTGGTTGTTGTGGCTGACAGGCCGGGCAGTCTATCAACTCTCGTCTTTAAAGTGGAGGCTGGGATGCGTGCTGATATACATAAAAGCCGGAAAGAGTGTTTTAAAATCCTCTCCAGTATGCAGGAGGAGGAAAAGTTGAAATGTCCAACTACACTGACACTGGCGCGCTGATGTGCTCGTTAAGAATCAGGAGAGAGCATCAGCGGAGCAGGTCACCCTGTTTCTCACATCACAGCCCCATCAGAAATTCTTTCAAGTGTCCTTCTGCGTCGCCAAAGATGACAACGGCGAATCGATAAGCGCTTGAAATGAAAAGAAGCCGTCGGTTTGCCCCCGAGGCGAAAGATTTCATACCCGCCAGCCTTCTCTGAACTTCAGGCATTCCTCTGCACCTTTCTGCGTGAGAAAGAGGAGGCTCTTGACTGATTTTTTTTTCTCTTTGTATAAGAAGGTAAGAGGAGAATATAACCGAACCATCATGCCTCTCCAGACGCTACTCACCCTCTTTATCTCTGCGTGCAGGCGGGGCGTGATTTGAAGATGTGCACATGCAGGGCTGATGTTTTCTCTTCTGGCTTCTGGGTCCTTTTACTCACATTTTATGCGATGGTGCATGTGTGTTGGAGTGTTTGTGCATGACTGTCCCATAATACAACAACTAATATTAAAGCACAGAGGTCAAAATTTGAAAGAGCGAGCTGTTTTGGCAAATATGCTTATTTTATTTATTTTTTCCCCCATATTGGTTTGCATTTGACCCATCGTACTCAGTGTGCATGTGTGTTTGGCGAGAGGAAAATTAATAAAATATGGTTTTCTCGGGCCTTTGTGGAAGACTAAGAGGGATTTCTCTTGACTAAAGCCCAGCTTAATTTGATGTCTTTACTCTTACATAAGAAGACCAAATAAGCTATAAAAATTATTTTTCCATTACATCTATCTATATAAGGTATTTATCAGAAATGTGTTTGGATCCCAGAAATCAAGCCATCCTTTACTCAACAAATTTTGATCGAGGGTGGCGTGTAGATGATGCGCACTTGCTTCAGTGTCCCCATTTGCCTAGAAATTCCCATGTGGATGGGTGCATTAATTACTTGTTTAATGGGAGTATGACTAAAAATGTAAAACAAGGATTAGGCGCGGGGAATGCAGGCCTACGTCCGGTCGGCTTGCCTCACTTAAGATGCGAATGGAAAATCAGCCTGTATCTAACGAAACGGATCTATAAAGAACATTTGCATCCGAGCCAGCTGTTCACTTCATCTGCACATAAATCCGCAACACGATAGCGCTATCTGGCCCCGGCGGAGCCTAATGCATCAATTTAAATACTTTGCAGTTCCAAATATTCAAAATATTGCGTTGTGTAAATTAGTTAAATTATAAATCCACCGCTGTGTGCGATGACACAACAACCAGCTTGTGTAAAATGGACTCATTTTGCTGATTGGATTATAAAAAGAAATTTTAAAAATCACTAAATGCCTTAAAAAGCGTTTTATTAAAAATAAAGGCCAGTGAGCTGGTTAAATAAGGAATCTGCAGCCATGCTCGGTGTTTATTTTTGCACGGGTAGAGTTTATATAATAAGCGGTTAAGTGGCTGGTTGTAAATAGGTTGGGTTTAAGCAAATTGAACTGCTGTGTGTTTTGCATGCCTGTCGGGATGGCCTATCAGGAATCTCCGTGTTTTATTTTTTTAACACGCTCTTTTTAAAGATGACACTGAATTTTTGTGTGTGTGTTTGATTATTGTTGAAAGCTGAGACGCTCCGAGTTGCCCTCTGCTAGACTACACAGGCACATGAGCGTACACAAACACACCCCTTTAAAAGCGCGCGCGTAAACACACACACACACGCATACGCACACGGGGTCCCTCTCTAAGCTCAAAAGCAGGAAAAATTGCGCCACTCTTGGAGCGTCTTTCAAGGGGGAAAAAGTTGAGGAAGACAGAAGAGGACGAACCAAGAGGAGACTCGAATGAAAGCGCCTCCTTCGCAGTTTCTCCTCACTGTAAATAGATGGTTATTTATGCGCATAAATGAAACTATCCTAAAGGTAGTGGTGCGTCTCTTTTTGGATACATAGTGGGAGAGCACATGCTACGCTCTGGTTTTCCCCGGACAGAAACGTAAACTTCTGTGCTACTGGATCTTGAAGTTGCTCGGTTTGTCGCTGTAGACAGAACTACGGGTGTCTCGGTGCGTTTGGACGGTGGAATTTATCTCATCTTTGTAGAATAAAACGCCGACGGCCGGGAAAAGCAACCTCCCCACCGGTGTCTACAACTGGTAAGTACAGTAGAAGAGTGGAGACGCTTAAAAAAGTGAGATGTGAGTTAATGCGAGTGAAGGAATTTGTTCCACCTCGCGCTTTGTGCGCTCTGTGCCTTTCCGATGTAAATTTAAAAGCCATGGTTGCAATATAAAGGAGCATGAAGTGATGTGAGGGCAGGGTTTGCCTTACAGGTCAGTGGATGATAATGATGTATCGTTAGAAGTGATGGAGTGTGGGGAAATAAAAAAAGAAGAAGAACGAGATAAATCAATGTTCAGCCGGTGAGGGTTGTAATAAAATATATCACATAAGCCATTAAAGCTGATTTCAGAATTATGCGTTTTATTTTGATTTTTAGCTTCAGACCAGAGCTGAAAATGCATTTTCAAAGATAATGGATAAACTGTGAGCTGACAAACAGTTTGGAAACTAAGAAATAATCAAGCTGCAAATAACAATTTTAACAGAAAGTGTCCAAAAAGAGTTTAGATGTCATTCACCCTCCTCCGAGTCTGTTTTCGAAACTGAGAGAAAGAAGAAACGGGGGTAAAAGAGGCGACGTTCACGGTCTCACGCCTTTAATTAATACAGGACCATATGGTGGAGGTTAGTCGATTCATCTCCCGGTAAAGGCTGCAGTCTCATGCTCCAGCCTACTGTGTTAATTTCAGAAGTAAAGCCAGTGAGAGGCAATGCCAGTTTGCTGTCTGCACTGGGCCTGATGCCACGTGAGTCACTGATTCTTATCAACTGTTGATGGTGAAAGAAGAGAGAGACCATGAAGTGAGAATGAAAGGATGAACGAGATTAATATAAGTAATCATAATACTCATACTATTTTAAAACCGCTCCTATGGGGTAACTGCTGCGAAATCTACATAAATACGTGTTGTCAGGTTCAATTGCCGTTAGAAATATTTTGCATTGTTATTATTATTATTATTATTATTATTATTATTATTATTATTATTATTATTATTATTACAGTTGCCCACATATATCTTTTCAAATTTGACTTAATGAATGAGGCAATTTAAAGATCATACTAAGGTGATGTTCGTCTTAAATGGGCAACTTCCGACTTTTTAAAAAAAATGCTTTTCCTCTGTAACTTTAAAGGAAAAGGTACTCTTCGCATTTTGAAGCGTCCTGCACAAAAGACAGACAACAAAAGAAAGAAAAATGCTCAAGTCGTTAATTCAGAGCTGAAATTGCAGTTAAATTTTCCCACAATAAAACAAAATTAATAACAATAAATTTAAAAAAAAATGTGTGTAACTTCAGAGACCGACAGGCTGAAATATTGGACGAACCTCTCATTAAATTTCACTGATTAGGTAACACCGAGCCGCATGCAATAACCTTACACCTTACAGCGTGACCCCCACTATTTCATTTTGCAGCGGGGATACAGAGGAGGGATGCGAAGAACGGTTGTGCAGGTACACAGCATGTAAAACTTAACCTCCAATATCTGCATCTTTTGAATTAAAGGGTGAAAAAAAAGAGAAAGAAAAAAAAACTCGCAGATGATGTAGAGCAGGTGAAGAGAAGAACTGAGGAAAATGGTTAACAGCATGACTGGATGCAAATTTCCCCCGACTTGAATTATCATAAGCAAACATTGTGAGCCTGGACTAATAAAATCCCATCTGTGTAACTTCATATCGAGGTAGTATGAGGGCTGCGATAATGAATTTTGTAATATCCCACCGACAGACATCTCAATCAGACTCTAATCCCATGATTTTACTACGGAATCACTCCACTCCCAACTGCACCAGGCAGCACCAAAACACAGAATCCGGCTCGTGCAAAACACATGAAGGGTTTTCCACACCGTGCAAAAATAAGAAAAAAACACATAACGTAAAATCACGATGAGTTATGAACTGTAATTTATCTGAATTAAGTAAAAAAAAAAGATACCTTCAAAACTAAGAGATTATTCACTAGATTATTGCGATATATTCCTTGTTTCGTGCACACCGGAAGTTAAACTCAAAATTCTTTCAAAAATGGCACGTTCAAACTAAAAAATTAAAAATTAAAATTAAAAAATCTCATCAAGATCCACATTTTGCAATAGTGTCATCATCATGCACCGCCGCTGAAATCCCGCCATGCTCTTATAAATTTATGCTTTTATGTTTGTCCCATTATCATCATTTGCCATTCACTCAAATATAAGAGTTTTCAAAAGGAATTCTTTTTCTTTTTCTTTCTTGTTACAATCAAAGGATTGCCCCTTGACCACATCATAGTCCTCACGTAGGCTCCCGAATTATTGACTGCACAGTTAGAGTTTGATGATAATAAACGACTCAGAGGACTTTTTCGCAGTTTCAAATTGTGGCTTTTTTGTTTCTTTTTACAGAAGCTGTTTCTTTGAATTATCAGAATGGACTCCCATTGCCGTAAACTGGTCACCACCTGCGCACAAATAGGTGAGTAACAATTTCAAATGTTCTCATTCTAATAGAAATAAAAAGCTTTTGCAAAAATGTGTGTTAGTTTACACAGGTTGATACAAATTTTCACTTCACCTAAATTAAAAGAAAATCATTTAGTAACATAACGAAAAAGAGTGTGTTACTTTCCACATCTCAAGAAAATGCTTTACAAACCTATAGTAACAATATAAAAAAAAGGTAAATATTTGTCAACGTTTAGATATCTTAAATGTCCCCAAAATCTCAAAACGTAAAACACAATAATATACAATTATTAATGCACTTTTTTGGAAGTACCACAGATTATATTGACACTTACATGTCAATATTAACAAATGCATATTTACATGTTAGGCAACAGGTTTACCAGCGAGCCCAACCTCTTCGTTTGTGCCGTTTCTGATCAGAAGACCAGATTAATTTTTCAGAGGAATATCATTAATTTCCTACATTTTATCCTCACGGCTTCGCTCATATCTGTTTATTCGTGTTTTAAAAGTTGCTTTGTGCGCATATGTGGTATTTTGATGTTTTCTTTTATTTCATTATATTGATGTAGCCTTTTTTTATATGCCTGTATTTCGGCCCTTTTACTCCTCAATATGGAGAAGTTGTGAGAGAGCCGAGTTGGTTCGCTATGTTAGAGCGACACCTGGTGGTCGGATGCGGATCAGCACGGCACCAGAGCAGAAAAAGGAGAGCACAGACAACTCTGATCATCCGGGATTTGATAAGGATGGCCGCTTCGCATAGCAAAGTTAATTAGTTCATTTAAAAATAATTTAAAAATATGCTAATGTATGACAAATTACACTGTATTGTTAATTTTACTTTTAATGACATTTAACACAGGACGGCAGTTTTCACAGATTTTTTTAATCGTCAGTTCTCCTGTAATATGCTGAGAGCCTTTCATATAAATGGTAGTCTCCAAAATCCCTTAAAACCGACATCAGACTAAATTAAAGCTGCAATCCTGAACGACAAAAGGATGGGATTATTAATTATTCTCTCATGTGACACGGAAAACACATCAGGTCTTGTTAGTGTCTTTGACGAATAACCAATAAGTCTTATTGTGTTTCATTTGGTCGACATTGCTGGGTATGTGTGACGGTCGCGTATTGTAGCTTCTTAGCTGCTCGTCGTGAACCACCACTGATTAAGAGTAATAAGATAAGTAAAATCAAAATGGGTGATCGAGAGAGATGCCGGCAAATATAGACACACCAGCGTCAACTGTTTTGCTATAATATATGCAGTGCTTGTTGGATTGACTCCGGGGAAAACTACATGTATAATGAAAGCCAATTCGTGAGGAGGAATATCCTAATGGAGGAATCTGATGTCTGCTTAATCCTATGTAAAAAGCCTTGTCGTCTCCCCTTATATTGACTGAATTGCTAATTAATGGCCCTCTATGGTGGAGGCCTATTGCACGCAGTAATCCGCAGAAGAGAGATAAAGCATTCAGAAGGTAGAAATGAAGAGGAAACCGATAATCCACTTCAAGTTTAGTATTACAATGCGCCTGGAAGAAAAGGGGAGCAACAGACCGTCCGTTATTTAACGGAAAATAAGGCACTAAATAATATTTTATTTGCTATTTTTTTTAACAATAAAAGGTATCATCATTATAAAGGTAATACCTATTATTATAATTATTAATATTATTATTGTTGTTGTTGTTGTTGTTGTCGTTGTTCTACATGAAATTTGGCTTACTGGTTTTTACCCTTTATAAAGTTTTGTTATTGCAATGATAAATAAAACATTCATTACAATTTAATGTTAATAAAGCCACTCCTGGTGGATTGTAATTGAATTATGATCAAGGTTTTATTGCTCTACATTAGAGGCTTTGTGAGTGTGTGTCTGAGTGTATGCGAGTGTGTGTTGTATGCAGTCTACGGTCTGCTGGTATTTATATATGAGGGGCTTTCACGGGATTAGCCCAATAACTTCTTAACAGCGCCAAGTCCCAAATGTGCTGGCTGAATGGGCTTTAGTCTGGCCACGTGGAGGGTGGAAGTGTGATTTTGATGATGATGATGATCTTGATGATGATTATGATGAAATGTGACTAGAGTGTCTCTATATTTAGATGTATGTTTTCACTTGCACTCCTGATCGCACTAACTGGCGCGGATGTTGCCTATCTCTTTATGGTCGCTCCATCACTTCAGCCACCTGTTTGTTACCCAGCTGACGTTTCTCCACCCGCCTATGAAAATCAAAGTCGCATTTGTTTGATTAGACATGTTTGCTTTGCCTTAATGCGGCACAATCTTTTAGGAATTAGATCTTTAAAAAAAATGTCTCGCATATCAGCTCAAACTCTTTAAAAGTGCTCCATTAGAAATAATTAGTCAAATTAAGAGTCTTATTAGGTTTTCTGCCAAAAAGAACACTTCAAGGGGGGGTTCGCTGACAACGGCTATGGACTCCAAACACAAAGTGAGGAGAGATCCAGTTAAGCACCCAGATAAAGTAATCTGTCGTCAACAAACTGAGACTGCGTGGTATAAAGCTCCAGTCAGTTGATTTAATGAATATGTGAACCTCAAGTCTGGGAAGGTCAAGAGAGTCGCCTCATTTGAAAACTAGTATGACTGAAAATGCTTTTCCAGGATGGATGTGGGATGGATACGGGATTCAGGGAATAGCAAACCAGTTAAAGTCAGCGTGGTCACGTTTTTGGACCGTGATGTAAATGCACAATAAAACTGAAGGCGCAAAATGCAAACATTCAGTATGTTGCCGGTTACCTTTATGTAATTTGAGCACTAGCACTGAGTTAAAACATGCTAGTTATAATTAAGCATTTTCGTGTCCATATGAAAGCACAATGTGCACATGTGCTCTTTTTTAAGGTAATGCGCGCGCCTAGCAATTAGCATCAGTTGACAAGTGCTCACAGACAATTTGGGGTCAAGCTGGCACAGTCCTTAGTTACATTTGTTGTTTGTTCTTTCACGGGTTCTTTGTGGTCCAGGAGGTGCTTGTGTTTGATATTCACTGAGCTATTTTTTTCTTTTTTCTTTTTGTGGTTTCAAAACAATCCGCGCAGTGGCTGGCTTTATTCACACGGAGTCCCAGAGTAAACTGCACTGACAGAGCCTACCAGCCTGAAGCTCAACTTGGGTATCAATAGAACTACATCGTTTTACTGGGCCACTGGACCCATCTCATAAAATGAGGCCAAACTGTGTTATTTTCATTTTTATTTGGTCTCGGGCTGCTGCGCAACGGCGTTTTGGAGCGCCGCGGGTACACCGTGCGTCCCATCTCTCTTTACATGCTTTTATTTGGAAGAGAGAAATAAGCGCCAGCGCCGGCATAAACACACTGGCAGACATATCTTGTTTCTGCAAGCTCCGGTTGGTTGGGCACGCCGTCATATTCACATGGATGTGCCTGTCAGAGAAAATATGGGCGGGCGCAACATGGTGACGTGGAGGTCTGGAGAGAGGCGCAGTTGGATAGACAGTGCTCAGGCAACAGCTGAAATGAACAGTGAGCGGTGTAGTGTGTGTATGCCTCTGGATCTAATATCACCTACCTGTCCTTGTCACTCTGATAGTCAGGCGAGGTAGCCGCTGTTTTTCACCGATGCTATGGCAAAACTCAATGGCCTATTTTAAAGCGTTTTTCAATTTAAACACAAAGAAGGCTTTATCTCAACCGCAAGAGGATCCGCGAGGTTGTGCGTTTTTTGGAGAGCTGAGCACATTCCGCAGTCGGACTTTCCGCCTACCCTTCCTGTACTAAAGGTTGTGCGATCTTTTACCGATGAACTCTATGAGGGATCCATTAAACATAGACCATCATCACCTAACAGGGAATAAACTTGCCTCCACGCACCACACGGCTCTGGCGATGGCCTCTAGTTTGCAGCCACTGCAGCGGTCTGTGGACTCTAAACACCGGTTAGAAGTGCACACTGTGTCGGACACATCAAGTCCGGAGTCTGTCGGTAAGAACCGCCCGGAGTGCAGATGTTCTCTGCAAGACGCCGCAGATGTCATCTTGATTTCAAACAATAGATGGCTCTCATCAGTCAAAGTAAAGGGAGCTTTACATGCATGCAAATAGGCGATTACAGCTGTCATTTTACTAAAAGATCATCTGTCTGTGTGCGGCGCTGAGTGAAAAAGTTTCAGTTATGTAAATGAAAACAGCTTGTGTTGTCAAATAAAATTAGCCCGACTTTTTCTGATATTCTCAGTAATTGCGTTAAGTAAAAAGGTTAACAAAAACCCTAGAAGTCAACGGAAATTCAGAACCCAAAACATGAAGTAAACAAAAGATTTATTTTTATAAATCCTTTAAGTGATACTGTTCCCACGGGAGCCTCGGATCGTTTTTTTTTCTCCTCGCATTGTGCAGGCCATGATCTGGGTGATGACTTAAGTACTTCATTCCCTCTTCACAGAAAAGGAGAAGATACAAAATAAAAATGAAGACTCTTCAGATGACCCTTCCAAAAAGAAGCGACAGCGGCGGCAGAGGACTCACTTCACCAGCCAGCAGCTGCAGGAACTGGAGGCCACTTTCCAGCGGAATCGCTATCCGGACATGAGCACAAGGGAGGAGATAGCCGTGTGGACCAACCTTACAGAGGCCCGAGTCAGGGTGAGTATTCCCTCGGGTGTAAACAAAAGCAACTAGTGTGTATAAATTCAAGTAATTTGCGGCAATTTTCCGGTTGTCCCATAAATATCCAATACTTTAACATAATTACGCACGCACTGAAAATTTTACGCACGATTGGAATTTGATTTAAATAATGTACAACATAATTTTAAAATGAAAAACAAATAACCGGAGTCTTGTTTAAATATACTTCTGGTGAAAACTCAATTTAATTAGAGCGTTAGGCTACATGTTTATATTAAGCCAAATGGAATTTGAACCCCTTGTACACAATGAAAAAATAATCAGTTTTAGCACAAGTCACAGTTCTCGGCATATTTTAATCTGGTGCGTAATTTTATTTAAAAGAGCCCAAAAATGACTCATCCCCGTTTCCAAATGAAGTGTAATTAAACACTTACAATGTTGTTAGCAGTTGAGGGGCTCGACATTAGTCGGTGACAGATACCAGTCGTGTTCTGCTGTTCGTGTGAAAGAGGTGCAAAGCTTGTATTTTGCGATTGTCGCCCTGTGCTTGTGTGATTAAGGTCAGCGTGTTTATGGAAGCATGCGGAGGAATACACATCCTCTGCGCATTAAGATAATGCAGAGAGACCGCAGTGTGTATTCTGCTCAGATAAACACGGAGTTTTTACAGTTTTAATGAAGTGTTAAAACAGTAATTTTATTTGAACAATTACAAATTGAATTAATTCTATTAAGTTATAAAGCTCACATATTATCACGGAGCCATATAAATATATCATACTGACAACGATACTGTTGCCTAACAATATACTATGTCTAAACCTCTGCCTTTCATTTGCTGTAGGTGTGGTTCAAGAATCGGCGAGCCAAGTGGAGGAAGAGGGAAAGAAACCAGCAAGCAGAGCTTTGCAAAAACGGCTTCGGCCCGCAGTTCAATGGACTCATGCAGCCCTACGATGACATGTACCCTAGCTACACATACAACAACTGGGCTGCCAAGGGCCTCACATCTGCCTCTTTATCCACAAAAAGCTTCCCCTTCTTCAACTCCATGAATGTCAACCCCTTATCCTCGCAAACCATGTTCTCACCGCCCAACTCCATATCCTCTATGACTTCCAGCATGGTGCCATCGGCGGTCACCGGCGTACCGGGCTCCAGTCTCAACAGCCTCAATAACTTGAATAACCTCAGTAACCCGTCTCTCAACTCGGGGGTGCCCACGCCGGCGTGTCCCTACGCCCCTCCGACCCCTCCTTATGTGTACAGGGACACTTGTAACTCCAGCCTGGCCAGCCTGAGACTGAAAGCCAAGCAGCACTCGAGTTTTGGATACGCCAGTGTGCAGAATCCGGCCACTAATCTGAGTGCTTGCCAATATGCCGTGGACAGGCCAGTCTAATACCTACCTGCACTGCAAAAAATAATCATCTTAGCAAGATATAATGGCTAGTAGGGACGCTTACAGTTACATTTTTCTCTAAAGACAGTGGGCATCTCTGGTGGTGCGATTGTTATAGATTTTTTTGCGTGTATCAAGATTTTGTTTTTTAATTTTTTGGCGATCTTTGCCAGTTGGAATGTTACTTGCAGTATTCCGACCCTTTTCCTTAACACACTGCCACTTGCTCCGGTAAAAATCTAAAATCTAATAGGAAACATGTGGGATTATCCCATCGCATCACATTCATTTTCTTTCTTTTGAAGGGGCAAATGTGATTTGAGGGTGATTACAATCCCAGATAGCTTGCTATGGTGGTCATTTTTTGCAGTGTGAGGGTAATCACAAACAGCCGGCCACAGGAACAAGAGACTACTACAAGTACTTTTTCATTTTTCAAAAAGGGCACTAGAAGACTGAACCACTGAAACAAGCTCAACCACAGGTCGGAGTCAAACTGAAATGGGACTTCTTAGGTTTGTTCCCCTTTTGATGAGTTCAGGCCTGCTTCACACTGCGCCTCAGCGGAAAAGAAAAAAAGAAATAAACGGAGAAAAAAGAAAGAAAAGAGAAAAAAAAGGCCTGTTTTATTTTTCATAACTCCTCATAAGGGTTTTCTGGTGGATTTTTGGACGGTACCTATTGACTGAAAAGGTTGTATATATATTTGAATTATCATCTCCTGTTTGTCGAGGCGAATGCGCTATAACCCCACGTCCTCTCCAGGTTCAATTTATCAACGCATGTGGAAAAAAAATCTCTAAAAAGGAATCATGTTTTGCTTGCAAACAAAAGGGAATGTACATACTAAAACGCACCAGTTGTGTGTTTCTAACATATTATAAATTTATTATTAATGTCTGTGTGAATATCGATTTAGAATAGCAATTCTGGATTAAAAAAAAAAAGTTCAAATCAAAAATGTTCCTGCGACAAATTATTTGTTTTTTTTGCTCTGTGTATACTATTTGGTACGGAACTATGTTTTTTTTCCAGCATTCAAAAACTATTGTGTTTTATTTAATGGAAGTAAATATATTGTTCAAAAACATCATGCTGGGGGACTTTTATTGAATCTTTGTGCTAGTTGTCTGATAGTGAAGTGTAAAGCAATGACAGTCTGTCTATAGCCTTTCGATTATGTGAGGTACTTGTGCGGCTAATCTATAGAGGAAAACAATGGGCCGCTCCAATACACATAACTCCGAGATGCTCCGTCAGATTAACTGCTGAATACATGTCTGCCTGCTCAGCCAAGAGCTTCGGCTGGTCACTGGTGCTTGAAATAACACGGGAATCCACAAAAAGGCATTGGACCACACGACAATGATAACAGTCCATTAGAGGTTGTTTTTTGCTCCCCGTCTTTGATCTGAGAAGAGACGGTAGTTTTCTGAAGTGGCTTATTAGAAAACTTGAAGTACAGCCCGCGATCTGATTCACATCATTCTTTAATATGGATTTTACGATATGTTTGAATTTATCACCTAGTAATTTATCAATCAGCAATGTTTAACAAAATCATGTTTAGAGTTACATATTCTAAATCCAGCCTCACATCTGTTTTTTCTGCCCCCCATAACTAATCCTTTCTAATTGTGCATCCCACCTGGTTTATACGTGTATATATTTGCCTTTCTAGTATTTGCTTTTGTAACATTGCGCTTTTTTGAAGTATGCTTTCCGTTGTGCAAACGCGACGAAGCAAAACAAACCGTGATTCGCAAGCTTAAGCAAACAAGAGCACACAGAGATACAGAGGTATGTGGGCCGGTGCTGCCTGGAGGAGGCGGGGGATGTGTGCAACTTCATGGCTGCAACCAGAGCGGAGACACCGGGGAGGAAACACCGCGACACTTCCCCACACAACAAGCCAAATAAATTATCCGAGCCCGGGCGGCCTGTATTTATTCCTAGTGTCGCCCATAAAAAACGATAGCCGTATTTTAAAAAATCATTATATAAATGGGCCGATGTGACACTGTTTCACAATAAAAATTCAACAGTGTGTTAAAAGAACAAAAGAAATGTAGGTTGAAAAAGCGTAATGTCAAATTGGATGATGACTCAAGTCATCTTTTATGAGAGGGTGTTAACTATTATGAGGAAAAATCAATCACGGTCCAAATTTGGGGTGTTTTTGCAAAAGCGCCAAATAACAAACGCGAGATAAGTGTTCTTCTATTTTTACATTTTGAGTTGAAGTGGCCGTCCAGCGGCTTGAACTCCACACCCTCCGCAATTAAATTTTCCTCTCAAAAGCTGCAAGTGTCACCTTTTGATGGAGTTGGTAACGCGGAGCAATAATCAGCTGACAGGGGATAAGCCTGGGCGAATACACAAGTCTGCAGCCTCAATACACATCCACACAATCAACATGTGAACAGAGGGTGACCTGAAGAGAAGAGGCTTGAGTGGGAAATTGTTCATTTGGCTGACACGGCGCTCAGGAGTGCTTCCCTCTTCTCTTCTGTGAGCCTCTGCAAGGTAAGAGCTTATTAAAGTTGAATGAATGCAACATATGTGACTTTAAGCTGCTGTGTCTGCGCCTTTTCTGACGTGTTATTTTATACATTTTCTGCAAAATTACATTAAAAAACCCTTTGTTTGCATCGTGACTGAATCTGCTCATATTTAAGTGAAATAAAGATTCTAAATTGAGGGAGTGCCGCATCATTTATGCATCAAAATAAGGCTGTGTAAAGCGGAAAACAATGTTCTGGACATAACTAAGCTTAACGAGACCAGGGAAACACAGAAACATACATATATGACCTTTATTAACGTGTAGTTCATATTTAATCTAGTAAGCAATTCCTTTTCTCTGTAAAAAAAATAAATAAAAAAATAAAAAATAGCAAGTTCTTGCTTCTCTTGCCTCGTTTTTAGGACTCCTAAAACACACCGGTACATCTTGATGCGAGATTTGTTCCGCCATCTGATTTAAAAAAAAATCCAACGTGATGAGACACTGCTAGTCGACAGCTTTCACCTCGTCTCCACTGGGAATTCAAATAAAAAGCGAAGAAGTGCAAATATCCAAACATGTATCGTTACAGCGCCAATCTAAATAATTAACAGGCTCTCAATATTCATGCAGCGACGGGTTTGCAGGAGACATGACACGGTTTGGTAACAGCCTAATGCTGCATGCTATGTCGAAATGTGCAGCATGTTTTTTTAATTACACCCTAACGAGGCTTGCTTTTCAACTTTTATAATATTTTTGGAATTATGGCATAATCTTTCAACTGAAAATGTGTCTGGATTAATGTTCATATCAAGACACTAAATCCTGCTATTTGCAGTAAAAAAAATAATCTGAGATTCCATCCATATTTTTTTAAAATGTATATAATTATTAAAACGGAACATTAAGCTCGTTCTGCACTCCTTACCAATGAATCTATTTTTTTAGTTGCACATTTTAATATATGTTAAGATGAAGCAGGAAATATGTCAGATGCGGGATATGGGTTAAGATAAACATAGAAAATGCTGTCCAATATTTCATTTTTAGGGTTGCAATGGTGCAAGACATCAAGTAAATCACGGCAGTGGTTTAAATGGACAGCAATATTCTTGTTGCTAAAGCCAAATTTGGCAGTACAGAGAGTTTTCCTCAGGGAGAAAACGTCTCAGAAAGAAAAATTGCAAAATTACACATGCACACCTTTTTTTGTATCCATGCATAGATTCAAACTTGTCCTCACACGTGCACATGTGACGTTGCTGCAACACATCGACATATACAGAAGTCATTCTGTATTCTTCTGGAGCAGGAGGCTACAAGAAAACTGCTCCAGAAGACATGTAGCATAAAGGCCACGCAGATAATAGATGGTGCCAACACACAACTAGCTTCAGCACTTTGCAGGAGAGAGGGGCTGCTGTGTATCTGGGGGGAGGAGGGTTTTGGCTCTCGACCAATGACGGCCAAGCGGCTTCAGCTAAAGGTCACATGGAGTGACCTCACACATTCTCACCCTCACCTAAGGCTTGAGAAGAAGTTCCCCATAACAAGAAGCATTGCTGCTCAGCTCGACTGCAAGAAAAAAACTCATGACAACTTCAAAGTGGAGTTGTGGGTTTTTTTGTTTGTCTGTTTGGTTTTTTTTTAGCAAGCTTATCCAAAATCAATTGTAGATTTTTGCTTTACATTCACTGCAACATCCATGCATGTTTACATATTGCAAATTGGAAAAAAACACATGCATGCTGCCAAAGGCTTTATGTAACAGTGGATATATTTTATTTAAGCCAGTATTCTTAGGAGTAGGTGCACACAGAGCTGAATGCTCACAGCGTAATCTGCATGTCTGTTTGGAATATATAAGCATCTTCTGTGTGAATCTACACGTATGTGTACGAGCGCGTAGATAAGTTGTGCATCAGCCTCTCACGGTGGGAGCTTGGTGCAGTTTGAGGGCAGGCGGCTGGCCAGAGCGTGTGAAAGCAGATAACCGGGGCAAATTTCCTGACGCACACACTTCCTGCTCTCTGAAGTTGTGTTAAAGAAGGATGAAAACAAAACACACATCTGAGATGTTTTTTCTCCAAATCAATTTCTACACATTAAACATGCTGGAAATAGATCAGCAGCAATGGGTCCCATAAAACTCAGAGTAGTGGAGGAAAATGTGATCCATCATGTGAATTTATCTGACAGAGTGAGTGCCCGATTTTGGTTTTAAAAAGTCTTTAAGAATGAAGACATGGGTAGTTCGTCTGCAGGTTTTATCATATGAAGAGCTGAGTTTTATGAATAACGTGAAAGTCAGAAGAGCGACTGAAACTTTTAATTTTTTATCCATTTAGTAATGTTGCTGCTGGAGTTCTGTGATGTGTTTGTGCATGTCTGCAGCAGACAAGAAGCATGCCCGCTTAAACGCTTCTGCATACAAATGTAATCGTATTAAGGTTAACTACAGATACACTGTGAAGCTGCGTGAAACAACAGCAGGGCCGTAAATACTGGGCTCATGAAATACTTCTAGAATTATATCATATTATTTGCAAAATTCTCCTTTTCAATAAAAATAATAATAGTGACAAAAGAGAAACATCTATCAGATGTGCGAGAAAAAGAGCCTAATTTATAAATACACATCCTCCAGGCACACCAGCTACCTGAAGTCTTCCTCATGCCTTTTCATGTTAACCTGACAAGTCTAAAGCTGCTAACATTTTAGCCTGATCTGAAGCGTCATGTTCAGACACCTTCAGTTTACACAGTCTGCCCCAGATGGCATATCTCAGCACTGTTTTCTTTAGGCCTGTCATCTACTGTAACGTCTTAATTGACGTTTACCTCAGTTTGCTGCTGTCAGCCACCCAGAGTCTCTGTCTGAAGAACAACCTGGCACAACAGTTTCCCAGGCTCCAACTTCAGATAGAAAATTACACCTGAGAACATTTGTTTGTTTTAGTCTTTCTTTCATTTTGTACAGTACAATCCTCACATGCAGCGTGACTTAAGAAATAGTGTGGAAATTGTGAGGAGAGGTTTTCTACTCTTATTCTCTCTTATCCAGTACTTTATGTTTTAAATCAAAAGATGTTCATTCTGGTATTCAAATGCGTCTGATGAAAAGTTGCCCACAAGATATCAAATGCATGCATTAAGACTTGTGGGTGGAAAAATGCCAACCACTCCACCTGGGTATGGTTAAATATTCCAGTTAGGACATAAAGAACAATATACAGAATTATATGGAAATTTATATGCACAACAATACGAGAGCGCTCCGGTGGAAATAAAAGCCAGAATTCCTGCAGTTTTAATGTCACACTCCACAGGCTGATTTGACTTTCCAGCTGTACAAACATGGCATCTTTGGGCATAAAACGCACAATATTATTGAGAGACTCACTCAGGGAGATGCTTTATGTCATCTTTTATTCATCTAATGCCTTGTTAAGTCCAAAGCTGGTGGTTAGCGTGTTTCCTAAATAAAACCTCTGGGCTTTCATATGGTGCTGTTTGGAAGAATAAGGAAGAAATATGGATACCCACATGACTTCAATTAACTATTGTGAGCTCCATCTCTTAACATAAACACAAAAAATATTCACCCTCTTAAAGGTATGTCCCAGTGCTTTTCATAAATACCTGCTTGAGTGATGATGTTTAACCAAAGATTAATTTTTAGAAAAATGTTAAGCATTAATGCCGTGATACCGTGGATACCGTGCTGATGCTCATTTTAACCCACAGCACTTTCTTCAGCTATGAGACTTTTGTTTGTTACTGGTGGCTATAAATAAACAAATTGAAGAAAACCAAGCACACCTACAGATTTTGTGTTTAAAACGGAATAAAACTTTATAAATTCAAATTCAGATTTATTTTCCATAATAGAATAGAATAGAGAATAATCCTTTAATTGTCCCACAAGGGGAAATTTGGTTGTAACAAGAGCCAAAAAGACAAATATACTACAAACAGTACACAGGACACGGAACAGAAACATGCACAATTTTTCTTACATATTTACATTAAGGACAATGGTTACTATAAACAGAGAGTACTGTACAGTTATTAAATTAAATAAAAATAATTACAGGTAAGAGGCAAACCAGGTTGTAGTGCGAATTGGTTAATTAACTAATGTATTGCAGTTACAGCATTGATGTAAACATCTATGTTTGTTGGGAGCAGTTCAGATTGTACAGTCTGACAGCTGCAGGGAGGAAGGACCTGCAGAAACGCTCCTTCATGCATCGAGGATGCAGCAGTCTGTCACTGGAGGAGCTCTGCAGTTCAGCAACATCTACATGCATGGGGTGGGAGACTCTGTCCATCAGAGATGTTATTTTGGCCAGAGTCCTTCTGTCTCCCACCACCTGTACTGGGTCCAGGGTGCATCCCAGAACAGAGCTGGCCTTCCTGATGAGTTTATAATAATATAATAATATCCATAATATCCTATGGCATTATAGCAGCACACATCCAAATAAAAAGAACTGAATGCACATATATTTTTAGATACTAATATGAGTCACCAAAATGAAAACGGGGGCTGTCTTCTTTTTGGTGTTATAACATTTGCAAAGCACTGAAGAACAAAAACAAACAGCGACCAAATTGACATCTTAACCATTAACCATCCCATCCTATTTTTACACCTGTTATTTGGGGCTTGCTTTCTTTTAAACAAACTGAAACGTCAGAAGCTATAATTAAACTACAAATTTAGCTTCTTTTTTCTTTTTGGGCAACCAAATATTTATGACTTCTATCGTCCTTCTGCTTTGTTGCATGCTGGAGACACAGTTACTAATAACTACAAACCTTTAGCCAAACAATAAGATAGATTATAACATCGCACATTTGATCTTAACTCTAGAAACCTTCATTACAGTGACTCATGCATTACTTCTCTTTGAAAGCAGCATAAATCTTCTGTATTCTACACTTGGTGGCTTTTTTTTCACTGCACACAATGACAGTGTGATACAATATATCAACATGCATGTTTCCAGGCTGGTGGCTTTAGTAGTGAGCTGTCTTTACAGGGTTGCATGTAAGGACAAAATTTGAACCACACCCACAGACAAATAAATGACCGAATTTGTTCTCGCCCAGAAACAGTCGATTAATAACTTTTATTAATTGCATGTGAAATTCACTGCCCAGATAAAAATGATTTCCTCCACTCCTTCCAGCGTCTGTTGCTGTGTGTTACCGCCGTACACCGGGCCATTCCTCATAATGGCGAGCACATCAACTGCAAAACATGAAGCTGACTCACACATGCAAGTCTCTGTAAGTCTCTGTAGTGTTGGCTGTGTAACATGTTTACTCCTTGTAAAAACATTTATTTGGCTTCCTCTTTTATTAAAACCAGATGTTTCAAGCTCCAATTTTCCCTGGTGTGAACATGCTTTTTTCAATATGTATTTATGTCTGGCATTGATTTTTCCCATCTCTACACAGCAGTGGTCAACAGTCCAGCATATGCGGGTTTCTAAATGCAATAACTTTGCGGAAAGATGTAAATCATAAAAAACTAAAATATTTTTAAGATAATGTTGATTGATTTCTTGATTTATGATCTATGTGATACTACTGATCTTTTGTTTTCATTGCACATTTAGGATGCATCTTTTATTTGGGGTTTTTTCTATTTATTGTTTTATTGCAATATATGTATATGTATCCATGTAGTGTGTCATTTTTAAAGATTTTTAATATAGTGCAGAAATAGGGTAAACATTACTTTGCTATATATATATATATATATATATATATATATATATATATATATATATTAAAAATGTTAATCAATATTATTGTGTATGGAATGACATTTTATTTTTAAACTAATATTCTAGAAGAAATAACTCAAGTTAAAGGGACAGTTCGCCCTGCTTCTCCTCTGTCTTGTAGTGCAGTGCACAGAGATTGTTTTGGTTATGAGTTGTCCAGTTCTGGAGATACCAGCTGTACAGATGTTTTGCTTCCTAAGTGTAATGGTACCAGATGGCGCTCACCTTTGGTGGCTAAAGGACCTGAATAAATACATTTGAAAATAAACCATTTGTCTTTCCCTAAACTTTTCATGATCCATTTACTTTTTTTCAATAACATAAGTAAAATAATAAATAAGTAAAATAAAAAAAATATATAAACTAAAGTAAGTAGTTAACTAATACTGCACCTCAGCCAGGGGGGCACAATTAATCTTGTCATTCGCTTCTGTCTGTGCAGTAAAACACGTTAAATGCATGTGAAATGGTTCAATAAAAGACTGTAGTATCTTCCTGGAGCCAGGAGCCATTGCCTTCCTGGAAATGTCACAGCAATGACAATGATATCAGTCAAAAATAATAATTGTAAGTTAGTGAGCAGTCGATGGACAGATTCAATCTGTTTGTTGTTTTTAAATATTACTTTTAGCTAAATTTCCATTTTACAAGCACAAAATAGCCAGCCTTTACTATAGATAGATAGATAGATAGATAGATAGATAGATAGATAGATAGATAGATAGATAGATAGATAGATAGATAGATAGATAGATAGATAGATAGATAGATAGATAGATAGATAGATAGATAGATAGATAGATAGATAGATAGATGATATCTTATGTTCGGGTATATTTGCCAAGTAAGGATACCAGTAACCACCATCTAAAGAAACTGAAAAGTAAAACAAACAATGAACTGATGAAAAAGAGTAACCACTCCACCTGGTGAAGTTACCTCCACTCTTCCACCTCTGCCAGCTTCCAGCATTTCCAGCCCTACAAGAACAGACGGTGTGAAGAACGACTTATGGGATTGGATTCCACCCAGCAGTGACTTATACTCTCAACCTATATGTCACAGATGGTAGGATTTCAGTGTGGTTGATATAGGAAATCCACTAAGGAGTATTGATCTTTCTAAGATCTGCTCTCTCTGCCTGATCTCCACAGGATCTCACTCTCTGCAGAGACCTGAGAGGGGAGCAGAGTTGCTGAAATCTCACTTTACCTTTAACAGTTAAAGGTGAGGTAATGCTGTGCAACATAAATAATGTTCCAGACACAAATCTCACCATCCTATAAGGACAATGCATGTTGCATTTCACAATGATTTGAAATAAGTTGAGGCAGAACCGAGAGCAGCACAAGAAAAAATGTCTGTAGAGAGCGAAAGAAAAGAATGATGTCTAGAACAAGTCAAACTGTAGCCACAGAAAATCCAAACTCACTGTTGACTCACTGTTTGCTTGCCAACTCATCTCTGGGTAGATTAACTTCAAAACCACAGCAGTAATAATCGGTTTGCGTCAAAGATGTCTCCAACAAGAAAAACAATAACCTTGCAGATTACTCCTTGATGATAAAGTTACACATGACCTAACTGGGATTTCTTTGTCAAATGCAAGGCATTCTGCAACCAGACAAAACATTACCTGTTACATGTCAAAGCAACAATGCCTACAGCGCTCCACCTACATCCCACACACCTTTATTCATCTCTGTGATCAGTGCTTATACTGGTAAAGAGTGTCAGTACTTGTCATGTGTTATGAAGTAAGCTTAGGGACCAAATTAAAGTTTCAGTTTGGATCCCACAAAAAGTGAAAAGCTGTGTTTCTTGACAAGTATCCTCTAACATTTTGTGCTCCCATTTAAATGATGAAGACTTGAATTTTAAGGTATGTATCTGCTTGTCAAACCAATTTCATTGTTTAGCTTTTGGTCCAAGCTTGCATTCATCAAGTGCTGTGGCACTTAAAAAACAGATATTTTTGACATGGTTTTCCTTTGATTTCCTGGACTGTTAGCCAGTGATCTGCTGTTAAATTGCACAAACAGGTTGAAGGGGGGAAAAGTGCATAAAGCCACACATCTCCCTCCCCTCTTTTCTCTCTCCATATATATATATATGTGTCTCTCAGACAGTTTTAATCTCTGGTAATACAGTCACGTCCAGAATTGTCGTCTGCCGTGTAAAGCGACCTGCCGCCTGTGCCTCCAGTCTCCGCAGCGCTCCTTCATTACCGTGCACAGTGGGTGAGCCAGAGCACACAGTGTGGTAATCCCTGCTGGAAGGCGTCACCATACCGCCATTACTGAAACTAAACCCATCAATGCACATAGACCTGTATACATCTCCAGCCATGACTAGTGTGTTGTAACAGCATATTGTAGACTATGGATATAGGTTTATAGTTCTCTGCAGGGGATGTTAGATTTATCCTCTGAAACACGTTATAGGGATGGGTTGTTCTTATTTGTTTTTGATTTCACACACTGTACAACATAAAACATGTTACACTGCAGTGAGGCCTAGTTTTGTTTTCTTATAAGGCAACAATCTCCTCCGAATCTTTTTAAGTTATTTCTTATGGTATTTCAGGAGACATTTTCACAGCCAAAACTAAATCAGCGTGTAAGGTGTTGTTCACCTGAACAGTGCTTCTGTGTCATTTTTTTTTGTTTGAATTATTCTGAGTGACTTTTAAAACCACTAAAAATATTTTTATTGGAAACTTATTAAGGACATAGGATAGGTTAAAAACTGGTTTGGTAGTGACATATGCTGTTGCTGCCTACCTAAATCTACCTGATCAATTCTAAATCCCATATCAGGTTCAGCTTCATGCATCTTACGTTAATCACTGGATTTGTTGTGTCACTCATACTAGTATTTCAGCATTTTTATGTGTTGTGTATGCAAGAACACAACTTGTACTCTCTTGTAAACTCCACAGACAAAGGCCAGGCTTGAACCGAGAACCGTCTTGCTGTCAGGGAACAGTGACAACAAATGCATCACCGCGCACTGACAAAGGTTATACTGACAAAGGTTCATTGTCAGTATAACGACAATGAACCTTTGATTTTCTAAGGTGGTAATTTTGTAACTGCATCACCAACAAACTTTAGCCTTGTACTTTAATCCACTTTGGCCAGCAGAGGTCGCCAAATATAATTTGATGTATTAAAAGTGCGGTGGTCTTATTTTTAAATCTAACTCAGAATCATTGTGATTTTGAAAATATTCCACTTGTATTTAATTACAGTGGACAGTTTCAGGTGAGTGTTCCCCAAATTGCCCTACACTTATTAAAAGGGTTCGTATTTGTGGATTATACCAATCAACAAGTCTATTGCGGTTATAATTTCATCAATTATGTTTTTACTCTTCTGTAGTAAAGTGATCGTACATTTTACACCAGCAGTGGTTATATCACTGAACATCATTAAACTGTTTATTTTTATTCCTCTTTATTTGATCACGACTTGTCTTTTCAGACATTTTGGTAATTTAACATGTATCACTGACCTTCAGGTTCAGAAATGACAAAAATAACTGACTGTCCGACTCATAGATCATAGAAGGAAAAAATACTACCTGCTTTCTTCTGGTGTGACAGCAGCGCTGTATTCTTCTCAATTTATTAGGTATCATGGCAAGTAATGAAGCGGAAAGGTCAGGGGGAATGTGTTGTTATCTGCTCTAAACCAATAGGTCAGATTTCCACTTTCCACGCCACAACTCTGTGAATGCAGCTGGTGCCCTTTTGGTTAAAACAATACATTCACCTTGGCCACTCATACATCACATCGCAAATTCTCCATCTTATTGGCAATGTCACACAGAGGACTGGGAGATATTACTGAATAGATTTACTGCCAGGGCTCGTCTACAGCCTCAGATATGATATAAACAGCGTGTAATGTAAGCCATACATTATGAATCCAATTTGTTTGGGTGAGATCGGGTATTTGGAGTGGAAGATAGCTTTGCTGGGCTGAAATTCACAAAGAGACCACTAGATGGCAACATGTCGGTGACTATGAAGTCAAGGTAACACTTAGGCAAGCAAATCAGGACAGAAGTTAAACACCAGAATCTGTTTATACCTTATTATATTAAATGTTCTTGCTATTTTGACTCTACCCTGTATGTCAATTACATGGAAGAGAAAAAATAGAGTGAAAGATAAAAAAATATATAAGAATAGTATTTTAAAAACTCACTAAAATACAAAATACTGCCTCAAAATGATCTTATTGACCTTAGTAGTACTGCCACAAAAGGACATATATTAGAGTTTTCTTTGATTTTACTGTATTTGGAATTTTATTTTATTTGGATTACAATATGTGGTCTAGCCTCCTACCCGTGTGGATTTATAGGTGGCTTTGGAGGTTATTACCAAAATTATGGAGTCGTACATAACATTTACAGTTTATCCAAAAAGAAAAAAAGTTATGGCCGAAATGTTGTTTATCCAGTCATTTCTATAAGAAATACAGACCATAAAAGAAGTGAGTTAGCTCAAAATATTCCATTTACAAGTCAAAAGCATAACAGACAAATGTAGCAATGTATCACATTTAAGAAGCTGGAGTTTCTGTGAGGTCGTAAATCACAGTGTGATTGCTGCAGGGGATCCAGATGGCCTGTAAAATGTATTAATAAACTTTTGCTTCAGGACAGATTTTTTATTCCTCAAGGACATTTTGTATTCAAAGCACACAAAGCAAAAGAGCAGGACAAGGCGTTATGTATAGGTAGGAAATGCTGAATCTACAAAGCCACAGGGTGAGGGTATTAGAAGAGACTGTGTGTCATAATGATGTATGGTGCGATGTGTGTGGGGGTCATGGGAAAATAGATGTCTGTTTTAGAGGAAAAACATTACATAACACATTAAGAAAGGGGGAAAAGCATGCTCCTAACCACAATTGTGCACAGATAAACATCACAAAATGACAACACAATGCACAAAACAATCAAAGGTCATTTCATGGTCATACACTATGTAGTGAGATTACTGTAACTGGTATTTCATCGTATCTGTGACGTTGTGCTCCTGATCTAAAGTGACAGTTAACGACAGAAGCTCACGTTTGGTGATTTTGTACTGAAATGAAACATGGATGGTTAACAGTCAAGCATAATATGGTCACTGTTTGAACAAACCTGGATACAGATCATATTCTAATCACAGGCAACAAACTACATTAAATTATTATATCACAAAAGATACATTATTGCATGAAGAAGGGACACCATACCACTATTACCTAGCACATTAACAAAAGTGCTGCGTGCGTCGGAGTTTGTTATCTGCCTAACTCATGTTACTTATTGAAGTCTCTGGGGATTGGCAACTAGGAGCCATGTTTATATTATTACCAAAAAAGTGAGGATTATTTTGTTAAATTAGGGCTTTTATGGTCTTTTTGAAGATTAACATTTAAAAATATTTTTTTTTAAATAAATTCATTAATAAAATGCAAAGAAAATTGCCACATTAGTCCCCTAAATCAAAATGTTATCATTTAATTATGTAAATAGATGAACTGAAAAAACTGGAGTAGAGTTAGATGATTTCATCTCTACATCAAAACATTATTATTATTATTATTATTATTATTATTATTATTATTATTATTATTATTATTATTATTATTATTATTATCGTTGCAATGAAAAAACCCATTAACTTTTTGTTGAACTCCAGGTCAACTAAGCTTTTTTCCAGGAACATGGAATCCCTGTAAAACGTTCCCCCCTGAGGGGACACCAACTACACAGGTTTACTCAGGAACTTACAAAGCATAACCAGCATATGAGTAAGCAAGTACTCTAATGCACCTGCCAACATCTCTGTTACTATGAATATCAAAGTGGTTAGATGAGCCGATCTCCCAAACTCATAAAGTTAAAATGAAACACAGATCAGGGGAATATTTTTTTCCCACAATTTAGGAGTAGAAAAAATAGAATCCTATTCCTGTAGCTCATGTTCCATTCTGCCCTGGGCCAGTTCCTTTCTTGTTTTTTACCCTGCTCCCTCTCTGTTCTTCCATGTCCAAAATAAATGCTAAATGTTCAAAACCAAAGGACATTTGGCAAACATTGCACCATGTGGCACCAATATAGCTCGCTTGTTTGAGCAGGCTGTCCTGATCCCTTGGGTCGTTGACCCAGGGTTTTGAGTTTGGGGAATATTTAGGGGTTTTGTAGTTTTGTTTATTGTCATATTATAGTTCTGTATATTGTATTGTTGTAATTCAGGCTTTATGTTATGGTACTGATTATTACCTTTTGTATTCCCATCCTGTTCCCTCAGTCTTGTCTCCATGTTTTTGGCTTCTGTCTGTGTCAAGTTTGCGTCTCTTAGTCTGAGTCTGTGTGTTCATTACTTCCTTTTTTATTTTGATAGCCTCTCATCTGGTGTGTATTGTGTTCTGTTAAACTTCCTTTGTCTCATTACCCCTGATTTGTTCCAGCTGTGTTCCAAGCTTTTACCTGCAGATAAAAGCTGTTTTTTAGTTAAACTTCCATTTGATAAGTCCTGCATCTGGGTCCACCTTTTGCCTGCCACATGCCTCTTCCATGACAACTGAGTCCAGGGTATTGAAACAACCTACCAAATCCTAGCTGAAGGCCTAGTCAGCCTGTCAGCTTTGAAAATCCATGAATGGACATCAGAAGTGCAGAGTATGCACAATGATACAAAACTTGCAGAATCTATTCCAGGAATTATTTGCATGAATAATGGGTGAAAATCTCCCAAGCAAGAATGATCAGACTCTTACCTGGTTGCAAGAATCCTTCACAAGTTTTAACATTCGCTAAAGAGGGTGCGACTACTCATGACCATCTCTGGATTCCAAATTTTCCCTTAGATCCTTTTTTTTCCTTTTGTTATTGTGAAACTGTAAAATATTGAAACGTTGTCATCCATGAGCTGAAATCTTTACACCCCGCACATTTCTGCAGCAACACTTTACAGCTGTTTGATAAAGAGAGAATGAACTGTGAACAGAAATGAACTGATGTTGTATCACACCTGTCCTCAGATGCTCTACCGGGAGACTTGATGATGACACACTTAGACAGGTGAGAAGTCACACTTTCCATGTTTGTAGCTAGACTAAAAACAAAAGAGATCAGTGAGAAACTAATGACGAAAACCAAAAGCTGGATATTTTAGGAAGTGTAAATAAGTAACAAGGGAGAAGAACAGTGCCGGTGAAAAGGTGAGGAAACATGAGTGCAGTTCAGTCAGCTGGCTCAGGGGGATAGATTTATTTATACGAATACAGAGATATTTGGCTTCTAGCCTTCTATCCACTCCACACAAACTTAGATATTCCCAATTTAGACAGGAAAAAACTAGGTTATAGAGTATGGTGCCAACCAAGAGGAAACATATCATTTGTGAGTTGATGCTACCTATTTCTATTGGCCCTTTCCCAGCAAACCTGAAGAGAAACAGAAAGCATAACAGAAATTAATACATTTAAGCCTAACAGTCTATATAATATGTGCCCAAATATGGCAGCAATGCAGCTAATAACTGTTCACTTCACATTCAGATGAGAAGAGCAGAAAATCTACAAATGCTGTGTGCTCCAACTATAATCAGACAGCTAGAATAGAAATAAGATAAGGCTAGCTGAGTTTAATAGGAGCATAAACTACAACACTGAGATTAAAATGATAATGACAAACAAAGTGGAAGAAAATGTTTAAATCAATACAATATACTTCAATTAAGAATAGTATACAGGGCTTTGTATCACACCCTGCACATTAATGATGATACTTCATCAAAACTGCTGTGGCATGGTTGTGATATTAAGGACGCCTCACCTGCATTTGCTGTTGTAAAGCCCTCTTGTTAAGCAGTTTTGGTCAGTATTCGTATTATAGATATCAAATTTTGTCCAGGTTTGAAAATGCCCATGCTGCAAAAAAGAACTGCATTTGATGGTAGTGGAGTTTCAGTCAGTTGAGAGAATGATTCTAATCAACTGGAAATCAAGTAAAACAAATTGTTTCATTACAAATAATTTGCATTAAGGACTTCATGGAATGAACACAGTGCTGCAATCCTGTAAGACAAGGAGATGCTCGATGAACATGTTGGACTGTCTGTCTGACTTGTGCAGCTGTGGCCCATCTGCTTTAAGGTTATATGTGTTTTGTTCCTGCACCTCCTGAAGCTCCATTGTTCCACTGAAGGAAAAAGCACCCCAGACCATTATGGCGCCCTCTTCCGCTGTGGCACATGGAAAACATCTCAGGTGGAATCTGCTTGTCATGCCAGTAACGTTGGAAACCATCAGGACCATCAAGGTTAAATTTTTTTCTCATCAGAGAATAAACTTTTCTTCCACCTTTCAATGTCTTATGTTTGGTGCTCTATTGCAAAGTCCAAACGGTCAGTTCTGTGGCATTACAGGAGACGAGGCCTTTAAAGACATTTCTTGTTTTTGAAGCCCTTCAGTCCCAGATGCCGTCTGATGGTTATGGGGCTGCAGTCGGCACCAGTAACTGCCTTAATTTGGGTCGTTCAGTGTCTCGATGGACAGCCAAGTGGATTCCCCAGCTCAGTGCTGATGAAACCTTTTTGGGTCTTCCAATTGACTTTTTCGTTCCATAACCCTCAGGATCATTTAAGAAATTCCAAGTGACTGTTTTACTGTGTCCCACCTCAACAGTGATGGCGTGAGAGACTCTGCTTATGCAGTTCAACAACCTGACCATGTTAAAAAAAACATGTTTTTTGCCTTTGCCATCAGAATGTCATGGCAGTGTGACTACCTGACAGAAAATGACAATGTGGTCCTAAACTTTTGAGCAGCTGTAAAACAGCCTGTTTCAGTTGAAGCGTTTTTCTCAATAAATTGCATGCTAAAAAAAATATTTTGTCTCACTCCCATTTCTTCTTGTTGGATGTTGAAGCTCTACTTGGAACCTTTTTAAGAAGATTGTTTGCCATTTTTCAAGTGGTCTTAAACTTTTGATTGGGACTGTATTTGCATTGACAAGCAACTGAACAGCTGTACCTAAAAAAGTCTCTGATGAGTGTAAGTCCATGTGGACCAGGGAAGTCAAATTCATTTTACATGGTGGGCCACATATTCTTTTTCAGCAGCTGCAAAAACTTATTAAAATACAATGAAAAATCTAAAAATGTATGCCCTCGTTCACATTTTCCAAACTAATTACTTTACGGGAAGCTCGGCAGTGTTGCTGCCGGGGTGGGCAACTCCAGGCCTCGAGGGCCAGTGTCTTGCAGGTTTTAGATCTCACCCTGGGTCAGCACACCTGAATCAAATGATTAGATCATTACCAGACCTCTGTAGAACTTCAAGACATGTTGAGGAGGTAATTTAGCCATTTGAATCAGCTGTTTGGATCAAGGACACATCTAAAACCTGCAGGATACTGGCCCTCGAGTCCTGGAGTTACCCACTCCTGTGCTATGACAATAACCATGCATATTACTGGATTATAATGGAAAGCCAGTCAATCCGAGTCACGTTGTAGCGAATGTACCTCTGCAACTTAAAAAAGAAAAAGAAAAGGGGGGGGAGGTCAAGATCTCTGTCTAAATAAATAAATAAATCTGGGTAAATTCCCAGATGATTAAACATGCAACTATTTTGCTGGTATTACCTGAAACGAGGAAAGAAAATCAACAACCTATTTATGCAAGATAATTGGGGAGGTCATAACCCCCCCCAACCCCCCTGGAAATTACGCCCCTGATCTTTAAGTCAGGATGTGAACCCACATGCTAAGGCTCCAACATGCGGGCAGTTTAGCAGATCAGTATAGTGGTCAGAGCATTGTCAGTTTAAATGCTTATGCTTTTAAAATGCTTATGCATCAGAAATATATGTCACTAGGTTGAGTTCTTTAATTTAAAGAAAAAATTCACAATGAAAAGAGCTTTATATTCTTAACTGGCTAATGGCTAAATGTTAAAAATAGAAACAATCAGCAACAACAAAAAAAACCACAAAAAAACCAAAGAATCTCCTCTGCCATTGGTACATACTCGGATCGACTCGCCACGGATAGCCACAACTGATCGACTGGTTTTCCATTACAATCCACAACTACCTAATGTGTGTGGTTGTTGTCATAGCAAGGTTCAAGTTTAAAGATTCAGGAAGTTTATTGTCATGTAGGCGGCAAAACACAGATGGTTAGGTAGAGCAATGAAGTTTTTACTTTGCGGGTTCCCAAAGGTGTCAGAGCGTCCGCGACATAATTAATATGCGACACAAGCGCTAAAACAAAGGTGTATGCCAAGGCAAGAATATACCTGCTGCTCGGTCTGTGGCTTTTTTGTCAGACTCTGGGACCACAGTGTTGTTTTTTGTAGCCATTTCCCCCATTGCCGTGTTTCATGAATGGTGGCCTTGATTTTCGAGATGTTCTCATGAATCATCGAGTGACGCTACTGACCAGCCAATCAGTGGCATGCAGTCTGACGATGTCACATTTTAATACCTGCTCGGATTGCTTGGAACCCTGGCTGAACAGGATGTATGGATGTACTTGGTACCGGGTACTATGACCTATTGGAAAACCCTGAAAACCACGGAGAATTGTGCCGAGTGCCCACACTCAAGCATAGTCATTGTTTTGCATTTTAGTTTTTTTTTTTCTATTCCTTTACTGATTGTACTTGGTTTATTGTTTATTGTGCATCATTTTGGTCAACAGCTGTTGTGTTTAAATATGCTATATAAATAAGCTTAACAGTACTCAGACCAATGCTTTTCACAGCTAAGGATTCACACATTCTCTCCAACTCTCTATACACTTTTGTAGTATATTTAATTTGACAGAAAAAGACAAAAATACACAATAAAAAAGAAAAAGATTAACTTAAGTCCTTTTTTTTATTTCTACCAATATTGCTATAATATTAGTGTGAATTCATATGGTATAATAATCTGGTAAAAATTTAACATCATTTCCAAATTCACTTACACAATTAGCTGTTTCTGAAATGGCACAACCTTTGTCAACATGCTTGTGTAAAGGTTTGAAAAAGATCCAGCTGCCTCCTATTTCAGTGAGGTTTTTCGGGTTTAATAGGACAGCTTGTCTGCAAAAGTAGGACACTTACCTGAACTCTAAATGAGTGCAACTGTATACACATTTCTGGAAAATTTCATTTTAAGATATATTTGAAAAGTACAAGTCAGACTTTAATATTAAGATTTTAATCAATCACATTAAAATAACATTTTCATGATTATCTCTTTCAAACATTAATAAAAAATAATGAAATAGTCATGTTCCTGTTTACTTCATGTGAAACTGTTAAATGACAGATTACATGTTTTATTAACATTCTCAGCTGTTATTCGCCATACTAACATCAACATTGCTATATAAATTTCCAACTCACCCCTTATCGTTCAAGCTCAAGCCCACTACCAGAGGCCTGTTAACTTGAAGGTCCTGGGCAATATCTTTGCTTTTCCTGGGACTACACTCTGCTGGATGGACATCTCGAAATGTTGTTGGGATCTGCTGGAGCCACTAACCCAGTTTGGGGGTTACTGCCCTGAGTGCTCCAATTACCACGGGGACTGCTGATATCCTCACCTTCCACAGCTTCTTAAGCTCCTCTTTCAGCCTTTGCTATTTCTCTGGCTTCTCGTGTTTCTTTTTCTTGATGTTGCTATCACTCAGGATAGCTACATCTGCCACTACGACTGCCTTCCTCTGCTTATCCACCACTACTATGTTCATCACCTGTTTGTCTTTCTGTATCTGGAAGTCCCACAGAATCTTAGCTCGCTATGTGCTGGATTGTCTTATGGGCCTCTTTGCACAGCCTGCAACTGTGCAAAGATGCACAAGTGCATCAGGTCTACCACCTGGTGTGGATCTTGTACTTCGGGCTTATTCGTGTGCTGCCATGCTTAGTGCCTCTGTGCTGTCTTTTAGTCAAGCTTGGTCAAGCCACTGGTAGGATTTCTCAATATAAGCCACTTCATCTATCTGCCAGCGGTACATCCCATGCAGCAGCCTTTCCTTCCATGATGGTTCCTCTTCTTATTCCTCTTCCACCTATGTTTCTGTTGCTTGAGGTATTCATGAAACACACTATCAGTTGAGGCCATCTTCCTGATGTACCCATGGATCTTTGTTTCATCCTGGACAGTGGTTCTGGCACTCACAAATCCTAGGCTACCTTCCTTCCACTTAGCATACAGTCTCACAGTACTGGACTTGGGTTGAAACCTTCCACCCATGGCAAGGAGTTTCCTTGTCTTGATGTCAGTGGCTTCTCTTTCTTTGGCCAACTGATTATCCTAGCAGGCTATCTGACAATGAGAAGTGTCTCGATGGACAGCCAAGTGGAGCTCAGTGCTGATGAAATCTTTTTGGGTCTTCCAATTGACCTTTTCGTTCCATAACCCTCAGGATCATTTAAGAAATTCCAAGTGACTGTTTTACTGTGTCCCACCTCAACAGTGATGACATGGGAGACCCTGCTTATGCAGTTCAACAACCTGACCATGTTAAAAAACTGAACGTTTTTTTGCCTTTGCCATCAGAATGTCAAGGCAGTGTGACTACCTGACAGAAAATGACAATGTGGTCCTAAACTTTTGAGCAGCTGTAAAACAGCCTGTTTCAGTTGAAGCGTTTTTCTCAATAAATTGCATGCTAAAAAAATATTTTGTCTCACTCCCATTTCTTCTTGTTGGATGTTGAAGCTCTACTTGGAACCTTGTTAAGATCCAACCACACAAAATATGATTGTTTGCCATTTTTCAAGTGGTCTTAAACTAGGTGAGAATATACCTGCTGCTCGGTCTGTGGCTTTTTCGTCAGACTCTGGGACCACAGTGTTGTTTTTCGTAGCCATTTCCCCCATTGCTGGGTTTCATGAATGGTGGCCTTGATTTTCGAGATGTTCTCATGAATCATCGAGTGACGCTACTGACCAGCCAATCAGTGGCATGCAGTCTGACGATGTCACATTTTAGTACCTGCTCGGATTGCTTGGAACCCTGGCTGAGCAGGAACAAAAAACGTACTTGGTACCGGGTACTATGACCTATTGGAAAACCCTGAAAACTACGGAGAATTGTGCCGAGTGCCCACACTCAAGCATAGTCATTGTTTTGCATTTTAGTTTTCTTTTTCTCTTCCTTTACTGATTGTACATGGTTTATTGTTTATTGTGCATCATTTTGGTCAACAGCTGTTGTGTTTAAATATGCTATATAAATAAGCTTAACAGTACTGAGACCAATGCTTTTCACAGCTAAGGATTCACACATTCTCTCCAACTCTCTATACACTTTTGTAGTATATTTAATTTGACAGAAAAAGACAAAAAATACACAATAAAAAAGAAAAAGATTAACTTAAGTCCTTTTTTTTATTTCTACCAATATTGCTATAATATTAGTGTGAATTCATATGGTATAATAATCTGGTAAAAATTTAACATCATTTCCAAATTCACTTACACAATTAGCTGTTTCTGAAATGGCACAACCTTTGTCAACATGCTTGTGTAAAGGTTTGAAAAAGATCCAGCTGCCTCCTGTTTCAGTGAGGTTTTTCGGGTTTAATAGGACAGCTTGTCTGCAAAAGTAGGACACTTACCTGAACTCTAAATGAGTGCAACTGTATACACATCTCTGGAAAATTTCATTTTAAGATATATTTGAAAAGTACAAGTCAGACTTTAATATTAAGATTTTAATCAATCGCATTAAAATAACATTTTCATGATTATCTCTTTCAAACATTAATAAAAAATAATGAAATAGTCATGTTCCTGTTTACTTCATGTGAAACTGTTAAATGACAGATTACATGTTTTATTAACATTCTCAGCTGTTATTCGCCATACTAACATCAACATTGCTATGTAAATTTCCAACTCACCCCTTATCCTTCAAGTTCAAGCCCACTACCAGAGGCCTGTTAACTTGAAGGTCCTGGGCAATATCTTTGCTTTTCCTGGGACTACACTCTGCTGGATGGACATCTCGAAATGTTGTTGGGATCTGCTGGAGCCACTAACCCAGTTTGGGGGTTACTGCCCTATTAATCTCTGTCTCTCTTCCACAGCATGTCTTTTATCCTGTCTTCCTTCTCTCACCCCAACCGGTCGCAGCAGATGGCCGCCCCTCCCTGAGCCTGGTTCTGCCGGAGGTTTCTTCCTGTTAAAAGGGAGTTTTTCCTTCCCACTGTCGCCAAAGTGCTTGCTCATAGGGGGTCATATGATTGTTGGGCTTTTCTCTGTATCTATGAAGCGCCTTGAGGCGACATTTGTTGTGATTTGGCGCTATATAAATAAAATTGAATTGAATTGAATTGAATTGAATTGAATTGAATTGAATTGAATTGAATTGAATTGAATTGAATTGAATTGCTGGGTTTCATGAATGGTGGCCTTGATTTTCGAGATGTTCTCATGAATCATCGAGTGACGCTACTGACCAGCCAATCAGTGGCATGCAGTCTGACGATGTCACATTTTAGTACCTGCTCGGATTGCTTGGAACCCTGGGTGAGCAGGATGTATGGATGTACTTGGCACCGGGTACTATGACCTAATGGAAAACCCTGAAAACCACAGAAAATTGGGCCGAGTGCCCACACTTAAGCATAGTCATTGTTTTGCATTTTAGTTTTCTTTTTCTATTCCTTTACTGATTATACTTGGTTTATTGTTTATTGTGCATCATTTTGGTCAACAGCTGTTGTGTTTAAATATGCTATATAAATAAGCTTAACAGTACTGAGACCAATGCTTTTCCCAGCTAAGGATTCACACATTCTCTCCAACTCTCTATACACTTTTGTAGTATATTTAATTTGACAGAAAAAGACAAAAATACACAATAAAAAAGAAAAAGATTAACTTAAGTCCTTTTTTATTTCTACCAATATTGCTATAATATTAGTGTGAATTCATATGGTATAATAATCTGGTAAAAATTTAACATCATTTCCAAATTCACTTACACAATTAGCTGTTTCTGAAATGGCACAACCTTTGTCAACATGCTTGTGTAAAGGTTTGAAAAAGATCCAGCTGCCTCCTGTTTCAGTGAGGTTTTTCGGGTTTAATAGGACAGCTTGTCTGCGAAAGTAGGACACTTACCTGAACTCTAAATGAGTGCAACTGTATACACATCTCTGGAAATTTTCATTTTAAGATATATTTGAAAAGTACAAGTCAGACTTTAATATTAAGATTTTAATCAATCGCATTAAAATAACATTTTCATGATTATCTCTTTCAAACATTAATAAAAAATAATGAAATAGTCATGTTCCTGTTTACTTCATGTGAAACTGTTAAATGACAGATTACATGTTTTATTAACATTCTCAGCTGTTATTCGCCATACTAACATCACCATTGCTATGTAAATTTCCAACTCACCCCTTATCGTTCAAGCTCAAGCCCACTACCAATATCTTTGCTTTTCCTGGGACTACACTCTGCTGGATGGACATCTCGAAATGTTGTTGGGATCTGCTGGAGCCACTAACCCAGTTTGGGGGTTACTGCCCTGAGTGCTCCAATTACCACGGGGACTGCTGATATCCTCACCTTCCACAGCTTCTTAAGCTCCTCTTTCAGCCTTTGCTATTTCTCTGGCTTCTCGTGTTTCTTTTTCTTGATGTTGCTATCACTCAGGATAGCTACATCTGCCACTACGACTGCCTTCCTCTGCTTATCCACCACTACTATGTTCATCACCTGTTTGTCTTTCTGTATCTGGAAGTCCCACAGAATCTTAGCTCGCTATGTGCTGGATTGTCTTATGGGCCTCTTTGCACAGCCTGCAACTGTGCAAAGATGCACAAGTGCATCAGGTCTACCACCTGGTGTGGATCTTGTACTTCGGGCTTATTCGTGTGCTGCCATGCTTAGTGCCTCTGTGCTGTCTTTTAGTCAAGCTTGGTCAAGCCACTGGTAGGATTTCTCAATATAAGCCACTTCATCTATCTGCCAGCGATACATCCCATGCAGCAGCCTTTCCTTCCATGATGGTTCCTCTTCTTATTCCTCTTCCACCTATGTTTCTGTTGCTTGAGGTATTCATGAAACACACTATCAGTTGAGGCCATCTTCCTGATGTACCCATGGATCTTTGTTTCATCCTGGACAGTGGTTCTGGCACTCACTAATCCTAGGCTACCTTCCTTCCACTTAGCATACAGTCTCACAGTACTGGACTTGGGTTGAAACCTTCCACGCATGGCAAGGAGTTTCCTTGTGTTGATGTCAGTGGCTTCTCTTTTTTTGGCCAACTGATTATCCTAGCAGGCTATCTGACAATGAGAAGTTTCTCGATGGACAGCCAAGTGGAGCTCAGTGCTGATGAAATCTTTTTGGGTCTTCCAATTGACTTTTTCATTCCATAACCCTCAGGATCATTTAAGAAATTCCAAGTGACTGTCTTACTGCGTCCCACCTCAACAGTGATGACGTGGGAGACCCTGCTTATGCAGTTCAACAACCTGACCATGTTACAAAACTGAACGTTTTTTTGCCTTTGCCATCAGAATGTCATGGCAGTGTGACTACCTGACAGAAAATGACAATGTGGTCCTAAACTTTTGAGCAGCTGTAAAACAGCCTGTTTCAGTTGAAGCGTTTTTCTCAATAAATTGCATGCTCAAAAAATATTTTGTCTCACTCCGATTTCTTCTTGTTGGATGTTGAAGCTCCACTTGGAACCTTGTTAAGATCCAACCACACAAAATATGATTGTTTGCCATTTTTCAAGTGGTCTTAAACTAGGCAAGAATATACCTGCTGCTCGGTCTGTGGCTTTTTTGTCAGACTCTGGGACCACAGTGTTGTTTTCGTAGCCATTTCCCCCATTGCTTAAGATTATTTATTTGAAATTATTTATTTAAACCTGTTTTTATTTATTATAAAATAATTGGCAAACCTTCTGGAGGAAACCTGGTCTTGTTAGGAGAGATGGCATCCATCCCACTTTGGATGGGTGCAGCTCTCATTTCTAGAAATATCGACAAATTTATTAAACCCCTCAAAACATGACTATCCAGAGTTGGGACCAGGAAGCAGAGTTGCAGTCTTACACACCTCTCTGCAGCTTCTCTCCTCCTGCTACCCCCCCAAAAACCCATCTCCATAGAGACTGTGTCTGCTTCCAAAAAGACAAAAAACAAACTAAAAACCAGCAACAAACAACTTAAACATTTACAAAGAAAGAACAATACAGTATCCACATCTGAACCAAAGAGTAAAACAGTGAAATGTGGATTATTAAATATTAGGTCTCTCTCCTCCAAGTCTCTGTTAGTACATGACTTAATAATTGATCAACAAATTGATTTACTCTGCATTACAGAAACCTGGTTGCAGCAGGATGATTATGTTAGTTTAAATGAATCAACACCCCCGAGTCATTCTAACTACCAGAAATCTCGAAGCACAGGTCGAGGGGGCGGTGTGGCAGCAATTTTTCACACCAGTCTATTAATTAATGAAAGACCAAGACAGACTTTTAATTCATTTGAAAGCCTGATGCTTAGCATTGTCCACCCCAGCTGTGAAACTCAGAAACCAGTCTTACTTGTTATCATCTATCGTCCACCTGGGCCTTACACAGAGTTTCTGTCTGATTTCTCAGACTTTATATCTAATTTAGTTCTGAGCTCAGATAAAATAATTATTGTGGGTGATTTTAACATCCATGTAGATGCTAAAAATGACAGCCTCAACATGGCATTTAATCTGTTGTTAGACTCAATTGGTTTCTCTCAAAATGTAACAGAACCCACCCACCACTTTAATCACACTCTAGATCTTGTTTTAACATATGGCATAGAAACTGAACATTTTACAGTGTTTCCTGAAAACCCTCTCCTGTCTGATCATTTCTTGATAACATTTACATTTACAATAATTGATTACGCAGCAGTGGAGAGTGGACTTTATCAAAGTAGATGTCTTTCTGAAAGCGCTGTAACTAAGTTTAAGAATATAATCCAGCCACTGTTATCATCGTCAATGCCCTGTACCAACACAGAGCAGAGCAGCTATCTGAACGCTACCCCAACAGAGGTCGATTATCTTGTTAATAATTTCACCTCCTCACAACGTACGACTCTGGATACTGTAGCTCCAGTGAAAACTAAGGTCTCTAATCAGAAGTACCTGACCCCGTGGTATAATTCTCAAACACGTAGCCTAAAGCAGATGACTCGTAATCTGGAGAGGAAATGGCGTGTCACAAATTTAGAGGATCATCATTTAGCCTGGAGAAATAGTTTGTTGCTTTATAAGAAAGCCCTCCGCAAAGCCAGAACAGCTTACTACTCATCACTGATTGAAGAAAATAAGAACAACCCCAGGTTTCTCTTCAGCACTGTAGCCAGGCTAACAAACAGTCAGAGCTCTTTTGAGCCAACCATCCCTTTAACGTTAACTAGTGATGACTTCATGAACTTCTTCACAAATAAAATTTTTATCATTAGAGAAAAAATTACCAATAATCATCCCACAGATGTAATATTATCTACAGCTACTCTTAGTACCATTGATGTTAAGTTAGACTTTTTTTTGCCAATTGATCTTTCTGAGTTAACTTCAATAATTACTTCCTCCAAACCATCAACGTGTCTTTTAGACCCCATTCCTACAAAACTGCTCAAAGAAGTCCTGTCATTAATTAATTCTTCGATCTTATATATGATCAACCTATCTCTAATAATCGGCTATGTACCACAGGCCTTCAAGGTGGCTGCAGTTAAACCTTTACTCAAAAAGCCATCTCTAGACCCAGCAGTCTTAGCTAATTATAGGCCAATCTCCAACCTTCCTTTCATATCAAAAATCCTTGAAAGAGTAGTTGTCAAACAGCTAACAGATCATCTGCAGAGGAATGGTTTATTTGAAGAGTTTCAGTCAGGTTTCAGAGTTCATCACAGCACAGAAACAGCTTTAGTGAAGGTTACAAATGATCTTCTTATGGCCTCTGACAGTGGACTCATCTCTGTGCTTGTCCTTCTTGACCTTAGTGCAGCATTCAATACTGTTGACCATAATATCCTATTAGAGCGATTAGAACATGCTGTAGGTATTACAGGTATTGCACTGCAGTGGTTTGTATCATATCTATCTAATAGACTCCAATTTGTGCATGTAAATGGAGAGTCCTCTTCACACACTGAGGTTAATTATGGAGTTCCACAGGGTTCAGTGCTAGGACCAATTCTGTTTACATTATACATGCTTCCCTTAGGCAGCATCATTAGAAGACATAACATACATTTTCACTGCTATGCAGATGACACCCAGCTCTATCGGTCCATGAAGCCAGATAACACACACCAATTAGTTAAACTGCAGGAATGTCTTAAAGACATAAAGACTTGGATGGCCACTAACTTTCTGCTTCTTAACTCAGATAAAACTGAGGTTATTGTACTCGGCGCTGAAAAGCTTAGAAATATGGTATCTAACCAGATTCTTACTCTGGATGGCATTACCTTGGCCTCCAGTAACACTGTGAGGAACCTTGGAGTCATTTTTGACCAGGATATGTCCTTCAACGCACATATTAAACAAATATGTAAGACTGCGTTCTTCCATTTGCGCAACATCTCTAAAATTAGAAATATCCTGTCTCAGAGTGACGCTGAAAAACTAGTTCATGCATTTATTACTTCCAGGCTGGACTACTGCAATTCATTATTATCAGGATGTCCAAAAAACTCACTGAAAAGCCGTCAGCTAATCCAAAATGCTGCAGCAAGAGTACTGACAGGGACTAGAAAGAGAGAGCATATTTCTCCTGTTTTGGCTTCCCTTCATTGGCTTCCTGTTAAATCCAGAATTGAATTCAAAATCCTGCTCCTCACATACAAGGTCTTAAATAATCAGGCCCCATCTTATCTTAATGACCTTGTAGTACCATATCACCCTATTAGAGCACTTCGCTCCCGCTCTGCAGGCCTACTTGTTGTTCCTAGAGTATTTAAAAGTAGAATGGGAGGGAGAGCCTTCAGTTTTCAGGCCCCTCTTCTGTGGAACCAGCTTCCAGTTTGGATTCGGGAGACAGACACTATCTCTACTTTTAAGATTAGGCTTAAAACTTTCCTTTTTGCTAAAGCATATAGTTAGGGCTGGACCAGGTGACCCTGAATCCTCCCTTAGTTATGCTGCAATAGACGTAGGCTGCCGGGGGATTCCCATGATGCATTGAGTTTTTCCTTTCCAGTCACCTTTCTCACTCACTATGTGTTAACAGACCTCTCTGCATTGAATCGTATCTGTTATTAACCTCTGTCTCTCTTCCACAGCATGTCTTTTATCCTGTCTTCCTTCTCTCACCCCAACCGGTCGCAGCAGATGGCCGCCCCTCCCTGAGCCTGGTTCTGCCGGAGGTTTCTTCCTGTTAAAAGGGAGTTTTTCCTTCCCACTGTCGCCAAAGTGCTTGCTCATAGGGGGTCATATGATTGTTGGGCTTTTCTCTGTATCTATGAAGCGCCTTGAGGCGACATTTGTTGTGATTTGGCGCTATATAAATAAAATTGAATTGAATTGAATTGAATTGAATTGAATTGAATTGAATTGAATTGAATTGAATTGAATTGCTGGGTTTCATGAATGGTGGCCTTGATTTTCGAGATGTTCTCATGAATCATCGAGTGACGCTACTGACCAGCCAATCAGTGGCATGCAGTCTGACGATGTCACATTTTAGTACCTGCTCGGATTGCTTGGAACCCTGGGTGAGCAGGATGTATGGATGTACTTGGCACCGGGTACTATGACCTAATGGAAAACCCTGAAAACCACAGAAAATTGGGCCGAGTGCCCACACTTAAGCATAGTCATTGTTTTGCATTTTAGTTTTCTTTTTCTATTCCTTTACTGATTATACTTGGTTTATTGTTTATTGTGCATCATTTTGGTCAACAGCTGTTGTGTTTAAATATGCTATATAAATAAGCTTAACAGTACTGAGACCAATGCTTTTCCCAGCTAAGGATTCACACATTCTCTCCAACTCTCTATACACTTTTGTAGTATATTTAATTTGACAGAAAAAGACAAAAATACACAATAAAAAAGAAAAAGATTAACTTAAGTCCTTTTTTATTTCTACCAATATTGCTATAATATTAGTGTGAATTCATATGGTATAATAATCTGGTAAAAATTTAACATCATTTCCAAATTCACTTACACAATTAGCTGTTTCTGAAATGGCACAACCTTTGTCAACATGCTTGTGTAAAGGTTTGAAAAAGATCCAGCTGCCTCCTGTTTCAGTGAGGTTTTTCGGGTTTAATAGGACAGCTTGTCTGCGAAAGTAGGACACTTACCTGAACTCTAAATGAGTGCAACTGTATACACATCTCTGGAAATTTTCATTTTAAGATATATTTGAAAAGTACAAGTCAGACTTTAATATTAAGATTTTAATCAATCGCATTAAAATAACATTTTCATGATTATCTCTTTCAAACATTAATAAAAAATAATGAAATAGTCATGTTCCTGTTTACTTCATGTGAAACTGTTAAATGACAGATTACATGTTTTATTAACATTCTCAGCTGTTATTCGCCATACTAACATCACCATTGCTATGTAAATTTCCAACTCACCCCTTATCGTTCAAGCTCAAGCCCACTACCAATATCTTTGCTTTTCCTGGGACTACACTCTGCTGGATGGACATCTCGAAATGTTGTTGGGATCTGCTGGAGCCACTAACCCAGTTTGGGGGTTACTGCCCTGAGTGCTCCAATTACCACGGGGACTGCTGATATCCTCACCTTCCACAGCTTCTTAAGCTCCTCTTTCAGCCTTTGCTATTTCTCTGGCTTCTCGTGTTTCTTTTTCTTGATGTTGCTATCACTCAGGATAGCTACATCTGCCACTACGACTGCCTTCCTCTGCTTATCCACCACTACTATGTTCATCACCTGTTTGTCTTTCTGTATCTGGAAGTCCCACAGAATCTTAGCTCGCTATGTGCTGGATTGTCTTATGGGCCTCTTTGCACAGCCTGCAACTGTGCAAAGATGCACAAGTGCATCAGGTCTACCACCTGGTGTGGATCTTGTACTTCGGGCTTATTCGTGTGCTGCCATGCTTAGTGCCTCTGTGCTGTCTTTTAGTCAAGCTTGGTCAAGCCACTGGTAGGATTTCTCAATATAAGCCACTTCATCTATCTGCCAGCGGTACATCCCATGCAGCAGCCTTTCCTTCCATGATGGTTCCTCTTCTTATTCCTCTTCCACCTATGTTTCTGTTGCTTGAGGTATTCATGAAACACACTATCAGTTGAGGCCATCTTCCTGATGTACCCATGGATCTTTGTTTCATCCTGGACAGTGGTTCTGGCACTCACTAATCCTAGGCTACCTTCCTTCCACTTAGCATACAGTCTCACAGTACTGGACTTGGGTTGAAACCTTCCACGCATGGCAAGGAGTTTCCTTGTGTTGATGTCAGTGGCTTCTCTTTTTTGGCCAACTGATTATCCTAGCAGGCTATCTGACAATGAGAAGTTTCTCGATGGACAGCCAAGTGGAGCTCAGTGCTGATGAAATCTTTTTGGGTCTTCCAATTGACTTTTTCATTCCATAACCCTCAGGATCATTTAAGAAATTCCAAGTGACTGTCTTACTGCGTCCCACCTCAACAGTGATGACGTGGGAGACCCTGCTTATGCAGTTCAACAACCTGACCATGTTACAAAACTGAACGTTTTTTTTGCCTTTGCCATCAGAATGTCATGGCAGTGTGACTACCTGACAGAAAATGACAATGTGGTCCTAAACTTTTGAGCAGCTGTAAAACAGCCTGTTTCAGTTGAAGCGTTTTTCTCAATAAATTGCATGCTCAAAAAATATTTTGTCTCACTCCGATTTCTTCTTGTTGGATGTTGAAGCTCCACTTGGAACCTTGTTAAGATCCAACCACACAAAATATGATTGTTTGCCATTTTTCAAGTGGTCTTAAACTAGGCAAGAATATACCTGCTGCTCGGTCTGTGGCTTTTTTGTCAGACTCTGGGACCACAGTGTTGTTTTTCGTAGCCATTTCCCCCATTGCTTAAGATTATTTATTTGAAATTATTTATTTAAACCTGTTTTTATTTATTATAAAATAATTGGCAAACCTTCTGGAGGAAACCTGGTCTTGTTAGGAGAGATGGCATCCATCCCACTTTGGATGGGTGCAGCTCTCATTTCTAGAAATATCGACAAATTTATTAAACCCCTCAAAACATGACTATCCAGAGTTGGGACCAGGAAGCAGAGTTGCAGTCTTACACACCTCTCTGCAGCTTCTCTCCTCCTGCTACCCCCCCAAAAACCCATCTCCATAGAGACTGTGTCTGCTTCCAAAAAGACAAAAAACAAACTAAAAACCAGCAACAAACAACTTAAACATTTACAAAGAAAGAACAATACAGTATCCACATCTGAACCAAAGAGTAAAACAGTGAAATGTGGATTATTAAATATTAGGTCTCTCTCCTCCAAGTCTCTGTTAGTACATGACTTAATAATTGATCAACAAATTGATTTACTCTGCATTACAGAAACCTGGTTGCAGCAGGATGATTATGTTAGTTTAAATGAATCAACACCCCCGAGTCATTCTAACTACCAGAAATCTCGAAGCACAGGTCGAGGGGGCGGTGTGGCAGCAATTTTTCACACCAGTCTATTAATTAATGAAAGACCAAGACAGACTTTTAATTCATTTGAAAGCCTGATGCTTAGCATTGTCCACCCCAGCTGTGAAACTCAGAAACCAGTCTTACTTGTTATCATCTATCGTCCACCTGGGCCTTACACAGAGTTTCTGTCTGATTTCTCAGACTTTATATCTAATTTAGTTCTGAGCTCAGATAAAATAATTATTGTGGGTGATTTTAACATCCATGTAGATGCTAAAAATGACAGCCTCAACATGGCATTTAATCTGTTGTTAGACTCAATTGGTTTCTCTCAAAATGTAACAGAACCCACCCACCACTTTAATCACACTCTAGATCTTGTTTTAACATATGGCATAGAAACTGAACATTTTACAGTGTTTCCTGAAAACCCTCTCCTGTCTGATCATTTCTTGATAACATTTACATTTACAATAATTGATTACGCAGCAGTGGAGAGTGGACTTTATCAAAGTAGATGTCTTTCTGAAAGCGCTGTAACTAAGTTTAAGAATATAATCCAGCCACTGTTATCATCGTCAATGCCCTGTACCAACACAGAGCAGAGCAGCTATCTGAACGCTACCCCAACAGAGGTCGATTATCTTGTTAATAATTTCACCTCCTCACAACGTACGACTCTGGATACTGTAGCTCCAGTGAAAACTAAGGTCTCTAATCAGAAGTACCTGACCCCGTGGTATAATTCTCAAACACGTAGCCTAAAGCAGATGACTCGTAATCTGGAGAGGAAATGGCGTGTCACAAATTTAGAGGATCATCATTTAGCCTGGAGAAATAGTTTGTTGCTTTATAAGAAAGCCCTCCGCAAAGCCAGAACAGCTTACTACTCATCACTGATTGAAGAAAATAAGAACAACCCCAGGTTTCTCTTCAGCACTGTAGCCAGGCTAACAAACAGTCAGAGCTCTTTTGAGCCAACCATCCCTTTAACGTTAACTAGTGATGACTTCATGAACTTCTTCACAAATAAAATTTTTATCATTAGAGAAAAAATTACCAATAATCATCCCACAGATGTAATATTATCTACAGCTACTCTTAGTACCATTGATGTTAAGTTAGACTTTTTTTTGCCAATTGATCTTTCTGAGTTAACTTCAATAATTACTTCCTCCAAACCATCAACGTGTCTTTTAGACCCCATTCCTACAAAACTGCTCAAAGAAGTCCTGTCATTAATTAATTCTTCGATCTTATATATGATCAACCTATCTCTAATAATCGGCTATGTACCACAGGCCTTCAAGGTGGCTGCAGTTAAACCTTTACTCAAAAAGCCATCTCTAGACCCAGCAGTCTTAGCTAATTATAGGCCAATCTCCAACCTTCCTTTCATATCAAAAATCCTTGAAAGAGTAGTTGTCAAACAGCTAACAGATCATCTGCAGAGGAATGGTTTATTTGAAGAGTTTCAGTCAGGTTTCAGAGTTCATCACAGCACAGAAACAGCTTTAGTGAAGGTTACAAATGATCTTCTTATGGCCTCTGACAGTGGACTCATCTCTGTGCTTGTCCTTCTTGACCTTAGTGCAGCATTCAATACTGTTGACCATAATATCCTATTAGAGCGATTAGAACATGCTGTAGGTATTACAGGTATTGCACTGCAGTGGTTTGTATCATATCTATCTAATAGACTCCAATTTGTGCATGTAAATGGAGAGTCCTCTTCACACACTGAGGTTAATTATGGAGTTCCACAGGGTTCAGTGCTAGGACCAATTCTGTTTACATTATACATGCTTCCCTTAGGCAGCATCATTAGAAGACATAACATACATTTTCACTGCTATGCAGATGACACCCAGCTCTATCGGTCCATGAAGCCAGATAACACACACCAATTAGTTAAACTGCAGGAATGTCTTAAAGACATAAAGACTTGGATGGCCACTAACTTTCTGCTTCTTAACTCAGATAAAACTGAGGTTATTGTACTCGGCGCTGAAAAGCTTAGAAATATGGTATCTAACCAGATTCTTACTCTGGATGGCATTACCTTGGCCTCCAGTAACACTGTGAGGAACCTTGGAGTCATTTTTGACCAGGATATGTCCTTCAACGCACATATTAAACAAATATGTAAGACTGCGTTCTTCCATTTGCGCAACATCTCTAAAATTAGAAATATCCTGTCTCAGAGTGACGCTGAAAAACTAGTTCATGCATTTATTACTTCCAGGCTGGACTACTGCAATTCATTATTATCAGGATGTCCAAAAAACTCACTGAAAAGCCGTCAGCTAATCCAAAATGCTGCAGCAAGAGTACTGACAGGGACTAGAAAGAGAGAGCATATTTCTCCTGTTTTGGCTTCCCTTCATTGGCTTCCTGTTAAATCCAGAATTGAATTCAAAATCCTGCTCCTCACATACAAGGTCTTAAATAATCAGGCCCCATCTTATCTTAATGACCTTGTAGTACCATATCACCCTATTAGAGCACTTCGCTCCCGCTCTGCAGGCCTACTTGTTGTTCCTAGAGTATTTAAAAGTAGAATGGGAGGGAGAGCCTTCAGTTTTCAGGCCCCTCTTCTGTGGAACCAGCTTCCAGTTTGGATTCGGGAGACAGACACTATCTCTACTTTTAAGATTAGGCTTAAAACTTTCCTTTTTGCTAAAGCATATAGTTAGGGCTGGACCAGGTGACCCTGAATCCTCCCTTAGTTATGCTGCAATAGACGTAGGCTGCCGGGGGATTCCCATGATGCATTGAGTTTTTCCTTTCCAGTCACCTTTCTCACTCACTATGTGTTAACAGACCTCTCTGCATTGAATCGTATCTGTTATTAACCTCTGTCTCTCTTCCACAGCATGTCTTTTATCCTGTCTTCCTTCTCTCACCCCAACCGGTCGCAGCAGATGGCCGCCCCTCCCTGAGCCTGGTTCTGCCGGAGGTTTCTTCCTGTTAAAAGGGAGTTTTTCCTTCCCACTGTCGCCAAAGTGCTTGCTCATAGGGGGTCATATGATTGTTGGGCTTTTCTCTGTATCTATGAAGCGCCTTGAGGCGACATTTGTTGTGATTTGGCGCTATATAAATAAAATTGAATTGAATTGAATTGAATTGAATTGAATTGAATTGAATTGAATTGAATTGAATTGAATTGCTGGGTTTCATGAATGGTGGCCTTGATTTTCGAGATGTTCTCATGAATCATCGAGTGACGCTACTGACCAGCCAATCAGTGGCATGCAGTCTGACGATGTCACATTTTAGTACCTGCTCGGATTGCTTGGAACCCTGGGTGAGCAGGATGTATGGATGTACTTGGCACCGGGTACTATGACCTAATGGAAAACCCTGAAAACCACAGAAAATTGGGCCGAGTGCCCACACTTAAGCATAGTCATTGTTTTGCATTTTAGTTTTCTTTTTCTATTCCTTTACTGATTATACTTGGTTTATTGTTTATTGTGCATCATTTTGGTCAACAGCTGTTGTGTTTAAATATGCTATATAAATAAGCTTAACAGTACTGAGACCAATGCTTTTCCCAGCTAAGGATTCACACATTCTCTCCAACTCTCTATACACTTTTGTAGTATATTTAATTTGACAGAAAAAGACAAAAATACACAATAAAAAAGAAAAAGATTAACTTAAGTCCTTTTTTATTTCTACCAATATTGCTATAATATTAGTGTGAATTCATATGGTATAATAATCTGGTAAAAATTTAACATCATTTCCAAATTCACTTACACAATTAGCTGTTTCTGAAATGGCACAACCTTTGTCAACATGCTTGTGTAAAGGTTTGAAAAAGATCCAGCTGCCTCCTGTTTCAGTGAGGTTTTTTCGGGTTTAATAGGACAGCTTGTCTGCGAAAGTAGGACACTTACCTGAACTCTAAATGAGTGCAACTGTATACACATCTCTGGAAATTTTCATTTTAAGATATATTTGAAAAGTACAAGTCAGACTTTAATATTAAGATTTTAATCAATCGCATTAAAATAACATTTTCATGATTATCTCTTTCAAACATTAATAAAAAATAATGAAATAGTCATGTTCCTGTTTACTTCATGTGAAACTGTTAAATGACAGATTACATGTTTTATTAACATTCTCAGCTGTTATTCGCCATACTAACATCACCATTGCTATGTAAATTTCCAACTCACCCCTTATCGTTCAAGCTCAAGCCCACTACCAATATCTTTGCTTTTCCTGGGACTACACTCTGCTGGATGGACATCTCGAAATGTTGTTGGGATCTGCTGGAGCCACTAACCCAGTTTGGGGGTTACTGCCCTGAGTGCTCCAATTACCACGGGGACTGCTGATATCCTCACCTTCCACAGCTTCTTAAGCTCCTCTTTCAGCCTTTGCTATTTCTCTGGCTTCTCGTGTTTCTTTTTCTTGATGTTGCTATCACTCAGGATAGCTACATCTGCCACTACGACTGCCTTCCTCTGCTTATCCACCACTACTATGTTCATCACCTGTTTGTCTTTCTGTATCTGGAAGTCCCACAGAATCTTAGCTCGCTATGTGCTGGATTGTCTTATGGGCCTCTTTGCACAGCCTGCAACTGTGCAAAGATGCACAAGTGCATCAGGTCTACCACCTGGTGTGGATCTTGTACTTCGGGCTTATTCGTGTGCTGCCATGCTTAGTGCCTCTGTGCTGTCTTTTAGTCAAGCTTGGTCAAGCCACTGGTAGGATTTCTCAATATAAGCCACTTCATCTATCTGCCAGCGGTACATCCCATGCAGCAGCCTTTCCTTCCATGATGGTTCCTCTTCTTATTCCTCTTCCACCTATGTTTCTGTTGCTTGAGGTATTCATGAAACACACTATCAGTTGAGGCCATCTTCCTGATGTACCCATGGATCTTTGTTTCATCCTGGACAGTGGTTCTGGCACTCACTAATCCTAGGCTACCTTCCTTCCACTTAGCATACAGTCTCACAGTACTGGACTTGGGTTGAAACCTTCCACGCATGGCAAGGAGTTTCCTTGTGTTGATGTCAGTGGCTTCTCTTTTTTTGGCCAACTGATTATCCTAGCAGGCTATCTGACAATGAGAAGTTTCTCGATGGACAGCCAAGTGGAGCTCAGTGCTGATGAAATCTTTTTGGGTCTTCCAATTGACTTTTTCATTCCATAACCCTCAGGATCATTTAAGAAATTCCAAGTGACTGTCTTACTGCGTCCCACCTCAACAGTGATGACGTGGGAGACCCTGCTTATGCAGTTCAACAACCTGACCATGTTACAAAACTGAACGTTTTTTTTGCCTTTGCCATCAGAATGTCATGGCAGTGTGACTACCTGACAGAAAATGACAATGTGGTCCTAAACTTTTGAGCAGCTGTAAAACAGCCTGTTTCAGTTGAAGCGTTTTTCTCAATAAATTGCATGCTCAAAAAATATTTTGTCTCACTCCGATTTCTTCTTGTTGGATGTTGAAGCTCCACTTGGAACCTTGTTAAGATCCAACCACACAAAATATGATTGTTTGCCATTTTTCAAGTGGTCTTAAACTAGGCAAGAATATACCTGCTGCTCGGTCTGTGGCTTTTTTGTCAGACTCTGGGACCACAGTGTTGTTTTTCGTAGCCATTTCCCCCATTGCTTAAGATTATTTATTTGAAATTATTTATTTAAACCTGTTTTTATTTATTATAAAATAATTGGCAAACCTTCTGGAGGAAACCTGGTCTTGTTAGGAGAGATGGCATCCATCCCACTTTGGATGGGTGCAGCTCTCATTTCTAGAAATATCGACAAATTTATTAAACCCCTCAAAACATGACTATCCAGAGTTGGGACCAGGAAGCAGAGTTGCAGTCTTACACGCCTCTCTGCAGCTTCTCTCCTCCTGCTACCCCCCCAAAAACCCATCTCCATAGAGACTGTGTCTGCTTCCAAAAAGACAAAAAACAAACTAAAAACCAGCAACAAACAACTTAAACATTTACAAAGAAAGAACAATACAGTATCCACATCTGAACCAAAGAGTAAAACAGTGAAATGTGGATTATTAAATATTAGGTCTCTCTCCTCCAAGTCTCTGTTAGTACATGACTTAATAATTGATCAACAAATTGATTTACTCTGCATTACAGAAACCTGGTTGCAGCAGGATGATTATGTTAGTTTAAATGAATCAACACCCCCGAGTCATTCTAACTACCAGAAATCTCGAAGCACAGGTCGAGGGGGCGGTGTGGCAGCAATTTTTCACACCAGTCTATTAATTAATGAAAGACCAAGACAGACTTTTAATTCATTTGAAAGCCTGATGCTTAGCATTGTCCACCCCAGCTGTGAAACTCAGAAACCAGTCTTACTTGTTATCATCTATCGTCCACCTGGGCCTTACACAGAGTTTCTGTCTGATTTCTCAGACTTTATATCTAATTTAGTTCTGAGCTCAGATAAAATAATTATTGTGGGTGATTTTAACATCCATGTAGATGCTAAAAATGACAGCCTCAACATGGCATTTAATCTGTTGTTAGACTCAATTGGTTTCTCTCAAAATGTAACAGAACCCACCCACCACTTTAATCACACTCTAGATCTTGTTTTAACATATGGCATAGAAACTGAACATTTTACAGTGTTTCCTGAAAACCCTCTCCTGTCTGATCATTTCTTGATAACATTTACATTTACAATAATTGATTACGCAGCAGTGGAGAGTGGACTTTATCAAAGTAGATGTCTTTCTGAAAGCGCTGTAACTAAGTTTAAGAATATAATCCAGCCACTGTTATCATCGTCAATGCCCTGTACCAACACAGAGCAGAGCAGCTATCTGAACGCTACCCCAACAGAGGTCGATTATCTTGTTAATAATTTCACCTCCTCACAACGTACGACTCTGGATACTGTAGCTCCAGTGAAAACTAAGGTCTCTAATCAGAAGTACCTGACCCCGTGGTATAATTCTCAAACACGTAGCCTAAAGCAGATGACTCGTAATCTGGAGAGGAAATGGCGTGTCACAAATTTAGAGGATCATCATTTAGCCTGGAGAAATAGTTTGTTGCTTTATAAGAAAGCCCTCCGCAAAGCCAGAACAGCTTACTACTCATCACTGATTGAAGAAAATAAGAACAACCCCAGGTTTCTCTTCAGCACTGTAGCCAGGCTAACAAACAGTCAGAGCTCTTTTGAGCCAACCATCCCTTTAACGTTAACTAGTGATGACTTCATGAACTTCTTCACAAATAAAATTTTTATCATTAGAGAAAAAATTACCAATAATCATCCCACAGATGTAATATTATCTACAGCTACTCTTAGTACCATTGATGTTAAGTTAGACTTTTTTTTGCCAATTGATCTTTCTGAGTTAACTTCAATAATTACTTCCTCCAAACCATCAACGTGTCTTTTAGACCCCATTCCTACAAAACTGCTCAAAGAAGTCCTGTCATTAATTAATTCTTCGATCTTATATATGATCAACCTATCTCTAATAATCGGCTATGTACCACAGGCCTTCAAGGTGGCTGCAGTTAAACCTTTACTCAAAAAGCCATCTCTAGACCCAGCAGTCTTAGCTAATTATAGGCCAATCTCCAACCTTCCTTTCATATCAAAAATCCTTGAAAGAGTAGTTGTCAAACAGCTAACAGATCATCTGCAGAGGAATGGTTTATTTGAAGAGTTTCAGTCAGGTTTCAGAGCTCATCACAGCACAGAAACAGCTTTAGTGAAGGTTACAAATGATCTTCTTATGGCCTCTGACAGTGGACTCATCTCTGTGCTTGTCCTTCTTGACCTTAGTGCAGCATTCAATACTGTTGACCATAATATCCTATTAGAGCGATTAGAACATGCTGTAGGTATTACAGGTATTGCACTGCAGTGGTTTGTATCATATCTATCTAATAGACTCCAATTTGTGCATGTAAATGGAGAGTCCTCTTCACACACTGAGGTTAATTATGGAGTTCCACAGGGTTCAGTGCTAGGACCAATTCTGTTTACATTATACATGCTTCCCTTAGGCAGCATCATTAGAAGACATAACATACATTTTCACTGCTATGCAGATGACACCCAGCTCTATCGGTCCATGAAGCCAGATAACACACACCAATTAGTTAAACTGCAGGAATGTCTTAAAGACATAAAGACTTGGATGGCCACTAACTTTCTGCTTCTTAACTCAGATAAAACTGAGGTTATTGTACTCGGCGCTGAAAAGCTTAGAAATATGGTATCTAACCAGATTCTTACTCTGGATGGCATTACCTTGGCCTCCAGTAACACTGTGAGGAACCTTGGAGTCATTTTTGACCAGGATATGTCCTTCAACGCACATATTAAACAAATATGTAAGACTGCGTTCTTCCATTTGCGCAACATCTCTAAAATTAGAAATATCCTGTCTCAGAGTGACGCTGAAAAACTAGTTCATGCATTTATTACTTCCAGGCTGGACTACTGCAATTCATTATTATCAGGATGTCCAAAAAACTCACTGAAAAGCCGTCAGCTAATCCAAAATGCTGCAGCAAGAGTACTGACAGGGACTAGAAAGAGAGAGCATATTTCTCCTGTTTTGGCTTCCCTTCATTGGCTTCCTGTTAAATCCAGAATTGAATTCAAAATCCTGCTCCTCACATACAAGGTCTTAAATAATCAGGCCCCATCTTATCTTAATGACCTTGTAGTACCATATCACCCTATTAGAGCACTTCGCTCCCGCTCTGCAGGCCTACTTGTTGTTCCTAGAGTATTTAAAAGTAGAATGGGAGGGAGAGCCTTCAGTTTTCAGGCCCCTCTTCTGTGGAACCAGCTTCCAGTTTGGATTCGGGAGACAGACACTATCTCTACTTTTAAGATTAGGCTTAAAACTTTCCTTTTTGCTAAAGCATATAGTTAGGGCTGGACCAGGTGACCCTGAATCCTCCCTTAGTTATGCTGCAATAGACGTAGGCTGCCGGGGGATTCCCATGATGCATTGAGTTTTTCCTTTCCAGTCACCTTTCTCACTCACTATGTGTTAACAGACCTCTCTGCATTGAATCGTATCTGTTATTAACCTCTGTCTCTCTTCCACAGCATGTCTTTTATCCTGTCTTCCTTCTCTCACCCCAACCGGTCGCAGCAGATGGCCGCCCCTCCCTGAGCCTGGTTCTGCCGGAGGTTTCTTCCTGTTAAAAGGGAGTTTTTCCTTCCCACTGTCGCCAAAGTGCTTGCTCATAGGGGGTCATATGATTGTTGGGCTTTTCTCTGTATCTATGAAGCGCCTTGAGGCGACATTTGTTGTGATTTGGCGCTATATAAATAAAATTGAATTGAATTGAATTGAATTGAATTGAATTGAATTGAATTGAATTGAATTGAATTGAATTGAATTGAATTGAATTGAATTGCTGGGTTTCATGAATGGTGGCCTTGATTTTCGAGATGTTCTCATGAATCATCGAGTGACGCTACTGACCAGCCAATCAGTGGCATGCAGTCTGACGATGTCACATTTTAGTACCTGCTCGGATTGCTTGGAACCCTGGGTGAGCAGGATGTATGGATGTACTTGGCACCGGGTACTATGACCTAATGGAAAACCCTGAAAACCACAGAAAATTGGGCCGAGTGCCCACACTTAAGCATAGTCATTGTTTTGCATTTTAGTTTTCTTTTTCTATTCCTTTACTGATTATACTTGGTTTATTGTTTATTGTGCATCATTTTGGTCAACAGCTGTTGTGTTTAAATATGCTATATAAATAAGCTTAACAGTACTGAGACCAATGCTTTTCCCAGCTAAGGATTCACACATTCTCTCCAACTCTCTATACACTTTTGTAGTATATTTAATTTGACAGAAAAAGACAAAAATACACAATAAAAAAGAAAAAGATTAACTTAAGTCCTTTTTTATTTCTACCAATATTGCTATAATATTAGTGTGAATTCATATGGTATAATAATCTGGTAAAAATTTAACATCATTTCCAAATTCACTTACACAATTAGCTGTTTCTGAAATGGCACAACCTTTGTCAACATGCTTGTGTAAAGGTTTGAAAAAGATCCAGCTGCCTCCTGTTTCAGTGAGGTTTTTCGGGTTTAATAGGACAGCTTGTCTGCGAAAGTAGGACACTTACCTGAACTCTAAATGAGTGCAACTGTATACACATCTCTGGAAATTTTCATTTTAAGATATATTTGAAAAGTACAAGTCAGACTTTAATATTAAGATTTTAATCAATCGCATTAAAATAACATTTTCATGATTATCTCTTTCAAACATTAATAAAAAATAATGAAATAGTCATGTTCCTGTTTACTTCATGTGAAACTGTTAAATGACAGATTACATGTTTTATTAACATTCTCAGCTGTTATTCGCCATACTAACATCACCATTGCTATGTAAATTTCCAACTCACCCCTTATCCTTCAAGCTCAAGCCCACTACCAGAGGCCTGTTAACTTGAAGGTCCTGGGCAATATCTTTGCTTTTCCTGGGACTACACTCTGCTGGATGGACATCTCGAAATGTTGTTGGGATCTGCTGGAGCCACTAACCCAGTTTGGGGGTTACTGCCCTGAGTGCTCCAATTACCACAGGGACTGCTGGTATCCTTACCTTCCACAGCTTCTTAAGCTCCTCTGTCAGCCTTTGCTATTTCTCTGGCTTCTCGTATTTCTTTTTCTTGATGTTGCTATCACTCAGGATAGCTACATCTGCCACTACGACTGCCTTCCTCTGCTTATCCACCACTACTATGTTCATCACCTGTTTGTCTTTCTGTATCTGGAAGTCCCACAGAATCTTAGCTTGCTATGTGCTGGATTGTCTTATGGGCCTCTTTGCACAGCCTGCAACTGTGCAAAGATGCACAAGTGCATCAGGTCTACCACCTGGTGTGGATCTTGTACTTCGGGCTTATTCGTGTGCTGCCATGCTTAGTGCCTCTGTGCTGTCTTTTAGTCAAGCTTGGTCAAGCCACTGGTAGGATTTCTCAATATAAGCCACTTCATCTATCTGCCAGCGGTACATCCGATACACTATCAGTTGAGGCCATCTTCCTGATGTACCCATGGATCTTTGTTTCATCCTGGACAGTGGTTCTGGCACTCACTAATCCTAGGCTACCTTCCTTCCACTTAGCATACAGTCTCACAGTACTGGACTTGGGTTGAAACCTTCCACGCATGGCAAGGAGTTTCCTTGTGTTGATGTCAGTGGCTTCTCTTTCTTTGGCCAACTGATTATCCTAGCAGGCTATCTGACAATGAGAAGGGCCCAGGTGTTTTTGCCTGGATCATGTTCTTCAAATTGAGGAGATTCTTCAGGACTTGCCTTACTATCTGCATGTATTTGGTGGTTGCGGTTTTCCTAGGCTCCTCTTAACAGTTCCTGTTTCCCTGTGGGATCCCCAGGTACTTGTAGCTATCCTCGATGTCTGCATTGTTGCCTTCTGGTAGTGCAGTTTCCTCAGTTCTAACTACTTTCCCTTTCTTTCCATCTGACTACACTTCTCCAGTTGTTGCTGTGGATCCTAGAGGTGTGGACTACTGAGTTGATGTCTTGCTAACTCTTGGCATACAGCTTGATGTCATCCATGTAGAGGAGGTGGCTGACCATTTCTCCATTCCATAGTCACTATCCGTACCAAGCCTTGTCAATGATACGGCTTGATATGGTGAGGGGATTGAGGTCTACGTACAACAGCAGTGGGGACAGAGCATCTCCTTGGTGAATCCTGTACTTGATGTTGACTTTTGCAACTGGCTTGAAGTGACTGCCCTATCTACCAGTTTTTTTTCCATGTTGTGTTCCTGACAATTTATTTCCGAGCCCCACTCATATATTGAGCCATGTGCCAGTATTCTTAAAACCTTTTGATAAAGCATATAGTTAGGGCTGGATCAGGTTGACCCTGAATCCTCTATGCTGCAATAGGTCTAGGCTGCTGTGGGATTTCCATGATGCATTGTTTTTCACCCTTTGCTCTCATTAAGTGTTTATAAACATCTCTGCATTTAATTATTAGTTATTATTCATCTCTGGCTCTCTTCCACAGCATGTCTTTGTCCTGTCTTCCTTCCCTAACCCCAACCAGTTGTGGCAGATTGCCGTCCCTCCCTGAGCCTGGTTCTGCTAGGGGTTTCTTCCTGTTAAAAGGGAGTTTTTCCTTCCCACAGTCACCAAAGCACTTACTCGTATGGGGTCAAATTATGTTTTTCTCTGTTTTCTTTGTATTATCATACGATCTTTAAATCTTGTCTGCTATGACTGACAGAAGCTTCCGCGTGGTACTGAGGCACTTTATTGGCCAGTAGTTAGATGGGACTCGTTCCTTCTGGGGATTCTTGGGGACAGGATTGTCCGGCCTTCAGTTAGCCATTCTGGTTGTATTTCATCCATGAGCAGCTGGTTCATTTGTGGTGCCAGAGTGCAGTTACTTTCTCTAACCAGTAGGCGGAATCATGTCAGGGCCTGATGCCGTCCAACTCTTCATACTTAAGACTGTGTCTTAAATGTCTACCATTATGATAGTTACAGGATCCTGTTTAGGTAGTTGTTCTCATGTTGTTCACCTGCCGCTGAGAGTACACCTTAGATGATTTATTGGAGAACATCTGGTTTATTTTCCTAGCTTCAATTTCTCAGGTTCAATTGACAGGTTTAGGCTGAAAGTCTTTGCTTGGCAGTTTCCAAGCCCTTTTTTGTTTTCTGCCACATTCTGCCACATTACTTGTAACAAGTTGTTTTCCGTTTTTCAGGAAAACAACTTGTTACAAGTACAAGTAACTCTTACACCTGCATTATGAGTGTTGTGATGTCTAAGTCTGGTGAAACAACATTTGATGTAAATGTAAAATTATATGTTTGATGTGATGCACTGCTTTTAGAAACCAATGAATCACACTCAACTTGCTGAATTTGTCTGCACAAAACCTTTAGTACAATTTTTCTTCCACACAATTCAAAAATTCTTACAGAATTGTTTGTATTCGTGAAAGAACAAATGGTAAACTTTTTAAAATAAACTTTCAACCAAATCATTTTCTTGAACAGGATGATGATAAATTGGCCAATCTCACCAGAAAGAAGCAGTTCAATTGCAAATTCCCCAGTAACTTAAAAATGTTTCATAAGTAGTGGGGAATTTGCCATCTTCTCTATGGGACCATGGATGAATGTGCTAAAAGTCCAAGTACAACTGCAATATCATCAGCACACTATCTAAAGCATGTGAAAGAGCACAGTTTGCATATCAGTGATGAAACTGTATAACTTCCACGCGAAAGTATCAGCTTTGTTGTTTCTAGGTGAGAGTTCTACTACTAAGATCGCTCAACCCCATTACCCCACCTATTTACCTTACCAGATATAGAAATTGCTTGTACCTGGATAAGCAGATAAGGCAGCTATTACAAAAGCCTTTCTAAATGTTGGGAAACAGCTACTGACCTAGTTATTGCAGAATAAAGTGACACGTCATTCATGCTAAAGTAATAAAAATGTCATTGAATATAAAATAATGTTTAATTTTAAACAAAATGAAAATGTTTGCTATGACAAAAAATTGACGAAAAGAAGCACGAGACTGCTTACACAAGACACAATATAATCCTATAAACTGGGCTTCAATATTACCCATATGTTCTGTGTTCTTATTTATTGACAATGACCATAGAATAAAATATGAAGGCATCAAATTGAACTTTCAAGGGCGCAATATGACGGCTTTAGGACCCTGACGTCACCCTCCTTCAGGAAGAGGGCGTCGGCTCAGTAGCCGGTGGAGGAGGAAGGTGCTGTGACTGGCGAGCTGCTCGCGCAGTGACGCGTACAACCGCGAGGTCAGGACATTGGCGCGAGCGATGCGAGTCAGGGGCTGCGAGGAAGCAGACTAGAGAGAAACACCTCAGCCGGGTATCGTCTTGTTTCAGCGGTGTGAAAAGAAACACAGTGCAGTGAGCATGTCGGTGCTAGCTTTGCAAGAGTATGAATTCGAGAGACAGTTCAACGAGGACGAAGCTATCCGATGGATGCAGGAGAACTGGTAAGGCTACACTGTAACGTTAGCGCCCCGTTTATAATCCCATATATAGCAATGAACGGTTTTTCTACAGCACATTCAACGCGCCGTGCTCGCGCTAAATGTGTGTTGGAGCCTGTAGCGTGGAACATACATCCACCTCGTTTACCGGGATTAAACCTAGCCGTATCCTCTTACATCAGCCTCTTTGTCATCATCCGCGAATTTCTGACTGTGCTTCATAAAATGAACAAATTCATGCAGGCCTTCAGCCGCGTGCGAAAACGCCGCTCTGCCACATTTCAGTCTGTCTGCTCTCATTGGATGCTACATGCTCTTCCACTGTTGCATTGTGCATCTTTCATGAGCAGGATTTGTCCTTGAATTCCTGTGATTTATTCTCCCGGCATCACTGCCGCGATAGTATTATAAAGGTCATCCATTCCTCCAGCTGTCGCACCGCCATCCACTCACTGGGCCAGTATGTTTTTATCCACTGATTGACTGATTTTCTTTGGTCAAGAGTGGGCAGCAGTCATGGTTTATTTTTGTCCTTTAAAATAAAGATATTTGTTATTAATTTAGTAATTATTTGTTCTGTGTTTTAAAACAGTTTATTTTTCATTATGAGTCCTATATTGATTGTTTTCAATCAATGGAGTATAAAATGATTAAAAACTGTCATCACAAGCCCCCAGACTCTAAGGGGTCTAATAGCGTGCTTTGTCCAATACATTTCCTATGTAAATGAAAAGAGAAAGTGTTTGGAGCTCTACTTTAAACAAAATGGGTGGAACTATTATTAACCTATCAAAATTGTTGATATTTTATTGATTGATTGAGTAATAACCCAGTTCTGTTAGCTCTAAATAAGATGCCTTTCCAAATGAAAGAATATGAAATCCCAATTAACCTAAAAATTAATTGCTACACGAAATATAAGAGACTAACTTGCAGCAAAAGCCTTTTTTAACAGTACTACTTGGAGTCACTGATGAATCAGAGCTTCCCACAAATCAAATGTGTTTTCTTCCTCTAGCCGTAAGCATGCATTTTTTTAAAATAGCTTTTTTTTTTACAATAGAGTGTATAAGTTGACCTTTTACAGACATTTCATTTTTAAGTACCTTGTTAGGGGGGAAAAAACAAAGCAAAACAAAAATCTGAGTGATGTTAAGCAACTGGATTAGCAGTTCTCCACATGCTGCAGATTCTGTTAGAGTGGCCTTTCAAGTTGCAGCTGATCTACAGAACAGAAGGACTATTCTCCCAACAGCTGTCCAAGGTGGTGTGGATGGAGTATATATGAGAAAGCAGGATGAGATCCTTTCGTGGAAGGCAGCTGAATATTCTTGAGGGTCACTATAACAGCAGCCTGACCAACGGGCCAGAGAATGGTGAAAATATGAAACAGGAAGTTGCAATTTGTTTTCTTCTTCAAAATAAGAGTGAGGTGGCTTGTCCTCAAAATACCCTGTACTAGTACAAGATGCTGTAAATTAAAGCTGAAGTCACCTTCTGGCATCGTTGTTCATTGATAAGAAGTGTCAATATTTAAAATGTCTCATTGTTTACTTAGGGTGGTGTCTGCTACGCTTTGCACAATCTGTAACATTACTCCAGGCTGAAATTTCCCTGTTGCTACTAACGGATGAGTAAATATTCTTCATGATTGCGTGCAGTCATGCATTACAATCGTGGGTCATGTACTGGTCCGTCCACCCATCTTTTGCATGAATTAATAGAGGGTTATTTTTGTCCAGGTTCACGCCAGGTTGAGCAAGAAATGGTTCCAAGCAAAACAAAATGATTCATGGGTAAAGTTAGTATGAGCTTCATTCACTGGTAGTGGGTTTTTAGAAGGCAGCACACAGAAAGTAAGAGGTATTTGTCTAGCTTCATCTGTTTCAACTGCCTGATAAAAGGCAGATTGTTTTTAAAGCATATTTTCCTTGAGTGCTTGGAATGAGTTATAGAACAGTTTCAGTCTTATTCAGTAAAATTAAATGTGTGTGTGTGTGTGTGTGTGTGAGAGAGAGAGAGAGAGAGAGAGAGACCGAGCGAGAGAGTGTGAGTGAGAGACCACATGGGAGTAATGTGTAGGAGCTGTCCATACCCTAGTACTGACAACCAACCAATAACGTTCATCTTCTGATGTCTGCTGACAGAGAATTAGCCAATCAGGTTGCAGCTGATCTGTGATGACCTCTCTCTGCTATTCCTGTAGTGGAAGATGTCAGACAGGGCCATTGCACATGGCTAATAGAGACAACAACTATGAAAAAAGGGACTGTATAAGTTTATGAGTTGACGTTAGGAATGTAATAAAGGGTGACGTGTTTTTATGGCTTAAGGGTGAGACATAAGGAGCTCTTATGAAAGCATGTGCCTTAGAAGGAAAAAAAAATGCCTCTGTTTAATGGTTAGCTCAGTGCAGTACTTAAACCACCACACAACTTTAATCTAATTTGCACAGTTTGCGTTTATGTATTTATTTTGTGTATTTATCCTGCAAACCATTAACAAGGCCAAGTGCAAATATGAACTGATTTCAGTTCATATTTGCAAAAGCAAATGTCAAGAATTGCATACAGATCTCTGGCTTGACTGTTTACAGTCTTGTTTGACTAGAAGAACAGGAGGATCCCTTTTGATGGATGTGCAAGGGAATAATTCAGACTCTGAAGGTAAGGCAGATCATATATTTATCATATAACATATGTATCTGATATTTATCTTTGGAAATCACAATGAATTTATTTTGCATTGCATTTAACTGGCTATAGAGTAGACACGTGAGTTATATAAAAGCATGTGTGCATGACAGAGGAGTCATTGATAAAACATGCAATTGGCCCTGAAGTTAACACCATTAGACTGTGACTGTTGAACATAGTTATGTAATAGTGTTGATGATGATAAGCTGGAAAAAACAAACAGCTCTGAAACTATTCTATTAGTCAAAAGCAAAGATATCTTTAATCAGAATTCATTATATATGTTACACTGTTGTTACATTTTTCTCCTAATATTTCCATGTACTGTATTCTCATTGTTGAATATAGGAAAGCATCAGCTTTAGTCATGACGGTCATTTACATTTCAAGCAAAATGTATGTTAACTGAACCATGAATCCTGTTCTTTGGCCATCAGATATTATGTATTATTTCTAGTGTGGTCAGTGTTGCCTGTTTCAGTTTGTATTATTTGATGTTAAATATGCACAAGTTTATTTTTCTTGTTTCATGTTCAGCCAAGTCCCAGCTAAAGTAACCCCTCTGTTTAAAACAAGACAAGACATAAGTGTACATTGTTATATACTGTGTGTATGTCATTGTTCTGCAGGGATGAATGGAGACTGGTGCCCTGATCTAATGTCTTTGTTGGACACTGACAGGAGACAGCTCAGTATTGTATAAGAAAGGTCAAAGAGTCGGTTGAAGAACTAAGAAGAGGAGGAAGAACTAAATACTGTGTGATAACATCAGCATCTTGCCTTTTTGACAACAAAATGTATTCATTACAATATAAACCTAAATATTATAGGGGCAGGGTGTTTTCATTTTTTCTCCACTTCAATCTTGTGGCAAAAGATTGTCTGATTTGACTTTGGTAAGGAAATTGTGGTGCACAACCCACATTTAATTGTGATTAAGTCACACTAGGAAATTGGAAAACCAGTTTAAAATTAAAAAAAACCCCAAGATAATGACTTCCATTTACCTCGGAAGTCTCAGCAGCATGTTTCTCCTGGGACCTGAGTCAGTTGAAGTCAGATGCACTCGTCAGCTAGATCATATTAATATAAGAGAAGGTTTTTCTTCATCTCAGTTCCTTGGCCCTTCACAACCCATTTCAACACATAATCACTTAACACACAGTAAACCTTATGCAATGCCTGACTGTAATTGCGCATATAGTGCATTTATTAACATAACTTTGCAAACTTGTCTTTGATATAAAATTGTTTAGCATGACATGTGCATCATGTTACTGTTTTGAATAAAGTCAGTTTAAAAACACATGCATGGGTTTCTGTATTTGTTGTTGCAGCTCAAAGTTTGGTTTGAAATGAATAAACAAGCACTTCTCTCATTTTGATAGGTGATAGCACGTCCAGTCTAATGTGGTAATATCTGGACTGCAGTCTTTGGTTATTACGTCTGGTGTGACTGTGTGACTGAACTGGTTTGTCATCACTTCAAATGAAAACACTTATCTTCCTAAATATATTAAAACCTCAGATGTGATCCAGTGCAATGGATAAAACCTGCTCCATTTCAATATTGCCTGATGTATGTTAAGATTGCAGTGTTCCTTACTATCCATAAAAGACACGTTGTTATTATTCAGTGTTATACACACACCTTCAACCTACTGACACAGTCTGCACTTCCACAAACGTCATCATTTCTCATTAGCATGCAGATTGTTTAGAACCTTATGTTCTACTTTTTTGAAAATCCCCTTGTGTGGATGGCATCCCCATGGGTCTCATGCTCTTTTGATGGATCTCTGGTGATTTTGCTTTGGACTGATAACACGGCTGCACAGTCGTAGAATACTGCAGGGAATGAATAATGAAAATTTTGTGTGTGGTCTGACTGTTAATGTTTCTTGCTTCATTTGCTGTTGCTTTATAAACTTATTTTTAGAGTAAAAATAATAATGTTTAGACTCTGCCTTCATGAAATGTTTATGAATATTACTTTTAACAGTAGCATTGCTTCTTTTTAGCTAACCATTTGCCTTTCAATTCAGAAGTATCCTGGCTCACTGACTAATCTTGAAGATCATGTTTCTGGAACTCGATAAGTTGGGGAGATAGCGGCCTTCCATCACAGTTTCATATTACTTATTCAGTCCAAGTGTAGCCTTCTCCATTGTTTCCGAGTTCTCATGCCCTATTATTGTACAGATGAGACCAGTAGATGGACTGGATTAAAAAATTATGTTGCATCAGTGGTTAGTGCATAGTGGCATTTCCCATACATTTAAACTTTTACTTTTATTGAGTAGAGTATGCATATATGCTTGAGCAACTACAGTCCAAGAAGGTGCAGTTGGACAATGTTTGATAGGATGAGATGCTCTTTTGAAAAGATATTACTATGATTCGCAAGTTGGTTGGTCCAACCAAAATGAGGAGAAAGATCTGGGATTAGTAGTGAGTCAACCTTTAAAATATGAGCAAGGGACTACACTAAAAAGTTCATTTATTATGCTGGAAATCTGTGAAAATAATAATAAAAATTCAAAAATGATTTAGCAATTGTACTTGGGCAACCACCTCAACAACTAAAGTTAAAGTGCGTGAAATGTTAACTAGCTTGTTTTCATTTTTCTCTTGAAAAATAATATATGCATTTGTGTGCATTCTCTTATGCAACTTTTAAAAAGATTCACGATTCAAAGCAGCGCAGACGACGTGAGAGAGATCCTTTTTGAAAACCAATTCAGTATTTTTATTCAAGAAATTTATTTTAGGTATTAGAGACACTTTATTTGTGTTTTTTAGATGATTTCCTGTTTCCTGAATTGGATCCGTAGCTATAAGTAAATGGATGCTGCTGCCTTTGTAACAAGAGCAGCACATGGTGATGCTAATCATTCTTGACCATGTTAAACAAGAATATGCTTCAGGCTTGATGTTTGTTCGGCCTGTTTTCTTCTCACCACTGGTGAGGCGAGGTAGAGACATGCGCTGGCTCCTCGGGAACTGATGTCTGCCTGGGGTGTTGCTGCAGTTTTGTTACACTTTCAGTTTTTATTAGGCTGCCAGTAAAAATCTTTAATGCAAGCAAAAGCAGTTCATATTACAGCTATTTTGTATTAGTGTGTATGTGTGACTTTACAAGCCTGTGGAAATAAATTACCCTAATTTATTACCTTATTTTGTTCAAGCTAGAAATGCAAAGACTGAACATTGGTATGGGTGAGATCAACCCAACTGACTGCCTTGTCATTTCTTCAACAGACCCTCTGTTAGTGTGGCCATGTAAATCACCAGCTTCTGTAGGTGTAATATGTAGGTGGCCCAGTGCTTTTTGTCCTTATAATGGATACCTTTGGTTAAAATGTACATTTAGGAAATAACACATTAAGCCCAAATTATAAACCACTAACACAAAAATATATTTCTACAGAATTTTCAGTTTTTTACTTTTTACAATCGTTTGGAAAATCTTTTCAAAACGGCACTAACATTTGTTTTTAGTCGGTGGACTTTTTGTTTTCCATTTCCTCTGGTGAATTGCAGCTTTTCTTGAGTAGGTGCATACATGAGTCAATATGGAATGAATGCAGTTGGACTACATTTCTTCTCACTGTAGTTACAAGAGTGTGTGTCTTTTTCACGTTGTACTTGATGATGTGCGTTCCAATGAAAACAACATTTGGGCACATAGATAACATACTGGTGATGCAATTCTCAGACTAAAGGTTGAAAGCCATCCTTTCTTTAAAAAAACAAATCACTGCTACTTAATAATTAATTAATAAATCCTACAACTTTTTTCAATTATGTAATGACAATCACAGCTTCAGCGTGTCAATTATTGCACAACAAATGTTAATACTTCCAACACAAACTCCTTAAAGTAACTTGGCGAAGTTACTCCTTTTACTCTATAGGATACAGAAAGTACTGCCAAAGAGTTAACTGTCCTGAACTAAACTAAAATATTGCAAGTGTGCGCACAGATACGCAGTTCTGCTGTGTATATAGTTGTATATGTCTTTGTGACATAGCATACGCACACACAGTTAGACACCAGCTCAGTGTCACAGGCATGCAGACTCATCCTCAGACTGCAAGCACAGGATTACATAAGACATGAAATCTCCTGGACAAGCTAATACAGATCCAAGTTTCACAGCAGGTTATCCAGCAGCTTTATACGACACTGTCAGTGGGGGAGGGGATGGCCAATGGGATCAACATTCTTATTATAATGTGCAATGTACTAAAGAAGTTAGTACATAGGTTAACCAAAACCATAAGGTGGTAGGATATGCTAGCATACTTCAACTTGATGTCTAGAACGAATTGTTTGCTATAAAACTGTAATTGGGGCTGGATGGCTTGGCTCTCCGTTTGTCATGTTTGAAGTTAGACTACTCAACTTTTACAGGCTAAAAGACCATTTTCACTTGAACCTTTATGGTGGTGATAATATTGTGAGACTGTAGTGTCAGAGGACATCTCTGGAGCTGTGCTTTGTTGGCTCCATCATCAGTATTCTCTCAAAAATAAATTCCCTTTTTAAACTTTTGTTCATCATTTGGCAGCAGTGAAAAATGAGCTAACACCCAGCGTCTGAATCTGTAATAATGGTTACGCACCAGAGGGAGAAGGAGTGTGATGCTTTCCTGATTTGACTGAGCAGCTCTTGTAGACTGCACTCAGTGTGCACAGTTTTACATAGAGAGCCGGCTCTGCAGTCATAGATTTCACCTTATTTTAATGTTTTTTACCACTAAGCTAGTGCTTCTTGTGCTCATTTAGAGGAATGCAGCTGCCAGCCTTACTGCAAGAAAGAAATCTCTGCTGATTCTGTTACTGCTTCATGCTGATCCTTCCCAAAAGAGCTCTGACTTTGTAGTTTTTTATTTGTGCTGCCTCGGCCCACTTTGGCAAACAGCAGAGTCAGGCCATTTGCCACAATCCTTTAATATATTGCACAAGTAGTTTTACCTTGTGCAGTTTACTATCTTAATTTATTTATTAAATTATATTTTGGGAGGCATTATGACGTACTTCGTGGACTGAGGAAACTTAAGAGAGAACTGAACAGAAAGCTGTAATAAGGAGTCTTAAAATATATAATCTTTACAAGCACATGCACAAAGTGAGTCAGGTCTTAAAAACATGAGCGAAAGCAGCAACAAATCACTCATGACAGGTTCTAATGTGAGGGTGAGTAGCTGTGCTACATGGCTAACATTAGGCTAGGGTAGTGCTGGGCTTGTTTTATGGTACTGCTGTTGTGATCATTTGTATAGGAATTTGCTTATGGAGAGCCTATGAACAGAGGTTTTCAGCCTATGCAAATGTGGATGACACTGTGTAGGTCGAATGCTGATTGTTGGACAAGAGACCAGGGACAGCAAAGATTATAACTCCAAAGATTAAGAAATGAAAATCACAAATGGTGACTGCAGTGGACACTTGGTTGTTGGTAATACTGGGTCTTTGTATGTAGGACTTTGCAGCTGGCTGAAGGACTAAAAACGATGAAAGAGTTGCCCACAAACCGGTTGAACCACATACTTTGAATACTGCCTCCAACAGATGCGATCTACTTGTGGATGGACTCTCAGTGGGTGCCTACGGTTTGCCAGTGTAGTTTCTATGTAAGTTTCATCATCACATGGTCAGTGCGAGGCTCTGAGTGAGCATCACCTGACTGTCTCTGATCGCTATTTGTGACAGTGTGGACGTGTTAGTGGAGACTACAGAGCACCAACTGTGCATGCACCCTTAAGGTGGACTTCAGTCAGATTTCGAAGATCTAACACTACGGCTACTACTTGTGTTGTCTCCAGCAACCCATGTCTGTCCCACAGAGTATAATTGTTCTTTAGTGTTTACAAACTAAATTATTATGCAGTAGACTTCTTGGTCATCATACTGGTGTTTGAGCCAAAACAAATATAAGCTAAATATAAATTTAATGAATTATTAAAAATAAATAGATAAAATGTAATATTCTTTGCTGATGATGATGAAGTAATCTGTTGCAATAGTTGGTCCTTAGGTTCTAAATTTATTTTCAAAATGTAACTTGGTTGTTGGCTTGAAATTATTAAAACAAAGTACACCTTGGTTTAAGTAAGTGATTATCCTGTTTTAAATTTGTGTTGTGTGGGTTTCAATACTTTATATTTAGGTGGTATATAGATGGCATTGTGAGCATTGCCAAGCATCCCTTATGTCTTCCTTCAAGCATGCACTAGCAAGCAACTTCCTGGAAAAGTTGCATGCTAGTGCTATATTTGTCACCTGCTGGTTGAAAGAGAGCGCGAAGAACAGAAAGAGTGCAGTGAGTTTTGGTTAGGAGGAAGAATCATTACTAAATCTTTGTTCTCACTCTTTTCAAAACTTTAATTTTGCATTTCACATTTAATATTAATGAACCAAGAAAATCTGCATTTTGCTTTAGAAACATGTTTGCAACCATCAATGGAGTGACAGGATGCGTGACTGCAGCTTTTCCCAACCTTATGAACAATATTTTTTCATATTGACCAAAACTACCACCAATGACTACCAATGGGCCTTGCAATCAGTCATGATCATTATTATGCAAATTCTCATTACCATTGATCAATGGAAATGTCTGTGCATTACCATTACAGTTGGGGGAATGGCTGTAATCACAGTACTGTAAGATGGTGAAACATATATCCTTAGAGATGGTTGTAAATGGCCTCCTTGACTCCCCACTCAAACCAGTGTTGCTTTTTGTCAGGATGTGCATACCATCGTCATTGAAAGAGTGATGATGAGGTAGCTCTTCTGTGTTGTGCTATCTGCTTATCCAGAAGTGGTTTGGTTTCCCCGATGTGTAATTCACAACAATCTTCCTGGCACTTCACCACGTACACTATATTATTCTGTTTGTGCAAGAGGATCCAATCTGTCAGGTGGACCAATTGTTGGCATAGTGTGTCCTGGGGTTTGAAAGCTACAGACACCGTGTTTTGACAAAATGCGTCTCAGCTGTTCTGTTAAAGGTTTTCATTTAGACAGCAGTTGTCTTTCTTCTCTCCTGGATCGCCTGGAGCATTCTGTAGGTGCTTTCCCAGCTTTGACAAATGTCCAGCTGGGATAACCACACTTACTCAGGGCCTTTTTGTAATGATGTCATTCTGATTCCCTGGCCGCTGTGTCTGTGGGGATGATAAGAGTCAAACATTTCTCCCCCTGAAAACGATATGTCCAGTAGGGCTGGGCGATATGGCCTAAAATCCATATCGCGATATAATTTGAAGCATGTGCGGTAATGATATATATCGCGATATATTCTTTTCTTCTGTATAACGTATTTTCCACACTATAAAGCACACTTAAAATCCTTTAATTTTCTCAAAAATCGAGTGTGCCTTATGTATGAATTCTGGTTGTGCTTATTGACCTCGAACCGATTTGGGCGTGCAGAAATCTGTTAAAAAATGATTTGATGCACAGTGAAGCTGGAGGATGAACGCCAACTTTTCTTCCACTTGATAAAAGTTAACGTGACGGATTCTGGTGGTCAGGGACAAATGCAATCGCATAGCAGGATGCTATACACGGGCCAAACTTCAGTCAGGAGAACAACTGAGATTATTCATTCACAATACGAGGTTAGTTATTAATATACTGCAACAACATGGGAATAGAGCAGCTGCGAGAGAATTCAACATTAATAAATCAATGTTACGGAAGTGGAGGAAGCGCAGTTTTTGGCTTTCCCCATATTTCAAAAGTGCTTCATCTCTTTGCTATGACTGTCGCCCGCCATAATTTTCAGATGATAATGGTTGTAGCCACTGCGATGCTTTCGACCAAAATAGGTGCAGTTTGATTACATCATTAACATGCGCTATCGTGATAGAGCGGTATAGTCAAAATCTCTATCGTTGGACAAATTTATATTGTTTCTATCGTATATCGTCTCTTTCGCCCACCCCTAATCTCCAGCAAGCAAACAGAATCGAGTCTCTGGAGTAATCAAAATTTATGAGAGAATAAACTGAAAATGAACCTGACTAAAAGCCGCAGGGTTCAAAGCTTGTGCAAAAAGTAGCGGCTTATAGCCCGACAATTACGGTAATTAAAATGTCACATGATGTCAAGTGCTTTGTGTTTTAATGCTTTTAAATGACTATTTTTAATGGACTTTTTACTTAATAGATGACAAAAGACTATTTAAAATAAAATCTGTGTAACCTTTGCCAAACTGTGACCACTGATGATAGACATGGTAATTACAAATAAATGTAAAAAATATTTTGTATCAGTAGCACAAGCCAACTGCAGTACTATGCCAGCCGTGAGCCACTCCTTATTTCTTTGTATAATGCTAGGAAAATAGGCAGTGTGTTTGTTATCAGTGTGACACTGAAAAGTGATGAGACGCTTTCCAGATGATGATGCATGCCAGATTCTGACACCACTAGCTGAAATGCAGCCCCCAAATTATGACAGAATCTCCACCATCTTCTTCCATGTGGTTGTAGAAACTCACTTTTGTACCTCTCTCTCCTAAGCTTCTCTGTACATCATAATAATATTTTTTGTTTGTTTTTTGAAAATTCAATAGTCTTTGAAACCAAAAATTTCAAATGTGCAGTAATCACTCCATAAGCTGCTGATTTTTCACCTTTCCTCCCCATTTCCCTTCTGTAAGGCTCCTTGACAGCCACCCTTTCACCAAGACTATTTCCAATAAGCCTTCAACAAATAGTAGATGGAACAACTGAAAAGCCAGATGCATCTGATGTATCTTTATTTGTTTACTTACTCATTTTTGTATTTCTAAAGGACATGACTTTTACATAGTGTTCATCCATTATCAATGTTTTTTAAGAAAATGCTCAGGGATAAGGACTGACAAGTTGTGAATAATAAGCCAGTGTTTACAGAAAAAGGGAGAACCTAGCGAATTAGTGCTCGAGACCTCTTTTAAAAAAATACCAGAAAGCCTGGCTTCTAGGAAGTACAATATATAAAAAAAAAAAAAGAGGGGTAGCTCAAGGCACATTACTTTAACTCAATATATTCCTTTATAACATGACATCTAATTTGATAACCTTCAAAAACTAATGGCCCTACTAGAACAAGCGAGGCTTGGACACTGAAGGGTAAATGCAACTTATTTTGCCCCATCTTTAGATGATTTCATTGTACTCATAAGGAGTTCTATATATGGTAAATGGACTGATTCTTATATAGCGCTTTTCTACTCTCCCGGAGTACTCAAAGCACTCTATACAACATGCCTCATTCACCCATTCACACCCACTCGTACAAGCACTTCTATACACACTCCGATGAACGCATCGGAGGGCAATTTGGGGTTAGTATCTTGCCCAAGGATACTTGACATGCAGACTGGGGAAGCCAAGGATCCAACCACCGACCTTCCGATCAGTAGCTGATCTGCTCTACCACCTGAGCCACGGCCACCCCTATGAAATCACAGCTTAGACTATGTCCATCATGCTACCCTTTGACCTTTAACCTTGAATGGCAGTAAACCAAAGGGTAATGCTGAGATTGTTTCTCCTTTGCAATCCCCTCCAGCCACTCCACATTATATAGGGCACTGTATTGTGTGTTGCTCTGTTCCCCCCTCCTTCCTGTGTAGTTGAAAAACAGTGATGTCATTCTGCAGTCCAACCCTGTTGTCATTCTGTAAATGCAGCTGAATTTGACTTTGACAGGTTTGTCCTTTGTTCTTTAGAGGTGGTCTCAAGCATTTTATGGTCTCCTGCAAGAACAGATCCTTTGTTAAAAGATGGAAAATAAAGAGTTGATACACTATGTGATGGTAAAAGTATTCATTTATTCGGTTTGAAAAGAGAAAGGGCATCAGCAGCACTACTTTTTTATCTTCTAGCATTGGTTGACCCATAACCATCTACTGACACACACCTTAACCTGACTGACCGTCTTACACAACCTTCCTGTAATGAAATTACAAAGTGGGATCCTAAAGTTAGCATCAAGTTCATTCTTGAAGTTCATTTTTGAGAAACTGATGTCATGGAATTAAAGATTTAACTGATTATTGTCACATAGCCTTTTACTTTTTTTTAAAAAAAAGAAAATAAATTACGCCTTTTTGTGTGGCTACATTCTTGATCAGCAAATTTTAGCGCTGTTGTCGAGAGTGTCATCTGCTAAGGCAGCAGAACAGGTTTGTTCACTGTGTACAAGGTTGCACATGTGTGGGCTCTGTGAGAAATGTTCAGCAGTGTTAGCAATGTAAGTCTTAACCCTTTAAAGCCAACTATATCATGTTTAAAACATGCGTTTTTGGGACGTCTACATCAGTGTGAACCCTCATCCCATGGAAAACTGAAATAAATTGCATGATATGCTTTTAAAGAATAAACTGCAAAAAATGCCTGATGTAGTACTCCTGTGCTTGTATACCATATATCACAATTCAATTGGCAATTCTGTTTAGAGGCCTTATTTTAATTTTGTATAATAAAGCACTAAATACCTAGGGCTTTAAAAAAGTCAGCATCATGTTGTTGTCTTTGAATAACCTCTAAATAACAGCACAAACCTCACTGAAGTGTAACATCACTCCTTGGGCTACTTTTACTCAGCTAATTAATCCCAGAGCTATTGGTCAAGCTCCAAGAATGCCTCATTCCTAGTTGCTGTGCACTGTCCTCTTGACAGCAAACAGTGTTTTTTTTTTTAATGTTTCCAAGGTTGCTGCTGCTGATATTTCTTTTTTCCAGTATCACCCTGCCGTTACATACATATATCTACTTCTGGCTACCCTGCGGTAGGTCTGATGCCTGACGAACTGGAACCTACTAACTTACTCTCATAAGGTTTATTTTCCTGAAGGTTTCCTGGGGGTTTATTTTCTTGGCTATGCTGCTCGAAACCATTACTCTGCTCTCTGTCCAATAGAGCAGATCATTTTTCGACAGTGCTGGTTTAGTGTTTTTCGGCCCTATTCAGCATCCAGTTTGTCAAGTCAGACTACCTGCACCTTGTAATTGTGCTGAGCACTGACAAATGCTTTTCTTTAGATTCAGTTGAGCCAGGTGGTGTTTCACTGACAATTCGATTAACACAAATTTAGATCACAGGATGGGAGGAGCTGAAACTGAATTCCAGCAATAACAATTAACTTGCAGCAAAGTATTAAATGGCAGTTGGAACTGGACTCTGATCATTAAATCATTGCTTCAGGCATTGCATGTGAAGTCACTTTATTATGTAAAACGTGTCTTGTGTACATTATGAAGCAGTGCTGGAAGAAGAACTTCTGTGCATACAACAATTACATTGTTAGAAATGATTACTTTGTGGTGGGAATAAATTGCACAGAAATACTGCTTTCATTTAAAATGTCAGTTTTTTTCCCTCATAGTATCTAAGGATGAAGCTTGCCAGCTTGCTCTTTGATAATGTTTGTTTCTTCTTTGATGGATTACAGTAGAGTGCAAGTCTTAAGCAGTGGAGCAATTTATTGAAATCCAATCGTACATGAAAATATAGTGTATATATTAAAAAAAAGAAGCTTGAAAGTCGATATGTTGTATAAACCTTTATTGAGGAAAAAAAGGTGGAATAAAGCCAGAGCTCTCTTAGGAATTTTTTGGAATTTCTTTAAATAGTGTCCAAGCTTCTTGATGGACATTCCAAAGCTCTTCTTTGGATGTTGGCTGCCTTTTCTTCTGCTCTCTGTCAAGATGGTTCTACATCTGAAGAATGTTGAGGCCCAGACTCTGGGAAAGCCAATCCATGATTGATAGAAAAACATACAGTGGAATACAGTCAAGATATGCTTTCACTGGATTGCTGTTGCCAATCATATATATGGTGCATCAGAATCTAGTGTTGACCTCAGCCTCTTCTTCCTGTTTCCTTTTCTTAAGAGTTGCTTTTTGACAGCCATCCTTCCATTTCTGATGGGTTTTCACCAAAGAGTAGATGGATCAACTGAAGGCTATGTCACATCTTTGCTGTATTTCTTTCCTATTTCTCAAGGATATGACTTTGAGATACTGTCCATCTGCTGTATGTAGCTTTTTAGGCCTGCCACTTCTTTCTCCACTTATCTAGCTTTTTAAAATCTTTAAGGGAGATACAGCTCTCTGTGCCAAATGTGTGGCTAATAACTCTGGTTATGGTCAACACGAATTGCCTTGTGGGTGCAAAAACACTACTGTCAAACTGTGTTATCTTTGGCTTTTTTCCATGAGTTCAGCTAAAGAAATGGGAACAGATTAAGTTTTTTTTTACAGCAGGCTGCCTACAGATACAATTTAAAAAAGGTTCTATGCTAAATTGTCTGTTTTGTGTAGACAAAACAGCGACCAATCCTTAGAGTTAGGTGCCGTTTTATGCTTGAATGATTCATAAGTTAGTCTAAAGGGTGATCCAAGAGTACCAAGAGTACTTCAAACCCAGTTTGAACTGGCACAACATGTATATCTGACCCTAAATTTAGTGGAATGTTAACTGAAATTTGCACGTGAATAAATATAATGCTTCATTTTGGGTTACCAAAACATTAGTGGATTGCCTGGCATTATTATTCACCTTGATGTGCATCAGAAGTAAACCAAAGTTTGTGCTGAGAAAAACTCACTGAATAATATAATACGCCACACTTTTCTATTTCATAAATGGGACTCGCTGTTTACATTATGTGGCAAAATTGTTCATCCATCCATTCACTTCTGCTTATCCTTTTTCAGGGTTGCAGGGGTTGCTGGGGGCTATCCCAGATGTCTTAGGGCCAGAGTCAGGTTACACACTGGACAGGTCGTCAGTCTGTTGCAGGGCTAACACATATATACATCGATCGTAGCTCAAGAGTTGGGAGTTCGCCTTGTAATCGGAAGGTTGCCGGTTCGAGCCCCGGCTTGGACAGTCTCGGTCGTTGTGTCCTTGGGCAAGACACTTCACCCGTTGCCTACTGGTGGTGGTCAGAGGGCCCGGTGGCGCCAGTGTCCGGCAGCCTCGCCTCTGTCAGTGCGCCCCAGGGTGGCTGTGGCTACAATGTAGCTTGCCATCACCAGTGTGTGAATGTGTGTGTGAATGGGTGGATGACTGGATATGTAAAGCGCTTTGGGGTCCTTAGGGACTAGTGCTATATAAGTGCTATATAAATACAGGCCATTTAAAGTGACTTTAAAAGCATTCATCTAAAAAAAGTGAGGTACAAGTAGTGGACTGAAAATGAGTGAAAAGGAACCAGTGTCCTAAGAAAAACTTTGAAAGAGCGTCAGAAAGTTCTAAAACCTTTTGCTCAAGATCGCTTTACAAGAACGTCTGACGTCTTTGGGAGCAAAATATAAAGAACTGAGGGGTGTTTCAAGACTTAATGTTCGGCTATTTTGGTCACTTTAGTGATACTTTATAACCTTCATTCCTAATTTGTTGCATTGAACATCAGTCTATCAGTATATTTTCCTGTGTATAGTAAGTCATGCTTTCTCTTTTTGTTGCTTGCAGGAAGAAGTCCTTTCTCTTCTCTGCACTCTATGCTGCCTGTATCCTCGGGGGCCGCCATGTCATGAAACAAAGGGAGAAGTTTGAGTTGAGGAAACCATTGGTGCTGTGGTCACTCACCCTTGCTGTATTCAGGTAAGAGGGTTGACATTTGTTTAATGATTATTTAATATAAACTGACTTCAGTTGTCAAACTTAGCCGCGTTTCACAACAACTAGAAACAGTAGCAATGTGCACAGTAAGAAAACCTCAGCCTTGTAGAAAGTGCTAGAAATACAAACATTTTAGCTATAATGTGGGAAGCACTTTCGCACTTTTAACACAAATTATTGTCTGTATATGTATGTCCTCCTCACACCCATGTAGTATTTTTGGTGCCATCCGTACTGGGAGTTACATGATGTACATCCTGATGACGAAAGGGCTAAAACAGTCAGTTTGTGACCAGAGCTTCTACAACGGGCCTGTCAGCAAATTCTGGGCATATGCTTTTGTACTCAGTAAAGCACCAGAGCTGGGTAAGTCGATTTCATTTATTTATTTATTTAAATTATCTTTTGCATATTTTTTTCTACAATACTGCAAATACTGTAAAAGGCTGATGATGTCATCACCCCGTTAGGCAGGTGGTCAACATGGTCACCCAAGTTTGTGAATTTGATAACTCAAGAACCAAGCAGCATACTTCCTTCAAACTAATACTAAAAGTGTATTTACTAATAATCTTGGACGAGTTTAAATCCCAGAAACCTCAGTCTTAAGGTCAGGGGTCAGAGTTTCTGAAAATCGTCTGAATGTGATGACTGAAGAAGAAAGTCACCTACAATTTTGAAATTGATACAATAGGTGTATCTGCTAGGAGGCTGATGGATACAATTGGCCACCACCAGTACACTTCTTTTTAAAGATTTTGTGTGAATACAATTTTATTTTTGCTCATCTTTATCTTCCTAGTGTCAGATCTTCAAGCCTAAACCTAGAGCAGTTGTTCCTCTCAGCAGGAATAAAGAGTGGCAGATGCCATGTTCTCTCTGTCTGGCTAATGTCCAAACTATCATGTTGTGAAGTCTGGAAACTGGAGACTTGGTTGTTTCTGTATCTACTAGGTACAGGAAGGTTCAGGCGGCTTAGGGAAACATAAGAAGGTGGACAGAGACCTTTTTGTCATGGGTGGATGTCTCTCTAGATATGTCACTAAAAATTCGAGACACTGCACATTCTAAAAACGAACACAAGACACATATGAAGTTCTGTGCTCACATCTTTTAGCCATCCACTTTTGCCAATACACACTCATATGGACAACATCTTCATCTGTGATTCCAGGTGAATTAACACTACAAGTATCACAGCAAAATCAGGTGGAAAATAATATAACATTTATAACAGTAAACTCAGGTTTATTTGTAGTAAACTGGCTGCTGCAAGCCTTAATAAATCAATATAAATAATAATCATGTTTGAATGATTAAGTAATTCATAATTTTGCATTGTAAAAGAGAAATTCCCACAAATGCCCTATTATGTGCACAATAGGGCAAATTCTAGCAGTATAAATATAACACCAAAACAGTACTTTTTGTGCTGTCACTGACTGGTTTCCTGGCTTAGAATGGAACTTGGGGTCTGAAGGTTACATGACAGTAAGCATGGCGGTGTCAGTGTGACCTTGGTAAATATGTGACTAGTGGAACCTTACTTGGTTAATAAAAGTCTCTATTATGCTTGAGTTAATCATGCTTTGGGTAAAAATCCCAACTATTTAACATACTGCAATTACTGCAAGATTAGTGTTCCTTGTGCATTTAAAGTCATTCAGCCACTACATTCACTAATATATATATATATTGCAATATTTTTGACTGATGTAAAAAAATAAAAATGTAGGTAAGTTAGATTTACATTTATACATAAATTTGAAAACAAAACCCCCAAATTTTCATAAGGAAAAATAGATTTTGTAACCTGGAAACCACAGATATGAAGCATTGATATTATGGTGTTTTGTATTTGTAGCAGTACTTTACTTTGTACTTTGTTGTAATAGGGCATGTTTTCTGTTTTTTCAGCTTTTGCAGTAACCACAACTGTTTGTTGTAGAGTACTTATTGGCCTTAGCCTTGTTATGGGTGATAAATGGTATAATAAAAACTGCTTTTGCTGCCACTTGTATTTGTGTTTATCAGTTTATTGGGTCCTAAGTTGTCAAACATTTCAGTGCTTCTCTGTGTGTGCCTAAAGCTTTGTGTTTTTACACAGCTTTGCATATTTGAGAGTGATTTGTATCACAGCCAGTTACTTTTTGTTGGACAAATAATAACCATGTTCCTTTTTCTGCTGCTCCGTCCTGTCTTATCCACTCCTAACTTCCACTCTCCTATTCGCAGGTGACACTCTGTTCATTGTCTTGAGGAAACAGAAGCTCATCTTTCTCCACTGGTACCACCACATTACTGTGCTGCTCTACTCCTGGTACTCCTACAAGGACATGGTGGCTGGCGGCGGGTGGTTCATGACCATGAACTACTTGGTCCATGCTGTCATGTACTCTTACTACGCACTGCGTGCAGCTGGTTTCAAGCTGTCACGCAAGTTTGCCATGTTCATCACACTGACCCAAATCACACAGATGTTGATGGGCTGCGTAGTCAACTACTTGGTGTACTCGTGGATGCAGCAGGGCCAGGAGTGTCCATCCCACATGCAGAACATTGTTTGGTCCTCCCTCATGTACCTCAGCTACTTTGTGCTCTTTGTCCAGTTCTTCTTTGAAGCCTACTTCGGCAAGTCCAAATCATTGGCTATGGCTGCCACCAAGAAAAGCGAGTAAAAAATAAATGCCATAAGTATGAAAAGAAGGAAGTTAATGTAAAAAGGGAGTTTGAAATTGAGAGCAGGGACCACTGTCTTGAGAGATGAATGGGTTTAGGTGTGAGAGAGGTGGCATATAGCCCACGAAGTCTAGTGGGAGTGGGGGGGGTCATGAAATGATTGGTGTTTGTGCTTGAGCATTATTACTAATGTGCAGGTCTTTAAAAAAAAAAAAAAAAAAAAAAATAGAAAAACAGTGAAGGTTCTGTCTCCCTTGAGGGATGCTATAGAAACAGCACCACCATGATCAGAAGCCATCACAATCTGTCCACCTGAAGTTTAAAAGCCCCCATTTTAAATTCACATTTAAAAGTTTTTCCAAACGTAAAGGATAACAAAAGGATCAAAATCACCAGATTAAAAACAAATTGCATCTACCACAAGTATAAGTTTACTTATATAGTATATATATATATATTTAAATATATATGTATATTGAAAAAAAGAAGGTACATATGAAGAGTTAACATTAACACAGGCCATCTGAGTATGTTTTTGTTTGTCTGTCTGTCGTCAGTGGGTTTTTTTTCCGGTTAGATCTGTCAAAGCAAAAGTTTGGATCGCTGGTGAGTACATGGAGCTGAAGTGTTGGTGGTTGAGGTGAGCTGATGGGGTGAACGGCACTGTGTCGTCTGTCTTACATTGCAAAATGCGATATTTTTCTCAGGTCTTAGGTTATCTCTTTCTTAATATAATATGCATATCAAGACAAAGTAGACATGTTTAACATCTGCACCACTTTACAGTATGGCTGAATTTCATCTAGAATGTCTGCATAATTGAGAAAAAAAGTATGAATGGAGCTGATTGGACTGACTGTTGACCACACCGCTCCTGGCCGTGATGGGAAACAGATGCTGACAGTGCCCTGCTTCACCACTTGTCATGACCTTGCAGAAGTTGCCGACCACACTTGGAAAATTACTTGCCATTGACTTCCAAGCACTTCGCTGTGTTAAAGTGTCCCTACCAGTGACGAAACCAATCTGTTGGACAATGAATGCTTAAATGGAGGAAGAGCATATTTCTGTCTAGCAAAAGAAAAAAAATTCAAACATGCAAATTGTCAAAATCTGCTGTATTGAAAAAATAGTATGTATCCTTAATGGTGTCTGTTGTGCTATTGTGCATTTGCACTGTATCAATGTAAAAAAATATGTTGCTGACAAACTTAACGTATGAACAAAGTGCAAAAATGTGACATTCCATGTGTTTGTTTTTTTTTTCCTCTTGGTATTGCACACCATTGAAACTATTTTAGTGCTAAACCTGAAAAGCCATCTAAAGTACTACTAAGCATTTGAAATTAAGAATTACCAGAGTTTAATTATCACTCCCAGACATCCAGTCTTTCTTTACAAGAACTGAAAGACAAAGTGTAGCAGCAATCAAACATGTTTTATGCCTGACCTCCCAACATCAGGTGTTACACTTCTGGTTTTAGCTGAGTCAATAAAGTTGATCTGTATCATTGCTGGATGCACTTCGGTAGTTGTAGGCATAAATGGCATGAGTATTTAAGCTAAGCAGCTTTTCATCTAAATAATGATAGTAATCCACTATTACTGTTGGTTCAGTATTGAAAAAGTGTGCTGACCGCCCCCTAGAGGTCACATTACAGGTTGTTTGAGGCTCCATTTAGTTGAGGTTGGAGTGAGACAAACATGGCATGAATCAAAATATTTTCGTCTGAGAAAAGTTAATCACATAATAAACATGGATTCTTAACCATTTAGTTGGAAAGACCTAGTAAAGCAAATCAAGAAAGACCAAAAAGCAAATCCTGTGAAGTGATGGTTGCATTTTATTCTTGTTGTATAGAAACAATTCCATAATCCATAAAAATAATAACAAATGGTAAAATTATGCAATATACATGTTCTATAGGGAAAAGAACACGTTGCCCCATCACATTATAATTTTTAAACAAGTTAAACAAAACAACAGGATGTGGCCGCCTATCGTTCCTGTCACTTCCGGCTACCATCTTTGGTAACTAAAGAGTTAGCCAACGAAATAAAATGCTACGCTATCAAGACAAAAGAGGGGAGTAAAATTTGTTCAACAAGTTTGATATTTTGTTCAGGCTGAAGAAACTGAAGAGGGCTTTGAAACTGTGGTAAGTGTTAACAAACTCAAAAACAAATTCCCACAAGCACAAATCTCGAATACTTTTATGGTTTAATTATTCAGTTTTGAATGTGTAATATATCACAATTTATATTATAAAAGCGTCAAAGCCTAATGGACCATTTCCAGAACACACATCATGGAAACGTGCAAAGGTCTTTTTTCCAGTTAAATATCTCCTACAGGCTTAGCGGGTGATGGAGTTACTATAGAAGTCATGGGAGTGGCAAAACTTACCGGTGACAAAACTACTGATGATATCCTGAATTAACAGCAGAAGCTATACTTTGTATAAATGTTCAGTAATATGTACTAGTAGTGAGAGACAAGTATCGAATAGACCTTACCAATTTGGTCCCTATTATTACCAGTACTACAGTACTGTGCAATAATATTCTGAGTTTTCTGAAGGTATTTTAAAAAAATGGCTACTTTATACTTATATTATCTCATATGAGAATAATGATTACGATTTTGACAGCTTTACCTGAATTATTGCAGAATTGATTACAGTCTAGAAGTTGTATCTAATGTCAGTTTATTCATAACCATAAAATGATTTGCTCTGTGCTACAAAAGGCTTGAATCTCAGTTGCCCCTCTCAAACAGGAATGCTCTTTATCTGAACTGAATGCAGATTATGATAATGAGTGCAGGTTCGAACTGCTATTGCTATCTTGATGTAAAGAGAGGTCACTGAAGCATTTTTTTGTGTTTATATTTAGCATTTGCTACATATGAAAAATGAATAAGAACAGAGTTGCTTAATAACCAATTATTTTGTATTGTTTGCAGGTGTATCTTTATATATCCCTATTACTATTAGTTTCTCATCGGTGAGCTATTTTATTTCTTTGTAACATTGCTGCCATCTAGTGAAAAAAGGCCAACCTGGCTATTTTTTTTTCTTGACGATTGATTTCTAGGTCATTAATGATGGTACTGTGGAGCATTTCTCTTTAATTGTTAAATAGTTGTGATGAAGAACTATCCTATTCAGTTTATGTAATGGGAAAAATGGCTAATTGAAATTAAGTTGGGATTGTGTACCACTTAAGTGAAAGTGTACCTGTGATTAGTTGTGCTCATTGTTGTTGTGTTATTCATTTTCCCCCTGAGACAAAACTACCAAGACAGCTTGCCAGATTTGGGACTTTCCCTCCTGTCTATGGTGCAATCATACATTCTGGCTCACATGTCTATGTCCAATACATGCATTAGACCTTCCCTCCCCTTCTGATTTTAACTCTGGACAAATCCTTGAAAACCAGTGTTGCTCTATCCTGCTCAAGAGCTAAAGGGACCAAATACTGACCTGAAGGATCAGGGCAAAGCCTTTGAGTGGGTGGCTAATTCCCGCTTTAGCCCTCATCAGCTGTCCTCTGGGCAGGAATGGGACCGTGAGCGATAAGACAAAGCTAGACCCATCTGGCAGAAAATATAACCCCAGTTACGATGTTAAAAAAAGTTATGATGGTCTGCAAAACCTAAAATCTGAGACAAAAAATACAATAATATCATTTAAACCCCATATTTTATTTAAGAAAATATTTTCACATTTTATATTTTAATGCTTTGGTTTGCTTTATTTTGTATTTTGAATGTGTACATTTCATACATCTCCACAAGTCTTTCTAAATGTTACAGGTTTTGGAGAAACACATGCTGCCATTTCAGCAAAACAAAGAGATAGCATACTCTGCAACACAGCACCACTGCAATGTATTAGAGAATGTAAGAAACCATTTACAAAGTCCTGACCGGTTGCGAGTTAAAAACATTTGACATATTATCAAATAAAAAATATGGCCAGGAGGCCCTAAACCAAAGAGCTGGAATCCTATATTGAGCAAGGACAGGATAACATTTTGGCATTTAAAACTTGATCTGAGTTACAAAATGCTTTTAGGGAGTTGCTTAAAGAAGACATGAGATAACACAGTGCTTCTGGACTCTCTTCTGTACAAAGATAACAAATGCTATGTTCTCTTTGTACAGTTTTAATTAGATATGGGGTTTTGGATAACAGGTTTTAAATTAAAAAAGTAAAGTAAACATCAGATGTTTTGGGGGTTGTTTTTTTTTGGCTTCTTGTCATTGGCTATCAGTGGATACAATCAATGACATTTCATTACTCAACAAGTGTGGACAAAACATAAACTTGAAACTTAAAAGTGTTCACAGCTAATGACTTGAGAATAACACAGGGCAGTGTATATAGTTAAGTAAGTAAAAGTAGTGTATCTTTTTCTCTTCTTTAAGAGCTTTCTTTTGAGAAATGTAGCTTTCTGATGGATTAAACAACATAATTGTGTCTTCAGGTTTCCAGTTTGAAATCTCTGTGTTGTGTGAGTGTTGAGTTTTGAATTTTGCCATTGATGAGTTAAGCTAGAAGTGTGCAAGTAGCTTTGAAGGCTACAGTGTGTGCATCAGCTTGGTGGGCTTTGTCACTTTTAGCAATCTAAATTAAGGAGTTAATCCTACTTCCATGAGGAACAGGTATTGATTTTGAAATTTGGGGAGTTTCACCTGTTTGCTCATTTTTGGGTCTTGGACCCTTTTTTGCATAGGTGTCTCCAGCATCATTGTCTTTTTAGGGTTATTATTTTGTGGTGGATACCTCTCTGTGACCCAGTATTAATGTTCTAACCTGCAGTGACCTTCCTAGAAATGTAACTACAGCTTGGTGTCAATAAAGCCAGCTTGATTATAAATGCTGGCAACAGTGTTGGACACTCGCATAGGCAATGTAGTAGGTGAAATACAAATTTGCCACAGAATTAATAAATTATCCATTACTACAACATCCCTGTCGGTGACATGACAGTCCCAAGATGCTATTTTATTTATAAGGTGGTGTAAATCAGCACTGGTGTAGCCTGACACCTTGGAGCCTATGCAAGTAGTTAGCATTGGTATAGCATTTCCCTTATTATGCTCACATTGGTGCCTGCTTTTTCTCTGTTACAGTAAGCTAAACTGTGTTGCTGTTGCCTTTGCTATACACCACTGCATTAACTTGATGTACAAACCTGTGGAACACACTCCAATTAATTCACAATCATTTTATTTTGGATAGGAAAAAATACAAATCTATGAAGAAATATCATTACAAATGTATTTATATGTATTTTGAAGCAGTGTTTATTCCTAAAGCGATACAAAAATGAGGCCCTTGCATCTTCTGTTACTTACAGTGTCAGTGACTCGATTGCCCCCTGTTGCCCCAATTCAGAAGTAATACAAGATAAATTGACACTCGGCCCAATTTCATCTTTACTTGAACACTGATCTGCTGCTGTTTAGAGTGGTGGCCTAACCTATCTGTCAGCCCTAATGGAGCCCAATATATAGATAAGTGTGTCTTGCCACGAAAATCAATATCGATGTGGCCCCTGATGGTTTTTGAGTTGAAGTGCTTTGTTTTCTGCCATTGCCTTGAAACAAAGAGGCAGTGGGTCCTTCTATTAACAATTCCCAGTCAACCTTGAGACAGACTTGCAGACTGAGATAGAGGTAGAAATAGAAATAGATGGAGTGATGGTGAAGGGCGGCGGCATTCGCGCCGACATCACTAGAGCATTAGATTTGGTGGAGGATAGAAAAGCACCATCAATGGACCACAGAAGGCCTTCAAAGAAGAATGATGACAGTGATGGGCTGTAACAGAAAGACAGAATGGCCAAAATAGTCTTTCAGTGGAGAGGAAATTATGTCATGTGTGTTTTGCTATAAAAACAAATACAAATAAATGTCAGCGTTAAGGAAGTTATTGACACAGTGTATATTTTTTAAAATATGCCTTTATTGATAATAAAAAAAAGCAAGTTTCATCTTGCAAATTTCTAATTCCAGTTATAGCCCATAGCTGCTGAAAATAATATGTAATCCAAGTTAGGTACAGTTTAAATGAAAATGTTGAATGTTGGTCTGTTAACGTAATGATTGCATTTTTCTATACTAATTAGAATCTAAAAAAATGAACATAAATCCTAAAATACCTTCCCTTTCCAAACCACAGTCTATATCAGTCAGTCGTTCAGCAGTGTTTTTCTCTGTTTTTAATTATAAACTCTGCAAAGAAGAGAGTTGCCTCTAACTGTAAAGAAGATAAGATATCATCCCTTTCCAAACCACATTCCACTTTAATTTATTGACCATTCAGCCCATTTGAGTTTATTGCCCTCTTATTTCTTAGAATATAAATCATGGAATCATAAACTTTAGACAAAAATAACCACAGTTTAATGTAAAAATAATCAAAATAAAATATTTAAAATGAACAGAATTAAGGGTTGTTTAGTGGTGCAGTGTCATGGCAGTTACATGGCAGTTCTTTGTACTGTGACACATTAGTTATTTATAACAAAAGGAGCTCAATGTCCGTTTTTTTGCTTAAATCTTGAAATGATGTGATCATGAAGCCTGCTGCACTGAAACTGAGACAGCTGGATGTCAAAATACAACACTCTGATGGGAAAACGTCAAATACACTAATACTTTATAAGAAAAAATGGAAGATGATTTTTAAACAGCACCGTCCTTTTACTGTAAAAAATATCTAACAGTTACTGTTCATTTCTCCTATAACTACCTCAAGTCAATGAAATTTACAATGTTCACATGTATAACTGCAATAGTAACCTTAACCCTCTCCTATATGAAACATTTAATAATTTGATGAAAAGGCTACAAAAAGGCATCTACACCAGTTGATACATGGGAGGAACAAAAGAAAAACAACTTTTCTACATAGCAGCGAGCCTGAGCAAAGCAAATTATAGTGACTTAAACATTTCAAACACAAAAATATGTAAAGAGCTAAAAATATATAAAACTCGCTGAACTTACTAAAATTAACATAATATAGAAATAGTCTCAAAAGTTTTGCAAGTGCAAGGAGAATATGAGTGATCTTTTGGTTAGCTGACACTGATGACTTTATTCTGATCTGTCACATAGCCTGTATACTATGTGATGAACAACAGTTAGATGTATTTATTTTTTGAAGTTTCAACATTTAACTTAATGCACAAAACAATATTTGGGGTAATTTAGAAATGCTGTAATCATAGTATCTGCAGCAAAGGGTCATAAAGACTCCAAAACTTACTACTGTGTGAACCGACCAAAGTAATTACTGCATTTAGATCAGTGGGAAAGCCATCTGTAAATAGGGTGTGGCTCACAGTTCAGATTTGATGACCTTTATGCTTGTGTACTGGTGTAATATCTAAAGAAAAACAAAAGAGTAGCTCTTTATCTAAGATTTATGTCAGTGCATGACGTGCCTGAACTCTTTACACTTGCAGTGAGGGGATCCAGTGGCTCTTGTTTTGTTGTGGAAAAAAATTAATAGCATGGTTTAGGTCCACGCTTCCCCTTAGAGGAAAGTGTCACAGATCGCCCATATGGAAAAGAAATAGTAAAAACTTATATGATTTACTCATGAAAGTGGCCACTTTCTCATTACTTTCATATATTGTTTTAGTAAGTATCCAAAACATACAAGTTTCATTATATAATTTTTCAAGGGATCTTATATCTGTTTTCACTCTTATATGCTTTTCATACAAGTTTCACACAAGACAGATACAAACTTTATAAGATTTATATATATTTTTTCTATATGGGCGGTATGGGTTGTTCTTTTTTCAGAATTATAACGCCCAGATCACTGAATGGCTTGATGAATTAGTCAAGTGTAAAAATTATATGCCTTAGCCTGTATAGACACTAGGTCTTAACCTAATTTGATGCCAAGGGGACTATTTAGACCGACATGTCACTGATAACAATATTACAGTTGGAACAACATGCCATCCCTCCAGCAGAGTCTCAGAGACTCAGTGCCGAAACACTGAAGCTGGTTCTGGACCACCTTACTCAGAAACATTGTCAGTATTTTCTATTGTTAAACTGCCTCAGCCATACTCATCTGAGGAGGTATACTCTTCTCATAAACTATAATGATATTTTTATGTTTTTAAACTTTGCGCTTGACTTGTCAAACAAACGTATACATTTCTAAAAGCTTTTATTTTTAATGTTTCATTGCTGAACAGCTGATTGTATGCTGTTTCCATTGAGCCATGACTCTGGGCCCGAAGTCTGGGGTAACGTTGTTGGTTTAAAAGATGTACAGCTTGGCAGTGATGGACTTGAGAGGTGCACAGTGGGTTGCATTGTTCCAGTGGCAACAGCAGACACCATGGAACACTCGTAACCTTTGTTGTGCTGGGACAGTTTTCCTGATTCATCACTTTCAGAATTGGCACCTGGAAAAAATGCGTAATTAAGCAGTTGGTAAAAAACTTGTACAAGAATGAATTTAGACTATAGTTAGAAAAATCACTGGAGTTGTTTACATATAAGATGAATGATGTAAGTTTCAGGTACCTGTTTCTGAAGAGCAGGATGTACACACAGCTCTCCTTGGACAGCCCATGGCAGGAATTACCTTCCCTTCAACACCATTTTCTGCCACAATGTAGAACTGCAGATTTACACATTAAGACGTTTGAGTTTTTATAAACGTTAAAAGTTTTATGCACTTTTTTTGGGGGGGGGGGCTACCTACCTACCTACCTACCTACCTACCTACCTACCTACCTACCTACTCCCAGAGTGAGTGATGGACATGAATTGCTCTTGCAAAGAGAAACGTAGTATATCGTGTTCCTTGTACATTCAGATTTGGGATTCCTAGCTATTCATCTTCCAGATTAGACTCTTGTCACTTGACAGTTTTATTCTGTATATAGTTTCCGCTTTCAGTAATTGAAAATCTATTTATTCACATTTCATATAATTCTGATAAGACATTGGGATTTAAACTGCAATCTTTAATGTTACTTTCAAAGCGAACAAAAATGTTACGACTGCTGGGAACTGCCATTACATATTTACTCTGCGTAAAAAGTAATTTGTTACACCACTCATTCCATTACTTTTACATTGATCTGAGATGCTTTGTAAAATAATTACAATTAAACCCTAGGCTACAGTCCCATACACTGACATAAGTATGTATTAGGGCTGTGTGATATGACCAAAATCTCAGGACATTTCTCACCTCGATAACAGTATATATCACAAAATAGTGTATTTTCTGTAACTTATGTGATTCTCGGGCAACTCGACTTGTGTTAAGTGTTTCAGCTGGGCATCATGTACCTGGAGTCAAGTGTTTTGACCGATGCATGAAACTGTATATTTTTAGATATAAGTTGTAACGGCCGGCATTTTCTTTGTGAGTATTTATTGCGTGGTGTGCTGCTGGGAATAGCCTGTTCTAATGTTTGAGTCTAAGCTTGCTTCTGCTCTGTAAACTCTCTCCATACTCTTTCATGTGATTCTTGCATAGGTGGTAGAAGAGGTTTGTCGTGCTTGAGTCTGTGGTGGGGATCGGTTTGCGGCATAATTTGCAGAGTGCAGTTTTCTGGTACGTGTCAGACTTTTCATAATCAAACCATGTCCATGCTACAGAGGTAGCCCCTCATTTAGGAATAAGGTCCTCGATTTGTTTTGACTGGTCCTTCTGTTTGACCAATCCACACAAATGATAGCGTATAATATGAAATGATAGACGTTTTAATTTCGTCATCCGCTATATTTTATCATATCGCACAGCCCTAGTATGTATCCTAATGAGGACACACTTGCAAGCTCTTCTTTTCAGTCCAACATCAAGGAGAATGCAAGGCATGTTTGACTGTTTTTTCTTTTCTTTCTCCCCATCTGGCAAATAATCGAAAAGCCCACATAATGGAATTAACAACATAATTTTAACTGTCCTTTTTGTTACATTGATGTATTATATTACTGCATGACATAAAAACTGTATGTATTAATGACCGAGCTTTGTAATAATGGCCTTACCCGAGGAACAGTGGTAGTGGTTGTCTCTGACATGCTCTCATCCGTCATGCTGGTCTCACTCACGTTATCCACTGATGGCTGTTTGTGGAAGCGTTTTCTCGTTCTGAAAAGTAAATATAAAATCTGCACAAGTTATGTTTAGAATAATATACACATGGAGAGTTTATCTCACAGAAATATAAAAGGTCAGGTACCTAAAGAAGATTTATATAGCTTATAACAGAAGTTGTGTACTCAAATTCATCATGATAAGAAATGAGTGTCTGTGCTGCGTACTGCCCTTCACAGCATCATTTATCACTGCATTATAAAATAATAATTTCACCACATTTGATTTATTTAATGTTTGTTTCTTAGCTTTCTGCATATCTGACCCCCTGAATGTTGACCAAAGATAATACATCTGAATGTCGTGATAGAGCAAGCCGGAGGCCGTGTGTGCATTTACTCTACGTGCTCATAAGTTTCAGTTGTTTCTTTAGACTCTATCTTTGTGTACAGTGTGATTCTGTACTCTCTGTGTGTTTATTACAGGGGAAACCAAACTACCAAACTCAAAAACTGCACAAGTGCACCTGCAGTCAAGTGCAGAAGGCAATTTGAGGCAGAGCTATTGGCGACCATGTAGCGTTTCCTCTGGGGTCATACCTCACCGGCTCCATTTTGTAGCTGAGAAATGACCTATTTTTATGTGTAATTGCTGTAGAACAAGCTAAACGAACCATGTAATTGAAAGCGTGCCACTTCCACAGGGGAACCAAGAGTGTAAACGTTAGGTTGTAGTAGGTAGTGTGCTTTGTAAGTCAAAAGAGTGTAGAATGCCAAACAGCCTTGTCCATAAGCCAGCGAAACAACCATAAAACAAATCAGCTACTTAGAAACATCTCAGGTGGAAATAAAAAGGAGGAGGGGCCACAGTGTGTAGGTTATGCGTGCTCTTCGCTCAGCTAACCACTGTTGCATGCTGTCATTTGTTCCACATGTGATGTGCTCCCTGACCCCCTGCTGTCGTACTGAGAAACCGGCATTACACGCCTCATGCATCTTGGGTTTGATAGACATCTCTAAATGCTGTCAGCTCATTCATTACAGCAGCAGGTCCTCCCTGGTTTATTTTTTGACCATCAGTTAGGAAAAGCATATGACGGCCCCTCAAGATGAAGACATGATTCTCATTTTTACCAGTCTAATAAAACCCATACAAATTGAATAGTATATTTAGTATGTTTAGTGAGGAAATAGTTAAATATTCATGGATGTTTTTTGTTTTTCTTTTTAGGAAGTCACGTTTGATCCTTTCACAGCGAATAGCATATCTTGATCATTTTGATTTCCCTACTTTCTTCCTTTTTTATTTTTTTTCCATTGTCCTTATTATTTTTTTTACCCATTGTCTATTCTTTTCCTCCTTCCTTTTTGCTGCCTCCTTTTCCCCCGTTTCCCTTTTTTCTCTTACCCATAGCAGTAGGTGACACAGGCTGTGATAGAGAGCAAGGAAACGAGGACCACCATGCAGGCTGTAATGACCACGTTCCTCTTCTTCTCCTTTTCAGCCCGCTGAAGCTCCAACCATTCCAGGTCACTGAACTGACATCGTTCCCCCATGTAGCCTGATACACAACTGCATGACAAAAAATAATATCCAGGAATCATTTTTGGTTAACTGCAAACAATTTATATTTTCAGACAAACTTGTTTAAAACACATCCAGTTACTTTATAATTCAAAAACTGTTACTGCTTAAGCAACTGCTTAGTTTTGTGTTTAAATGTTTGGGCTTCCTTGGCAAATTAAATGTAGTTTTTGAAAGACTGGATTGGATTTCATAGAACAGATACACAGGCAAGGTTACAGTCACGGGTTTTGGAGTTATATGACATAAGGTTAGTGGAAAAAAATGGAATTGACTGGCTTCAGTAATAATTCAGTTATTTTGTTTTTCAAATGACCCTGGAGAGGAAAAAAACCAGCTACCCCCTCAGTGTGCCAAGGGTAACCCCCGAGAACTCAACAGATCACTGAAAAGGTCAGACAAGCTGGTCCAAACATGTGCAGAACTGTCAGCATCCTGGGGCCAATCTTATCCATACCTAGTGCCAGGTTAACATTTCTGCCCACTATCTCAGAGACCTCTACCAGATACCACTTGGGGGTTCTTCAACCTGTTTGGGCACTCATAGGCAGTAGTTCTTTTTTGTTGCTAAATATACGTTTTCATTATAATTTGTATTAAAAATCAAGTAAATATGTTGTCACTGCAAGTGAATGTGTATACATTATCTGCAGCTTTCCCCTGAAATTATGAATTATTTTTAAGTCCGTGCATTAGAACTCATAATTTAGATTTTTGTTGATCTGATTTGAAGTCCATATTTCATGGACAGAGGTAGACTGTCTCTGCTGTAAACACTTTGGTGAGGCGTGGGCTTTAATCATGGAACAACAGTGACACCTGCTGCTTGTCAGCTGTCATAAAAGACTTTTCACCTAAGTGTTCTTGTCTTAATTAACAGTGGGCCTGCATGAATATATCTGAATATTTGAGAAAATATTTGATTATATAATTATATTACAATATTTAAGGGAATTTGCCATAATCATATTACTGTTTAAAAGAAGAGAGACCCTATTGAAGCAAGGTGCCAACAGCAGTATAATAGTAAAATAGCAGTGACAGTACAGAAGTAGCAAAGTATGGAGGTGGTTGGAAATTTTAAGTTAAACTCTAAAATCACTGCTTAACACTTTAGTTTAACAATAATTAAAGTAATTTAACCCTGTAACTATTCAGCACCCTGCACAATGTCACGTAAAAGCAAAAAATATTTGTTGTATTTTGTGTCTTGGGTCGATCTTTTTAACCAGCTGCTTAAAGCCGTGCATGTCCACCGTGTAACTGCATTATTTCCATCCATCATCAGCTCTTCCTGTCATATGGAGTGCACTTAGTCAGTGCACCAGCAAAGATTGGTTGAGTCATTTGTTTACATTTAGGTTGCTAATATCAACTCCTTTGTAGTAAGGTTATACTTGATGGTATGTTTTTGCCTCTTTTAAGATACCTTTTTTGGTTTTCACCTTAAACTGTAACAGTTTTATTTCATATTTTTCAAATTGCTCTGTATTGTTGGATGTTGTTTAAGTCTTGCTCTCCGTGGGAAACAGGACATGGCTTGTTTCCCTGTTGTGCACACTAGGGGATTTTAATGCGTTTTGCTACAATACAATGGTGTTATGATTTGACACTTATATCATGTAATAATTTATAATTGCAATATTGTACATGATGTGGTATCGCACAGCCTTAATATGAATATCGTGAGCCCTTCTTTGAAAAACAAACAGTTATGACGGGTGGGATGGGGTCATGGGTCAAGTAGAAGGACAAGAGGGTTTATTTACTTGCAGGCATAAGAGTCCAATTCAGGAAAGTAGAAGCAAACACCATGGTACAGACAGTAGGTCTCATAGGCTGCAGGACAGCTCTCTGCATTTCCGTTGTGGTGTTTGGTGGTAACATCAGCAGAGGTACCAGGTGTCATCCATGGTGACGTGGACTCCAACTCTAGAGAGAATTGAGGATATAAGTCATTAAATTAGATTCATTGTCTACTGCTTAAAAGAGATGACTCATATAAACACTGTATTCAATCTAAATTAACTATCTGATTTCACAGATAAGATAATGATAGACGATGAGAATGTGCCAATACGGCCCAGGATATGTTAACAAAAGGAAACGATCACCTTGACATGTCTGCCCGTCGCTGTAGTATCCAGCCAGGCACTTGCAGTAATATTTCCCTGCAGTGTTTTGACATTCTTCATTTTTGTCACAGTTGTAGATTCCCAGGTTACATTCATCAATATCTAGGACAAAAATAGGAGCAATAAGTTGCAACTTTTACCAAACAAGAAGAATCATAAGTTTCGAAAAAATGTTGTGACATTATTTACTAGCTGAATAAAATGTAATTACTGTTTGTTTGTTTTTTAAATTCTCCATAACCTGGCCTGGTAGAGTGAAAAAAGTTACGTTTTTATTCATTTAATAAAGTTGCCACACTATGTCTTCTCGATGCTTCCTACTTTGCAAACAAACTCAGCTGATAATCTCAAAACACTTCAACTGGTCTGCAAGGAAACGATAGGAGGAATTACTGGATGGTTTTAGGACTTTTTGAACGTTTTGACTTTTTCCATTAATGCTTATCTTGAATAATACCATTACCTTTACTTCCAGGGCAACTCTACCTCTGAATTTTATTTCAAAATCCAAAACTCAGTTCTGCTAGATTAAAAAAAAGCTCACTTGTATCAAATGTAATCCCGTAAGCTTATTTCAGGGTCTGTTACCTCATCTCTCTAATGCATATTCCCAGTATAATTAAAGGTATACTCACCCACACACAACTGTCCATCACCTGTGAAACCTTCTTGACATAAACAGTTTGGGTGACCAGAATTCAGCAGGCATTGTGCATTCACATCACAGCGGAGTGAGTAGCACTCATTCTGGTCTGACAGAGAGGGGGCATATGCAAACGTAACATTTAGGCTGGGCAAGATATTGAGTGGATAGAACGCCATTCAAGGTGCGCTGTTACCTGAAATCATTTTGTCGGTGAAGAAAGTCGGCTGGCTGCTTACATCTGATTTAAAATCAGTCTCCTCTTCATCAGTTGTCAGTGGCAAGCTCGCAGTATTAAAAGTTTTGTTTTTCGGAGGTGTTAAATCAACTGATCCACTGTTTCCATATTCTATAAAATTAATACATAAAGAAAACATTCAAATTTATCATCACGTTACACTGCGTAGAAAAGAACACAGGACAGAAGTATAAGCCCAGGGATTCTTTAGAACTGATGGATGCTGTGTACCACTTGTTTTTGTTATTGGCACATGTGTCCAATCTGCATGTATCTAAATATGCATGGCACTTGTTTTTTAGATCATTGTAATCATGGTTGTTCCTCCGTACCTGGCTTAGCAAGGGGATGAACTACAACAATAGATGCTGGTTGCACCATGCTCCCTCGGATCCATTGCAATTTTTTCCCAGTCCGCTTATGCACACTGGTCAGCTGGTGGCGTTCCTGATCAGAGATCCAGAGCCTGTCTTCAAATAGTGCAAGATCAAAAGGTTGGCCTGGAACAAATTAGGGCAGACGGCAAGAAAATCTGAGTTGACTCAGTGATTCCAGGTGAGAGGCGCTTGTGTTCAGCTGTGAATGCAGTGATACTGGTTAAACTGGATTTTCTCGCATTTGAATTGTGGATGATGCTATGAATGAGAACGTTAACTTCATTGAGAAGAGGTATACTTTTGCCATTTGAGTCAAGATTAGTAGGACAGCTGTACTATATCAGTTATACTTAGTATTAATTATCTGTCATATATCCTAGAGTAACTTATCATATATTAACTTACATATTCATTTTACACATTTTACAACAATGCAATTCTTATTCCCCATGCATTTATATCTGCTTTTTTAGATATATACATTTCACATAAACCTCACCTACTTGGTTCTTTGACAGGACTCGTCGATCTGAACCATCCAGGGCAGCAGTCTCTATTGTGCCTTTCCTCTGATCGCACCAGAATACTCGGTCCTCTGTGAAGTCAATTGTCAGGCCAGTGGGCGACACAAGGTTGGTCCTAGCAATGACGGCACGGTCTCTCCCTTCCAGGGAGGAACATTCCACCACAGGATGGGTCCCTATGTCGGTCCAGAATAACTTCCTCAAAAAGTTAAAAGAAAAAAATAGAGAGCGAGTGGTACACAAAGTTATTAAACCACCTGTTTACAGTGCTTAACAAATTCTATTAGACCATCTGTGATAAAAACAAAACAAAACAAAAATAGAAATATTTTAGAAATCTGAAAAAAATGAACTGAATTCATGTCTTTAAACCCAAACTGGACTACTCTGAGAAGTCTTCAATTGTCAACCTCTAAAACTAATTTTCAGGCATGCAAATAAATAACTGTAATTTGGCATCTTATTCAAAAAATAATGATGTACTTTACTGCATTGTATGCTTTTTTTGTAAAACAGTAAATTTGAAGATATAATTTAATAATTTTAGTTTGGTGGTGGTCTAATAAATTTGTTAAGCACTGTATATACAAATCATCTACATCTTTTTGTGATATTCATTGTTACAAAATATTTTGTTTAAAATTTCATTAAAACATGACCTTTATTGGCCAGATCACTGTGAGATTATATACTCACTATCCATTTTGTTAGGTATATCTCTTTAACCAATTTTTAATGTAAATATTTATTGTTTCAGAAACGATTCATTTTCTGGGATTTCCCCACACAAACATCTCTAGGGGTGAAACGTGAAATTAAAGATGCAATTTACTCCACAAAATGGGCAACTGAAGACTGGAAAACATTACCTGGTGTCTTGATTTATGCAGCTACAGTCAGATGAATGGTCAGAATTTAGTGTAAGCAGCATGAAAGCATGAATCCATCCTGCCTTCTAGCAACAATTCAAGCTGCTTGTTGTGTAATGGTGTGGGGTAGTATTTTCTTGGTGCACTTTGGGACCCTTAGAGCCAACCAGCATTGTTTTCAACATCTTTTGCTGTTAGCCAGGTGGCTCCTTATATGACCACAGCATACTCATCTTCTAATGCTAGTTTTCATGTGTCAGGAGCTTCATGTGTGGATGGGAGGAAGAGAGGAAGGGAACCAAACGCAGGACTCACGGTGAGGGTTGATGGAGTTTTATTATAACGAACGGATGAGCAGAGCACAAGATGACTGGCAGACTGAAATGATTGAACTGGCTGGCTGGACTGGACACACGTGCGAAGTAGACAACATCAATGACAAGACGGTGAACAGAAGGAAACTGAGGACTTAAATACCCTGACTGATGATGATGACGATTGGAGACCGGTGAGTACACAGCTGAACATAATCCGACTAATGACACAGGAAGCGGAACTAGAACATAATGCACAGAGACTGACAAAGGGCTGACAAAATAAAACGTGTACATATGGAAACTAAACAGAGAACATGACTAAACTGAAAACACTGGGTCAACGACCCAGGAACCCTGACACAATGCGTTCATTGTACTCAATGACTTCTATGGTCCATCCAGTACAGCATCTTAGGGATGTGGTGAAATTGGAGATTCAAATCTGTAGCAAGTGTATGATGCTAACATAACAATATGAACCAAAATCTGTGGTTAGTGCTTCCAGCATCGTAAAACTGTGCCATGAGGAGTCAAGGCAGTTCTAAAGACAAATGGGGGTAAAAAAATCGGGTTCAAACTGGCAATAGCAAGGTGTACCTAATGAACTGACTCTGGTGGGTGTTAGGCTATGTCCACACGTACCCGGGTATTTTAGAAAACGCAAATTTTTCTATGGGTTTGCACCTTTCGTCCACACGTAAACGCGTTTTCGGTCACTGAAAACAGAGATTTCTAAAAACTCCGGCCAGGGTGGATATTTTCTAAAACTCCGTTTTTGCATTAACGTGTGGACGAGAAAAACGGAGAAACGCAGCGTCAAAGGTGTGCGCCTTTTTTGACGTCACACTGTGCGCCACGTTATTGTTTCGGTGAAATGAATTTCTACAATACTATTACTGTTAATTGTTCTCTCTGCAGTGTTTAAATGCTTACATATACACACACAGTTACTGTCCCTCCACACGTACGACTCGGTTCTGCTTCTATGCCCCATCTTTGTTTACTATTTCCCACCGAGGCTTCTAGACTTCTGATTGGCCAACATTTCTACACGGTTAGGAATATAGCGCCACCTGCTGCTTTGGCATGTTCCTAGCAGCGTTTTCCTTCATTTCTGCCTTTACGTGTGGACGGGATTATTTTTTAAAACGAAAACGGAAAATCTCCGTTTTCAAAAATACCCGTGTACGCGTGGACATAAGTTAATCAAACTGCTTGGTAATTATTAATGTGGTATTTGTTGTTTATTGATTAGTCTTTAGTCAATTGTATTGGTGAAAGAGTGATGCATATGGCTATACTCACTTTGCAAGAGGATGAACTGCGATTCCTCTTGGCTTTTCCAGACCTTTTCTCACAGTAGTTTCCCTGTGAAGTCCATCCAAGGTACTGCAATCAACAGTTGACTGACTGAGGGGCAAAATATGTGCATGTAGAAGTTTAATTTCCCCAGTATCAGTTATTTCCTGATGAAGTTCATTCAAATTAAAAGAGATTAAGAAAGCTGGATGTGACCTAAACAATAAACTTTAGATAGACAATTGAATAGAACTAGAAAGCAAACATCTACTAACAGCAAATGATCAGCACTTTATGAAGAAACTGTTTTCATTCTTACACACACTGCACACCTTTTATCCGTCCAGTACATCTTGCGATGAACCCAGTCAACTGCGAGCCCCTCTGGTGAATCCAAACCATCAGAGATGAGAATGTTTCTTGGGCCACCTTTTATGTCAACTCGCTCAATTGTTTTCTGGCTTGTACTTGCAAAGTACACCTTTAAATGCAAAATATATCATTTATGAATACTTGCATTTATAATATAAATATGAATAATTATATCATATAAACTGGAAGGAAAACATGCAGATCACTGTCCAAACAAACATAATGAGGTAATAGTAAGGGGCATGCATTACAGTGTTTGTCCACTAGGTGACACTGCAGATCCATAGCAAAATCATTTCCTGATTTAACTCAATTCTATTACAATGAGTCATTCGACCTTATACTCATACTCTTGGAACGCTTTCCATCTTACATTGTTCTGGACAGGGTCATAGTCTAAAGCTACGATTATTCCTCTGGGCTCCTCTGCCAAGATTTGATCCACAGTGCCATCAAGGTTAATTCTCCGGACATCTACTAGATTAGCAACTAGTAGATAGGATGGAGGTCCTGAAGAAAAATATAAGAAAATACAGTGTTTGGTGGTCAAATGCACTACAGCTTTCACCTTGTGTGTTTTGACTTTTGCATTGGAAACAGATGCAAAAAGGTAGACGGTGTGTGTGTCTTTGTGGGCACATGTAGCTCAGCTATCTGCTATGCCATTGTTTGACTCACCGGTTGCAATGCAGTGCTTGCCATCTTGGTGGAGCTGGTAGCCAGGCAGACAGCCACACTCCCAGCTTACAGGGGTGACAGGGTTGCAGAGCTGACTGCACCCTCCTCTATCTGCAGATGAACAGCCTGCAACCATGAAAAACAATGTGGGCACAGCTAAGCTTATGAATTTGTTAAAATTCAACGGACCTTTGCTTAGTTGCAGTATTTACTCTTAGCACAAAATTATGTCGTGTCAACACTGGTTCTGGCATCAGATTTCACTGTAATCCAGTTTATCCATTGCAAAATAAATCGTATGCATAAAAAAGTTAATCATTTTAATTATTATATTCTAAACTGATGCAAGATATTGGCCCACAATAAACTGAAAGTATTACAACAGTTGCTACACTGTTGCACATTCATCTCTTTGATCCATCTATCCTCAGTTTGACCACATCAACTCAACTCTTATTCATGAAATATTTATACAGCCTCGGCTCCAAATCACAAAGTAGGGACTGTATCTGCTGCTTAGTTTTTTGGAAATGAGCAACCAGTATGTTCCATTAAACTGTCATTCAGTCAGTTGATAGATTCATGCTATTGTTCCTTTTCTTTTACTATGATGCTATAGTTTTTTTTACTAAGTGTATTTATATAATTTTTTAATAGAAGGTAGATTTTAGTATTGGAACATGGGGCAAAGTGGTGTAATACTGGCCATACCAGTACATGTTTGTCCATCCTCCTGTAGTATAGATCCCTCAGGGCAAACACAGACAGCACCATTTCCTGTTGACAGGCACCCATTGCCACACTTTGTCATATTCCTTTCACATGGTATGATTTCTGTAATAGAAAAAAGACAGTTCTATCAAAAATAAAACCAAAAAATCTTTGATTTTTAACAATAAAATAACAATTAAAAAATAAAAGAAAAACAAATCATATGGATTTGATTCATGTAGATTAACATATTTAGAAAGCATTAAAGATTACATGAACTTCAACCCAAACTGATGTGAGTTAATTACATTTTTTACAGTCATTCATAGTGCCAATAAAGGCAACGTGATGCTCCATGTAAATAAAATAGACTTGAGTCTATTTTGGGGCCAGCAGACTGTGGATCAGGCGGATGGACAGCAAGCTTCTTAGCCTCTGTTCTGGTAAAATCCTTTGATCAAGTCAGCTCTAATCCTATCAAAATAGTGGAAAGTGTGATAAGAAAGTCAAACCCAAACACTGAGGGTGATGTAATGCTAGTTAAAAGGCACATGGGGTCTCCTGTACCAGAGATCCTGAGGTGGGTATGTACCAGTACTAAAAAGCAGTAGATAAATGTGACGTTTAAGTTTTCTATGTATTATATTATAAGACTGATTATTTACTCATTTACTCAAGTGTCTATTATTTTATTTATGCTGCAGAATTATGAGAATAAAGTATGAATCGTGTAAAGATGTATGAGAGGACACAAGTGGCCATCATCATAAGTGAATCATAACACAAGTCAACAGTCAACATTATCATTTACTGTATAATGTGATATTTTATTGCTGTTTTTTCTGCATTTATTTCATATATAGGTTTTGTACAGTAAACAATAGTAAAGTTTATTCTTCTTATCATGGCTAAATTTATTTCACATATTTTTATTGTCTTCCATTAAACCTTTCAATTAGGCCAGAAACGCTCCATGTCAACATTGCATGTGGTAAAACTACTGCTTTTTCATTTTTTTGTCTTTATATAAAACAATTAAAAATGGCACTTCAAGTAGGTAAATAACTACAGTTCTTCTGTCGTCTGTGCAACCAAGTAAACTCTGTCGTAATCTCCATTGTCTAACCTGCTGCTTGGCTCTATGTTTGTTTCATACTGGACCTTCACAAAGGTTGTCAGCTAAGCAGCTTAGAAAGACAAAGCTGCTGACCAGATATGTTCCCTACTGCAAATGTCACCTCATCATCTAATCTCATTGTCTGTGAACTTTTCCTGTTGTCTTGAGCATATTGCTGTGAGAGTAGAAAAGAGTTTGTGATCTGACTATAAAAATATACTTTTTTTTTTTAAAGTTTTACTATATCTTGAAATTAAAAAAACAGAAACTATAAATGTTTGAAAAAATGTCAAAAATCATCAAATTTAAGTCAAAATTACATACAAGTAAAAATAAAATGTAATAAAATAAAATCCAAGTTTATTTAACTAAATAATAACCTTGACAAATTTTTAGCTGAAAGCCAAAAATAACTTGCGTTATCGTGATATCCTTTGTTCTACCTGATCGTCTCAGTATTCTTAAATGTTTAGAAGTTGGACAAAGTGTCAGTGTTTTGTTTTGACCCAAGTGACCTAACACACAATTGTCAGCTCACATATATCTAGTCTGCCTTGAGGCCTGTGACCCTCAAGCCTTCTAGGGTCAAAGTGGTATCTGGTAGATAAATGCCACCTTTGACAGCAGCACAAAGAAGATCTGCAACCCAAGCTTTAGTCATGTTCAGATCTTGAATATACATTTTACTTGTTATTTTCTATTTTCACTGTAAAACACATGACAAAGCTATATTGATATTATAAACATGGTTATACTTTACCTTGGCATGTTTTCCTGTCTGGTAAGAGGGCATATCCTTTAGGACAGGTACAGAAATAAGATCCAGGAATGTTCTCACAACCAAGCGAGCAGCCATGATTCCAGTGGGCACATTCATTTACATCTATTGTACACACAGACAAAGATGGTAATATTTTTTTTGCAAGTAGATGCTAATATTTATGTTTTCTGTGCTTTATGTATAAGTCCTTTTAATTGTGGCTTTCCCCTGTAACAGTGATCACTGCTAGTACTAGGTTTGACCCCTTTGGGCTTCAGAAGTGCCTTAAGTATTTGTGGCACAGATTCAACAACATGCTTAAAACCTTTCTCAGAGAATTTGGGCCATGCTATCATGATACCATCATTCAGTTGTTGCAGATCTGTTGGCTGCACATCCACGATGCCAGTCTCCCAATCCACCACATCCTAAAGGTGCTCTTCTAAATTGAGACTGGTGACTGTAGTGGGCTTTCAGCTGAACTGAATAGTAATGTTTATGAAACTAGTTTGAGATGATTTGAGCTTTGTGACATGTTACATTATCTTGCTAGAAGCAGCCATCAGAAGTTGGGTACATTGTGGTCATACAGGAATAGAGATGGTCAATGTCTTGATGCATTCTCAATCATCCAGGAAAATAAATCTCCAAAAGTTGATTCTGTTCATCTGGACGTAGCGTTTTCTGGGAGAAAGGAGTGTCAGGAGTATTGGGAGTGTCAGGAGTGTCAGGAGTATCGGAACAGTTGAGACACATTTTTTCGAAACACCGGGTCTCTGTGGCTTAAACCCCAAAACATGCTGCGCCAAAAATTGGTCCACCCCAAGGATCGGGTCCCCCGACACAAACAGAGTAACATAGTGTACGCTGTTAAGTGCAGGAGGATTGCCAGGATTTATACATCGGGGAAACCAAACAACCTCTGGCAAAGCAGAGACAGAACACAGAAGAGCTGCCTCGTCAGGCCAGGACTCTGCAGTCTATTCACACCTACAGGCCAGTGGACACTCTTTCAGTGATGAGGATGTACACATCCTGGACACGGAGGAACGCTGGTTTGAGCGTGGAGTCAAGGAGGCCATTTACGTGAAAAGGGAAAGACCATCTCTGAATTGAGGAGGGGGCCTAAGGGTACATCTTTCGCCATCTTACAATGCTGTGATTGCAGCCATTCCCCAACTCTCTGTGAATGTTACTCATGGCCATTGATCAGTGGTCTTTGATCAGTGGGTTTTGGTCAGTAGTTGTTGAGCAATGGTCATGAGAATTTGCATAATTATGATTAAGGAACTGACCTCCCAGCCCATTGTTCCTTCAGTGGGCTGGTTTCAGTCATTATGCAAATGTACTGTTTATAAGATTGGGGAAACCTGCAGTCAGCTGAGACTGAAGAAGTCACTTGGATGAGTGACGAAACGTTTCTCCCATAAAACGCTACGTCCAGATGAACAGAATCAACTTTTGGAGAGAGATGGTCAATGTTGTTTGAACAATGAAGTTGGTACTAAGGACCAAAGAACACCAAGAAAATATCCCCTATTTGTAACTGCTTTCTTATTTTAATACCAACCTTTACAGTAAGTGCCTTCCATACTGAGAACAAAACCTTCACTGCACTGACAAACGCCTTGGTCTGCCAAACTGGAACAGACATTAACACAGTTGCCACCTTGGTCATCACAACCTGTTGGAAGTGATTGCTTGATACATTATCTAGAATATAAACACAATTCATTTAACTAAGAAGAACTTTAAATGTATGATAATGTTGAGCTGCAACCTGGAAATGGTGATAGCGGGTCTGCTGTTGGCTGATTAAGTGGATGCACAATCTTGATATCAACTGGAGGTTTACTCATTTGTTTTATGTTAACAACACGTGGCTCTCCACCAGTGTACTTGTTTACTTGTTTTATAACCCGAGACTCAGAATCGGTGTAGTATATGTGCTCCAGAAAAACAGATATTCCAACTGAATGAGACCTGATAAAAAAGAAGACATAATGAGTGGGTTTCGATTGGCTTATTTGATCATTTACATCAACATTTTCTTTATTAACAAAGTTAAAGGATGAGTAACAAATTGTACTTTTACTAAATACTCACTGAAGTGGAAGATTCATGGTGTGTAGGGCGTTCCCATTGTAATCACAAGAGGCAATGGCACTTTCTCCTTGTGGCCCAAACTGAACCCAGAACAGTCTTTTGTCTACTCGGTCAATCGACAGTGCTCTCAGTTGTTCAGTTATATTAATTAGTGTCATTTTCATCTGTCCTGTGACATCAGACCTCTGGATACTTGGAGACATCCCCCCAGATAACCAAAACAGAAACCTGCAATATGCATGTTTTTGGGGGGAAAAAAAGGTTTTGCAATGAGCCTTTCCAAAATATTTTTTTCTGAAGTTAGCTTTGCATCTGTTATGAAATATGGAAACTTAGTTGCTTCCAGTAAGTGCACTGCTTAGACATTTCCTCATATGTTAAGTCTGCCAAATCAAGAGACTCATAATTCTTTTGCCTCAAACTCATTTTTGGTAATGCTTAATAAACTGTAGCCCAATTGAATTAAAGCCTGAGAGAAGTGTACGATAATAAGTTATGTAAAAAGCAATTTAAAAATGCTCTTGGCACTTTTTAATCATGAAAAATGTTTTTAAATGAAATTATTCAGTGTTGCTTATCCATCAGGCCAAACTGAAGGGAAGTAAATTCCTACTGCTGTCCTTGATCAGAGGTATATGAGAGTCAGTCAGTCAATTTTTATATCATTTGATCCTTCCATATAGTATCGGAAGGATCAAATGAAAAGCAGCAAACAAAACAAAAAAACTGCTGTCATTATGACATCTGCATAGATTACCTATTAGAGGGGTCAACGGTTATAGAATTGGGCTGGGTCAAGTGTCTTAAAAGAGTCGTCTGTTTCTTCCCATTTATATCGATTCTCTTTACTTCCCCCTTTTCTCCACTTGTCCAGTATACGCTGTTCCAAATCCAGTCCACTGCGAGGCCAGAGATGTGTTTGTCATATGAATACAGTTTCTGCAAAAGAAGCATTCGTAATTAATCATTTTAAATCTGCGGCTCTGAAAGTTTCCAGAACAATGCAGGATAACATTAACATTACACAATTTAATTATGGTAATCACACTTTCTGAAAGATCTTTTAAAAGCATACAAATTAACTGCTGTACTAATTAGGTTATTAAAAATTCCTAAATCATTAAAAGTGATCCTAAGCTGCTGGTTAGCTTTGGGGGTATTAAGTCTTATTAGCGCAGTATGCCATACTTTGAAATTTCACACTATTGGGGACCTTGGAAGTTTCCTTGTTAGAAGATCAAAAAGGATTCAGAAAAGCACATATAAAGCGTCCACACGTACACGGGTATTTTTGAAAACTGAGATTTTCTGTTTTCGTTTTAAAAAGTAATCCCGTCCACACGTAAAGGCAGAAATGAAGGAAAACGCTGCTAGGAACATGCCAAAGCAGCAGGTGGCGCTATATTCCTAACCGTGCAGAAATGTTGGCCAATCAGAAGTCTAGAAGCCTCGGTGGGAAAAGGTAAACAAAGCTGGGGCATAGAAGCAGAACCGAGCAGTGTTGCCAACTTAGCGACTTCGTTTCAGACCAGACTAAAAAAAGACGTGAAAGCGCGTATCACTTTTACTCTCAACAAGCAGCGGGTGCTGTAACGCAGTCAGTTCTTCTTTTACTCTTTTACTATTAAGCTGTTTTGTGGATCACAAGGTTTAAAACTACTTATAAACACACACACACAAAGTAACTCCACCAGAGTGCCTATTTCGGGTCACTTTTGCCGGTCCAAGCCCGGGTAAAGGAGCAGGGTTGGAATTGTGACATTAAAAAAAACAATAATTGCTAAAATAAATTTAATTTGTAGTTCTAAATAAACTCTAAATGCATTTAGGACGTTTTTTACTCACTTTATGTCTCTTCCACGATGTTATTTCTCTCTCCAACAACATAGGTTACAATTACATTAACATGAAATTGTAAAAAAATTAGGTGATGACGTCATTTAGCGACTTCTAGCGACTTTTAGGACAACCAATAGCGATTTTCCTTACTGAGGAGTTGGCAACACTGCATAGAAGCAGAACCGAGTCGTATGTGTGGAGGGACAGTAACTGTGTGTGTATATGTAAGCATTTAAACACTGCAGAGAGTACAATTAACAGTAATAGTATTGCAGAAATTCATTTCACCGAAACAATAACGTGGCGCACAGTGTGACGTCAAAAAAATGTGCACACCTTTGACACTGCGTTTTCTCAGTTTTTCTCGTCCACACTTAAACGCAAAAAGGGAGTTTTCAAAAATCTCCCGTTTTCAGTGACCAAAAACGCCGTTTACGTGTGGACGAAAGGTGCAAACGCATAGAAAAATCTGCGTTTTCAAAAATACCCGGTATGTGTGGACGTAGCCCACGTTACTTCCATTATACTTACAAAAATTAAGGAAAATAGGTCTGCTGTTGTTTATTTTACTGGTTTCAAGAATGTGTTTGTTGGGATTTTTAGAGTGACTTTTCTAAAGTGTGTGAAACGTTGGGCAGACTGTGAGCACATTATAAGTAGTTTTATGCAAATATATGCAAATGTAACTTAACATTGTTATGGAATCTACTTGTAAATTAAGACAAAACACAAAAATAATTTAAATATCAAATTTTCTTGTGTTGTGATCCAAAGGATATACTAAGTAGTAGTACGTAAAATGTTTTAACACTTGCAAAATAACCTGTAATTTTATAATTCAGCAATTTGTAATAAAATGGTGCACACCCTTTTAGTCTAGCATGGAAATAAAAAGGTCCACTTACACTTGGGCGCAGTTACATAATCACCTGTTTGTGTGCTCCTTTCACAGATGCTTTGTAGATGACCCCAGTGTGCCTGTCAACCCAGTAAACTCTCTGTTCTTTGAAATGAAAGTCAAGCAGGATAGAGCTTCCGACGCCAGGCACAAGCCTTCTGTGATTCTTGCCATTAAGGCCCATCCGATGAATAGCTTTACCATGGCCAAATATCAGGAAAGGCTGTGAAGCTTAGCAAATCATTACACACGTTATTAAAGTTTAAGATCTACAGAGAAGATCATTTCAACGCCTTACGTCTGTAAAAATAATATCTTAAGTAAACACAGTTATATAATGACTCAACACTATTTAGATTTAGTGACTAATGATTCTGTGAGGTTTACAATAACAGACTAAAATTATATAAAATCTAAAAATTCTATAATTGCAAACATTTAGCATTTTTAATTAATAGAAAATTCACAAAAAAGTCACAAAACATGCTACATTTTAACAATTTTTATTGAATGAGCATTTTTACTTTCTTATCGTAACCAAATAAATCCACAGTATATATAGGTAACTATGGCAGCATTTGACATTTCAATAGCTCCTGCCCCCCTCTTTGTGTCGCTGCTGTTGTCGTTCAATTTGGCACATTATTTGATTTAAAAAACCTATTCATCCCTGTAATGGGAAGTTCAAGGCAACCACAGCTGCCTCTGTGTAAAACCTCATCCCTTAGCAACAAATAGCTTTTGCTTTTTCCTTTGACTCTGGCAATACTCTGCAATGAATGAAGGGGAAGGCAGTTAGTGTCCTCTAAAAGGTTTTTGATTCAGGTCACAACATCACTCTGGGATTCTGCTGGGAAGTTATGATCAACAATGATATTTCTACATATTCTGATTTTGTATATTGGATGATTGCTGTGCATTTGTTGTCAGATAAATGTAGTTGTTCTAGAACTAAGCTTTCTTTTTTTTTACTCTTGGAGTGAACAATGACATTGGTGAGGTAATGACACTGTCATATGCAACCATAGACGCCGCTCTTAACTCTGTGGAATGACGAAAACAATGAGCAAAACCAGACAAACAACATAATGAAATGTCTGCCATTGCTGCTGAGTTGCTAGGATGCATCCTGCTGAATCACTGATTGACAAGTTCACTGGAAGGTCAGTATGATTCTTGACTCAGCTCTGTCACTTGGACTTATTTGTGAACTCTAACACAAAATATACTACAATTCATCAATTCTTCATTGATTTACTATTTTGCATTGATGTAATATGTATTTAATGGCATTTCAGATGATAATTCAGTTCATGTAGTTACAGACTAGTTACCTGTAAAAACAAAGAAATGCAAGAATATGAAAAAAAGAATTGTTAACTCTGCAGTAAACAACACTATACAGTAAGTAAATGGATTGGGAAAAATAACAATATACACTATAACATGAAATTGTTGAAAGATCTTGTCACATATTTGATTTTAGCTGAGGTGCTAGTATTATATGGTAGCACTGGATTTGCAATCCTGTTGAATCAATAATGACTAGTTATTTAATTATTAATTAGTTTATTATATTAACTAAAAAAAAATGCTATAATAATAATACTATTATATTATTGCTTGAAGGTCATGCCATACATTTTGTTTCACCACACAAAATAAATTAAAGTTACCATTTAAACGATTGCAGCCATATCACAAACCTCTATTAGCATCCCCAAATACACGCTGAAAACAGTGATGATATTTAAGGAATATGGAGTGTAGTAGAACATAGTTTCTAGTTTCATGCACAGTGTTTGGGCAGCAGATTTATGTAGCTCAGGTGAAAAGGTCCTGTTATGACTCTGCTTTGCACCTGTATTCCTAAAAATCTGTGCTGCCGGATGAGCGCATGATGTTCTGTAGCTGACCTCTGTTTGGTAGACAGGATAGTGAGAATGAAAATCACGGTACTGCACTTAATATTTTATGTCCTGCTGAGATGTGGTTGTTTGGTCATCACCATTTGTATTTTTGAAGTAACGTCTCTGTGGTACTCCACAAAAACTCAACCCGAGATACACCCACACAAACACAGTCTGGCTTAGTACAGCGCATTGTGTTGTCTGCCAAGTTCACTTTGCTGTACCGCCTACTGTAGCGTGTTTAATGCAAGCAACATGTTTGGTTCTACTTCATTACATTTTTTTAAACTAAGCATCATTCCAGTCCTGAATAGCAGCTGTTGCATGAATGCTTTATACCCATGTGGAGTACAGAAGAACTTGTGCAACTGAAATTAAAACCCAAGACACTAATTTCACTAATTTTTAGGACACAAAGTGTTATACAGTGAACAATCACACTTTTTAATATTAAATAATATATATTTGTAATATCTGTGTTTAATTCTAAGCTAGTTCATTTTCTATCATGATATATATTTTAGAAATCTTTGTTTTGAAGTGAAAAGACCACACAGACAGCAGTACACTTCAACATTACTTCTTCCAGTACGGTCAGTTGGGACTGTTGGTTAGGAGAGGTTTCATACTCACCCGTACAGCTGCTGTTGCTCCCTGCTTGCAATAGGTGCTCATCCCAACATGTCGTACCGAGCAGCAAGGCTCCAGCGGTTTGCATCATAAAATAGATCAATATTACTGTTATCATTGCCTCGGGCATAATCCTGCACTTTGTCCCTGCTGGTCTTCTTCACTCTTTCTCAAGCATTCCCACTATCAGCACTGGCCCACAAGAATTCTCCAGGTTTACGTACTGTAGGTTTGTGGACTCTTGGCATCCTTTGTCTAATGCTTTAAACCTAGTAAGAGAGTGGAGCTTTACATACCCGTGGATGTCACACTAAAGGGAATGCAAAACCCTACTGAGATAGAGAATAAGGGGGTAATACTGTCAGTGCAGTGTTGAACCCAGGAAAAAAAAATGTTTGGATCCTGCTCAGTCCCTACTTTGGGCCCCTGGGCTGCCAGTCTGTTTTGGAAGCAAAGATTGAAATTCCTGACACCCCCATGGTAAATTTTGCACATGCAAGTCCAGCAATGGTGCAAGATCTTCTAGAAGTTGCAGTTCAGTGCTCCAACAGAATGTGGGATATTCAAGAAATGAGGCAGGGACGAAAAAAGGTCCCACATGATAACAACTTATTAGCCTTCTCCCCACCCCCTTACATGTGTGCTTTGTGAATGTAGATAGATATCTGTTTAAGAGGTAGGCAGAGACAAGGAGACAGATGTTGCATGGAAAGTTGTCAGACAGAATCTTACAATACTGAATTTGTCATTTATTAAGGAACTAAATGAACCTTTGGTATTTTTGAGTCATTCTGAAATGGCATACATACAGTACGAGTGTAATTTACACATGCCGCATACACAGTAGGTCCTCTGTTTTGTGTCCTGTGTGTGTGAATGAAGAGTCAGTGTGCTATACTGTCATCTGTCGAAGTACTTCTGGCTCCCAGAAGGAATGAGCAGAATGAGTAATTTATAGAGAACGATGGAAGAGTGGAGCAGATTATCCTTAAATTGTTTGTCCTCCTCTTGCCCAGCATGACAATTAACAGAGGCCAGGAACTACAACCTCTATTCATACCCAGCATGACTAGGACATTGTCAGGAACAACGTCCTCGCTAAAGAGCAGCAGTATGATTTATAATGCTGAGAAAGTTGCCTTGTCCCCAGACAAACACACTGAAGGGCACTGACCTTTTCCCACAATTTCACCCTGGGAGGTAAGAATGAAAGTCTAATGTTCATAATTACTCTTCAGGTGACAGTGTGTTGGATGACAGTGACACATAGCTATGAATCATCAAGTAGAAACAGGATCTGGGACACGGTGAGATTGTGGCTATTATAGCTGTATTAAAAACTGCCTCCTGCTTCTGTAAGATAAATGTTGCCAGTTCTGAAGACGAGAATAAAATGATTTTTTTTATTCCCACAGGGAGATTCTTTTGTAAGTTGTAAAACTAAAAACATTAAAAAACATGCCGTTTTAGTTTCAGTCATAATGCAGTGAAAAAAGAATTGATTAAGTGTGATTAAGTAACTGCGTGGACACAGTGAGGAAGCATCTCTTGTGACATTCAATAAAAGATTTATTCATTCTTAGTCTATGGCTAAAGATCCTCAGTGGGTGGCCAGAACACTGTGTAGATGGTGGGAGATATTGTTTGTGATGGACAGAAGATTTGCAACAGTCTCTTCTGAGTCACAGCATGTAGATGGCCTAACACCACCCTGAGTGAGCCGCCCTGAATAACTTTATTACTGTCACATACTTTAAAGGAGTGGGGCTTCCACAGGAAATACAGTTGCCTCCTGAAGAGGGCTGCAGGTAGTTTGGCCTAGTCCTTTCCTATTCGTACTCCTGCACCATATTTAGCATTTTCCTCCTGATGGAAACGGGAGTAGCAGATGTCCTGGATCTTATAAATATTCCTTCACCATAACGCGGCCCTTTTGGCACCCTTATTATTGGCTTATTTGTTTCCACGGTCTGATTTATTCCTGTTCACCTGAGCCATCAGGAAACCTTGTCAACAATTTTCAGTTTTTTTGTGTCTCTCTGTGAAATGCCAAACTATCAACCATCAGATGGTTGTTTGTGTCCTGTTTGGAATCTAAGTCACCACTAAAGGTTCCCATTAACCTGATGAGACTAGTCTTTATTTCATGCTATAGCAGATGAATAAGTACAGTCTTTTTCTTATATTGATGTTTTGTGTTCTGCCTGTATTTAAATGTGGTCAGTTCTCCACTGTACTGCTGTAATGGCACCAGTCATGGTAGTGAGGAAGCACCTCTTGGATCTTATAAATATTCCTTCACCATAACACGGCCCTTTTGGCACCCTTATTATTGGCTTATTTGTTTCCACGGTCTGATTTATTCCTGTTCACCTGAGCCATCAGGAAACCTTGTCAACAATTTCAGTATTTTTGTGCATGTCACATTCAGTTGCTCTGTCTCAATGTTTTTATTTTTTCAAGCGCCTCAGGTAAATAGCACCTCTAACGAAACTAAAGATGTCACGTCTTTATTGATCTGTTGATTCATTCTTTTGTTTTGGCTGTTTTTTCAGCTGTGTGCTCTCAGCCTTTTTGCCTTACTCTGACAGCTGTCATTAAAAGCCTTTGCCTGTTCTAGTCAACCATGTATTCATTTTGCTTGTGAAAAAAAAAACAAGCTATTTGAATGACAGAAGCACAGCTGACATCACAGATTATGCTGGTTACATCCACACCATAGTAGTGTTCCAGAAAACTCCAGTTCCCTTGCTGCAATACATATTTATGTTGTCTGAAAAAGAGAACTAGTGTTTTACTACATGTTAACATCGCTGCTGCATCTGCTCGTGTTTTGTTTTTTGGTAATTCTGTGCCAGTTACACAGGATCAATCTGGTGGTGAAGTAGTTTGTGTATTGCATGCAAAAGCATGGCCTTCATAAGGGCAGCTCTATTACATACATAAAGAAAGAAATAAAAAGTAAAAATAAATATATAAAATATAAAAAAACAAACAAAAACAACCAAAACAAATGGGAGTGACTGGAAGTTTTACATCTGACAAAAAGTTATAAAAATACTGCAGTGAAACCTCTAGAAGTACATGATGTAGGGAGCTAAACAAAAGCTCAGATGCTTGTGTTTGCTTTCATACTAGCATAATCATGTTAGTAATAACATAGCTGCAAAATAGGAACCAAAATCTTCTTCCCCCCCAAAAAAGGAACAACAATATGGCAATCCTCTTTCTTCTGGCCTTACTGTACAGTTAGATGTAATGTGTCCATTGTTCTTGGCGAGAAAATTCTTCCTTGCATTAGCCTAATGTAGCCTAATGAACACTTATTGCAACTGCTAATTTGGATTTCAACCTCCAAAGTTACTAAAAACTTTAGAAAAGCAAGCGTCTTCACTAAGAGCTGAAAACAAAAAACTCAAGGAGTAATGATCATAATGACAGTCTTTTGTAACACACTAAGTTTAGAAGATATATTGGGACTCAAGAACTGGGAGATATTACTTTTTTTCTTTTTTGGTTTAAATCTGACAGAAAATGTAAATCTAGAGTTGGTTATTGGCTATAGTTACAATATTAGCCACGTTTTATCAGCATATATTGGCCCTTTATCAAACCCTAGTCTAATACATTGTGAGCCACTGTACTAGGAGAAGACACACTATAAAACATTGTGTCTATAAAGCAAATTACTGCCAGAACACTGGAGCCATGCTCCAAGACTCTTTAAATGATTCTAGAATTGAATCCTCTTTAAACAAATGGGAGTTTTGTGGTGTTTTCCCACTTGGGGCAGTAACTTCAACCCAAATGGGTATTTCAGCCTTTTCCTCAAGGTACTAATTCTCTTCCCTGCTCCTTCATGCTAGACTGTAAGGAACCCCAGTATGAGCTACAGTTCACTGTTTGATAAATCCATCAGAATCACATCCTCTCCAAAAAGCAAAGAGTTGAAATTGAGGCTGCACACTAGATATCTTCCGCTACTTGGCTGTGCCTAAAAATTCTGCCTATAAAAGTTACCAACCAAAGAACCAAATCTTCCGCAAAAAGCAAATAGGTTATCCTGAGGCCGCCAAAGAGAAATCCATCCATAATTTGGCTACTCCTAGATATTCTGTAAAAGTTCATAAATGTTATGAAAAGAATCAGTGACAAAGTGTAGCCCTGGCAGATTCCAACTCCCACCAGGAACAGATTTGACTTGTACTGGAAAAGAAAAACCATACTCTCACTAAAATGGTACAGAAACTGTTGTAGTAGTCCATAACAATGCAACAAATAGCTCATACACCAAAAATACCCACCCCAGGACACCCCACCCACTCTGCACATAGTCATATCCCTTCTTTAAGTTCATAAAGCACATGTAGAGTGGTTGGGCAAACACCCATGCACCTTCACACATCCCCGAGAGGGTAAAGAGCTGATTCAGTTATCTATGGGCCAAAATAATTTTATTTCTCCCTTATCAGAAGTTACTAACAGGTGGACTCTCTTCTTCAGTGTGGCTGAGAAGTGTGAATGCCCTGAAGTTAGTGCTTATGCTATACATCAGTTTTAACAGTCCAGTGGTAAAACCTGCTTTTCCAGTGGTGAAGGCAAATCAATTGCCAGCTTACCTGATGTTGCCTTATCACCTGTACCAGGTAAGGATGGAGTTGCAAAGGATTTAATCTCTGAATCATTGATTCAAGAAGACATCCTGAGTTTTTGAAGACATTCATGCAGCCGGTGCAGGATATTGTGTGTTCAGGTACCACTCATTGTATGCCTCTATGTTTACCAGACCCCACAACTTTCTGGTAACGTAGAAGTATCGTAGAAAAACAGGATTTAATCCAGTGACTGTTCAGATCAGAGTAAATGGCAGCTGTGACCTGTTGATTTTGTCAAAGAAATCTACCTGGGCCTGTTGATAATTGAATTATCACATTTAAAATGTCTTTCGAAATTTTTTGTGCTTTTTAAAAATGTGCACTAAGCATACCACACAGACATATATTGTTACATATAGTAATTTAAAGCAAATGTATTAAAATCCATCAACAACTTTTCTTTTCTTTAACCAGTTTGTTAGGTTTTGGAAAATTGCTTTGAGATGCGTTCTTCATGTGAAAATTTTACACCTATCTATGCAGATCTTATAGTGTAGTAATATGTCCAACTTATAATTCCACAGTTGTTCTGTTTATTAAAAACAAATGCACAGTGCATTTATAGACAATTAGATACATACACCATGTCATATAAAGTGGCAATATTAATGGGTCCATTATGTACAAACACACTGACAGTACATTTCTATAAAGGCAACGTTTGGCTTAATGTTTAAAGCCAACATGATCATGAAAATGTTATGGAAAAATCTGGGCTTTTCTCTGACACTATCACAATATTCATACCTGACACTTTGCAACTTTGGCATCAAAAGACATCAAAGATCATATACAGCTAATTACTTGTATGATACCATTTATAACCATGTGTTGTGCTGTAGTGACATTTAATTTATTTTGTTATATAAGGCTTTAAAAATAAGGAAATCATAAATATATTGTCAGGGGAAGGTTCTTTAAGTATGATAAAGCCTTTCAAAATAAATTCATAACCAGTGCTGTTACAAAGGAGTGACAGACCACTTAAAAAATCTTGAATTTAAATAATAATGGCAAAAAAATGTTTGTTTGGCACATATCCTGCCCCCAAATAATCTACTTTACAAGAGCCGAACCACTTAATATCAAGTCAGTCCATGCAACTGTACAATTGAGATTCAGGAAAGTTCACTTGAAGGTTTATCTTTGAGAAAAACAATGTAGTTTTAGGGCAGTTACCAAACTTTTAAATTGTTAAAATTTCACTCTATACATGCAATGATTCATGCAATTTTTATTTTATTGGTCTTTCCCATTAGTTTAACTAGTTTAACTAATTTAACTTGGGAGCTGGTCTTGTTAGCACAAAATAACTGCAATGGAAAGTTACCTGACTACCAAGTAGTAAGACTTTTCTTATGGTGGTGGTTTAATTCTCTGATCCAGAGCAGATGTAATTAAATGAATATATATTTATGAACAATTATATAGCTGATAATTTTTATCAATGTCACAAAAGGCGTGTAAAGAGTATCTCATATAATGTGGTGCTACCATGGTGCGTGAACATTAACCATGGCTTCCTGCTTTAGCAGAGATATTCAGACCGAGAACTGTCACTTTTATAGGTCATTTGGGAGTCTATGCTTGATCTGGAACACAGGAGCATTCGCTCTGATTCATTAGTTGGTCTCCTTGCCCAAAGCTCAGTTGGGTGAGAGTTCAGATTTCTTTGTTTCATTGATATTGTCTCAAACTTGACATAGCTTTCTTTTTCAAGGTCCTCTTCATTCAATCCGGTGTTGCGTCCCTTGCAATAAAGAGCGAGAATCTTGTAGAGCAGCAGGATAATAAGAGGTAAAACCAAAGCACAGGCAATGCCACTTATGATGATGAAAAGTTGGTTTTGCCCACCATCCTCGACATTGTCCAGTGTGTAAAAATCAATACAGGGATCTTTTCCAGCAGCAGTACCTTTTGCTACAAGGCAAACTGAATACCTCATCCCGGATGACAGTCCATCTAGGAGTACTTTTCCACTGCCAGCATTAGTCTCCACTGTCCTTTTAGTGTCATCCTCACCATAGGGTGAATATACAACTGTAAGTGGAGCATCATTTGGTAACCCATCTGCAGTCCAGAGCAACACTGCGCTGCCAGCTGTTTCCTCAACAATCTTTAGGTCCCTAATAGACTTTGATGTGTCGCTTTTCTTGCTTTTTTCATCGGCTGCAAGCTTTGTCACGTTGCTTCCTTGCTCATTTTTTGCTTGCTTAACTTTAGATTTTTGTAAACCATTGCTAGGGGTAGGCTTTAACTTTCTATAAAAAGCAATTGTTGATGCTCTTGGGAGAACCGTCGACATAAATGAGTCAGGAATGAATGTTGGTGGGATTATTGTTGTGCCCACACTGCTTGGCCCAGTGTCAATGCCAGGTCTTTGTGGGGGGACAGTAGTGCCAATGGTACCAGCAACAGTGAGAGAAATGGTGGCTTCCACACTGCCGGCGACATTCTTAGCTTTGCAGCTGTAGTTACCAGCATCCTTGTACAGTATTCCATGCAAGCTCATGATGGACCATCTGATGCCATCTCCAGGTGACTCCTGGACTGTAGAGTGGAACAAAAGCAGAAAGAGCTATATGTCATATATCACTATGAAGCTTTGAATGAGGCTCAAGACAGCTAAAATGCCCAAACCGTAAAAACAGGATAAATTATGATTTCCTAGAGCTTTAATATTTACCTGTGTTACTGACTGGTGAGCCATCAGATTTAGCCCAGTAAAGTGTTGGTGTAGGAAAGCCTGAAGCATCACATCGTAGGAGAACATTGCTGCCCAAAGGAGATGTGATCTTGGTTGCAGATGTCATCACCGATGGTTTTACGCAGTTTTCAAGTTCAGCATGCTGAAAAAGAACACCTGAAAGATTTTCTGGTCCAGCACAGGTCAAAAATAGATCCATCAAAATTACTGGTGTCTCGGCCATTTTGGAAATCTCAATCATCTTGGAGATTTTACAGTCACAGAACCATGGATTATCCTGGAGGCCTTAAGAAGAAAAGAAAAAAGGATACATATGATTTTGTCAGTTTCAACATTAAGAAAAGTGGAAAGTGAAAGTCACATTTATGAGAAGTCTTTAGAAGCCCACATTGAGCTCTAGCAATACTTTTCAAAGAGCTGCAGCGAGTATGGTGTTATAAAGAAAACTACAAATTACACTGATGCTATTCATCAGCCTACAATGTGTTTGTATATTTAGTTCTCTTTTTGGCTTTAAAGTCTTAATTTAGGCATAATAATTGAACTGTGGAAGGAAGCCTTTCATAAACACTTCACTGTAAACACCTGGTGCACACAATAGGTAAGCACATGTACCAATGGATACTAAAGCCCATTAAGCAGATTAGTTTGTCTTAACAGTGGCAAAGTACCTAAGCTGTGCTTGCCCTTCCTCCAGTTTGTGGTAGCGTACTTTTTCCATTAGCTTGGTGTGTTAGCACAAATATCGAGCAATCGCTAAAAACATAGTTGTAATCCAGCTTAAGAGAACTACAGACTTTTGTGTAAATTGCACATTTATTGCATATTGAAAATAAAGTTGTTGATAACAATTCATCATTAATGACATTCTGAAAGTCTGTGTGTAGTTGGCATTTAATTCAAAATAATAAAGTTTAGCATAGCTTCTATTTAATATTAACAGAAAGTACTTTTATGATACACTAAAGAAGTTCTCCTCCTGTGCATGGCCCATTTTTTTCCTGTCACTTAATCCTGTATTTCCTTCAGGTACACAGGGGCTCTTCTGGCATGGATAAACTATCTGGCTCTAACGTTATACTGTCAGTGCTCCAAAGGTACAAGAGACATTCATTCACTTGCATACAAAAGAAGAAAAGACTAAATAAAAAATAAACAGCGTGTGATTTTGCACAATTATTAGCACTGCCATATATCTGATGGCTCAGTTGAATTTGTGTTTACGTACTTTCATAGTGTTACGTTGTTAGTTTCATGTCATTTGATATTTGGCATTTGTGTGCAGTCATACCAGGTTGGACTGTCTGTTTTCCAATTTCATGTGGGGTTCTTTTTTTCTGTCAGTAGCCAGTTTTTCTAGTGTAAGTAAGTAAATTGATCCAACATTTATTTCAAATAACATACATTAAAACGGTCTTAAATTATTTATGTTATTCCAATATTTCTAAACTTTTTGTTGAATATAAACCTGAAACCTGAAGTTTAAAACTTCAGTTAAGCCTTGTGTGCGCTGTGTCTGAACTTGTGAATGTGAATCTTCAGGTTAAAGCTCTGACACGGGGACAAACGGTTCAGACTTAACCACAGTTAAAACAAAGCCACCGCAGTGGGGCTTATTAATCTGAACTCTGGGCTTTGACCCAGACAACACAGGTCTAAACTTGTTCCTGACAAGTAAACTACAGCACCGCTAAAGGGAGGGAAACAGCCCATAAACACATTAAGGGGTTTGGCTTTAGTCTATCTTTAACAACTTGATATGCAGAGTATCACAGATTATACTACAAGTAGCTTTTTTTCCATAGAGTGATCAAATTAATTCAACTTTCTTACTTTGTTTTTCTTTCTTTCTTTTCTCTTTGATTCTTTCTAAACACATGCACTTGTGTTAATTATCTTGCAGTTAATCAGGCAATAATGTACATTTAATGTAAGCTCTGCCACTGCTTAGATTAAGCTCATTTGACTTTTTCCTGGCAGACACTACTGCTCAGTGAGAACAAATCTGGCTAGATTAACAGGTGATAGAAAGAAGTTCCTGGAGTAATTACAAATAACCCCAAAAGTGTCCTACAAACCAAGTCAGACAGAGCATTTTATTCTTACCTAATACTACTTTCTGGGAGGCATTAGAAGATACAGGTAGCCCATTAAATGGTGGCCATATGTCCATGAGCTCAGAGGGCAGGGTGGTTAATTTGTTGCTGGATAGATCCAAGTAGGTAATGTTGCGGAGGTAAGGAATTGCCTCGGTGGGAACATTATTAATTCTGTTGTTGTGAAGATCCAGTGTCTTCAGCATTGGCATCTCTTTGAGAGATTCCCATGGAAACATTGAGATCATATTTCCATCCAGTCTCAGCTCGTGGAGCACTTTTAGGTTGTAGAAACTTCCAGTATCCACCGAGGATATGGAATTATAGGTAATCCAGAGGTATCGTAGATCCACCAAGTAGTAAAAAGCTTCTGTTGGGACTCGCCGTACTGCAGTTTTTTCAATACGAAGTTTGACTGTGTCCACGGGGACATTGACGGGGATGTCAGACATGTCTGGGTCATTGCACAGTACAGATCTGAAAATCAAAGAAAGAAATTTATCTCATGTGAGATTTATCTCATCCTATTAACAGCTAATGTCTGTTTTAAGAAGAGTAATACAGATACAGATGTTTCAAGGAAACACTGATCTTTCAAATAGGTGTAACATTGGTATAGATCCCTTGATTTGTTCATACATACACCAGTTCTAACAATCTACACTATATCACAATGTATGATGCTTTAATTGACATAATTGTAGTTACCAAGGAGACTTGGTAAACTTGGTGGAAATCTTGCAATCAATTGTAGTCATGGATATAAGGACAGGTGACATATTCAAGGAAAAACCATAACTCTTGGTCTGTACAGTGAGAGGATCTTTTGGCTGTGTTATCCTGTACTAGCCTCCCTTAGGAGTTGTTATGACAAATGAATGAGCTGTTTCTTATTATAGCCTTCTTTTAGCAGTCATTCTATGATTTGTCCTATGAGCTTGACTTCCTCACATGCATCAGTCAATGACTTGATGGGAATTGTGCAGTGCATGGCCTTTCTAGTCATCAATTCTTGACCTAATTAAACAAACCACCAAACTATATCTGAGGCAATATATTTTAGAGGAATGGTGTTCCATAACTTCAGTGGAGTTTGAGAGACTTGTAAAATCAGTAGTAAGGTGCATTTCAATAGTTTGGGAAGCATGAAGTTGGCTAATATCTGATTTTTGTCATCTATCCGTATATACAAAGTGATTCTTTCACAATTTTTATCTACTACTACTGTAGTACTCTGTTGTTTCTAGATGCATCCGGAATATTGGTATAGTACTAATAGGACTAATTATGCTGGGGGTCATTAGGTCTTTCTCAGGTAGCCCTATAAATAGTTCGGTGCTATGCCAGGTAACATACATTATGTTATTACGGATCAATACGGCCTGCACATATTGCACTGTGATGAGTTAATTAAATTAAATGCTTGGGAAACAGTTGCTTTTCTTAGAGCATAGTAAATATAAGACTTTTTCTTTTTTGGTTGCTGGTTATCCAGTTAGGATTTTTTGGGGGTGGTTTTTACATATACCATAAGTACGCATGTAAATGATCCCTATGAACATATAACTTTCTGCTATACATTTACTTATTTAGAATAAGAGCACTGAAGGTGGCATATAGTTAAATTAAGTTCTTACAAGTAAAAAGTACTATCCTTTCACAAGATGACCTAATTAGGGACACTCGCAGGCTACGTAACTCTTCATAAATTGAAAAATTGTCCTTCATTTTTAGATTTTCAAAATGTGCCACGTACAGTTTATGTATCCACAAAGTATTATTTACCTGGTTCCCGTTCCATCGGTGCGTCCATGAAAAACACAGGTACATTGGGATGGACAGAACGGATGAGCCATAGTGAGGCAGCATAGGAATGCATGCAGGCACAGAAGTCGTCGCATGATGTCACTGAATGCACCCAAAATGCTCACATCGAGGGGATCTCAGGAAAAAAGACATTCGGATGCCTTGAGAGACTAAAGGATTATTCTTCCCACTCCAAAAAAACAAATAGAAACAAATTAAAAGAGCTTTAAAAGTTCATAAGAGGCAGCGGTAGGCTGAGGATCTAATACAGGTGACCTGTCAGATTGACCGGGGGGATGGGAAGGAGGGGTGGGATTAGTGAAGGATTTCTTAGGCTTGATAGGGTCACGGAAGCTAACCAATGTGGCACGCTAGCCAGTTCTGGGAAGATGTTTCCTCATGTGAATCAGCCTTCTTTTGTTAATCTATTCATTTAGTGTTTTTGTTCTCTTATGTCTTTCTTTTTTTTAATACCACAGTGTTTATTCAACTTTGAGCTGGTCTGATCAGTCACATGTTCACCTTATAAGGCAGTTTGATTTGTCCCTTTGTTGTCAGCCTGTGTCTAACACTGTGGATATGTTCATAAAATCTGATGCAAACTCCTTTAACTGAAGAGATTCCTCAAATACTAATATATCATTTAGCTGGAGGCCATATTTTAGACTGAGGGAATTCTGTCTGGCACCAGGGTGTAAAATGTAATCTTGGATATGATTTATTGCCTCACTGGGAGGATCACTAGCTTTAGGTAGTGGCCAAATTCAACCTGTCTGCTGAAGATATGTTTGAGGTAATGCAAGATTATTTGCTAGTGGTCTGTTAATCAAGGGTTGCTTTTAATGTTTTTGTATGTCTTGCTAAGACATACATTTTCTGATAGTCATTATGCTGATATAATACTATGCAAAGGGCTTGAGCGGTGGCTTGAGCCACCTCTCATCTCTTTACATTTTGCCAAGTAAACCTGAAATAGGTACAGTGATTTATTAAACATACATGGAAATATAGTTGAAAAAACTGTGTGTACAATTCTAACTAGCTTCAAAGTCAATACTTGGTATGACCACCTTTATTCTTAACACAGCCAGAACTCTTTTTGGCAAGCGTTCTTGTCATTTCTTTAAGTGGTGTCCAGGTGTCTTGAAGGACACCCAAAGCTCTACTTTGGATGTTGGCTGCCTTTTGTTCTATTCTTTGTCAAGATGATCCCACACCGCTTCAGTAATGCTGAGGTGCACACTCTGGGGAGACCATCTAGTGACCGATGGTGTGCCATTGTGTGTGCTTTTTCTGTCCAAGTACACTTTTACTCCATTGGCAGTGGGTTTGGAATCGCTGTCATGGTGAAAAATGAAACCTTTGTCAATCAGGTGTTTTCCAGGTGGTATTACGTGACGGATCAAAATCTCACAGTACTTTTCTGTTTTTTCTGCTGTACCTCTCCCCTGACCTCCTCCATACATTTCGAGCATGATTCCAACCAATTTCAGATTTGGGTTCATCACTCAAGGAGACCTTTTACCCACTGATATTCTGTACAATTCTTGTGTAATTTGGCATACATCAGCCTTTTCTCCCTGTTTTTTTCCCTTAAGAATGGCTTCTCGGTAGCCACTCTTCCACTGAAACCATTTCTCATTAGGCTTCAGTGAACAGTAGATGGATCAACTGAAGATGTGCCAGATGAATCTCCCAGGTCGTGTGTCAAATCTTTGCTGGATTGTTTCCAATTTCTGAAGGACATGATTTTCGCATACTGTTCATTATGCTGTAGGTGTGCCACTTTTATTTTGTCCTACATTTTTCTGGTTTTATCACATTCCTTTAAGGACTCTCTGCCCCCCCATGCCAAGGTATGATATGTTTTTGATTAACAGATTTGGGGTAATAGCTCTTTAGGAATCACCTTGTCAGTGCAAAAATACAATTTTACACCTGTTAAACTTTGTTGTCTTTGGTATTTTTGTAGATTAACCTAAAGAAATGAAACAAATTATGTTTCTGCTAGTAACCAAGTGTTTAAAGATTCAATTTAAAATTGGTTCTTTCCTACATTGTCTATTATGTTTAAACAAAACACCAGTACATCCTCTGAGTTAGGTGCCTTTTTTTATGCTAGTATGATTCCATGGTCAGTGTTGAGTAGCTTAACAATAGGTTGTTATTCATTTTTTATTTGAAGTGATTAAGAATAAAGCATGACATCTAGTGGTATAATGTAATTGCTGAGTTGATTTTCTTCTTACCTTTTAGTGTTCTTTACTCTTTGATCATTTTCGTTCATCTGTCTATAAATGAATCCTCTTGGCTGTACTTACAGATTCACTGGAAAGCTAAGAGTTTTAACTAACTCTTTAAAATCCTGTGCTACTGCCTGTATAGTTGGTTCTAGAGGTGGGAATCACCATACATCCCACGATACGATATTATCACAATACTTAACGCACGATACGATATTATTGCAATTTTTAAAAATATTTTGCGATATTCAGATTCTGTACATAAATGTAAACTTTATCAATATTCATTTTATCTAATAACAAAGTCTCACACTCAGTCTTTCTCTCAATTCAGTCAGTTATATTGGTGACAAACTGAACGGTTTGTATTACAGTCTAGTCCAACTGTCACGGCTGGCGGGGTGAGCCGTGTGGTGTGGAGGAAAAGGAGGACCCAAAATGCAGACAGCCGATATGGTGATATGAGTGAGGGTTTATTTACAGTGCACAAATAACACAACTGAGGGCAGGACAGAACATAACCTAAACTGGGTGAGCTAAATAACAAACCTGAGATCATACGAATGGGGTGGGAGGCAGAGAGACACAGACGAGGAACAGACACCATGAAACACAGACGAGCCGACCACGAACACAGACCAACACCCACTATAAATACACACACCAGGTAATCAGGAAATGGCACACAGGAGGGGACACAGCTGGAACTAATGGACATAACGAGACACAACCCTACAAAGTAAAACAGGAAACGCACAGACTGTTTTACATAACAACACGGGGACATGAACAGAGTACCGAGGGAGACGCAGGTAGGGAAGATAAACGCAACCAAACACCAACAACCAATACAAGATCAGAATAAACTAGAAAGTGATAATCATCAACTGAAAGCGCTGGGTCACCGACCCAGGACCATGACACCAACTTAACTGAACGCAACCATCTGGTACAATTATAGCTATTCTGAACTATGCAATTTGTGAAAACTATGCAGCCCTTTAGCAACTGAAGAATTTGAAAGTAAATCAAAACAAAATATAATTTTACATTAAATAAAAAAGTTTTAAACTTAATTAAAATAAAACATGTCTTAAATTAAAATAAGTAAACTGTCATGTTTATTGCTGCCATAAAAAAGGTTAAACACATTTGGACAGTGAAGGAATGTCAGGATTCTTGCTCAGAAAAAGGATCAACATGCTCTGAAGTCAGAGCATGTTCCAGTCCACAAAAACTTTTTTTGTAACAAAATATCGATTTCTGCTGTCCCTGTATCGATACATTATTAGCAAACAAAATATCACGATACTACACAGTATCGATTTTTTCCCCCCACCCCTAGTTGGTTCATAAAACAAACTGGACACAAGAAACCAATGGTATTTATTAACAAGTACACAAGTGAATTTTATTTATGCAAGCAAATTTGATCATACAGGTCAAATAAGCCACTTCAAGCTGTTGGCACATGAATATACAAAACAGATTAGATTTAAAGCCTGCTACTAAGCATCTGTAGTGAAAGTACAAAAGACTAATACGAGGAGAAAGCTGAAAGCATTTTTTCAGATCATTACAGAGTATGCAATGTTGGTACAAGTATTAGCTTTAAGACATGGTTTAAACCTCATCACAAACTAAATAGACACAACTCAAAGACTACAGTCGCTAATATTAGGAGCATAACGCAGTAAGCGTGGGAGGTTTAGTACTGCACATATAAACAAAAGGTTTATCCAGCAAGACAGTCAATAGTGTAAAAATCAAGAGGTGAAATAAAGTAACTTATGAGTCAAAAAGACTATATTGATGCATGTTCATGCCACGAGAAACATCTAAATTCACAGTCTTTACTAACAGTACAGTTATCCAACTTTGAGTTGAACATCAATGCGCTTACATCTAGAGAGAGCACAGAAATGGTCAAAGAAGTGCATGAAACTAGCTTTGAGAAATACTGACAGAAAGAAAAAAATCGCCAGGCAATGAACTGACAGGCCACCTCTGTATGTGGATTTATAGGCAAGTTACAGTTACTGTAATGAACAAAATTACGGTGACGCACACTTTTCTCACATCTGAAAATTCCACCAAGGAGTGCCATTACACAGACAACTTCTTTTCAGGTTGGGGCTGATAGATGCAGGTAGGACTGATTTCTTCTTACTGTCACAAGAGATGTCTTTAAATGTCAGTGCTTAACATATAGGTATACTTATCAGTATATACAGTGCAGAGTACTGCAAAGCAGGAGATTAGTATTTATAAAGTTCAACTTTAGAAATTAAAAAAGAGAATATGAAAGCATGTTTGCATGTGCATTTGTGCGAGTCCGAAAATATATCTAAATGGCAAATATATCATAAAATAACCCACAATTTATCTTCAATTCACTAATCCTATCTATCAAAGTCAGTATTTCCTGTTTAACAGGCTTGGCACATCTAGCAAATATTATTTTACTCTGATTTGGTATTTTTGCGTTCTCTTGCTATTTTCTTTTTAAAATTATGTTTCACATAGAAAAACAGATTAAATTGCTTTCATGTGAAAGTGGTTTTAATCCCTGGGAATACTGGTATGGCAAAGGCTTACAATGCTTCATAGTTGTATTGTGAAATTTAAAATATTTTCAAAACTAACCATCCACTCACATACAGTACACAGTTCTTGAACATGAAATCTTCAGACACACGACATGAGAAATGTGCTTGAAAACCCTTTGAAGCCCCTGTTGACCCCCTCAGGAAATCATTATAAAATAAATTATCCATGAAAGCAAAATGACACTTGGTATAAAATAAAGTTTAAGAAAAGTAAAACAATTGTACACTATTAAAAAAAAAAGATAAATACTACTGCTACTTCTGACTCTAAAAACTACACAAAAACTACTGTCAGCACTAAATAACTCTTATTCAACTTGTTCAATAATACAACTGCCAAAATGATAACACCATCCATGAGAGAGGTAAAGGGGCTTTTTTTTTTTTCATCTGAAATGCTGTTTGTGACTGGGGAGGTTTATGTGACGTTCCCCCCCCCAAGACCACATTTGTCATATGACGCACCAGTGACATCAGCAGTGGCGAGGGCCCTAGGCGCCATCCGCCCCCCCTCGGGAGGGGATGGTAGAGAGAGACAGATAGAAAGCAAGAAGAGAGAGAGAGTGAGAGAGGCCGGAGTGGCAGGGCCAGGCCTCACGCTGGTTTTTATGTGTAGGCGTTGAGACGCTCCTTGGAGCGAGTGGAATGGATGTCGTGAAGCTCCTGCTCCTCCTTTGACTTGATGTCTTCATACTTCTGCATCCGACAGGCGTCCTTCACGTAGGCCCAGTTGGCAGATAGCACCATCAAGTAGTGGATCTGTAAGAAAATGATCATTCCCATTTAGCAAATCACACACGGTGGGCTGTATTTCATAATCTAAGCATTATCATTATTGATTTCTTAAATGTATTCATTTTTAATACTGAATAGACTTTAAAAGCTGATCTGAACCCTTGGATTAAGGACAACAATCGTCCAGCAGGTGGCAGCATAATTCTAACTGTAGCGTTGGACTTGTGTTACCATGGCAGCAGTGGTTATAATGAATGTATTGTGGTTTAATGACTGAGACTGTTACACAGCTTTTCTTTTCACAGGGACTGACAGTTTTATATTTGCTCTGCAAATATGCAGTAGGACCATTTGACTGAGATTAAAATACAGAAGCTATACTACTACTACTAATAATAATAATAATAATTATTATTATTATTATTGTTCATGTTGTTATTGCACGTGTTGTTTTTCTATTTTTTATGAACATTATTAATTAATTTATGTGATTTTTTTACTTCAATATTGAGGTGCACCAGTGCTTCTGTGGTTTCCCAGCTAAGTTTGGAGGGATTAATCACAGCAAAAAAAACTGCGATGTGAGTAAACTAGTTCAGCCCACAATTTGCACCATCATCTCGAGTAGCAAACACTTTCTGTTTCTCAGAAAATGGCTCCTTGCAAATTGCTGATTACTGAGTGATGTTTGCAACAATCTCAGAGCCTTTCTTCTCCCTGTTTCCATGACAACGGCATGACATGCCTGGCTCCTCCGAAAGAGGGAGGGAGACAAACTGTCTTTTTCACTGCGCCAAAATGCCTTCTCTCCTATCTACAGCTATTCTCTCACAGGTAAATATAACAGAAGCTACTGATCCCACTACAGCATTTCTTCTCACCTGCCTCCATTGTCTTACCACTGCACAGTGTTTGCTGCAACAGCAAAGCTTAATCTGATCTTCATGAAAAAAAATACTGCATTACTTAAAATAAATTAATAAATAAAACTTAAACGGGTTTCAGTTTGTTTTCATTTTCTTATCGGTGGCTTACCATAGCAATAACAGCAGCTCCTGCTCCAGCAAGGGCGCAGATGAACAGGTGGAATGTCATGTCCAGCTGGATCAAAAACAAACCACAGGACATATTAATCCTCAGGGGTTAGCAGATATATTTGGCGATCAAAATCCATTGACTCTATTCTTTTAATAAAATCCATAAATTCACATTTGATATCTGTGACACATTTACCATAAGTATGTAAATACTCAAGTTTCTCATCAGAAAAATTGCAATTTCAGTGTTAAAAAATACTTTTGTCAACCGTCTAACATGTGAGTTTGGGGTCATAGTCTGAGTTTTCTGTCAAACTTTGACTATTAAGTCAAATAATTCGAATGGTGTTGCAATGCTGTCAGTTCAGGCATGCTGTCATACTATCAGTTTTGGATTTCCCTGCTCCGTAGTATAGGTGCACTTTATTCTTTTGGATTTGTGGTGTAGAATGTGTGAATCTGACAAATCTGACAATATTATTGCTGTAATGAGGACTAAATGGTGTTTTTTTGCAGTTGATGCAGGTTCTGTTAATTATTTTTCATTTAAAAGTAACATTTAGAAGAATACCTGCAAGGAATGCCACTGTTGGAAAGCTATTCACAGTGATGTCTTCACTATATTACGTAATGATTTGTCTTATGTTTGAAACCCATGACAACATTAGACATTTTTCAGTACTCAAACGTTACCTTACCTCATTGGATTCACACATCCTGTAGAACTTCTCAGATCCAGTGCACATAGTTCTGGCCTCCGCAATTGGCACAATACCTGAAATGAGTCGGTATATTACATACATGTAAATATTATACAGCAGAGACGACCATAGGATGCAAATAGTGGCAAAAGGTTTATATGGACTATCAGAGTATTATATTGCATTTTTTTCTGTTCACATAGTCCCACAGGTGACATATACACTCACCTGTCACTTCATTAGTCGCACCTTGCTACTGTCGAATCATTTTACACTATCGTTTGTTTCGTGGTGTCGCAAAATAAACTGTTTACGGCAATATTTTTTCATGTTTTGATGGTCACTGTAGTGGCTATATTAATTTCTTAAAGTTCTCTCTTTCTCATATATTTAATATAACCACACTACAGACGGACAAGCTACAGTTTTTATGCGTTGTCGTTAGCAACAACGACAGTAGCGTGTCCTGCTTGTTTATTTTCCACATAAACCTTTCACAATAAAGCTCAAGATCCTGTTGAGGCTTTTCAAAATAAACTGAATTACGTGAAAGAGTATGCATATTGTTTATGGATGAGAAGCAAAAAAGAGCAGCCTGGTGCTAAAAAATAAACCTTAGACTCAAACGTTAGAACAGGCTTTTCCTCGCAGCACGCCGTGTAATAAATACTCACAAAGAAAACGGCGGCCGTTACAACTTATGTATAGTTTCATGCATTAAAACACTCGACTCCAGCTACACGACGCCCAGCTGGAAACACTTCATACAAGTCGAGCTGCCTGAGATTCACAGAATTTACAGAAAATGTTACATTTTTGTGATTTATATCGTTATCGGACGATAGATGTCTTATATCGGGATATAAGATTTTGGTCATATCGCACAGCCCTAGCCCATTTTGCCTTCAGAACTGCTGTAATTTTTTTCTAGTGCAGATTCAGCAAGGTACTGTAAATGTCCCTTAGTAATTTTGATCCATAGTTACATTAACATAAATTCTATTTCTAAAAGTATATGCTCAGCTGCTTTCACTCACATATGAACTTGAATGAAATTCAAGTTCATAAGTTAATTCATATGGGTTATTATAATGCTGGCCTACCCTCCGCATCTATAACAGCTTAAAATCTTCTGGGGAGGCTTTCTACAAGGCTTAGGAGTGTGTTTATAGGAATTTTTGACCATTCTTCCAGAAGCGCATTTGTAAAGTCAACCACTGATGCTGGATTAGAAAGCCTGGCTCATAATCTCCGCTCTTATTCATCCCAAAGGTGTTCTGTTGGGTTAAGGTCAGGACTGGGGGACAGTCAACTTCTTCCACACCAAACTTGCCTATCCATGTCTTTGTTGGCGTTCCTCAAAATGACGCACAGTCATAAAGTAATGTTGGAACAGCAGGTGCCATCCCAAAACTGTTCCCACAAAGTTGGGAGCATGAAATTGTCAAAAATGATATGGTATGCTGAAGCCCTAAGAGTTCTTTTCACTGGAACTAAGGAGCTGAGTCCAACTCCTGAAAAACAGCCCTACACCATAACCCCCCCCCCCCCCCCCCTCCAACAACTTTATACAGCACAATGCCATCATATAAGTACTGTTCTCTTGGCTACCACCAAACCCAGACTTGTCCAGCAGATTGCAAGATGGAAATTTGATTTGTCACTCCAGAGAACATGGCTCCACTCAGTGGAGTACAGTGGCAGTGTGCTTCACACCACTGCATACCGTGCTTTACATTGGGTTTGGCGATTTAAGGCTTGGATCCAGCTGCTCGCCCATGGAAATATATTCCAGAAGGCTCTCTACCCACTGTTTTTGCGTTAATCTGAAGTCCACGTGAAGTTTGGACGTCTGTAACGATTGGTTCTGCAGAAAATTGGGGACCACTGTGCACTATGTGCATCACAATCCACTGCTCTGTGATTTTTCATGTGGCTGTGGCTAATTTGCTCTTGTTCCCAAACTCTTCCACTTTGTTGCACTACCACTAACAGTTGACTGTGGAATATTTAGTAGTGAGGAAATTTCCCGACTGGACTTGTTGCACAGGTGGCATCGTATCATGATACCAAACTGGAATTGACTGAGCTCCTGAGAGCACCCCATTCTTTCACAAATGTGAGGATGCAGAAATGCAAACATCAAGACTCATCAGACCACGCAATATTTTCCAAGCTTCTGTTGGCTATTTTTCTGAACTTATTGCACCCTCAGCTTCCTGTTTTTCACTGACAGGAGGAGCACTCAGTGTGGTCTTCTGCTTCTGCAGCCTATCTGGTTCAAGGTTTGATGTGATGTGTGTTCAGAGTTGCTCTTCTGCATACGGTTGTTACAAATGGTTATTTGAGTTACTGTTGCCTTCGTAGTAGCTTTAATCAGTCTGGCTATTTTCATCTCACCTCTGGCATCACCAAGGCATTTTCACTCAGAGAACTGCCTCTCACTGTATATTTCCACTTTTTTAAACCATTCTCTGTAAACCCTAGAAACAGCTGTGTGGAGAAATCCAAGTAGATAATCAGCCACAGGCGGTGGTGTAATGTGACCCAAGGCAAGATGTATCCGTGTTTTTATGTTCTTTATGCCAAATTTTCACATCTAGTGTGAATTTTTATATGGTGTTTATCATTTCCATACAGTCTCATTGTGCTATACTTAAAAAAATAATATATTTTTACTCACTTTTATTATTTAGCCATATCCTAAAGCGATGATTAATCCATTTAAAAGAAAACAATATGGAGGCTACAGTACAGGTAGTTGTTCTAAAAAGTAAAAAAAAATAGCAATTTAAATACACCGAGGTATTTTAAAAAGGGAGGGGGCGGGGGGCTGGAGAATATTCATGCTTACCATACTGGCGTGGGTCAAGGCATAGGGTGGCTCCCTCCAGGACAGTAGTATTTTGGCAAATATTCCAGATGTTGAAATATATGAAAACTGGAATGGAGGTAAATGCAGTCACTCCAAGCCAAGCCAGCATGAAGATGTATGTCAGCATGATGAACTGAAAGGGGAAACAGTACAGATGGATTACTGAAGCGGAACCGTATTTATTTGTAATATTAACACCTTCCAAGGCGCTGTGGCTAGTGTACAACTGATCATTCAGACGTTGACTCGTCAATGTTTAGATGTTTACGCCAAGGTCTTCTGAGATTAGTTTTTGTTGTAGTTAATATTTTTATATCCTCCAAGTTATTTTATAGGATTGCTGCTCTTTTATATGTTCTGGATGCGTGCTGATAATTTATTTTGTTCTTGTTTCAGCAGTATTACCATATTGAACACTGATCAGAAATGTCCTTTGCTGGTTGATTACTGTAAGTACTACATATGATATTAGCTTGTCAAGAAAAGTTAGTTAAAAGAACAAATCATTATAATTTTCCATTCTTCCTGTTAAATAAAAACAGCTTCAAGAGAAGCTAAAGAAAAGACGATAAAATCAACTTTCCTCTGTGTAGACAGATTTCTTTAGCAGAGGAACTTGGGAAATCTAAGATTTTGATATATTGATTATGAGAAAGTACTATATATCAAACAGATTATAGGTTTGTACATCTCCCTTCAATGTCTTCTTTCCTTGGGGAAAAATGCAGTGCTATTTATACTTTCTTTTATACGGGAAAATAAAGATAGCTGAGTTATAGTACTCATAAAAGCTCTATTGTGGCTGACCCTTTTCAGCCTTTTCAAAATAGTGAAACCTCACCAAATACAGGGGTCAACTCTAAAAGAAATCTATTACACATAGAGCTTGGGAGAGCACGAGTAGTGTCACATTGGCCACAAAAAAAATGTCAGCTATTGAAACCTACTCAGCCTTCAAGGGAAAGTTCCTGGGAAATGACCTGACATTTACTAGGTGATTCCCGACAAGAGCAAAAGCTTATATAGAGTAATAGACATACATTTTATAGTTAGCATGAAGTAAAATAGTAGCCCTACCCAGGCACTGACACAACGTCCACATGTTGTGATCTTGAAGTCCCCGTACAGATCTTTAATGGCACCACTTGTGAAGAATCCCTCCACCATTAGCAGGATGCCATAGACGAAGAAAGCCGATGCAATGCCGTAAATCACATACTTAATAATGTCAATCCTGGAGAAGGAATACAGAACAACAGAAATGCAGTTTATAAAATAAAAATAAGAAGTTACCCTTTCTTTTTAAGATGTTAGCAAGCATATTCATACAAAAATACTCACATGGGAAAATTATATAGATAATTGCAGGTCATTACATTTGCCTGTTAAACAGAAGTAATCAACATATCAGTCTTAAATTGGCTACGCTTGTTGTGATTGTGCGGTGGATCTCTGGGATGTGTCAAAGCACATATAATTGTGTATTTTATACTGTGGAAGTATGCAAACTATGTGTTCTTGCTGATCAGCAGAGCTGTTTAGAATCTTTGTTACTTACATTGTAAAGACATCCAGTGAATCCACAGGGCTCCTCACAACCTCAAAGTAGTCCTGGAGGATGGTGACAGTGCCAGTCAGGGCTTCGTGTCCACAGCCACAGAAGAGGGCCACACCAGCATACAGCAAGATGGTGGCTACGAGGGATGGGTATGGAATCCCACCCAGGCATTTGATGCAGCATTCAAGGCATCCTAAACGGAGAACGAGATTAGCCAACAAAGACTGTTAAAAACACCAGACGTGGCACAAAGTAACAGAGACATTTTTGCTGCATTTGCTGCATTTTAAATTATTTATCAACACATTAGCATTGAGCAAATGCATCTGCATGCAGTACACTGTATTTCCATTTAATATTTTCCAGTAATTAAACCAGCTGGGAGGCAGCTATGCATGTAACACTGCAAGCTAGTTTGACTGCAGTACTCCTTTCCCTTATGTTAAAAAAACAACAACAAAACCCTTTCAAACAACTGTGTTATTCGTTCTGTCAGCTCTGTAGCCCTACGGATGATGCTGACATTTTATTCAGCGATACAAACTCAGCCTTGGTTTCACATAGTAATCATGACCTTTAACCCCATTCTACTTTCCTCAGCTTCCTGTGCCAGGGGGTTCTTAAGGTGACAAATCACTGCTCAGGTTCATCTTCAATCTCCTGTGACACAGACTGCTCACAAAGAAGCCACGTCTGTAAATATTGTAGCCAGGTTTGCCTTTATGAATTGCTTTGATTTATGAGTCTCCATCTCGTGTGTGTGTGTGTGTGTTTTGTGCTACTGAGTCAGTCATTTCCCAGTAACTATAACAGAGGTATTTCCTGTGTAAGTGCGAAACAAATCCAGCATTGCAGTGTTTTGCTGTATATCATCCAGACAGATACATTTTTCACAAAGCCAGACTAGTCTGAAACAGCTAGACCTGTATTAAAATCGGAGAGCCGCTTCATAAGTATCCTAAATGATTAAAGTTGAAGTCAGTATACAAATGTGGTATATGTGCTTTTATGACCAGCACGGCGTTGCTCTTGATCAGATGTAAGATGATCATGGATTAAATTCATCTGCATTGGTTTTGCTGTGCTCATTCAGAAGAGATGCAGTGACTCTGTTGTCAGTTGCAAAGATGATAAGATTTCAGGATGTTTTCAGCTCCATTCTTTTAAAGGTTGTCTAGTCATCTTCACTTTTGTTTCAAGGCAGCAGTCAGACCAATATTCCTCCTCCTCAACTCTCTTCGTGTGACTCTGATCCAGACATGAGTGGAATATCAAGTAGCTGGTCCGCCCGCTGGGCTGTGCTGAGAACTCAAACGCTTGGTGCAGTTACAACCTTCACCCAGGGTTTCCTAGATTATCTACATCCTTACTGATGTTATCCACTGCTAGACTGTGGAATGTCTATTCAGCTTATGTGCTATATTTTAAACATGTTTCTGTCCATATCCGTGTTTGCTGAATGCTGTATCCTAAAACAATCCATGCAGCTTTTCACACTTCACACTACACAGTCCAAACAACTCTGCTGTGCCTGTTAATAAGCTTCTGATTTTAGTCTCTGTTTAAGTATTCTCAGCTCATACAGTGTATGCTTAGATCTAAGGTTTAAAGATGAGGTACACATATATATTGTCTTCCAAGCCTTTTGTTGTTTAGAGGAAAGATTATAGTATGCATTATATCTCAAACTGGTGATTCCCCCATTGAATAGAGGGACTGCAGTGCCATTTGTCTGCCTTTATCATCACTGCCTAAGTAATTCTCCAACATTCCCACTGATTCACCTAGGAAGAGACATCAAATTCAGGGAATACTTCACCTTTAGTGCCTCTTGGTAACTATCAGGTACTTACAGTGCCACGTGACATGCACTCCTAGGTGTTTTCACGCTAATTCACACCTTCTGTCATGTGACTCTGAGAACCTGCAGTAGATTTAAATGGCCTCTGGATCCAAGCCTTAAACAGATGCTGCTTAAATTCTGCCGTTTTAGTGCATTTCAGGAATACTTTGAGGGAAGCTCCCATAGTTGAGGTGTCAGTTTAGTCATTGTAATCAAAAATGAATTTATATAAATCACTTTGTATAGTCCCACTTTGAGTAGAGCTGTTTTTATTTGGAAACCTGCATCCTAATACAATAATGAAAAAAGGACAGTTTTAAAGAACTCAATTCAGTCCTGTGGAAAACTAAGTACACCCCACGAGTCAACAGTTTGTAGAATCAGTTTGTAATTCTTTTCTGCAGGTTGTGACATTGTTGTGGAGGAACATTGGAACAAAGTCCAAAGTTCTTGTTGCAAAATTGCCTTAGTTCATTGAGGTTTGTGGGCATTTGTATATTCTCAGCACTCTTAAGGTCCCACCGCAGAATTTCAATCAGTTGACTTTGACTCAGCTGATGCGACACTTGGATTCTTTTCACAAGTTCACGAGTTCAAGGTCACGATTAACTCAGTAACTGCAAGGTCCACAGGAACTGTGTTTGACAGTTGTTTGTGCTGATATGGTGCGATTGATTTTTGCCAAATCTCCACTTTGGTTTTGACTGTGCAAAGTACTTTCCAGAAGTCCTGAGGTTTGTTCAAATGCAACCCTTCCAATCACGCCACATTTAATTCCTATGGAAGCAGTAAGAGTGTGGTTAGCATAAAACTATGCAAAGTCACGTGTAAGCATGTGTTTTTAACACGATTGCATTCTGCAGCTACAATATTTTGGATAGCAAATTTTTCTGTTATCATTATTTAAAGGTGTCAGCTTGTCTTTTTCTGGCAACTTATGCATGAAAAGGTCTCCAGATGCACCAGTGCCAAGGCTCTGAGACCAACCAAATACATTCATTTCATTCATTTCCCAAGGTCTCGTAAATGTAGCTATTTTTGTTCTTTGCTTGAGTACCCTCTGTCTGTCTGTCACTACCTCTTACCCCAGATTCATTATGTTGAGTTGCCTTATCACTTCAGGAAACAGGCACTGACAGAATTTATTGATGTAGCTGTGATTACTGACAAGATGAGAGTGAGGCAGAGAGTTCAGAAACACTTACCCTCTTGGCCACAGTGCCCATTTATGAGCCAGAGGAAGAGTCAACTGTTGAGTCAAGTACTACAAACACATGGATTTGTATGTAGTACTGATGGGATACAAATTACTGCAATGTTCCCAGTTAATTTTTGATTTATTTCCAAACTATGTCGCTTGTATGGAAAAATAAGGTTTTTCAGCCATCAGAAATAGATAGAATAGATATATCTTAAACACAGGAACGCAGCGGCCTTTGAGGTATGCTGGTGCTGATTTAGTGCAGTAATTGAGCGGAGCCTGTATTTAACATGAAGAGAGACAAGCGGTAATATCAATGATTTAAGTGATGGCTTCAATCAAGGCTTATTTCCTTGATTTTCTGCAGTAGCATAAAGCAGCTGCAAATTTACACGGACTACTTTTCCACCAAGCAGTAAACAGAAGTGGCTACTAGTATGTTTGTACATTGGATTGTAAATGTAACTACAGAGTACAACACAGATAATATTTGCCTATATGTGACTTGACTTAAAGAGTTTCCACGGAAACAGTTGAAGATGAAGTTAGAAGGCAGGATAAAAGCATTACTGAGTGGACGTAACCGACTAATGTTTTATTGATCGTCTGCTCTTAATTCCGTGGAAGGGAAACTCATCACACGCAGTAAAGAGAGGTGTGTTAGAAAAGGACCAGATTCAGTGATAAAGTTGTAAATGTAGGTTAAAACGTGAAAAACTAACAAGGCTTCCATCTTTGTCTGAGAGAAAAAATGTATTCATGTGAGTAGAAACAGCTGAATTTACAGTAACTTCTTCTTAGCCTAGCTGCCCTTTTTCACATGTACTATGTTCCTTCCTGTTTTTGAAACTGCAGTGATAAAAGATCACCAGCAATTGGTTTATGATCTCATATGTTATCTGTCGTCCTCACCCCATTACAAAAATACCAGTGCATGCTATCATTTGCTCTCTGTAAACCATCATTGATCCTAAATGAATTTGAGACTCCGAGTGGGTGAAAAATGGCAAACGGACGATTCTAAGAGTTAGTGGATGCTTGATCAATAATTTAGAAGTGGCACAGTGCGGAGGCACACAAGTCTCCCACATTCATTTTTCATGCTTTCTGCTTAGCCCCACATCACCTGTGATAAAAATAAAAGATGGCCTGCTTCAGGGGTCATGGGTAGTTGAACGGCTGCGTCGTATAGGAAACAATGACTGTCAGGTTTGGTGCAACCAAGCAGATTTAAAATGGACTAGCATTGCAGTGACAAGGACCATCTGTGTACTTGAATGAATATATGTGATATTTTTGTTTTGCCTTATTCTGAACTGGAGTACACCCCCAAATGTTTGAGGTAAGCTTAGTCTACAAAGCATCTTTTACTCAGAATAACCTATTTTCCAATCAGTAAAAAGCATTTAAGGATTTTCTTGCCTCAGCGTGTTGATTAAATACAAATTTCATCGGCGCAAATCTTAACTCTAGCAAAACCAGGATTAATGCTATTCAGTTTTGAACAAAGAGACAGATTTAGAAGATGTCACTGTTTTAAATATTTTATTTTCCTAGAACAAAGCCACATTTTTTTTTCAAGGGAGGAAAGGGAGGGGGTGAAATTGAGGCCTGTGAGAGCCCAAACACCGTGGCCCAATCAACAGAAGGCGTCTCCCTAATACAAAGAGAAAGGATGACCCCCTCCCAGGGCCTCTCCCACCTCCCACTTCTCCTCCATCTGTCAGTGCCATAGCTGACAGGCAAAAGGGATACACACATACACACATTCTCTCTGACCTAGTCAACTTTTGCATGAGGGATGAGATAATGTTGTCCATATCAGATCAGTGCAGGGTTAATTTATGGAGTAACGGGGTGGATGATGAATTGGATGAATTCTGCGAATTACAGTGTTGTGATGTTTCTCAGACATTTCCACATTATGAAATTTGCTTAGTTCATCCATAGGTCAGTATTTGACGTGTAGTGGTCCTGTTAAACTGGGAAAATAATTTCTATTTAAGGCTAGATTACCTTTAAGACATTTTTTATGTCATATTTCTTAACCAAAATAGTTCCATAGCTAGTGAAATATCAGACATTAAAGTAATATTGGGCAGATTTTTACTCAAATGTTTGTTTATGCGACCCTGAATTGGATGAGCGGAAGAAAATTAATGGATAGATGGATGGTTGCTTGTGTTGGTTCATTCCTAATTAAAAAGGATTTCTTCCTTTTGAAGTCATATAGAGATATGAGGCTTTGCTTTTGATGCAGTTTTAGCATCTGAGAAAATAAATGACATGCTGCATTAGAGTATTAAATTAACAAAATTCATTAAAGACGATGACAGAAAAGGGAAAGATAATCTAATTCTGCGTCTGTGCATTCATTTCTAACACGAGAGATCCAATAAGAGAGATCAATTTTCCCACATACAGATAGCATTTATTAGGGGTTTTGCGCGGGGACGGGTGGTGGTGAGCCCGGTCAGACAGAGAGAGAAGAGAGAGCGAGATCTCAGTGGGGGGATGGTGTGCCTGTGTCAGCCTGAGTGTAATGGGCGTGCATGCGTCTCGTTGCTTTCCTTGTTCCTTTAATGCACCCCACCCCCCTTCCCCTGCAGTGAGCAGGTTTTTTTTCAGCTCCTGTGTGCCCCCATCTCCTCTGCGCATGTTTAATCAACCAGCATGGTTGCCATAACAACCACAGCGCAAAATCTGAGAATAGACCGGGTACTTGAGAGCCGTGACCCACTTACTGTATGTCAACAAATTCAGTGGGACAATAGTGAACGAGACACATTACACATAAAACCCCTTCAGGGCTAAAAGGTTGTTCCACACCAGGCCTGAAAGCTCAGCTACTGATTTCCTCTCTTCCTTTTTCACAGAGAGATGGAAGAGTCTAAACAGGACTGCGTGACTGTAGACGTGTCTTTTGTCTAAGCCAAGTTCACTCCAGGAACTGGGGGGGCAAAAGTCAAAAACACAGCAAAAGAAACAAGGTTTTTGACTTTAGGTTTATGCATTTTAACCATGCAGGTATTTCCATTTCACAGGGTGGAATGAGTTTAATTTTCCTGATTGCCAACCTTATAAGCAGCCAAAACCAAAGAATGCAGGGATTTGAAGCACAGCTCCAAAACAATAGACCATAGTGAGAGCATGTCTACAGAGTCCAACAACAGTGGAGTACTTCATACTGCATATTAGTACTTCAACACAACCCACAAGACACAATCATGTTGAGTGACAACAGTATCATATTATCATTTTAAGATATTATCATTACAGTGAGCTAGTGTTTATCATCAATCTCAATGCAAGTAATTTTCAACACCTCTTTCCCTATGCCTATATCTATACCATTGTGTCATTGCTCAAAACAATAAGACCCCACATAAGGTTTTTAGCTGCTCCAGAAATAATTACTAGAACAATTGGTGGAACTCTCTTGACCTGGGCTGGGGCGGGCTTCAAAACAATAAGGGGCAGTAGAGGAGAACATAGGAGCTCTTAGATAAGCTGCTACTTATACATGAAGTAATATATTCATGAAGTGAATAATATCTTCTAAATAATTTATTTCTTATCATATTTGATAAAAATAAACAAGAAAACCCAAACAAATGTGGTTTCATGTAGTGGAAAACCATTTGTCTGACCACAGCAACTATGTTCAGAGCAGCATCTCCTTGCCTTTAGCCTAATGCAGATTTGGCATTTATCAAGTCAACTGCAAATTCAAAGTGCATGAAACTCAGTGAACCTTTAAAACTACAACACAGTTTTTCCATTGTGTATTACAGTCACACGATGCTACTCACATGATTGTAGACGGACAAAAATGAGATGCTCAACATGCAACCACATGCTAATCAAACAGAAGGACAAACGCTACCTTGCAGAGTAGATTCTTGGCTCAGGAAATGCTAACAGGTGTGCCTTTCTCAGTTTTTCCATTCATCAACAGTTAGTACATCAAGTGTAAATGACCTGCAGAATCATGTTTGGTTTATTTATCCACAGTATTACCCACCATATGGTCATTTCCAGAACTTTTAGCATATTTAGCCGTGTGTTCATACTGGTCTAAACCTGCTTTTTCAACAGAAGGGCGCTGGACTGCTCCCTGCTGCTAATGGCCACTTTGGTACATAGAGTGCGCTCATACATTTGGCTAGCAGCTGAAGTGAACAGTGCCCACCTGGTGCATCTGACTCATAATCTGAGATTTTGCAACCTCAGAAGAGGAAGACAGAAGGGCATTAGGATGCTGTGAGTGCACTCAGTGACACCTGCACCCCTTTGAGCTGGAAGTACCAATTTATCTACAGTCCGTTTGGTAGCTTGGATGATATCTTCATCAGCAAAATGATAAAGAATTGTGCTTTAAAATACGTATGTAAACGATACACATTTTAGTCTATAAAATGCACATCACCAACTGTGGGGGCTCTGCTTCTACATCAGTGTTACGCAAAATGAGAAGCTTTTAAAATGTTGGTGTTTCTAGATGTCCAGTCTTACCAATTTCTGTACATTTATTGGGTAGAAGCTTGCTGCAGACAGAGGCCTGTCAAGTTATTATGTTTTCCTTAACAGTGTAGACTGTATGTATTTAATCTTTTCTATGATTTATCCCACTTTTTTGCAATTAAGGTTAGATTGTGAGTTTTTGGTCAAAACTGATCAATGATTATTACAAACTATTACATATTTCTCCAGAAAAATGTGCATGAAATCAAAGTGACATGGGCGAAAACATGACCATCATCAGAGGAGTCATTGCAATTATCTTTTGTCTTCACAAACTATAGAGGGGCTGTCAAATCAATAATTTAATAAACAATACAATCATTAAGGTAACCAACATATGTAAATTGCATTGCATAAAACTTGGTCTCCAGAACCTCCATCTTGGCGCATGGTGATAAACTTGACTTGAAATACTTAAAATAGTGACACTAGTCTAAGCTATAACCTTTCAAACACAATACTAACTAACAGGACCAGGGTGTATTTTCTTGTGTTATTTGTTTTTTAATGGTTAAATAATAATAGCCTATGATTTACGAAAAAGGCTGTTTGTTTCGACATCGAGCCACTCAGGATCCCAGGCAGTGATTGATGTCTTTTTATGCACAAATTTCTATAATTTCTGCTACACATGGTCTACAGCAGCGGTCCCCAACCCCCGGGCCCCGGACCGGTACCGGTCCGTGAGTCGTTTGGTACCGGGCCGCGAGAGTTGAGGCTCAGGTGTGAAATGTATAGTTTTCTGGGTTTTTATCGTTTTTATCGTTTACTCGGTTTTCCTGGGTCTTTTCACGTGTGTTATGAATAAATCTTCTTTCTTTCGGTACCGGTACTAGTTTTATTTTGTTGTATTTATCCGCGACACCTTAAAGGCCGGTCTGTGAAAATATTGTCGGGCATAAACCGGTCCGTGGCGCAAAAAAGGTTGGGGACCGCTGGTCTACAGAATAATTGTTCAGTTTTGCCATTGGAAGGCTACAACATGGAAATGATTCCAACAACCAAACTGCCTGATGATATGCTGGAGAAGCTGTGCAATCTTAACTACTGTGGAAACCAGTCCAGTAGTTCTCAGTGTTGTCTAGAGCGGACTTATGATAGAAGGTGTCGGGCTAAAAAGAAGGTGTCGGGCTAAAAACAAACATTAGCTGGTTAGCTGGTTGGTGTGTATTGGTCACTTTCCAAGAGCCTTTAGTTTACTGTATAAAAGAACACACGGCTTATTTCCTCATATTCACGTGATGATTGCTTGCTTGTGTTGACACATGGGCAGTGATTCATAAAAGCACCCTAGTGGCGAAAAAAGTGTGAGAAGCAGGTTGCATATGTCAAAGCAGAGCCTCTGCTTTAACAGGTTATTAACAGTCAATTTGGTTTTAATAAGCTTTTGTTCAAGAAAAATGAGCTTGCAGAGCTTGCTTTATATGAGTACGTGCTAAATAATTACATTAATATTCTGCCCAAATTAGTGGATCTGACAGATGGCTTTATTATCGAACTGTCATCCACAAATTGCCCACAGGGACGCCACTAAAGTTGTTTGATCAAAATCTATAGGTTTTCTAGAACTTCTCCTACTGCGCTGCTTAGTCAAGCAGTTTGATTAAGCTTACTATATTCTCCCAAGCTTCTCATTTTCTTTTTCACTCTGTGCTGTAATCATTTCTGACTCTACATATGCGCCTCTTCTTGTCTCTCCTCCTCCCACATTCTTAGACACAGCAAACTATTCCTGTGCTTCTGAAATGTCATCAACAGGAGTGGGTGAAGAGGGAGTAGATAATGACTTTGCCAGCGCCATGGCAACTGTTTCAGTTCGTGTGTGTGCCTGTGAGTAGTGCTAAGTTGCAGGGAAGAGCGACAGGAGGCAACACAAACATATGCCTGACGCAATAAATCTGAGAGAGAAGAAGGCAAGGGAGGTGAAATAAAAACGTGTTTTCTACACGAGAACAGCATCCTCTTTACCTTTGGTATTGTGTCATTCTTTAACAAAAAATATCTTTTTCCAATCCACTGATGAGAAAATACACTTGCTTTATACTGTTGCAACCATATACTGAATCATTCATGCAGAGAAACAAGATGCGGAGGTGTGAAGTATAAATAGCAATTCAGCTCTGCACAAAGCATGCACTGCCCCTCCTAAGTGAATGAAAAAAAAAGAACCCCTAAAAACTCCTCCTGCAACAAATGCACAGTGAATTTTGCAAAGCACCGCTGCATCACACAGCACCCCGGTTTTTCCGACACAAAGGACAGAACCTGAAAGCTGCTGGTTTAAAGACTAGTAATAATAGTAGTTCAGTTTGGTTCCATGCTCTTCGTGTTTCTCTCTGTCATCACGACAAGCATGAAAGCCACATCAAGCAAACAAAGGCAGTCCAGCCCTTGCTGTAGCAGTTCACACCCCTGTGACTACCCAGACGGCTCATACAGACGTGCACTTTTCAGTGGAGTGCTGATACTCAGTGGACAAAAGAATTCCCACAAACAGATGCTCTTTTATTCAAAGAGGGTACGGCTTACATTTGTGCAGTTGTCTCCGCAAAGACACTACTGACACTGACAAAAGCAAACGTGCATAAATGAATTCATCAGAACATGCAAAGATTTACTTTCTTACCTTTCTGGGTCTGCCCCTCATCCATGTCTTCTTCCATTTTGCTTTTTCTTCTTTTTTTAAGTAGCTATCGATTAGTAAATAAATGTCCTGTGTAGGTTTAAAATCGTATTTATTTAAGGAGTAATCCACACATCAGTTCCCCTTTCTTTCTCTATACTCACTTTCTCTCTCTCTCTCTCTCTCTGAACACTTAGATTGGCTGTCAGGTGTGGTTTCTGTCAAGTGACTGGGCGATGCAAAGGATCACTTAGCCTTTGTGGTACTGTCCATTGCAAACTGCTGTGGCAAGTGCAGAACGCCTCCTTGGTCCCTGGTGGAGGAGGAGGAGGAGGAGAGGAGTAGCAGGGCTGGCTTGAGCTGAGGGTGGTCTCTGTGGTTTGAAGGAAAGCGCATGTGTGACAAAGAGCCATGCATTTGAAAAAGGGAGGTGTGCGGAAAATGTTGGATTAAAACACTAAAAGCAGCAACGGTGGTAGAACCTAAGCCAGAATCAAGATCTTTTCACTGTGTTGTCTAGACAGTTGTGTTCGTGAGTGTTGGTGACTATTGCTTGTCTCACCCTCCCTAAACAACACCCCCTCTCAGACAGAATGGTTAAGCCCATCACCCACCAACCCCCCTTTTCCTTGCGAGGCTGCGGCTGCTCTATATTAGCACAACCTCTCATTAAATAAGTGAGGGGGTCCATCTGATTTCGGAATGGGATTCTCCTAATCTTATTAGTCTTACAGATTAAATTATACGATCACCAAGGCGTTGTCATTGGATTCTTAAATTCTAAATGGACACTACATGTCTAGAGCTACAGACAAACAGCTCACACACGGATGAAAACTGCTAAATAATTATGCAAATACATACCTAGATCATGGACAGGACACAAGGTAATTGGAATTGGAAATTGGTATTTTAAACTGCTGTTGAGTGAAATATGCTGTCTAAATAAAACCTGACTTGACAAAGTATGGACAGATGGGTGAATGGGTGGATGATCAGACAGGTGGATTAGATGAAACTTTAATGATCCCTATGGGGAAAGGAAGCTTCTGCTGCAGCCAAGACCTGAGAGGCAATAGCGAAGGAGGCAAGTGAGGGATTCAAGTAAGCACGCTAACTTAAATAGACTGCAAAATATTAATCGGATGGAAGTTCAGTAAATTAACTTGCTAGAAATCACTTTTAGTCATCCGTTATCTTATTTGTGCCTGCTGTAATACCAGGAATGCCAAAAGCTTCACTCATAGGCCTTTCAGAAGAAAAGCAAGATAAAGTTGTTATGGTAATTGTGGTAATGTGATGTGTATGTGATCATTTATTAATGATTCTATATAACGCTTTATTAATGTTTCATTGCTTAATGTAACATTCATTGAATTATTCAATTAGCCTACTTTAGTTTGTTGTCTAACCAACTGGTGTGTCAAAAATTACCATACCACTGAGTATCGCTTTGTAATTCAAATTAGCATTAAATGTTTATTAGCTTTTCTGGCAGCATGGATCAACGGATGGTGATGTCTGTAGTAAGAATCCAACCTTTCAGTCCAGACTTTTAATACCTCGATAAGTGTCAGATGCATTATTTTCAAATATTGTGCAGAAATTCCAGAATGTCCAGATAGCAGATACGGATATATGGCCCAAGAATTCCTGTTATGTCTACACAGGGCTCGCAAAATTGCTAGCCCGACGTCCCGGAGCTAGCGATATCTCCGGTCGGGCGACCAAAATCTATCTCAGCCCCGCCCGTCGGGCTATATGATAACCCGGCTACAGTACCTGTCACTGTTTGGTCCACATATATTCTTTTTATAGAGGATATTTTTTAGAATGCTTTCTTCTAACATTTTTGATCAATTAATTTTACAGCATCATCCAACCCAGTGTCACGTCAAAATGTGTAGTAGACACACCGGTCCACGCAGTCCATTTCACGCTTTGCATCTTCAAAGCATGAAATGTACACGTATGCAGATGTTGCATTGCTAGGAGGAAGCGATAAGAAATTGGTAGTGACCAAAAAAAAACATATAAGGTACATTCCAGGGTCCTAAATCATCTAAAATGATTGAGCTAGGCGGCTAACATGTATTTACATGTGTGTTGACTGCAACGCCTCTCCAAAGCATGAAATGTACCAGCCTGTTCTCAATCCTGATACGTAATATACAGACAATTTGTCATGTCCCAAGGCGTTCCATGGAAACGCGAAAGGTAACCTTCTGCGTTCCTATGCTACGCGCCGGATTGTGCGTGAACTCGAGTAGAATGACGCTCACGCAGTAACACATGTTATCATGTTTCCTCATTTTTCCGAACTCATAATAACGTGTTGGGTGGCCGAAAGCGTAATATACCGACGATTTGTCAACTAGCATAAAATGTTACGCTTTAGGAGTAAGAACACGTTGAACGTACATGGCTGACCGGTGTGTCTGTTACATGTTTTACCGTGATATGAGGTTACACTATCAGGTGAATGCTCAGTAGCATATTGTTTAAAGCTCTGCTGTGCATATGTAGATTCTAAACATCTTGCTTTATCGTGAGATCAAGAGACAATTTCAACCACTTTCTCCCTTTTCCATCTCCTTAGGGGCTGCTCCCTTTTTTTATTTTGTGCACACTATATAGTCTTAAATAGTCATTTGTATCTGGTAAATATCCATTCATCCTTTTTCTTCTGCTTATCCAATTCAGGACCATAGGGAGGGATTGGAGCCCATCCCAGATGTCACAGGGAAAGAGGCAGGGTGCACCGTGGATAGGTTGCCAGACTATTGGGGCTAACACAAAGGGAAAGAGAACCATTAACACCTACAGCTTATTTAGAATCACCAGTTAACCTTCATGCATCTCTTTGGGAGGAAGCTGGATTACTTGGAGAAAACCCACAGAGGCACAGGGAGAACATGGAAGTCCACATAGAGAGGCCCGGGTGGATTTGAACATTGGACAGTGCCCTTATTAAGGAGTTTAGAATCTCTAATTAAGTAAATAGCTTTTACAGAGGTTTAAGCACTAGATATAATATGTACATTCTCAGTACGTGTCCAACACAGTCAAAGACAAACATGTCTTTGTGCATTCTCACTAGTTTCTTCCCACTCTAACTAATCCTGAATTTAAGCACCACTATTATCTGCTTAGCTCAACAAGGGGAAGTTGCTGAAATGTGTTTGCTTTACTGAATCAGGTCATTGCGTATGTACTCTGAGCATGGTTTTTCAACCACTCAACATTTTTTTAATCCAGCTCTTAACTTTGTCTAATGCCTGCTTATAAATATTGGTTCTTCGTGTTATTTGAAGAGCTTTAGAGTGATTTGCATTCCAGTTTAATGAAAAATATTTGAACATTTAAGAGATATTGTTTGCACTTTGCATAGAAAGTATGTATATGTTGAACTTGAGTTTCGTCTCCTGGGTTTGTGAAGTCAGGAGCTTCAGTGACTAATACATGGTTAAACTTGAAAGTCCATAAAAACATTTGAATAGCATTTGAGCCATACAAATATAATTAATACTGTAAGAACAAAAATATCCTCAATTTTTTTTAATTAAATTATTAACACATTGGTGTCCATTCCAGCATACAGACACACAAAATGCTCCACCCTTGGCCTGGATAACATAGCCACACACTAACCTACTGTGGCTAAGGGTGGGAGATTTGCTGTGGGGGAGGGCTTTTTTCTGGGGAAATCCATAGCTTATAAATCTCCACTGGTTAGTGAAGCCCCCCTGAGGCGCTGACCTCCCTCCTCCCGCTGCATCCCGTCGGCACAAGAGATTCCTTCACACTGGGTGCCATAACGCTGATAGGAAAAATCAGCAGATGGTGAAACACTTTCTTAGGGCATTTTAAGGAGAAATGCTTTGTAAGATTATTTATCTGACATCTTTGATTCCAGTCACAGATGCAATGCGTTTTGCATTTGAATTCAAAAGTATTTTATCCTAATTTTGTTTTCTTACATATTTTACACGTGCAGAAAAGTCTGTAAATCCCCTGCATGCACTTATGACCAACAGAAGGAGGAAAAGAATCTCACTCTAAGCTTATTAATGCATCCTGGTTGTTCTCCAGAATGGGCTTGCTAGTTGCCATAGCAACCAGGCCTTAGATATTGTTGAGTAGGAGAAGCTGGATGTAGAAGTCGATGTAGAATTCACATATTACCCTGTAACCCTGGCTGGTGTTTTTTCTTTTAAATGTAAAGTAGCCTAGCTAACTTTAAAAAGGAAAATACCTGTAGTTAAAGTACGATTATTATTTGGCATTTATATTATATCACCAGTCGTATCTAGAATTTTAGATCTTTTAATATAAACAAATGCATCTGAATGTGAGGCTCTGACTGAAAATCTAAATTTCAGTGGTTGTCTGCCAGTGTGTGCAGAAATCAACAGGCGACAGTGCTCTCCATCTTAAGTGCTGATGTGTGTTCACGCCTAGTCAAGCTGAGGAAAATCAAAAGACACTGAAAAATTAAGGAGGTCATTCTTTCAGCTCTACTGAGTGAGGAAGGGATGGAGGCTTTACCAACCATTAACAGTTACAGAAAGAGGTTGAACAATCGTAGACTATGATACGCACTATCATAGATGTGGAGTTCGCTTAAATGTCAAATTTTCACTCATCCATCCAAGCATTTATTTTCTTCCAAGCAGTGGGAACAGGAGTAGAGTTGTGCAGACCTTCCCCTCCCTGGCTCTGCAAGCTCTTCCAAAGCGTCCCTGAGGTATTCCAAGCAAACAAAGACAACATAATGTTGATCCCCAAACTACCTTAATTGGCTCCTGACAATTTCTGCCATTTGCATCTGCAGTCTCATTCGTATGTTCACTACCCACAGGTTAAATCCTCACCTCAGCTCTCTGTTTTTGCCACAACACACTGGTATATTTATTTTATCACCGTAGACTGCGTTCTTCCCACACTTTTGAATACAACTCCAAGATGCTTGATCTCCTCCTAATGGAGTGGAGAGGGTGGAGAGGGTGCAGTCCTTCAAGTATCTTGGTGTCCACATCTCCTCAGACCTGACATGGTCTGCCCACATTCAGGTCCAGACCAAAAAGGCTAGGCAGCGCCTGTATCACCTACGACAACTGAGGAAGTTCAGGGTCTCTCCAAAAATCCTCAGGATTTTCTATACAGGCGCTGTGGAGAGCATCCTCACACAGAACATGACATCGTGGTTTGGGAACAGCTGTGTGAAGGACCAAAAAGCTCTCCAGAGAGTGATCCGTACAGCAGAACGCTGCTGCAGGATTGCTCTCCCCCCGCTTCAGGACACCTACACCAGAAGATGCCGGACTAGAGCAGCGCAGATACTGAAGGACCCGTCCCATCCTGGCAACAAACTGTTCCAACTTCTGCAATCTGGTAGAAGGTTCCACATCATCTGGGCAAGGACAGAGAGACTCAAGAGGAGCTTCTATCCCCAAGCCATCCGGGCCCTAAACACACACACCCGCCCTCTCACATCATCTATAATTGACTGAGACAGGACTCTCTTCCAGACACTCTAAACCCATCGGCACAATGTACATTCCAAATTCCTTTAATTTTAAATATGTTTATATTGTCTATTCTGTAAAATAGTCAGATGTCTATTCATATTAATGTACAGAATTCACCTGCTTGCTGCTACTACTGCGCATTCACCCAATGTATATACTATATATATATATAATGTTCTTCCTCTACCCCCCCCCCCCCCCCCCCCCCCCCCCCATTTTTGCACATGTCGAGGAGCGTGTCAGGCTACATTTCACTGTGTGTTATACTTGTATAACTATGCATGTGACAAATAAAGAACCTTGAACCTTGAACCTTAATGAGACAACAACTCATCTCCCAAACCCTGGCTGAACCTACAGATTTTGTCCATAAACGTTATGGACAAAATCAGTGGTACAGTCCACATTAACTGGCAGAGTCAAACACTTACAGGGATCTGGTGGCCCATAGCAGCAATGCACCTCTCAAAGGGCATCCCAAGGGATACAGTACATGCCTTTTCTGTGCTTACATAGTACGTTTGCTTAAGAACCAGTGAAAGGGCTGAATGGATGGTCTGGTGTTTTGCAACCATTAGATAAAAGCCTCCTTTATCTTTCTCAAATCTGAGCTTTGACTGATGCTTGTTTTATGCTTTGAATGGGTGTAGCTCAAAGGTAGTCCGCAGACACTCATGGACTTTGTCTATAGTTTTCATGCTGTAATTTTTTATCTTTAAAGTTTGTTTCAGGCTTCTCCCATTTCCAGTGAACTTCGCTCTTGCTAGATTTCATGTTCCAGTAGTATCTGCTCTGCAGTGATAACAAGCTCATCAAATTCTGTAAATACTAAGAAAAGGCGCTTCAGTGCTTCCTTCACTACCTCCTTTAGCGTAGGACACTGGATCATCCTTTATGAAAGTAGAAAATGACATGATCCATAACCATACACCATCATTAAGCTGAAGTGGCATAGATGATTTAAATGTTAACTTTGAAACTGTAAACTATGAAACTACTAAACTACTACACTGCAGTTGTACATTAGTTGTACTGCCTACCTTTAGGATGATCGGTTTTTGATCATTTTTTCTTCTGGTCAGCTTCAGTGCCCCCCGCCCATGCACATTTAGTAGTTCATTTTTGGGACATTGTAGTCTAAACACAGCAAACATTCATCATCACATCTTTTGTGGAGGCGCAGTCAGATTTTCTGAGCTCAAAGGTTGTCTGTTCCTTATGAAGCCCCCATTTAGATCAGCTCAGCAGCAGAAAGTTACAGAACTCATCCACCCGAACGCTCCTAAACAGTTTAATAGATTATTTTGTTTGTTTGTTTTGAACTGTTTCTGTATTTGATTGATTTTGCACTTGACCCATGCTGCTCAGCAGTCTGATTAAAATCACATGTATTGTTACAGCAAAAAGAAATCTAATGGTCATCTGCAGCTAATGGTCTGTTGAGGCTATGGAGATCCTATCAGTGCACCATTGTCCTATCTCTATTAAAAGCCTAGGCTCTTGGACAACATGAGAAGCTAGGCAGTCAGCCAGAAACACTTATCATCCTGTCATCTATTTTTCACTAGCTTTACAGCTCAGCTGCACTTCACAGTGAGCATCTATGAGAGCTTGGCGATTCGGGACCATCAAAGCGATCTTAATCTGTGTGAATCTGAATAGATTTGGCACCAGAAAAAATAAAATGCTGTGTCCCAATTTGTGATAAAAAATAAACACAAAAAACAGTGTTTTGCTAAGGTTCATATATTTTCTGAGCAGTGAAAAGGTATAAAATAGCTTTTTTGAGGAACTCCTTTACATCATACATCAAAAGTCACCTATGAGGGACATAATCAGACAATAAGTCCTTCTGTCTAAAAGGATTCAGTAAGTTAATCCATGCCAAAATCATAAAGAATTCTTATTTCTTTTTTTGAAATGACGACATATTGCTGGCACTGGAGATTTAAGTATGCGGAGCGGGAGGCTCTACTCTCAGCAAAAGACACTGACACCCAAGATTGCACCTACTCGCAATCTTGGCTCAAGAGTTGGCAGTTCATTTTGTAATCGGAAGGTTGCCGGTTCGAGCCCCGGCTCAGACAGTCTGTCGTTGTGTCCTCAGGCAAGACACTTCACCCGTTGCCTACTGGTGGTGGTCAGAGGGCCCGGTGGTGTCAGTGCACTCCAGGGCAGCTGTGGCTACAATGTAGCTGCCATCATCAGTGTGTGAATGGGTGGATGATTGAATGTAGTGTAAAGCGCTTTGGGGTCCTTAGGGACTGAGTAAAGACCGATACAAATACAGGCTATTTACTCCACCCAGCCAGGAGGGAAAGGTGGGATGTATGTTTTTACAGGAGGAGGAGAGGATGAAGGCGACATCCTAGTTTCGCGTGAGCTTCTGACCCATGCAGATCTTTTAGTTGCCACAACATTGCTATCAATACATTTTCCAATCCCTCTGCAAGATGGGTTCAAAAACATAAACAACTGTGGGATGCTGTTTGTCCGTGATTTGAACCGGGGGAACGAATCGTGGCAAGATCAGCCTGATGTTATTTGTATCCCACTGTAACTTTACTGTATAAAGAGCTAACATCTCCAAAATGTCAGGAGTAGTTAGTCATTACAACAAGTGTTTTTGAACTAAAAATCAAGAATGTGGGATACTGTTTGTCCGTGATTTGAAGAACCCAGCACGTGCTCCCTACGAAGGGAAAACCAATCCTGCAGGGGAGACCTACCTCGGCACTTGTGCAGGTGAAACCAAAGGGAAGATTTGCTTCACCATATTTTCTAGTCTTTGGCTTAGAATGAAGTTGGTTTGGAAACATATTCAGCGATGCTTCATTTCCTGATTTGCGTTTGTGGAGGCGCCCGTGCTAGCAGTGTCCAAGTTTTGTATTTTTTTGTTTTGTTTTTTCCTTTTCATACCGCGCCCCCCGTGCAATGGCTCTGTGCCCCCCCTAGGGGGCGGGCCCATACACTTTGGGAAGGTCTGAGCTATAGGAACATGTGCCATGGTTTGAATGGGGGCACCACTGGTCTGATAGGATAGGATATACTTGTTAAGGTGGGGACCACTAATGCTGGTACGCTGACGCAGAGGCGTAGACACCATGTGCTAGCACGTAGGTCAGTGGGGAATTTAGACCCAACTTTAGGGCCACTTATATAGGCGCTTTAGGAGGGCCCAGAGGGGTCCCTAATAAATACCAGGTAGCATCAGGTTTTGAAAACACACCAGTCCTTTCAGCTTTCTTTACAGCCACACCAAATAAAACTGTGGATAAGATTAACTATGTCCATTACGATGTTAATGTTAAGGCTTGCCAATTTGACTAGGGATGCAATTGAGGGATTAGCTGAGCAGGTGGCTCCTACCTCTCTGATGGCTGTACAAAATAGGATGGCCCTTGATATGCTGTTGGCTGAAAAAGGGGGGTGTCTGTGCGATGTTTGGAGACATGTGCTGCACATTCATTCCAGACAACACGGCCCCTGTGACCAGAGCCCTAGAGGGACTGAGAACATTATCCAAGGAAATGCATGAACATTCAGGGGTGAACAATCCTCTGGAGGAGTGGATGACTCCCGTGTTTGGGCAGTGGAAAGGGTTTATTTTGTCAATCACGGTGCAAGATAGATGTTGTTGCTCAAAAGTTAAAAACTGCTAGACATTGGGGATGTGAAACTATGTGTAGGCCAGTGGAAACAGAAGAGCGCGAAACAAGTGTTAAAGTTGAAGATAAAAACCATAAAGCAAATGAGACGTGTGGAAACATAAAGGTTAAGAACTAGGGTGCGGGGCACAACTGAATTTCCACTGCCATGTGGGTGGGATGACAGTGATAAACATGTGATTGGCTGACTGGGGGACTGCACTCACTCTCCCTGTTGGCAAGGAGGGGTGTAATGAAAAGGTATAAAATAGCTTAAAAGAAGAAATGCTTTAGATCATACATCAAATCATTCTCTAAATCATACTTTAGAACTTACTCTGTGCAGCTTAGAGTTTGATGTGTGTGATCTCCATATGCATATGCTTTGCTGAATAAAGAGTTGAAGTTGGACTTCACGTCTCCGACTGACTTCTTGCCATCAAAAGAATCGGGTGAAGCCGGCGTGCTTCGACAGCAGCAACCATGTCATGGATGTATTACTTATAACTAAAAACGTAGACTGGTTATAATATATTAAGAGGAAAACCAAAGTATTTAGGACTAGTGTGGCTAGATGTTGAAGTTAATGCCAGTGATCTCTCTTGTAAGTGCTGTACATTGACTATTTTACATATCAAATACTTATCAAATTTATAAAACCACCACCCAATCTACCGTTTATGCCGCAAGTGCCCTAAAACAGCATTATTGGTAATTACCCAAATCTTTGTTTATTTTTATGTAATAGTTAATCCACCAACATGTGCAAAATCTTTAATCAAAATTAGATTTTGCTACAATATAATTATTGCTGTTATCTGTGAATTTTCAAATTAATCTTTTATTTTAAAAAAAGGGAAGCAGATTAATACTTTTTCATTAAAATGCCAAATTACAGTTATTTAATTGTATTCACGAACCGAAAAATTTGTTTTGGTGACTGAATATTATGCTTCATTAATTTCTGACTTCTCAGTGCAGTCCGGGTCAAATTTGGGTCAAAACAAAAATCACAAATTCAGTTTGTTATTTGCCTAACAACATTATTTTCTTAATTTCTATTACAAAGTCTAATATATTTGTTAAGCACTGTACAACGTGTAGGAAATGACAGTGTTTAATTTTACATTGTCTGGCAGGAAAGCCACTTAAATAAAAAATGAAAAAGCAGTCATTCGGTAGTGAGCACAAATGAGTGAGCACAAGTTTAGCTTTATTCATCCCAAGGGTTGGAAAAAAACACTCAAGGAAACCAATAACAAAACAGCTTAAATAAAACAGAATAGTTCAACAAAATGTAATATGACAAACCAATGAAGGAACTTCTTTAAAAGGGAAAAAGTATAGAATGAATCACCAGCTATTGATATAATAGGACATTTAATATTGGGTGGGTGGAGAAAACATTTCACATTATATTATTCTATCTCCAGTTTAAGCTTGACTATTAAAATCATTATCCACGACATTAAGTTAATGAATTTTGCATAGACTGTATGATGCTGTTGGCAGATCCCTGAGCAAAATGATACTTTATGACTGAAAATATAGGAATGTGCATGTAATGGTAGAAATATTAAGTCATTAGCATAGCAGTAGTGTTCTTTTAGACAAGTGTTTGCATACAGGGAATACTGGTACATAGAGTCATTACATTGAACATATGGTGTTTATTTTCTAGGCACAATCATGATGGTTCAGCTTGTTTTGTTGCAGCTCTAAATTAAGATGTGTCAGCACATTCAACTTGTGTTGCTATGGGCAGAGTTTGTTTGACATTGAGGGGAAAAAAAAGACCAAAGCATCTTTGGTCTTTAGTTAACAGCAGTTTTTAAAAAAAAAGAAAGAAAGAAAAAACAGTGATTGAGCTCGTTGTATTTCTAAAATTTAAATCTCCAGTCAATAAAAATGCTGAAACATGCTTTGTAACCAAGAGCATTTATTTTTATTTAAAAAAATGAAAGGGAAAAGCTTTCATGTCTTCCTGCCACAGTGACTCAGATTAAGGAATCTGCTAATTTCTTCATAGAGTAGATTTTATCAGCATTTTTCTGGTTTCTCCCAAAATGAGAGACTGATTGAGAGACAGTGAGGCTCTGTGATGTCTGAGGAGTCTGAGGCAAAAATTTAGTAATATGCGAATATTCAGTAATATCTAACATTCATTATACACTGTTATTTTTAAAATAACACTTCGTTATGCTGGTGAAACACAATGGTGAACAGTAAGGCAGCTCAGTGTAACCACTGCATAAATTTATAAAATGCAAATGGTTCACCTTCAGCTCCTCTGCACAGGCCATTGAGAAATAATGGTATGATGTAATGCTGCCGCCTACTGGCAGAAACAGACACAGCATATATCACGGTAGAGACCTTTTACCATTATATAAGCGATAACAAGAAATTACGTCATGCATCATCCGAATCAAATCACATCAAATTACAGTCAGGTAAATACTGGTGAGGTATAATAGTTCGAGAAGGACTTTGTTTTGAATAACTGAAAATAAATGAGTTCATCATTTCACACATAAAACAGTGACAGCGCAGTTATTCAATCGGTATCTTTAATAATTAACCAATGAATGTTTGGCTGGCTGACGGACCTTTATTTCCTTAAAGGAAACAGAAGCTCTGCTCCGTGCTGGTGAAGACCGCAGCTCTAGAACAGCAGAAACACGTCTGTCAAAAGTGCAGCTACAATTACACTGGTGTATTAGTTCTGTTTTGTACATTAAGTTATTCAGCATCACAGAAAGAAATACTTAAATTTTAAAAAACCCATTAACTTTAATAGCTACTTGTATATAAGCAGTGTTTTTTTAAAGCAGCTGCTGTGCAGGCGACAGCTGGATGTAACAGTTTCCTGGTATACATTTCCACTGCAAGCAACCAAGACCCAGCTATTCCACCACTGAAGGACACGTGTCAATATTTACCTCCCAGATTTACTGCAGCCAACTGGTGCATTCAACATTCTTACAAAATCAATTTTCTCTTCAGCTCACTTTTGCAAAAATAAACAAACAAATAAACAAAAGTAGAGAGTTTGTGCATACTTAAGGTATTGCCTTCAGGTGAACAGGTGTCAGAGCACTTATCCATCTGGCTTTGTGGAACAAGATTGTGGGGAGCTGGGTGGCTTCGCTTTAAAACGTCCTGTACTCAAAACAGGGCATTGTCAAAAAAAGCAAATTTCTACACAAATAAATTTGATCTATTCCCCTTTGCATGTGTTTTGACCCTGCTCTCTTATTTTGTCTCCAACACAAAAAAATTAATGATTGTAATCTCTTAACTGGCCGTACTGAAAATCATGCAGTTATTATATCTGCTAGCATTTCCCTAATGCAATATGCCAGAAATATGTCACCTCCTGATAATCTATTTAGCTCTTTGTATTTATGAATCTTAATGTGAGATACAACGCTACTTAATCATGGATGACCTACCAGGGTTGAGAATTCTCTCTGCAGCTTTGTGCTCGAGGTGCCTGCGGAGGATGTTTTCTGCCTTCCTCTGGTTTGTGCTTATATCAGGCACAGCCTTGATTTCTGTTGCTGTCAGGTTGTTCTTGATGGCTTTTGAAGCTGTGGAGCGAGCCAGGCTGGGAAGTAGGTTCTGGTATTCTTCATCGGTGAAGTCTGGTTCTGGGCTCTCTACATCACTGACTCTTAAACGGGAAACACAATATATGTTATGATTCTTTGTCACATCGCTTTGACTGCTAAGCAAATATTTGTGAGAGTTGCAATAGTATTGTTCTGGATCAACATTTGTAGTTCCATATATAAAAAAAGGCAAACATTTATTTTTAAAGATGAATATTACATCAGATATAAAGCTGCCAACATACCTCCCTTTACTTAAAATAGTGTAAACTTCCAGCACCAACAGCTCAGCTGCTCCTGGTTTACAATGGATTGTTCCATCAATGGCCTCCTTCTTCAAGTACAGATTCCGCTTCTCTAAAGACTGAATCAATAAACTTTGTAGATTATATTTAAACACTTGAATGGAGAAGGAAACCACTTTACGATTCAGTTAACACAGGCACTGTGGGTAGTGAAAATGTCACATCCCAGCGGGACCTCAACACAGGGCTGGACTGGTAAATCTGGCATACCGGCTGTATGACAACAGCCCATTCATTTATTTTCAATACTGACACTGGATTGCCCAATCAATCTCTTAATGTGACCAGCCCATCCCCTTCGCTGTGTGGAAGAAGTGGTGAAAAGGTGAAGCTGAAAGAAAACAATAAAAAGAAATTAAAAACAACCAACATGTTAGCTGTCGGGGCTGCTGCTCCGCCATGAACCGGGAACAACTAGTAACCAATCTTCAGTTACAGCACGCTGTTGCTGCAAGTGCCTGCTGTGGAGAAGTGAGGGGGAGATGGAGGTAGATGAAATTGATGTGGTGAGAAAATAGATGGAGGGACATCATAAGGAAGGAACTTTGACCACGAGCCATTGCTAATAGCTGAAGTTTAGCTTTTAACTGTACCAACTACTTAAGTCCACGTCCAGCCCTGCTTCAACATATGTATTTAAGGCTCCATGCTGTCTGTGTGTCTGTGCCCCTGGTGTATTGCAGATCATCCAAAACATTTATTTATGACACTTGCAGTAGCAGTAGCCTGCAACAAGTAAGAGAAACTTGAACTTGTATTATTTAAACACCAAACTGTACCTGGAAGATGCATTTCAGTGACATGCCAACTGTAGCGAATAAAAAAAACATTTCTTCATGGCTCATTATATTTTTGAATATTTTGCTCTGCTCACCCGCTCTATCTGGCTCCAGTTCCACTGTTTGGCAGAAAGCGATGTTCCTCTGTCGTATGAGTGCAATGAAAAGTCTCGGGGGTAATAATGAGAAAATATCTGTGCCACAAGGTAGCCGCTGGAAAAATCTCTGGAAATGAAATACAGAAATAACAATATGCACTTTCTGGCTCTACCAGTGGAATTTGTCTTAGCACTTGGTTATTCCTTGTCATAGCAGATTTATTGTTATCCTCGTGTTTTCCTTCTTTTTTAATCAACCTCACATAATCCTGCTCCTTTTAAGTTGGTTATTCGCTTCATATTTTATGGATTGTAAGTTTGTGTTTAAATGAGGAAACGGAAAAAAACGGGCCACATGGTAGTTCAGAATTTGGATATGCTGTATATAAATTAGGAAATTGATACAAACACAGTTTACAGTGTGCTGGAAATTGGGTGGGTGGGTGTGAGGGGGAGGTAGATAGATTGAGGTAGATTTTGTGTGGTGATATTGTATTGATACAGGGACACCAAATATCACTTTAATTTAATTTTAAACAAATTAAAATATTCTGGAATTACTATGAGGACTCACCTCACGCACCACAATCCTGAGATAATGATAGCCAGGGAAACTTCAATTAAACTGGCTCAACTCTAAGCCCATCCGACACTGGACACACTTAGCTTGACAAAGCCAGCTCTTTTACACAATTTTCAAACAGCCTCATGCTTTAAAACTTACAAGCTGATGAATGACCTCTTTTTAATTTCAAAGAGACATTTTTCTTCATAAGGTCTGGCCTGCATAGTCCCATCCACTCAGTTTCCTTCTCATTCATGCTGGTTACCATGATTGCTGCAGAAGCACTAAACCACTGTTAGCCAACTAATGAAATTAAGATTGCACTGCAACAACCTATCTTTACCAAACTGTATGAATTTAACTTCCAGTTGATGTGTATCAGTAGAATTCAGCTAAGGGGGTACATTAATGCCGTAATGGGTACTGCATGTGTGTGTGGATTTATATATATCATGAATGTATGTATTGTGCATTCATTTATTCCTCTATTCCTCTTTTCTGCTGAACTAACAGTTCAGCTGCTGTTCTGATCTTCGGGATTCAGAGGTTATCCACAGATCTCCTTTTTTCAGTCACAAGAGTCCAGGAGCTAATAAAAGGTGCGACATTGTGTGCATATATAAAATGTGCAGGCTTAGATACAGCGTGACACTTGGTCACCCTAGTTTTATGTGATTTTTTTCTTTCTTTTTTTATTCTGCAGTCACATGTTTTTTTAAGTTAGAAAAAAGATTAAATGGTATCTAAAAATGGTATCTACATTCAATTTAGCTAGCTAACAGTAGGTTAGCAAGAACAAAACATAATACTTTTCTAACAATATGCAGGAAAATAGTTTTTTTTTTTTTTTAAATCGCACATTTCTCACATATCTTTTAAATATTCTTCTTCTTTTCTTTTATTCGTATTTGTGATTCACAAAATAGGTTCTGTACCTGCGCACATTTTGGGGATAAAATGCCAAGTCCAGAGTTTGCAGCCACTTGACTACTTCTCTCGGTAGTCCTGTTTTCCTGGGACATTCTGCGAATATGCTGCTCCGAGCCATGAAATCTACACGCCAGTGACTTTTCTATCGCTGTTACCAGTCACCTTCATAAATCATGCCGAGATCTGTTTCTTTTTTTCTTAAGGAGGGCTAATTGACGAGCTCCTGGCCTGTTTTGTTGAGATTTCTATGACAACGGCACTCTGTGGTGCTAAACGGTGTCGGTAGCGGTGTGCTGCCCTCTAGAGGATGAGCGGTCTGTTTCTTCAGTTATTTATTTATTTGGCTAACATTTGTATAAAGCTTTTAAATAATAGTGCTACCCAATAAATAATACTAGAGCATACACAACTGCATGTAATATAACAATGAAACTGAAATAATTCGTTAGAAATACTGAAGCTAAACTCAGATATATGAAATAAAAAATCTAAATACGGCCAAAATATTATCAAACGGCACATGAATATCTTGTTAATAATATGTTAGAGCATGATTTAAAAGTTCCATTCAGCTACACACATTTCCATCTGAGCAGTTGTCAGCGGTCAGTAATCCAAGCTTAAACTTGTCAACTCTTTGAATAACCGATTCCACCACTGAGACAAACATCAGTAACAAATCCACCATGTGGCTGCTGGGAAAGACATATTTGAATGCAACAGGTTTCAAAACAGATTTTTAATAATCTAATGTTTAATGCGAAACAATGAACATTCATTAACATACAGCATATAGTGTGCATTTACACGATATTCTAATCTTTTATGGGGCGGTTTAAATATAAAGTGCAACACTCACTGGCAACTAGTAAGGCATTTTCTAAACACTGCAGAACAGAAAACAAAATATTTATTATTAATGTTATTCAAACAAAATTAACCTAGGGAAAACTAGTCCTGGAAGTTTGTTTTAGTGGCATCCTGCTTTACATTTATCCAGGTCCACACATCCTCACATGGGAATCAGGCCAGCTCAACACAGCTGCAGTCAGCTACTCGGCCGTGTAGCTAATTCAAATTAATTGCTTTTACTGGATTGACTGGAAGCTAAAATTAAAGTTTAAGAGGAGTGTGGAGTTGATATATTTTTTTGGTGTCCAAGGCTTCTTCCTGCAAGTCCCATTTAGGCAGACAGTGTGATAGTCTTTTGTCATTGGTACTGCAGGTAGCTCTTGATCCTGTTAGGTAGAGGAAGATGGGAAAGAAGGTGGAGTCTGTCGCGTCCAACGCAGTTTCTGATGCACTGACGACACAACTGGCTAAGCAACCGTGGCGTCGCTATGAAAAGGAGACAGGAAAACATTATTTATCACTGTTAATTGGTGGTTAAAAAAAAGACAGAAACAGATCAAAGCTAGGTCAGGAAGGGATCAATGATTGCGAACGAAACTAAGCAAAAAGTAAACGCATACCTTCATAAAGCAGTAGAAAGCCTTCTGTAAGACTGCTGGGTGGAGCCACATCCACTGGCCTCTGAAACTCTGTGTTCCTGGCATTAATGTCTGCGCCAAAGTCCAGCAGCAACTTCACTACAGCTGTGCAGTCTTTTTCTGCAGCTGCATGTAAAGGTGATTCCAGAGATTTACCTTTCTGTACATTTGCACCTACATGGAGGAGACTATAATTATCCATAGTCCAATCAGAAAACTCCAATATCAGATGCCTGTATTGTTAAGTACAAGTAGCTTTGGTTAATTTGTGATTATATTTTTAATTTACCTTTTCTTTACTTGCCTAAATTAGTACCTTATTTCAAAGACTGCAGGGAGACACAAATGGGCACACTAATCACTTGTATATGTAATCAGTCACTTGTTGGGTATAAATGTGGTCCCACTTCTTATTGAAATTGCAATGTGTGCTTTGCTTGTATTAAGTTCTTGTTTACTAAGGCTGCTGCTAATAAAACAATTAGTTTGTCTGTTTCTTATGTGATAGAGCTCTCATTAGCTCTTTGTTACACCTTTTGCACTTGACAATTTGCAGTCTCATTGTTTGTCATATTCCTAGCACAGAATTTATCATATTGTTGTTTAAATGTTTTTATCCCCCCCTCTCCAGAGGCCTCTAAAATCCTCTGAGCATGCATATATTTATTATATATCAGTTTGTTTTTGTGTTTCTAATCTTTGCGCTTAAGTCCATATGTTCACATAGGACTTTTCTGTAAACATCGACACAGTTCTGCGAACTGACCTTCCCTCAGGAGTTTCCTGGCACATTCGAGCTCTTGGCAGACGCAGGCTGTATATAGTGCTGTGCCCAGGTGAGGAATGTCCATGTCCACATCTGCCCCCCAAGTCACCAGAGCCTCTACACAACCGTAATGACCTGGAAGTAATGAAGCGTGAAGTCAGTAATCAGTAAGTGACAATGCAAAATAATTCTCCAAGCTGTCTGCTCAGGCCCTGTTGGATTTATAGCTAAAGCTGTTTATCATAGTGCGAGTAAGAACGTGCTTATAGCACAGTAAAGGACACAAAATCAGGTCGAACGTCAAGCGTAATCTGCAGTGAGGGGAACTGCGATAATGTTGGGTTATTTTCTGCTTATAGTGCTCTGATTATACCGTTAGTCAAAAATAATGACTCTCATCAGCAAAAGCCGGCTCTCACAAGCTTAAGTCTCTTAGGACCGGTCCTCTAACACTGGCTCACTTTGAAGTAAATGGTCCATGTAGAATAGTCTCTTTTTGCAAGGGGATATCTTTCCGTTGTGTTTCCCACACAGTATGACACACATAATCATGTAACACTAACTTGAATCACAAAAAATACTGAAAATAATCAGAGTTTATGAATTTTTGTAAAATCGTTGGTCATGACATACCTTTGCTGGTTGCTTCGTGTATCGGAGAAGGTTGATATACAAGACTCTGGGGTTTTGCTCCATTTTCCAGAAGGATTTCCGTGCATGCCACACTGCCCACTGTACAGGCATTGAACAGAGCGGTGACTCCATCAATTGTAGAAGCATTGACCTGTGAACACATTTTCCTTTTATTCTTATTTTTAGGCCTTATTTAATCATGCAAGTTGACTAATAGTAACAGCCTGGGGCTACGGTTGAAAGGGAACAACAACAACAACTTAATAGCTCTGCAGCGACTGAAACAGGACATTGCTCATTTGTTACCCTTACCCAGATTTTCCCAGCCATGGAAATTTAATTTGACCTGTGCAACATGGCAACATTAAAGAGTCACCAGGCCACTATAGGACTTACATTTGCTCCTGCATCAATGAGTGCTCTGGCACAGGCAACATGGTCTCCAAGACAGGCCTCATGCAGGGGTGTTACATGGTCTATAGTCAGAACATTTACATTGTGACCCTGGAAACAGAATCAAATAGCCACAAATATTTAGCCGGCATGGATATTTATGGGACATTAACTCATAAATGAACAAGAACATTAATAAAGTTTATCTCCTCTTACAAAACACAGACATTCTCTTCAGTCAGGGTCCTTAGCGATTTTTCAAACTGTGATGATTTCAACAGCAGAGATTAACAAGCCTGCTAATTAAACTGTAGATCCAACTGAAAGCCAGTAAAGAGCTAATAAATTACCATCTGAAATCCTGTAATAATTGTCCTACTTTGTTATGAATTTGTCTGACTAGAGCAAAGCATTGTTTCCTCTGTAGCTGAAGTCACAGGCTTTTTTGTAGCACACTCTGTGAGCAGCTGGAAATGCAAGTGGAGATTTCACTTTTAATGCATTTGGATTAGTATTGTACTTGTTTTTGTTTGTGATTATTCTTTCCTTAGCATATGCTCACATAATAGTTGCATGGTCAAACTCCCCTCACACACTATACATAAGTGACATGTATATGCCATAAAAACTACAAAAATCACATTAATTTTAAAACCATGTGGTTATTGTAACCCATAGTACAAGTTTGAGTATTTACATTTTGTGTTGTTGGCATTTAGCTAGCCTGTATATTGAAACTTATGAACTGTTGTGAAGTATGTGCAGGTTTAAAGTGTCAGATAGGGCAGTAAATAGAAAGTACAATCTCTTACAAATCCAGGAGTTTGGGCCATGAATTAAAAAGAAAATCTTTGGGTAAATAAGGTCTTTGAACTACTGTACAATACATGATATATCATACCACGCCATTGTTTATTTTCCTAGAACAGGGGTAGGCAACTCCAGGCCTCGAGTGCCGGTGTCCTGGAGGTTTTAGATGTGTCCATGATCCATCACAGCTGATTTAAAGGGCTACATGACTCCTCAGCATTTCTTGAAGTTCTCCAGAGGCCTGGTAATGCACTAATCATTTGATTCAGGTGTGTTAACCCAGGGTGTGGTCTAAAACCTGCAGGACACCGGCACTCGTCCTAGAAGCACTATGTGAAAAATTAAGTACACTCCATGATTCAATAGCTTGTAGAACAAACTTTACTCTGACATTGTTCTTTAAAACAGGGTTTGTGGGGATTTATCCACAGCTTCCTCAAGGTCTCACCACAGCATTTTAGCTAAGAGGTTGATCTGGGCTTTGACTGTCCCACTGCAACACCTTGGGTCTTTTCTTTTTCAGCCATTCTGTTGTAGGTTTGCTCTTGTGGTGATGTTCTAGTCTGTGACCAAATTTCAGCTAAGCTTTAACAGATAGCCTCATCTTTAACCGTAGAATGGTGTTGAACGGTGTTCACGGTTAGCTCAGTGACTGCTAGGGGCCCAGGATGTAACTCAAATCATCACCCCTCCACCACTGAGCTTGACAGTTACTATGAACAATTACTGTCGCTATGAAGTGATTGTGCTGATATGTTGTGTTTCTGTTTTGCCACATGTGGCACTGTGAATAATGGCCAAACATCTCCACTTCCAGGTTCCAGGTGCTGCCATGTTCATTTTAGAGAGAACAGGCTTTCTACTGGCAACCCTTCCAAACAAACCATATTAGTTCAGTCTTTTCCTAATTGTACTATAATGAGATGTAGCTTTTGGGTTTTTGGCAGTGTCTCTGGGCATTGCAGAGATGAATTTTGGCAACTGTCTTGAATGTTTTCCACTTGTGAATAATCTTTCTCACTGTAGAATGATTTGGTCTTCCCAAACAGATCAGCAGCAACAATTGCTTCTTTAAGATAATCGCCTAGTTTTTCCTTATTCGTTGGCAATATGCTAAACATTGACACACACCTGCACGCTCCAGACCAGCAAAGTGCCAAAATGTAAATGGTAAATGGACTGGTTCTTATATAGCGCTTTTCTACTCATCTGAGCACTCAAAGCGCTTTACACAACTTGTGCATTCACCCATTCAGACCCATTCGCACAAGCACATCTTTCTAAGTGCTTTTATAGCTAACATTCACACACATTCATACTCCGATGGATGCATCGGAGAGCAATTTGGGGTTAGTATCTTGCCCAAGGATATTTGGCATGCAGACTAGGGGAAGCCAGGAATCGAACCACCAACCTTCCGATCAATAGATGACCTGCTCTACCACCTGAGCTACAGCCACCCAAAATGTCTGCTCTTATATCGGTGGTTACACTTGCTGAATGATCAGTTACTCAGATGCTTTTATCCTAATGGTTTATGGGTGTACATAATTGTTTCTGCACTTTGGCTCAATTTTTATCATGAAAATAATGACAGTGTGTAGTGTCTCGTGTTTTTTAATTCATTTTAGGTGGTATTTACAAAATTTGTGGAGATGTTCAGAACCATGCATCCATTTTTATCGGCTTATTTAGTTCAGGGTCGTGATGGGGCTGGAGATAATCCCACTGGTCTTAAACTTGAAGGGTAAAACTGGACAGGTGACCAGTCTGTATCAGGGCTCACCCAGTGAGACAGACAAACACTCATGCTCACATCCACACTTATAGCCAATTTAGAATTACAACTTAACCTATCACGCATGTCTTTGGACTATGGGAGGAAGCCAGAGTGCCCATAGAGCAGCGGCCCCCAACCTTTTTTGCGCCACGGACCGGTTTATGCCTGACAATATTTTCATGGACCGGCCTTTAAGGTGTCGCGGATAAATACAACAAAATAAAACCAGTACCAGTACCGAAAAAAGAAAATTTATTCATAACACACGTGAAAAAACCCAGGAAAACCAAGTAAACGATAAAAACGATAACAAAATAACGCTGAAAACCGATAAAAACCCTGAAAACTTTACATTTCACACCTGAGCCTCAACTCTCATGGCCCGGTACCAAACGACTCACGGACAGGTACCGGTCCGAGGCCCGGGGGTTGGGGACCGCTGCCATAGAGAACCACAGGCAAAAGAGATAACATACAAATTCCACTCAGAAAAGTCCCAGCTGGTCAGGGGATTTGGACCTTCTTGCTTTGAGGAAACAATGCCTACTATTGCACCACTGTGCTGCCTTGTAAGGAACAGCTTTATATCTTATATGTTATTTTTTTTAATATGCACTGATACATCAACTCTTGAAATTGACCGATAGTGTGAAACAGTATCTTCCCTGTTGGATCACTAACATTATTAGCATTTTCATGCCGCATGGAAAGCTAGAACTACGTAGTGAAATATGGAAATAGTTATCAATAATTTATCTGGTAGGTGTATACTGTGTTATTCTCATTAAAAAATATTGCTGCTACAAGCATGCCAAGCATATGCTATTTTGCAATCTTGACCCAGGTAATAATTTTATACAAGTCTTACAGATAACTTTATAGCAGTCTCCAGAGTTTTATCCACACCTTGATCTCTTTATCAAGGTGTGGATAAATCTACAAAGTTACTGAACCACACTGGCTTGTGGAAGAGATGGTTATGACAGGATTCATGTTTGCAGATGAGAGGTTACACATTACCCGCCTGCCTCCAAGGGAATTGTGTTTTTCTTCACCTGTAAAATGAGGGTCCTCAAGGCCAGGAGGCGGCCCTGACTGGCAGCATCGTGGAGGGGTGAGCGGTCTGCCCAAGAGCCTGTGACAGGAATATGAATTCAGTATTCAATTCAGTACTGAAAACTTAAATGTTTTATTACTTACTTAATTCTCTCATCGAGAGAAATAAAAATAAAATCAACATTACAGAGAAAGCTTCAATTCTCCTGCCACACATCTAAACATAGCAAGCAGGTGTTTTAACCTCTCAAGTCACGTTTTACCTTTCATCATCCAAGAGTTAATGCACCCGGCAGCATATGGTTATGTGACTTAACAGCGCTTGAAAATTCCTGATGCATTAAACTCTGCACTATCACACTCCATTCACATGACAAATGAAAGTAAACCTGCCAAACTGGCTGTGGCCGTTCAATAAAAAAAGAAGGAAATCCAGAAAAAAGAAGAAATGTCTTCAGGCACACCTGAGTCAATGTCCAGAATAACAGCTGATGCATTCCACACGTTCTCATCGCCATCATCTTCATCCATCCTTTCATCCATATTCTTTATGAATTATACAATAATCCACCCAATGTTTTCTATTAAATCCATGCTTTTTTTATTCATGCACCTTATTTTCCCTGACTGACATTAGAATCTGAAATACAGACAGGATCAGCTAGAGACATCAAACAGATTTCTCAGAACAAGAAAGAGCATCTCTACGGGACCGTGACAAATACCCTGAGCTTGGTCAATTAGTATTCCATGGGGTGGGTACACTTTAGATTAAACAGCCCTTTGGATGATAGCTACAGATTATGTTGTTGTCATGTCTGTCTTCCCTCAGAATGTGCCTTCGAACCGCCTGTTCCCGAGAATGTGGAGTGTTGTTTTGGTGGCTGTGTGAAAGTGTGCACTGCATAGCTGGGAATGGAAACTAGGGCAGGATGCGGCTGGGGGAGGGGATATCATGACTGCGTTCTATTAATACATTAGAGAGAAAGAGCTGCCGGGCCAACAGTGTCTTCATTTAATATTGAATGTACAGTTCAGGATTTCTTAGTAGCTATTAAGCTAATGATAGAAAAGTGGGCTATCAATGATATTTCTAGTATGTATTAATGTGAACACAATTAATGGCTTTTATACTCATTGGATTAGCAATGCAGTATTTATAGCTCATTTGTAAACACTGAAATTGTGTGTGTGTGTCTGTGTGCATGGAGGGCTTCTGTAGGATTCTAAAGAAAACATTTACATTTGACCTCTGACCTTTTGCAGTTGGGGTTAAATGCATTGCAGGGTGTCTGTAACCATAATTTATTTATATTGTGGTTACATTTAAGCTGTGTTTGCCATCATCGTACAGATATTTTTTTTAGGGGGGAGGTAACAATGTTTAAAACAATAACAATAATAATATTTATATTTATAACAAGGTGCAATAATAATTAATGTGCAATAATAACAGTGTGCAATACAAATACACTTATTCTTCTTTTTTATTACTAAGTTATTATACTGTGTTGTGTTGTTTGTGTTGCGTTGTGATGTGTCATATCGTGTCGTGTTGTGTTATATGTAGTGCCAACGTAGGACAGTTTTCCAATTTCATTGTACTACTGTACTATGTGTGACTGTGCAATGACAATAAAGAGTTATCTTATCTTATATATTACACTTAAACTGAAAAGTTTTATTAAACAAAGTAACCAAATTAATAAAAAATCAAGTGTTAGTGCTTTTTAAAACGACCTGTCTCAGAGTACTCACTGTGTTGTTGACCATAATCATAGAACTCTGCCGATATCCTGGCAGCCTCTTTGCGATTCCCACGGACAATGTAGAAGTATGTCAGCAAGTTAAGAGAGATCTTAACAAAAAGCTTAAAGCAGAACAGTGCCAAGATGCTGAGGTAAACATTTGACAACTGGGCTGCGAAGGGCTTGTTGGTGAATTCCTCTGTATGGTCTGACATTTCCTCTGGCACGATACAGAAGAGCTTGGGTTATGATGAACGCAGGATCAGATGCCACTACAAAAAGCATAAGAGTAGCCTGCTTTTTCCTCCCAGTGCACTGACTAGTTGGCTGGTCCTGACAAAGCACGGGCTGGAAAAAATTCTCTGCAGCTGCTACTGTGCCTGATTGCAACAACTGAAATGTAAGTGTACACTATGTTTGGATGTGGGTGGGCTCAAGTTATAAAAACTTACAAACTTGTTTTAATTGCAGAGGTGATGTAATTTTCCCCAAAAATGTAAGTTGTGGCAGTATTTAATTCATATTTTTTATTAAAATGTCTTTTTGCATGAGTTGAACTAAATATAGTGGCGTAAATTCTGGTTTAGTTTGGCTGAATGTGTGTTTAAATGTCTTGCAGTCATTTGAATAAACGATCATTTGAATCTAGATAAAACTGATGTGAATAATTAAACATCATTTCAACACACACACACACCTAAAATACTTTATGTGCGTTTTAAATAGTTTACATTTTTTGCATGCAAATTTTTTAATCAACCAGCGCTCGTCGTAGTAAACTTTCTTTCGTTTCCAAGGGAACGCCTCTTGATTACAACGCATGCGCGACAAATCTTCACCCTTTTCCGCGAACATCAAAACGCTTGCGCTTCCCCGTGTGGATGTTTCCCAGCTGACATTTGTTCGTCAAATGAGGGCTTGTCAGGTGTTCATACCCGCTGTGGTCGCTCTCGGATTAATTGTCTCTCCTGTGTTTTGCCAAAATGTGAACTCAAGTGAAATTCGGACTCAGTTAAACGGCTCTGCCGCTGATTTCGCGGCATACAGAAAGCAGTTTCACCGCACGTATGAAGTAAGCAGCGAGGAATTTAGTCGCCGTCATCTCAGTTTTCAGGTATGTAAAGTGAGGGAGGCGTAGAGTAACTCTTAAGTGCCACATTTAGCAAGTGTGAAGTGCTCAGACGGAAAACTGAAAACAAACTGGGGGAGTACTTCTTGTTAGACCACGCCCACTCACGCAGAAGAAGGAAATACGGAAAATAATTTTGGAAAATTTTCTTGAATGTTACATTAAATATAGATATAAATATAAAAAGCATACAAATACTGGCATAAACTGAGATTAAGTGAAAATTGTACTACAACATTGGAACAATAGTAACATGCAATAGTAACAATTCCGAGTAACATGAGGGAGGTGAACATAAAATTGCAGCTTAATAGCTGAAGTCGTGTGAAATAAAAACAGCTGTGCGATCAAAAACATTTAATTTAGTCTTTCACTCTTACCTGCTTCCTTATTTCCCAACTGGTCCCCACAGTTTTATACTGTGTATATTGATATGATTAGTAACATATCTTTTATAAGCTGCTTAATATGTTATAATATCTGTCAGCATGACATGCTTAGAGTTTTTTTTTTTTGGCTATTATATCAACAATTGTGTGTTTTCTTAGTCAGAGTTGGATAAGAAAAGTTTTGAGAGGTTTCAAATACATAAATGTAGATTATTTTCATTTACCTTTATATCAAAAGTATTGAACATCTTCATGAACAACTTATTTTAAAGACCAGAGTTTACTGTTATGTTTTTCTTTCCTTTCCCCCCTCCCATTTAATATCATTGTGCCGTTTCATTTGTGTAATTGCAGAGAGCTACAATACGGCACACCTATCTGAACTCATTTTCCACAGAAACACAGTCTGCCAAGTATGGCATCAACCAATTCTCTGACCTTTCACACGAGGAATTCAGAGGTAGGTTGATATTTTGACATAGAGGTATGTTTAGTGAATCCTTTGGGCATTTTATTAATTTAGATTTCTGTCCTGCCTTTTGTTAAACTAGGCTGAGTCTGCAGAATCATAGTTTACACTTGTGTTTGTATAAAAAAAGAATGACTTTGAACTGCATCTTTTATCCACAGATCTGTACCTGGGAGCAGTCTATGAGAGAGCTCCTCTCTTCTCTGGACTGAGTGTAAAGGAGCTCCCAGACAAATTTGACTGGAGGGACAAGGCAGCCGTGGCACCAGTCCAGGACCAACAAGCAGTAAGTTTTACACATGGTACTGTAGTTATACTGTACATGTGGGAGGTTAGCTGGAGATGCTTCAGATGCAGAGACATAATTGGACAGATAAAGTCATGCCTTTTCATTATTTATGAATAAAGCAATCAATCAACAAACAGGTACAGAATACCAAATACTACACAGCTTTGATAATGAACGCAAGTCTTCACCAGTAACAGTCAAAATTATGATGTAGACACTTGTCAGGTGATTCTTTGCTTTTCACTTTTAAGTAGGTGAAAATTGATGATGCCCTGTGCAAGAGATTTCAACGCTTCAGTTTTAAAAGTGAATATACATTTAACACTTTTTAAACATTTTTTTATTGTAATTTATTATTTTTTCCCCACCAAAGTGAATAAAGATGTGAAAATTGTAAAATACAAGCAATTTTAAGTGGTTTTAGTTGATCATAAGCGCCTTGAGGCAACTGTTGTTGTGATTTGATGCTATATAAATAAAATCGAATTGAATTTAATCTAAAAGCATCTAATTGAAAATAACAGAGAAGACAGAACGCATCAAATGTTGACATGAGAATGTGTGGCTGGTGCTGTAAGTGTAAGAATAACATTTGTTAACAGAAAAAGAATGTAGGGATATCATCATATACATCTATGTGAGGGACAACTGAGATTTTGTACTGAAGATCATTGCATGGGCTCAGAGAGGACTCTGAAAATCGTCGTCACTGAACCCAGTGGATCCCTTCATCAACAGATTCAAGTTAAAAATTGTTTTTCATCTAAAGAGAAAGCGTATATAAACAAGACCCAGAAACTCTTTTGCCTTCTCTCAGCACCAAACTCTTTCTCGTGTTCTGGACAATCAAAAGTTGAAATTCTTTTTAGTAATCTCGAATGCCTAATCATCCAAGCTGAAGTGTGGTAGCTTTGAAAAAAACAGAATATGTGATAGTATGCGTGTCCATTAATGGACGTGGTGTTTGCGACTTGTACATCAGCAAATGCAGGATTAATCCCGAGTGATATACCCCTCCCCCCCACACACACACACTCATAGAATATTTAAGAATTTATACAGACATTTTTTTTCATTTAAAAAAGTCTAACATTCTTGTTGTCACATGTCTCAAAGTGAGAATTCAGGTAAGTGGAAAGAGACTTTTTTTCCAGATGAGTACATTGGGAACGCTCTTCAAATGCGAAGCATTTAATATGAAGTACCAGAGAGGAAAAGGCATATTTGACTCGAAGGCGACCTCGGTAATGGTAGTGGAAGAGCAAAGGAGCAATGACAAACTAAACCTCTGGAGCTGTTGCTCAGGGAGCAGAATGAACCCGGGGGTACAGAAGGGAGAGGGTTAGTGAGACTGAGTCGTTGCCTGTCCCTGCTGAAGATACACTTTTTGCTCTTTTTGTCCTTTATCTCTTTAGTCAGTCAATTTGCCATAGGGGATGATGATATTGCTGTAAAACTGTTGTCCTAAGGGAGAGACATAACCGGTTCAGCTGAACGCCATCATGATCATATATTTTACTTTGCTCTATTCAGGTAAAGTTTCGCACTCCAGGGAGATGCACTAAATGACCACTCTCACCTACCACTCTCCTCTGCTGCCGTTTTACCGGTCAGATTTTTTTTCTCTAGCTCTGCCTGTGGACCTGCTGAGTTTTTATAACACATAGATGGTGAGACAGGATATAAACTGCTGTAGGATGCACACAGACCCGATATATCAAACCGCTCACATCTTGTTAATGTTTCTTGATCCATTTTTTTTACCTTTCTTGATTCCATGTTTGTGTCTTGAGAACATTTGATCACTTTAAAAGCAGATAGCCTTAATATTGTGTATACTCAGCACATACTTATGTTGAGACCAGGCAATATTGACTGATTTTGCTTTCAGCATTGATTTTAAGCCGTGAAACCATATTGAGCAGCAAAAATTGGATTTTAACAGAGAGCTCAGTTTTTCATTACATCTATGGGAATACATTTATGCCAAGTAAGTGAACTGAGCATGCAATATTAGGATGCCGTTTGGAGAATAATATTTGCTCGTGCAAATATTAAGCAAAAAAAACAAAACAAAAAAACCACACAGACGCACACAAGAATCCCTCACATGATGAACTACTGTATGTACCAGCAAAAAAGCAATATTTGTTTCAGGAAAGCGTTTTTTAATCTATATCAGATATAAAATATGAGAAATTGTTTTGCAGTCTGAATACAATAAGTAAGCCATAGACATAAAAGCTTAAATTGAGACCTTTAACTGAAGCAGATATTCACATTTTTCTGAAACGTGTGCACACCTGTGGTTTTTCTGTCAGTAGATGGCAGCAGAAAACAATCGGTCACAGTCACATTATCACGTACCGCGTAGAGCATTTAGAAACTGAAGATACTTAATTAAACCGTCTAAAATCTCGTGTCAGTCTTATAACACTGGCAGAGGGCTTTTTAGATGATTATTATAGTAGGATTATATATAGGTAGTTCATTTCCAGAAATAAATAAGAAATAGCTCCTTAGGATGGTACAGTGTGAATAGATTCTAGGTCAGGAGCTGGATCTAAATAATGCTTGCGAGATTGTTTTCTTTTCTCTTTTGTCTCATTTCTGTAATTTTACCTTCACAGTGTGGGAGCTGTTGGGCTTTTAGTGTGGTTGGTGCCATACAGTCTGTCCATGCCATAGGAGGCTCACGGCTGGAGCAGCTCAGTGTGCAGCAGGTTGTTGACTGCTCCTACCAAAACGCAGGCTGCAATGGAGGCTCCACAACTCGGGCTCTGAACTGGTTAAAACAGGTATGCTGATAGTCACACAACGTTAACAGACTTTTAGGTCTTATAAAAGATGCTTCCAGAATCTTGGCTTATAATACCTGAAATGACCAAGGCTGCAATTCTGTATCACTAAGGCAACAGGAGAAATTGAAAATATGGTCCTGTCTAAAATTCCGAGGCCACCTCTCATTTTTCTGTTCTTTGCTTCCAAGGTGCCAAACTTTCTAATATTTTGTAAGTGTCTTAAACAGTAATTCAACAATACTTTGTTCCTGTTTCTTTAGTTGAATATATGAAAAATGCCAATGATAAGTTTTACAGGCATACAATATATTTTTGCACCAAGAAAATTTAGCCAAAAACCCAAAAAGTGAGGAAACTGGACATGTGGAGTACAAAAGAAGAAATGACAGTCCTTAAAATGAACATTATCTGAAAGTCATGTCCTTAAAAAATGGGTAAAAATCGAGCAAAAAGCTGACAGAGGACCTGAGAGATGCACCTGCCCTTCAGATGATCCTTCTGCTGTCCACTGAAGCCTCATGAGAAATGTTCTCAGTTGATAGGTGGCTGTCAAGAAGCCATTTTTAAGAGAGGAAGAGAGTGAGATGGTGAGAAAAGACTGAAGTGTGTCAGCTTAAACAAGAACTGGACTGAAAATCTGTGGCAACAGGTGGAGTGATGAATTCAGATGTGACATATTTGGTTTGGAGGAAGTGAGGAGAGGTACCACAGTGATTAGTAAAACATGGTGGAGGCTTTGTCGTGGTTTGGGGCTGCATTTCAGCCACTGGTGTTGGGGATCTTGTGTTCGTGCACGGTCGTGTTGGGGGCGACTGTGGCTCAGGGGGTTGGGAAGCGCATCTGTAACCTGAAGGTCGCTGGTTCGATCCCCAGGCTCTCTGTCCTGGTCGCTGTGTCCTTCGGCAAGACACTTTATGGTGTTGGCCAGAGGGGCCGATGGCACGATATGGCAGCCTCGCTTCTGTCAGTCTGCCCCAGGGCAGCTGTGGCTACAACTGTAGCTGCCTCCACCAGTGTGTGAATGTGTGTGTGAATGAATAGTGGCATTGTAAAGCGCTTTGGGTGCCTTGAAAAAGCGCTATATAAATCCAATCCATTATTATTGTTATTATCTTGTCAAAACACTATCAGTCATTGGACTGGCCTCCAGAGAGCCTCTGTCAAGAGGTCACCTTGACAGAGAACATATATATATGAACATGTATATTTGGGCGACCGTGGCTCAGGGGGTTGAGAAGCGCATCTGTAACCGGAAGGTCACCGGTTTGATCCCTGGGCTCTCTGTCCTGGTCGTTGTGTCCTTGGGCAAGACACTTTACCCTACTGCCTACTGGTGATGGCCAGAGGGGCCGATGGCGCGATATGGCAGCCTCGCTTCTGTCAGTCTGCCCCAGGGCAGACTGCCTCCACCAGTGTGTGAATGAATAGTGGCATTGTAAAGCGCTTTGGGTGCCTTGAAAAAGCGCTATATAAATCCAATCCATTGTTATTATACTATATTCCCATATATCTTTGCATGTTTTAGTAAATTGCTGCACCTGCATCGCAATTTTCCTAGCAAAATTTAAGGAAACGAGTGGGTGGCTTAAAACCTTTGCACATTACTGTAGAATCACACAATTTAAAACTTTAGCATCTATAAAATCTGTGTAACATTCTTTAGACATACACATTAAGAAAAATGAAATAAAACAGACATGCTGTTTACTAACATTCATTATTTGCTTTGTAGACCAGAATGAAGTTGGTGAGTCAGTCTGAGTATCCCTATAAGGCCAAAACAGAAATCTGCCATTTTTTCTCCCAGTCACACGGCGGTGTTGCCGTGAAGAACTTTACAACACATGACTTCAGGTGAGGCTTTATTTTTTACCAAGTTTTCTACAAGGAATAAAAGTTAAATATTAACTTCATAAATTTAAGGAGAATAACATGAAACTTTAATGCGGGTTTCATAAAGTACCAAGGACAGAGAAATGGGCGTGGGATTGGTTCTGTGCAATCACAGTGTTTACTCTGTCAACACAGACATAGATAGCTCACTAGCACAGAGGTTCTTAACTCCGGGTCAGTTCTTTTGGCCCAAAGGTGAATCTGATTGTCTTTACTTAAAATTTAACAGAACAGGGACTTTGCTCCGTGCATATGTAATGCCTTCTGTTGTTATTGTTGTTATTTTGCTTTCTCAGTATAATGCTTTCATAGCAAGGCTCTGAATCCACCGTCAGAGCAGATTTAACTGAGCATCCACGTAACCTAAGATGATGTTTATTCTTTATTATTATTTATTTATGTGCAATCTTTTAAACAATAGTATACATTTTAATTGTATTTGTTAACTGTTGTTTTCTTCATGTTTTTCTGCCAAACATGAATGAATTTGTTAAAAAAATATAGGGCTGCCATGTTTCTTCTAATATTTTTATTACAGCATCAGTATGCAACCATGACCTTGAATGGTACAAACCTCATTTATCACAGACTCCATATATTGGAAAAGAGTCGTGGTTGTGATAATTTACTGTGCTAACACACAGCAAATTATCACAACCACGACTAGTAAGAAACAGGAGGACTGTCTGCCTGGCAATAATTCTGCAAGTAGTTGCAACTCTCGTGGTGCAAAGTAAAAGAACTACAAATCACTTGTCAGGGAAATGGGGGGACAAGTGAGCTGAGATTTGCAGTACCATCAACTGGCCTTCATTACCATGAAGGCAGAGTGCCTCATCAACCTGTGCTTTGTAGGATACAGCCATGGGCAGCTGGAGAAAGAAGAGTTAAACTTGAGAATAGATTTGTACTGCTGCTGCAGGACCCCAGATCTCTGTGAGATGGCCTAGATAACCTCTTATCTTCACACAGCAGTTTAAGGACTTAAAGTAGTAATGGAAGTAAAAGACTACAGGGAGAAATAGCGACTAGACCTCAGACTCTGAATGTGGTTGATTTTGCTTCTTTAACTCAAGAGCGATTCAAAAATATACTGCTTTGATAAACTCAGTAATCGGGTTGGACACCCAGCTATGAAAAATGTACACATGGACCAAATCCATTTTGGAAACAAATAAAACAATCAGCATTTTTGTAATGGGATTTCACCAACATGTTGTTCATTCTACTTTAATATGGAGGCATTTATCAGAGAAGTTCATAAACTCAACTGATTATTTCAACTACACGTACACTCCATGAAGTGCTTTAAAAAACAAACAAAAACAAACATTGTTATCTTTTTCACATTCATCTTTTTTAGTGGAGTTGAAATTTGTGTTAACAAGTCAAAAGTAAAATAGTCAGCCACCCCAGCTGCTACCTGACAAAAAGTTAAATACGTGATGGATGCCATAGCCAGGAGATTCTCACTCTGTATACAAGGTTTGGAATTCACAAAGGTTTGCAGAAACTCAGTGATACTTCATTTCTATATCATAAATATTTCTTGTTTTCACTAAAGCCTGTCAGGCAGCCTCGGGCCTCTCAGAGTCGCTGCTGCCAGAATCGTAACAAGAGGTTAGAATTTAAGGTGATATTCTTAAATCAGACACTTTCAAGTTCTGTTGCTGGTTTATAAATCACTTAGAATCAAACTAGGTTAGGCTGCCTTCTGCTAGTGTGCTGCATACAGATAGAAACAACTTCCTTCCTGATGATATATCATGCGCGCCAATCTAGCCACTTTCACATTTAACCCAAAAACTCACTTGTTCTCTCTTGTCTGTGATGGATTGGTTTCTGTGTTTTATAGTTGTTGTTTTCAGGTCAGCTTCTAATGGCATAACTGCAATGTAGATTTATTCGTAGTGGACTGTTATGTTCATATTTTATTTTCTTTGGATGCATTTTATTTCCTTTTGCATACTTACCTGTCATTCCGTGCTCTTATATTTATAGTTTATTGTGGCTCACTATTTTTGAATGCTTCCCTTTGTCCGTGTAAAGCAGTTTAACTCCCCTCTCTGTTTGAAGTGTGCCATGTAAATAAAGCCACTTTGCCTTCCTAAACAGAACTTGAAAGTGAAGCGCTGATATTGAGATTTATTGCATATCAACACAATGTTACTTAAATTCCTGATGTTCTCTCATCCACAATTCACTGATCCAGTCTAAACATTTTCCTTAGACCTGTATGTGTCTTCTGAGGGGTCTCAACGTTAGGTCACGGAGTTTATCAAGCTGCTGGAATTGGATGTTTCTGCAGGGTGGAGACTTGGGGAGGTCACGGCGAATCTCATGGTTAAACCAGATTTTTACTGCTGCAAAACACCATAAAGTTTTAACACAACCTCACCATAAATGGAAACCCAAATGACTTTATTCTGACTTTCTTCGGTATAGATTTGGCACAAACAGGGGCTTCGAGCACCATATGTAATAAAGCTGGCAGAGTACAGCGTGACATAACGCCAGCGGGAATCATCTTGTGGAAGGACAGAGATGTAACTGAGGCCAGTTTTTGAGCAACAAACTGACGGGAGAAAATGCACCACATTTAGTAAAAATCAAACAAAACTGATGTACTGATAATTGAAGTTGATTAGTTAAATATTCTGCCTGACTTTACATTAGAGTAGTAACGTAATTATAAGAACACGTTGTGCTGTGTTTTTTCCCAGTGGTCAAGAGAAGGCAATGATGGGTCAGCTAGTACAATATGGCCCTTTGGTTGCTATTGTGGATGCTGTAAGCTGGCAGGATTACCTGGGAGGCATCATCCAATACCACTGCTCCAGCCAGTGGTCCAACCATGCTATTCTGATTGTCGGCTATGACACTACCGGTAAATACTACCACATGTCACATTTAAGTGAGACAAAGTATTTTGAATAGTTTAAAAAATTATGACTTTATAATTTATTTGAGCTAACACAATTTTTGATTTTTAGAGATTTGTAATCCACCGTGAAAGTAGTTTAAACCTGCATTTGATCAGAGTTTTTAGCTTATTTCGAATCCTTAAAAATAAAATTTTTATATCAAGTGAAATATGAGCCAGCAGGAGGAAAAGGTTTTACATGTCAGATCTGAAGACTAAATAAAAATGAAAATGTTTTCATTTCTCAAGGTCCTTATTTCAACTCTTTTACAACTCCTGCTTGTTTAGTTGCAAGTAATTTACGAGATTAAAGCAGAGTTTGAGTTTTCTTTTTAAAATTGCCTTATTTACAGCGTATCATTAAGTATTTTGCTATTTCACCTTGTACCCTAATCCCCTGTTCTCTTAGCATGCAGTGATCAAAGGTTAGCTGAAATTGTAATCATTAACAATTTGTGTACTCATGTTGACGTGATGGTGTACCAGATGTTCTGTTTATTTCGATGTTTATCTACTTCTTTTGGGATCCAGAAAGTGGACACTTATGAATATTAGAGGCTAAACACTAGCTTGGTTACAGCTGTGTGGTAGCAGCTATCACATACTTTATTTATGGGCATAGTTTAGACAAAAATACTTTACATTTATTAACATCAATTATTTCAAACACTTCTGTTTTCTAGGTATTACGCAAGCATCGGAGTGATTATGTAACGGTCTAATGTGGATGCAGCACACATACTAAGCACCAGTAGTGCTTCTTTACCTAGTAAATAATTCACTCTTAAATGCATGTTGTCTTTCAGGGGACATTCCGTACTGGATTGTGCAGAACTCCTGGGGAACAAGATGGGGAAATGACGGCTATGTTTATATAAAAATAGGTGGGAACGTTTGTGGTGAGTTTGACCTTTGATCTTGACATTTTATGTTTGTATGATCTTTCAGCTTAAGATAGGTGCACTGAAGTGTCCACAATCTCCTTGGGGAATAACAGCGTTTCTCTATTTTCTTTTTCTTTTTGCAGGCATTGCAGACTCAGTGGCAGCTGTTTTTCTTTGACAACAATGCCTGTATGAGTCATAGTGTGCGCGTGTGTGCGTGTGTGTGAATATCTGTGATTACCAGTGCCAAAATTCAAATCATTCATCTGTTTGCTTTCGAGTACCACTTTAAATGTTTTTATTGAGATGTAAGCACCACTAAAACCAAATAAAATACTTCATACAAATAAAATACTGTTGCCAAGTGTTGAATTTTAATAGAACAATAAAACACGTCACTGCAAAAATACAATAACATGAATTGTTCTATCATATAAAACACTTCTTATTAAATACATACAGATATATGTCATAGGTTATGAGTCATACATGTGGCTATAAAGATATTTCATTAATCAGTGCATAAATACATCACGAAATTAATTTAAAACTTTACAAAAACAACAACAACGTTATGTACAATTTTATGGTTCATATTTATTCTGTGCAAATGGTTTTGTTTTAGACGTTGATGCGTTCGGTTCATTGGTTCATCATTTGCTGTACACCTTTATGCACTCAAGACACATCTGAGTAGTCTGAAATGGCTCCCTCCATGACACCATCCCTGCGCTGAGATGAAAGATGAGCCATTTTTGTAAAAACTCATCATCGCCACCAGCGTTGTCCTTGCACTCACAGTTTGATCACTGCTCTCACTCATCTGTTTGCTTTCAGGTCAATCTCAGCCAATTTACATAAATTTATTGAGGAAACATCTGAGCACCTCTTATCAAGGAGCCATCTGCAGTACTTTGTGGCTCACTGTCAAGATTAAAGTAAAATAGTCTTAATTTGGCTGTTTAAATATTTGATTTATTATCTGTCAGACATTGCGTCACAAGCCTGCAGGATAATTTATCTTGATTTTCTCTTGTTTGCTAAGCATTAATATGTACAAACGTAGTTACTATGTTACATCTACTGTTATGTGTGATGCCATGTAAAGACATCACGCCTTCAAATCAACCCATCTGGGTTATTCTTCACTCCAACATCCAGTTCACCTAATGTCAAATTAAAATACCACATGACCTCGAATTTCATCTCACCTAGATTTGAAATCCTTCGTAATAATATATAGTGTTTGATAAAACTGGCCACATGTTGAATTGCCTCCATTCATGAAAACACATACACTTCATATTTCAGTGTATGAGTTCTTTAAAGGTACACTGACAAGATGCCATGCATTGTTTCTCATAAACATCAACAAAATGTATTTCTTTGACCTGATTTTCACCTCTCATCGAACTGTAAATAATCCGCTGCTGGGAGATCTGTTTAAGTGAAAAAGCCTGGACAGACGAGTGAGATGCACTTTAATCCGAGTCGTCACTGCTGCAGTAGGAGCTGTCGCAGCACTCAGCCGTGTACAGAAAAGTGTGAATGTTGGGATTCAGCTTGGGTACCCAGTGGCGAGGCACCAGGAATGTTGCCAGGTTGAAAAGATCCACAAAAACTTTGTATCGGTCACTAATTAAAAAGATCAAATAAAGAATGGTTTACTTAGTATGTGCAACTGTTCTGGATTTCGTCTTCTGAGAAGCAAAAAATAAACTGCGGTTCACATTTTATTTTACTCTTGTGTTGTTTCTTTGAACTTGAAATATATTGTCACTGTGCATTACAGAAGGAACTGCTACATGACAAGTTAATTAAGATAAGCAGAGTAGCACTGCGCTGTCTTTATCTAAATTAACTCTGAAGTGTTTCGGATACTTGCTGTGTGAAAATAAATGTCCAATCATAAGATTATTTTACATCATACAATACCTGACGGTTGATCTAAGATAGTGGTAGCCAGACGACCCCCCTGTGCCAGCTTTGCTGCCAATCATCCGGTGAACCATGCACACATGATTGTCTACAAAACAAGTAGGGGAAAAAACATCCAGGAATAGCCATTGTTATTTTGTCCATTGGCGATTGGTTGTATTGATCAGCGGGCATGGAGGATGTTATAAGGTTCTTCTGCCTCTTGGGTTCAAATCTAACTTTAAAGTTTTGTAACTTTGTAGGCTTCTTTGTTAGTCCAGTTCTGCCCTTGGGCAAAAAATAAAAACAACACACTGTAGAAAACAAATATACTTTCCTTTCCCCTCAAACTTTCTTACTCTGTTTACACGTAACAAGCAATGGTGATGCCTCGGTACTTACATCTCCATTTCGTCATGAGGGTGTCGATATCCATGAGGGATGTGAGCAGCTGGAAGGGAACCTGGAACCTTGGCTCTTCCCTGAAAGGTAAAAAAAAAAGGATTTTATGTTTCACAGATTATAATGTAAAAAAAACAATTATTTTCTCTACATATCAGCTATAACATAAGCACAACTATCACCTGTTCACTGCCACCAGTGAGTTACCGTATTAAATTTAGCATCTGTTATCACCTTCCACTAACTTCAGTTACCTCTGTTGACTTTTGCATAGACTCAGTGAATCTCAAGTGACAATGTGTCCTTACCGCAACGATTTGAAAGAAAAAGCCGGTTACCACACCTTTTAATAAAGCTTACATTCTCAGGCAGGTTGCACAAAGGGGCTTGTGATATGGAAAATTTATGTGGGAAGAACAAATGAGTACCCTTGCCTCAGGGACTAGCACTGAGGCGTTCTTGTGCAAGACTTTCCACTGAAGCTGTTTGCAGCCTCCAGGTGTTAACAATGTAAAACTATGAATAGGAAGCAAATATAACATGCAGTGTCACCACTAGACCATTAAAGGTGAGGAAACCTAAAACAAACTAAACATACCTGTAGAAGTATATCATCAGAGCACCTTGCAGAGCCTTGTAAGAGAGTCTCCTCTCACCTTGTTAACGAAAGGGAAAATTTTTATTTTCAAGGTAACAACAAATGCTGGTGTTTACATCCTTTTGTAAACTAGAGTTTCAATTTTAAAGTCCACACCTTGCACAAGATAAGCTTCACTTTGCGTCAAATAGAGGCCGTAAATAAACACGATAAAGCCTCGGTGATTATGGCATCTGATTAAACACTTACCCTTGCTGACAAGGTGATCGTGGCGCTTTTCGTCAAACAGAGATGCGAAAAGCTCCCTCTGTTTGACCACCTCTGCCATCAGTTCCTCTTTCTCTTCAGAATCAGGCATTTTCTTTAAAAGAAAATACGGGGGGGGGGGGAAACAGCCGTGTCTGTCAGTCATCGGCGTACTCCAGGGACAGCAAAAAATAAAAGAAAAAAGTTTGTTCTGAAAGCTGGAGCCATCTCTTACCTCAATTTTCTCCTTCTCCTGATTTAACCCATCAAATATATTGATTTCCAGCCTTTGCCAGAAATTGAAGCCATCCACTTCCAATCCAGGAGTTCTCTCCAGCCACTCCTGAAAGAACAGCCCAGGGTTTTTTCTCACATGTATGCTCTAACACAGGGGTGAGCAATTAATTTCGCCAAAGGGTCACATGAGAAATTGGGACTGTCGTAGAGGGCTACACAGAGAGACAAAATTAATATTGAGCAGAAATGGGTTCAGTTTATTGGTGTGGCCCTTTACAAAAGTCCCAGTTTGTCATGTGGCACCTTGGCAAAGCAGGATGAAAGAACAACAAATTCACGTTCATTCTTTGTGTTTTAATTACTTACTAACTAAATCAAAAATGGTAGCTGTAAAACATACCTCAACTAACTTTAAAAGTGTTGGTTCCTGCTCAGTGGAGAGCAGCATCTCACTGTCATGACCTTTAAAGTTGTCTCTGTAATGGCGTCTGTTGTACGGAACCCTCAGGTTGTCTGGAACTCCAATTTTGTTCTCCAAGAGCCGAAACTGGAGGCTTTGGAAGCCAGAGGCCGGAGACAGGTATTCCCTGTGTACACAAATAAGCAAACATGTACACAGTAAAGCCAGAGTGCAACGCTGTGGAGGAGTGCATGTTATATTGCTTTTTTGGAGAGGAGTTTACCTAAAGTCAAAAAAGTCCAAGGCTGTCATTGTTTCCAAAACCACAAACTGGTCAACCAACAGTCTGAAGATCATCACAACCCTGTGGATGCGAGTGTTGACTTTGAGCATGTTACGTTCGTCTCGGACCTTCAGAGGAAGAGCAAATGTTAGGGAATTATTGCTGATCACATTTAAGCTTGTAGGTCGGGAAACAGTCTAATTAAATAACTAGTTCTTTTTGTATTTTCAACAATATTTTTTACAAGTATAACATATAATGTATATTTCTACCTAAGCAAGATGTTAAATTACAACTGCTGTTCTGCTATTAGTCTGGAAATACCTGATCACAAACGTTAGTATGACTAGTGAATGTAATTTTTTAAACAGAGGCACTGAGCGATTGTGATGGTGTTCTTCTTTAAAATGCATTTTAAATCCTCCATCTTATTGACTTCATTTTTTCTTATCAGCACTCAATCTTTAACATTTGCAGTGTGCATCTAAAAATAGTAGCAGCAGTGCATAGATACATTTCAATATAACTTACATGACCGCTGATGAAGATCTCTCGCACAGAGTCCAGTTCAAACAAAATCTGTTTGAACCACAGTTCATAGGCTGAAATAATAATAATAAAAAAAGATCTTTAAGCATCATTAATATATATATAAGTATTTTATTTTGAGGTAAGGACAAAGGTCAGTAAGCAGTCAAGGCTTTTACATTTTTCTATTCACAGGTGGAGAAAGAGAGAAATGAAGGAAAAAAGGTTGAACTATTTCTATTAGTGTGCAGCGGCTTCTCACACAAAGTGGATGCAACACAAAACCTCCATATCCTTCACTATTGGGGTGAAAGAGTCTCCCTTTAATTTAAAATTGATTTTCCTTTTTTCCACCTGTCTCTAACTGTCTGTAAACAAGGTGAATGATTTACAATCAAATCAACATTTAAGTAAAGTTTATGACTGGATTCAATTTTGCTTTCTCGAGAAAATGAGAAAAAAAATAATTTCAAACAAAATGAAGCTCAACTTACCTTGATGGGTGACAATGAAGAGGTGCTCATCATGGATCTTATTGGCTTTTAGTTCACTTTGCAGAACCTGAGCTGTGAGTATTTTGTCGAGCTGACGGTTGGAAAGAGAGAAATCGATTGATATAAAAACTTTGATTGAACAACAAATGCAAATGTCAGTACAAATATAGATTTGTACCTGCAGGTAGTCTCCATAGATAATTCCTCCTTTACTGGCCTTGTTGATCCCTGCCTGGGAGTCATCCTCATCTTCTTTAGTTTTAGGAGGTTTATTTTTGAATAACCTGCAGTACAAAGAGAACACCTCTGGTTACTTGTTTTCCCATCAACAGGATTAGAAATGTAGGTAACATGTTTCTATTTAATGTAAGTGAAAAAAGGGGGATAAAAAATATGAACGCACAAATGCTTCTTCTCAAAGTACGGACATCCACTCATGACTTATTCAAATCGGTGGCAGCAAAGATGTATCCTTGTTCATCGACTAATATTTACTAAAAGAGTTTTCAACACAATCCGAGTTTTTAAAGACTTATCTTGTCCAATCAGTCACAAGTATACAGTTACCATCCGGCCCGCCTCTATTTTTCCCTTGGAGCCGCTGTTTATCTTTACTCAGGACTGACGTCTGGACTTTGTTTGACCTGCTAAAAGAAGGGTCACGCAGACCTAAAAGAATAAAATAAGGGCATATTATTTTTCTGCATTTACGAAGCTATCAGGAATATCAAATGACCTCCACATTATAAGGTTTTGAATTTGCAACGCATTGCTTGATGGTTTTGATTTAGACGTGGCTGTCTTAGTCACTGGGCTTCAGTGTTTACACTCAGGGATACTCTGTTTATACTCTATGAAAAACTGAACTTATAAAAGGTAAGATGGACAATACCTGTCCTTGCTGCAAAGACAAATATATAAAATATGGGCTTTATCTGTTTTTGCTTCTGAAATGTTATGGAGACTCTGTAGATGCAGCCCAAAGAAGGAAGAGAAATACTGCTTTTAGTATTTGGTGGTTTTAGTTGTAACAGGTTTAACCACTGATTAAAAATCTAGGAGTGATTTTGCTTTAATTTAAAAAATGGAAATCTCATTTCAAGCAGGTCCTTAAAACAATTTCTCTATCTTAGAAATATTAAAGTTACAGTTACCCCCCAGCTTTTAGCGCTGGTTCATTTTTATTGGATTATTTGAACCCAGCAAAAAAAAGAAAAACAGGTAGTTCAGAAGTTGCTTAAAACACTCTCACAATCTCATTGCTGCATCACAGACAGTGAATGTAAAGTATATATATATATATATATATATATATATATATATATATATATATATTCCATCCATCCATTCGCTTCCGCTTCTCCTTTTCAGGGTCGCGGGGGGCGCTGGAGTCTATCCCAGCTGTCATAGGGCGAGAGGCGGGGTAAACCCTGGACAGGTCTCTGTCGCAGGGCTAACACACAGGGAAAGACAACCATTCACACTCACATTCACACCTAGTGGCAATTTGGATTTTCCAATTAACCTATCCCCACAAGCTGCATGTCTTTGGACAGTGGGAGGAAGCCGGAGTACCCGGAGAGAACCCACGCAAACACGGGGAGAACATGCAAACTCCACACAGAAAGACCCCGGCCTGATGGTGGAATTGAACTCAGGACCTTCTTGCTGTGCGGCAACAGTGCTAACCACCGTGCCACCTATATATATATATATTCTCCATTGTATTTTTTTCTGCATCATAAGATTGTTTTTTCTTGTTGTGAAATAATTTGTTTACAATGGTGTTATAGCAAGTGTTTTTATATTAGATTGTTCAGGACCTTCTGTATTAGTGTGGAAGTCACGAGAAATCCTTGATGACAGTCTGCATGTCATTGAACTCAGCTGTAAATATTTGCAATTTGGTTAATATTCTATTTATGTTGGCGGAGATTGGAAATGCGTGGTTTTAAAGTTACTGAGAGCGCATGATGTTTCCTTATAGTACTCCTTTAAGTACTTTTCTAAGTATTTTTTCTTATAAATGAGGTTCAGCGATATACATACCTTGAAGAGACAGAGTGTTTTTGTCCACTGCTTGTTGGAAGCTGAAAATGTCATTCATGTCACACTGCAATAGCTGCCATACACATGGGAAATATTTGTTGTTCTCACAATCCACACGGTCTGTGTAAAAATAGTTCTGTTGCTCCCCACTACCCGAGCCACATCACAACACGCACACAGTGCTTTTGAACAACAGTGAACTCCGTTTCATCCGCGTGAAACTGAGAATCCACAGTCCACTCTCTCTAAATCGTCCCTGAGATCATTAGCTCTCTCAGGGTTTTTTTTTTCCCCCAACACTCTTTGCAGACTTACCAAGTAGTTCCATCAGCGTGCGCAACAGTTCTCGGAAGATCAGAGGAATGATAACAAGCAGCTATTTCTGAATTGGGACATGGTACAAGCCTAGCATTATAAGGCTTCACGCTGAGCAAGAAGAGCAGCAAGGACCCCAAAAATCCTTTGTTCTTGTTCTCATTTAGTTGGGATGAATGGGATGCTGGTGGAGAAACGGCTACAGTGGATGAGATGTTTGTGAAGACACGAGACCTATTACGGTACATTTGCAAGTCTCACAAACACGACATGTATTATGACATGCCTTATGAGTCAGACTGAGACTGAGTTACTAATTAAAAAAGGCACGGATAAATCATTTTCTTGTTCTCGCTGCCATGTGAAATGAAAGTTAACCATCTCTATCCACCCCCTCTCTTCTCCCTGTCCTTTAACAGGTATAAAGTCCTGGAATAAATCAACGTCATCTTTGTCTTCAGCTCGGCCTTCACATATAAATCACTGGACTCGTTATCCTCATAGTTAAACACAATCAGTGCATTTATAATTTAAACGTAGCAACAAATGTATCACAAAATGTAGCAAACAGATTAAGTAATAACTCTTTTAGCTGTAGGCATCCTCTAAGTGGCAAACATCACAAAGAAAATATTTATACACTCTAATATTTTACCTTCTCTTTCTGTTGTTAGTTTAAACATTTTCCTTTAGAAAAATTGCACCTGTTTGATCCTTTTTTAAGTCACTACTATTTAAGTTTAGTCACATTTCCTGCATTTGGAAATCCTGCCAAAAATACTGTTACACATCAATCTGATTGATTTTTCATCAAACGGAAGCTCGACGAGTTGTCAGCTCAAAGTGAGTAAAAACAATAAGGAAACTGCAGATGCTCGTGTGCTTGTTTGATGGCAGAAGGGGAAAAAAAACAGATCTTTTATGAGTCACGGACTACATGTTTAAATTTAACTCCCCCCTGGACATTTAAGATTTAAAATGTGCGTTGTCTCCGTCTGTTGATTATTAATGTGCTCATAATTATCTAATAAGCTCGGTTGATGAACATGATTGCACATATTTAACATCGCTCTGCTACCGTAACTTCACCTTCGCTTTAAATTACCGCAGCTGCCTTTAGTCTCAGCTTTTTGTCAGATGATTTTATATGAATCTGAGGAGTGGAGATTTTTGTCAAAGCTTGCTTCAATTCCCTACATCTCTAGACTTGAATCAGAATTTATACTTGTAGATATTTCTTCAGCACTGTAACAGCTATTTTGATATAAAGTCCCCGAGCCACTTGAAAGTCAAAATCAACCATCTAAATAAATCGAGCCCGTTGACGTCAAACTCAAGTGTCATATGATCTTTGGTTTCATCTTCAGGTATCCAAGAGGGGGGACATGTAGAGTGTGAAATCATTTCATGTTTGATGGTGTGATCTCATACCGCTACCTCCATCTGAAAAAAAGAATTATGAAACATGCTTGATTTTTTTCTCTCTGTTGCTCTGATGTGGTTATTGCACAATGCTTTTGGTTCTTTGATGTTCTTGCAAAGTTCTGCCATCTCTTTTATGTAAGCCTTTGAAGTAGAGCTAGTTGCACTGCATAGTGATATGCCGTACTGTTGCTCCGGCAGTGTGGTCACAGTGTGATACTGCAGCAGCACTGGCGTTCATTTTAATATTACTAGTTTAACTATTCCATTTGATGTCTCTTTAAATTAACCTGGAGTCTTTTCCCTCCCAACATCTGGCTTACTAATCACTAGAATTTCACCAAATTATTTGAAGTTGGATCTCAAAGAAACAATATTTCTGACCCTTATGAAGGAACAGTAATAATTGCTGTTATAACAAGTGTGCTGCGATAAAGCAGGTCAGCCGCATGACTTTCTGAACTATGTGCTTTGTACCACTAGGGAGCATCAGAGGGCTTTTAAGAGAATGAAAGATTTGAATACTTCATATTTGACATAGTCAAGTTTGCATTAGAATTCCGTTATGTTTTGTTTTTGAAATGCTTTGTATGGATATATCAAAACAAATGGGGATTCGTATAAGTTCACTATAATTTCAACGTGAAGAACAACAGACGACGGCTCACAGGGGAACTTTAATAAAACATTTCATTAAAAGTTGGCAGTGAATGGGGGTGATATACCCAAAGGGATTCTGATGAAAACTTTGAAGGCATGTATTTCAGATTTTGCGCTGAGAAACATTAAAAGAGATGCACCTTTGTTGGGCTGTGTGTCATAAAATATTTTAAATGGAGAAACAAAACCCCCCAACAACATATAAAGAAACTGGGGGAAGCAGAGAAGCTGAGAGGAGGACAAAAACAACAGTGTAAAACAACTTTTGAGCAAAGAATATTCGGCTCCCATTTGGTTTGAAATGCTGTTTGAAGTTTACCACGAAAAAGAAATCACTTTCATACGAAGGGGTTATTTTCAGACTTATACATTCCAACATCCAAACTCGTCTGCGCTTTGATGAAAAACACCGGAAAAGGTGATCACAGCCTAAATGTAATTTTGAGAAAATAAGCTTTTTATGTTCACACGCAAATTTATCCTTTGTGATAATGACGCTGACTGACTAGACTTTTAGTCAACTGTCTATACTTCAGCTTAATTAAACTTAAAATTTCTTCATCAATTTACATACTTCAGAATGCCTTCGAGCAGCTGACTTCAAAGTAATGCTTCGTTTGTCTTCTAGGGCTTTGTAGCTCAGAAGATTTATTTTAAATCATTAATCTAATTTGAGAATTTGATGGGGTTTTGGCACTGCTTTTATTTTATTTTGGAATACCAGTGCTTTATATATGTTGCTATTTGGGAATGCTGCTGAAGATCAATCAAAATCAGCATCCGATTAGCAGTAGTCTGATTATGTGTTGCAGTAGCTGGATGATAGTTTATTTTCACCTATATCTGCACAGTGATTCTTGTAGTTTCAAATGTTTTTTGACATTTTTAACAATTACAACTAAAACACTGTCGGACCAAAAAATCAATAACAAACTCGCCTTGATAAAGCTCGGCCCTAACACTGCTAATGAACACCCTTAATGTCAAAAAAGTCTCGCTTCAGAAATCTAAAAAACAACACACCCGAAAGAACCCCAATATCATTTTAATTAGTGCATTTAACATTCAAAAAAAGATGATACCTACCGAGAACATGGATGTGATCTATATTTGTATCCACTGTAACGTTGTTTATGTGAGATGGGTTCATGAAATATTTGTGTTGATGAATTATTCATTGGACAGGAAAGCCAAGTCAAAAGGCATTATGCCCAATAAACATTAAATTTAGTGGAAGTAATAGTCGACTGCAAGTTATAGATACATCACCACTTCTAAATACTTGTCACCACATGCACAGGTTTCTGTTACTTACTTAAACAGCATTGTGAAGAAGCCCCAAATTAGCTGTATTTGAAAGAATGACAAAAATAAATAAATAAATAATTATATATCTATATATCTATATATATAGATATATAATTTTTTTTGAATCAATGTCTCACATAAAACTAAAAGAACGAAAATAAAAATCAGCTGGACTTTATTTATGTATAAACACAACATAAATTACTGTTAAGATGACTAGTACAGACATTTATTCAGTTTCTTAAAAAAATGCCATAAAACTCTTGCATAATTTACAAAATGTGGTGTCCCTGTGCTATCCAAGACAAAGCTGTGCTCTGTCCCACCGGGCAAAGTTCTTCATACCTTTGCTGTCCTTTTGTTGTTGTTGTTTTTTTTTCCTTTTTGTTTTTTTTTCTCACAATGAATATCAGGTACCGCATTTAAACACGTTTCTTTTTTTTTTTTCTGTTTAAAATTATCTCAACAAGAATAAGACATTTTGATGTTTACAGTGCTAAATCTGATATACATAGTGGTTGTTTGGTGAGAATATTTCTATAATCAGAAGTCTCTGATTTCAAAACAGAACAAAACAAATACTCAAGGACACTGCTTGCTCCGGGACTGCACCCACGAGCCTGGTACTTCTAGAGAAGTGCAGATATGCATAATGTAAACATTTCCTCTGCTCTTACAATAATTTGTTGACCCAACTTTCCTTGATGAAAACAACAAAAAAACCCAAACACCTAAATTAGCTCACTGATTCCTTAAAGACACCACTATTCCTCTGTTTCCGAGTCCAGAAGGCTTGTGCTACAGAGGAACTGACCTGTAACTGCCATGTTAAGGCGTAGCGTAGTTGAACATTTACTCTGTAGTGTCCAGGTCACAATGCACAGCATTGTTTTTAACGACTTCTGTTTTTCTCCTCTTTTGTTTTGCTTTTTTCTTTGTTCCTTTTTTTCCCTATTTTTATACAAAAACACAATAACACTCACCAGCAACTATTAATTAAAGTTGCTTTTCATTTCTGTCGACTGGAGAGTCTCCACCAAAACAAAGTCTCTTTGGCAGAAAGTACACCTGGTATTGTTACCTCTTCCCAATTTCACTTTGCCGAAGAAAGTGGATGTTATTAGTGCTGTCTGCTAGTTCTGGGTACTGCTCGATGGAAAGCACATAGTACCCATCATATCCCAAAACTTTGCCGCTACTCAGAAGCTGCCTCTTCTCCCCTTCTGTCCAGGGGCGAACCCCTTCCTCACCGTCCCTCACTCGCTGCTGCTCTTTGGCCCATGCGCCTGCCAGGGCACGCTGACGTGCGAGCTCGATAACTCGCGCTTTCTCCTCATCCACTGTGGATCCGTAGCGGATGTGGAAAGCTAGAGCGCCAGCACGGATCTCCACATCTGCAAATCGGCGAGTTCGACTGTCCATGACTGTGGTGGACTGGGAAACAGTCACATTGACGCCATTCTCGAGAGTCTTGTGTCCACTAGTGAGGTGTAACGCAGCAAGGTCAGCATCCGGAAGGCCTGGCTTGACAAAGTAGTGGGTGTCTCGCCCTTCTATAGTAAAGTGCAGGTCTTCTAGATAGAAAGCATTGTTGAGGATTGATGCAACCTTGATACAGTCCTCACTGGCCACGTTGAGTGTGTGAGTGTGGACACTGCCCTTGTAGATGGCAAACATAACAGCCCTTCCGATGGGAGACATTGCAGCTGAGAACCACAGCCAAGACTTTTCACCTCTCCGACCTCTATTGAGATGGACCTCTGGCAGCCGCTCGAATGACAAGAGAGAGTGTGCTTGTCTGGTTACTTCCTGCTGGACCCCAGAGATAGACTGTAGGAAAAGTGCAGTGAAACGTTAATGCCTGAACATGGCAGAACCTGACTCTCCAGGCCATTTAGAACCAGCTACTGCTCTGCTTCAGAGAGTTTTTCATCCCCATCCAAGATAATGGTGTTTTCAAGCTGTGTTCTCAAGCCAAAAGTAGATAAATCCCCCATGACAATTTTACTGCAACACTTTTTTTGTGTTAAGGCCTTAGACCAAAGGAGCCAAGCATCAAAAAGTCGTTTTAACAGTAGCGACACCAGAATATTATGTAGAAAATTAGACAGCGTTAAAATATGTTCAGCTTGTAACTAAACTCAGACAACGCAAAGAAAACTTTTCCTTATTTTCTGTTTATTATTATGCAAATATGGCCCAATTAAAACAGATCTTCTATGAAATGCAATGCAGTCCAATTAGGAAATGGCAGCTTCAAAATACAGAGGTAAAAGGAAAACAGTGCGAGGAAAAAAAACGAACACCTTTTTTGTAATCTGGTCATCTGTAGAAGCAAAGGTTTTGTCTCAGTCGCTCTTCAGTTTATTTTGGGTTCAGTTTTTGTCTGAGAGACATTAATTTTACCCACCGGCAGATCATCCCACAGCTGACTCTTCCTCAGTTCATACGATGGCATGCTCAAGTCAAACTTTGGGACTGGGAAACCAGGAATGGTGTTGTGAAGATGGAAACCAAAAGTTACAAGCCAGGTGTTAACATCTGAAAAAAGGAAATGAATTGAGGTCAAAATCTAAAGTTCTAACTATAGTTAAACATTTGAAAATGAACTAGCTGCAAGAGTATGGCTGGTATAGTTTAAATGTGCTGACACAGTGACAGCGTGTGTGTGTGTGTCATGATGCCAAAATGTGTATATTTGTATATTTGTAACTCCCTGTGAGACTTATCATCAGCTGCGCCTTGAGGCAACTGTTGTGATTTGGCGCTATATAAATAAAATTGAATTGAAAATCGAATTGAATTGAATCTGGTTAAGAAATGTGATATTTTCCACAATTAATATGGTGAGATAGCATGTTGGTGTCATGGCAGCTGTGATTCCATCTTCAGCGAGAGTGAATTTCTTGAGCACTCACTTTAGTACATGTTTAACGCTTGTTAATTTGATGCTTTTGAAAACTGCATATTGAATAAATTAATAGCTTATATGAATATACATGCAATATTCAGATGTTAATAAAGCTAAATTGGATCATCAGATCAATGACAATCATCACAGCTGTTTAGCAGATTATGGATTAGACTTAAAATTAACCGGCAATTCAATGTTTTCAGGAAAAGCTGCCAAGTATTTGCTTTTTCTTGCCGCTTCTTGATAAATAGAAAACAAAAACGCTTGGCAGAAAAATCAATCGTGAAAATAATAGCAATTGTTGCAATAGCACGAGCAGCTTCAGGTGCGCATCTTACCTGCGACGTATTCTTTAACTTCATGGACTTTGCTGATGGGGTTGTTATTTCTGAACATGTACAGATTAAAAGGGACGGGCTCTTTGCCAATTTTTTTCCAAGCGGAAACATCTGGAATGGTCCACCTTCCAGACATTATATCATAATCCTTCTCCCCGAAGTGCAACAGTTTAGTCAGAGGATCGTAAAGGCCCCCGTGAAAGCCGAGCACAAGCTGGAAATCTGGGTTAGAGTCCAAGTAGACCTCACCGTATGCTGTGTATAGAAGCTGTTTGACCAGTAGGCCGTTGCTTGTGAAGACAGCCAGAGGTGTGCCGGTGTTATCACAAGCAATATAGAACTCCTCTCCACTGCTGATCTCCATAGCGAACACGTGGCCTTGTAGGTCGTAGTAGAGTGAGGTGATCTCTGAACTCGAGTGGTTGTATACGTGTGTTATCCGAGCCGGATAGCTCAGATCTGCATAAAAGTACTGCAGGTGCTGGCCCAGGCTGCTCTTTGTGGATACTCTTCGGCCAAGTCCATCATAACGATACTGAATTGTCCAGCCGCTGCTCTTGCTATAAACCCGTACCAAAAGGCCTTTAGAGTTGTACTCAAAGATTTCTGCTCCCCTCTGACGAAGAAAACCATCTTCATCCATTCTATACTGGATGTCTCCGAGCCGGGTGATGCGGTCTCGCAGGTCGTAACGCAGAGGTAAAAGTCTGGCACTGTTTCCTGCATTCAGCAGGTGCAGATTCCCATTAAGGTCATAAGTGTAGCGCCACATCACTTTGTCGTTTAAGAATACAGTCTGGAGCTGGCCGTCCACGTCGTACTCATAGCTGTACTTGGTGGTGTTAGCAAAAGGACCAATCTTGATCTCTCGCTTGGTGACTCTGCCCACATCGTCATATTGGAAAGTAATCCAGTACATGAGTGACCGAAATATCTCATACTGGATTTCCTTGATGCGTCCATGTGCATCGAAGTGTTTGGTGTATGTCATGACTGCAGTGGATATGATCTGATTTATATCATAGTAGATCACCCCGAACTTTCCAAACTGCTCAACCTTTCCTGAGATGTCATCAAACTGGTATAAGTCGATGGGAAGTGGCGTTTCGTTTATGACGCCTTGTACACTGGTGACACGCAGGCTGCTGTCATAAGTATAATCAAAGCGTGCGTTGACCATGCCATCCTCGCTGAAGCGGAAAATCTGCCGGTCGACCAGGGGACCCACTTGTCGGTAGCGAATGGAGCAGATGAAACCTTCATTTTGCAGGTTGACAGTCTTCAGCACACCTGCTGTTTCATCATAGGTGAAGCTGACCCTTGTGCTGTCATACAGGATCTCTGACAGTTTATTCTGCCTGCGGTACCTGTACAGGACTCTCCGGCCTGTGCCAAAGTGACCTATTCTCAGCAGGAGGCCATCTTCACTGTAGTCCACCGCTACTGAGGCATTGCTCTCTGGCGGGTGATAAAGGTTCCTGTAGTAACCCACTGAACGAATGGTCTGCATGGTGTAGCGGGCCACACTTGGCATGGTGACAGCAGAAAGACGGTCGAGAGAGTCAAAGTCGAATATATACTGTCGCTGGCTGTGAAGCAGGAGAACCATGGACTAAAAGGAAAAGAGAAAATAGGGAATATTTCCTTAAGTTGGATAATATTTCGGAAATGCAAGACATCCTGAGTGCAAGCAGGGTGTAGTAAGATATATGAAATATAGACTGAGTAGTATTACTGTTTTTAGTTGTACTGCCTATTGTCTAATTGTTGAAAAAGGTAATAAAAATACTACAAAGACCTCTGTGACAATCTTTATGTTTACAGTGTAAAATACGTAAATTAATAAAAATCTACTCCTTAACTAGTGCTAATGACTCACTGTGCAAATAGAAGTAATATTTATTTTTAACTCCTCCAGAAAGTCTTATTTTAGCTAATTTACAGTAGATGCAGTTAGGAGTTTGGCCTGCCTTCCATGCATTTACCACTCTTTTCTGTTAAATTGTCAAGCCCAGTCATCCGTTGCTACACTGAGGTTTCCTGTGCTCCCTGAGCCTCCCGTGTTACTTGTGTCAGAGTGTTGACATGGCCGCTCCAGGTCACGCAACACAAGGATGCAGCCGGCGACTGCTAAGAAAAATCTCTGCATATGTTTGTAGCAGAGCGTCCCTCTGCAATTTTAAAAACACTGCAAAACAACTAAAGAATATTTATGTGGAAAAAAGGGAGAGAACGATATAGCACCGAGTTGCTCTTTCCTGTTTGACAAGCACCGCTTGAAAGGTTAGATTTTTAATTCCTGCAGTAGATTTTTCATAATATACATATGCAAAATTACACTCGTTAAGATGGAGTTTGGTCATAATGTATTGGTATTGATCAGTGAAGCACATTCTTAGAATTTAAACACTACAGCAACCTGAGTGTTCAGGTTTGCTTTAACCGAACATATTAATAAACCATTAGAAATCAGCGCATGCATTATTTAGATGTTGCCAATTAATATGTGATAAATACACTCTTACAAGAATTGAACTTGTTTTTGGTAACCCAGCTGTAATTTTAGCAAGTGGAGACGGAGTCAGATGGTGAGGTGTAGAGTTTTAGAAGGTTTCAGGTATTAGAGGTATGTAATTGCTGTCTGTTATTTAGCAAGATCACACAAATTCTATTAAGCTGAATTCCTTAACCCTTTAAGACCTACCATAGAACCAAGTCCGCCAGAGCTTATATTATATTTTTACATGCTGTGGAGCCATTTTAGGGAGCATTTCAAGTTGATATACATCAATACAACCATTATAGCCCAAATTTTAATAATATGTCTGCATTAAGTGCATAGTAATTACATAAATTGCAAAAAAGTGCAATAAACTAGAAAAAAAATTAAAATAATTTTTTTAACATATATTTCTAGTTAGAGAAATTTACGAGGCTTATCCCTCAAAACTGTAAATACACAAAAGTTGCACAAAATAGTTTCCCACCACATGAAATTTATTTTAAGTGTCTTCATAGTTTTATTTTTGAAATACACCAATTTTTATATACTGCAGGAAAAACGAAAATAAATATTATAGTGCAAATTTGCAAAAAAAACCCCAGCAGATGCATCAAAATAAACAATTTCCAGCAGTGCAATATGAGTCCTAAGCATCCCAGAAACGACACAGAAAGTCATAAAGTCAAACATAACTTTTAAAAACACCAGTATAGGCTCATGAGGCCCTGATGGTAAAAAACTACATTTCCGCAAAATGACGTCACTTCTGGTTTCAGGCAGGTCATGGTGGACATGCGATAGTTTGTGCTGATGGTCGTAGGAAGTGTTACAAAGCGTGTTTCTGGAATATTGTGTTTTTGTTGCTGCAAGTGCTTTTTATGCAGTTTTTGCAAAGCTATATGTGAAGGAAACTGTGACCGAGGACAAGCTGATGGCATAAGATGTAAGTACAACTCCTCCGGTTTCATATGCAAAAAAAATTATTGCACTAGCTTATGTGGTCGCAGAGCTACTGGGATTTAAAAATAGTTACGCAAAACGGAGCGACCGGCTTTAAAGGGTTAAAGGTATTTGCCCAATTGATGAATCCAGTGATTTCTAGATAACTTCTTTAACATTGCAAAATTGAGCACTGACCTTGGAATAGTGTACATATTTTGTTACTGCTACTGTAGAGACTGTGGACAATATTAAACATAAATATTGCATCCCAGCATTTTTTTCACTGGTGGAACCTTGATAAGACAGACAGCAATTTAAAGAGTATACTGTTTTATTGCATATCGACTGCATCCAGAATGCAGTATCACTAAGTCATTTCATGTCTTTTTGCTCCCAGAATTTTGATGACTGGGTTGAGTTATAGGATGGTAGTTACAGATGGAAGTGCCAGATTGTCCTGTGCAGGGAAACCAACTGGACATTTTTAATTCTAAAGCTTATAAACGACAAAGTCATTGCCTAGTCCCTCTATAATAAGCTCTGGTACTTGGCAAATTGTAGCTGATTTTTCTTGTAAAATAATGTTATGTTAGGGGCTTGACTCGCCCTGTAGTGATATATGCAGATGAGCCTGCTGTACAATGCATCTTACATATTGCTTCCTCTAGTCATGTTATTTTCTTACCTGCTCTAGGTAGGTGTAGCTCCATATCTTCCCATCAGCAAACACCCTGGAAATCAGGCGGCCTTGGCTATCATACTCAAGCCTCTCAGTGGTAGGACCTCTCTGCAGGGCACTGATCTGCCCACTGCTTGTGCGACTGACATTAACTGGCAGCAGCTTACTGCTGGGTACCCAGAGAACTGGATGTCCTGCGGTGTCATAAATAATCTTTAAGAGGAACTTCCTGTGGTCATCATAAATTTTCTCTGTCCTTAGGGTGCGATCGTAATCAACGGAAAGAATGTTCCGTCCGTTCACCTGTGGGGGTGAGAAAAAAATCAAGTTAAAATTGGGTTACACCAAAAAATTCTAAATAAATAAAACTTCTTCTAAAACTAGTAGTAATAATATAGTTATATATTATATAGTATAATATAGTTTTGATGCTTTAAAATAACAAATGAGGACTGATTATACAACAGTACAAATTTAAGAACAAATACTTTGATTTGAAATCGCTGGTCTTTGTCAGGATGGCTCTTTAAACTGTATTCATAGATTTTTTTTTTTACTACAGTTGTCACAGAGATTAACACCTCCTTCACGAGGCTCATTAAACTGAGAGACACTTTGGCGATCGTTCAGGTACACTTAAATCACAACCTCCTAAATTCAGCGGAGACAAAAATTACCGTGAGCCAAAGTAACCACCCAAGTTAAGTTCATGAAGTGCCTTAAATCATAAGACCCGTGTCAGATTCTAGGAAGTAGGAGTAAGAAAAGGAGGAGTCATGTACAGTACTAGAATATTGATAACCCTCTACATCAGGGTAAATGTTGTGACTGATAAATCTCTATTGAAGGAAAAGAGTGCAGAAATATTTTCCAAGGTTAGAATAAGGACAGAGACACAGCCACCAATATGAATTTGGACAGTTTGATCTGGGTTTTGCATAAGTAAGTTGGTTGGATTATCTAAATGTGCTACGAGGGAAAAAAAGTTAAAGAAAAGCCTTAACATACCCTCAGCTTGCGTCCAAACACGATAACTTTCCCTCTGGCTTGTTCTTTGCGGAAGCGCCACTCTACCAAGTTTTGCCCACTCTCCCCTGGCAAGCTCATGTTGCGTCTGGCTACAGTCGGGTTGGCAGCGCCTGCCAGGATGTGGGGCTCTGTCTGGTAGTGGGTGTCCATCCCGTTGGCATAGGTAATCCTGAGCGAATTGTCATACCCCACTTGGTAGCTACTTCTACACTGGTCTGTTGATAGTAGACAAAAAGTGAAACTTTTGAGGCAGTTACACACTGGAGCTGATGCTAACAGTCTTCTGGGTTGATCAATGGTTGTCAGTGAAGATGCTACAAGTTCTTAGCATTTCAAATTAGTACATTTTTAAATGAAGAACGATCATGGATGACGCGCTAAAATAACTGGGCCATCTGGCTCAGGCGGAGCGCAGAAACCACTTAGTTACAAGGTTGATACATCTCCCTGACACCCAAACCCACACACTGAGAGAGTAATCATTTACACTGTCGTCTGTCAGGCTTTCGTAATGATACACGACTTCAGCTTACTCAACATGGCCCCGCCGACCCCTGGAACAATGACAAATAACAACTTACAAAATAGCCAACTGAGCTGGGATGATGCGATTCGAGGCCTTACCCTGAGCCAAAGTGTAGAAGGCGCGGACGATTGAGGTATTTGTTGTGATGCTGATTTCCTCCTCTGTCATGGAGCTTTCAATATCCACCGTCAAAGCGCTGTATAGGTCCGTGTACAAGTTATTCACCATTCCAGTGGGAAACGTCACATTCATTAGGCGTCCTTCACTGTCGTAGCTGGTTGACAAAAAGAACATCGAATGACAAAGCATTGATATGTATGAGGGCTCTCATAGTGCCACAGTGCATTCAATTATCAGCTCTTTTATACTCGTTGAGTAAAACCATCGACTTTCTTGTAATTAAAATGTCACATGTTCAATTTCCTGAGCATAAGTGAAGGCATGTCTGTATAAACCCTAGGCAAAATCCAAATATTTAATATGGGAGAGTGACACATCTCATCAGCTATCACGTTCATATAAAAAAAAATTACAGAGACTTGTAATGAATTCAATTATTTGGATGATTGATGTGCCATTATAATCTTAACTGAATTCTGCTTTTTTAGTTGTAGTGAGGATATCATTCTTGGCATAATGTGACATGACAGCAAATTAGACAAGGGAGAAAGAAAATCAATCTCTGGTAGCCCATGCTACCAAAACAAAGCCCGGTCATTATGGAATAATAAGTAATGAAATACAGTGCAGGTCATTTTGCTTTTAAAGTGTGCCTGTTAACCCAACATACTAATGTCACCATGACTACTGTCACCTACAACATCATTAAACATGGTTCAGTAAAAGAATAAAACACTTAATTTGCAATGAGATACTGAAGTCAAACTAGGCTATTTTGCTATCTGAGGCAAATTTTATAATTAGATTTCAATTAAATGTCCACCCTAAAGCAGTTCGCAGGTAACTGTGGTTCCCAATTATAGAGTAAAGTTGTACTAAGATGTGAGACGAGAGAGACCATGCACAGCATTACACACACATTCAAGAACATATGTGGCAAACATACTTGTGTTTTACCTCATGATGTTCTGCACAACTGTGTGTAATCATAATTATGGGCTGTTTCCATATTCTGAAAGCTTAATTAAAAGCAACCCAACTCTATATAGCAATCACAGAAAGGTTTCCACAAAATGTCCAATTGCTATCATACGTACTCGTAGAATGTTGTCCAGCCAATCTCTGATGTCTTTGTAGCCAGCAGCCCATTATTGCCATGGTACGTAAGAAGTACCAGCTCCTGACCCTGTGCTGTGAGTGTCTTCAATCCACCGTTGGTGCTCATGGTCATCCAGATCACCTGGTTATCAGGTGCGACGATACGCACCGGCATGCGATTGGGATCCCTACGGATTCTCAGAGTGTTGCCACTGCTGTCAGTAACAGCTGTGATGTCATTCTCTGTGCTGTAGCTGAAAGTATATTTCAAGTCACCAGTCAGCAAGCTTGCAGTGTGTTGGTGGGTACCATTGCTGTCAAACACATACAGCTCCTGGGCATCAGGGGAAGCCACTTCGTATGTATTGGCACTGGAAGTTGGCCCGTTTCTAGAAATGGCCCGGATGCGGATGTTGCCCAGGTCTGCCACGTAGAGTGTTCCATCTGGAGCTGCCACTAAAGAAGATGGAGCATTGAGCCTTGCATCTTTGGCATAACCATCCCCTGTCTGGTAACAGTCGCAGTTGGCATCATTTTTGCAATCGCAGTCGGAGGGAGCCCCGGCCAAATGCGTTATCTCACCATCCACAGAAACCTTCCGGATCCTGCTCATCTTTCGCTCATCTGTCTCTGCTACGTAGATGGTACCATGGTAAGATATGGCAATGGAAACAGCGGATTCTAGAGGGGTTAATTGTGCCCTCTGACCACCAGCCACTCCCCGCTCCAGTCCAGCCAATGGGCAGTGGTTAGGTCGGCCAGCTGCAATGCTGACTTGACCATTTTCTGAAATGCGCAGCACTATATTGTTGTCCAGAACATACAGCGAGTTGTCCATTGGGCTAACTGCTAGGTCTGTGGGCCACTCCAAAATCACCTGAAATACAGGTATCAGTAGATTAGCCCATCTAATGACAATGTTGCCCATCAGTACATCAGTATACATTTTCAGACAATTTCTCTCCATTGACATTTATAGTGTTACTTCCTTACCATAGTAATTATATTTCTTTTGTATATAAGAATGCACTTTATGATGTGTGTTTTTGACAGTATGTGTCAGGAGCAGATTGAAGCCACAAAGGATTCTTGGTATGCCAACACACACACACTAAATAAAAAAGTTCTCGAGTCTGTTCTAATTAGGAGCAGAAGTTGTAACAAGAATGAAGACTTAGATAAAAAGAAGTTGAAGGCCGACCTCTTTCTGACCTTCAAACAGTTAGCTTTGAACAGCGGATTGTGAGTTTCAGAAAGTTGCACAGCCACAGCAGTGCATAAATCGATGGTGAAAAGATGTAAGGGAAGGGCATTTCTGAAAATATTTGACCATCTGTCAAGCAAATCTGATGAGCCTCTTAAACTGAGTTACATGTGGACATTAAGTACTGTTCTGTAAAACGAATTTTAAGTTTACATGGTTGGTATTGTCCAAAAAGAATGATGTCCTAGCAGAAAATACATTTGTGCAATTCTGTAGTTATGTGACACCCCTTTGCATTCAGCACACAGTGACATTACCTCGTTTTCCCATAAAGGGTTTTAGATCTACACAGCTGAAATATACTTTTTTAATCAGCTTTTTGGTGATGATTTTAAGATATATCGCTGATGCAGGAAGGATTAGCTCTCATTCTATTATTTTTTTCCCCCCCAAACTTGGAACAAACCATATGATATTAATGGGCCAGGAGAATGAATACCTAAGGGATATAACATTAGCTCTGAGCTCTTCAACCTGGGACTGGGTAATGAATTTAACATAGCAGATTAAATATAAATAAAATTAAAAAATAACTCATACATTTAAAGTGACATCATTATTAACCATGTCTTGCAATAATAATAGGTATATATAATGATCCAAAAACGACTGTAAAACCACAGCCAGCCATTACAGTCTCCTTGTCAGAAATGTGTCGTTGAATAAAAAGCTTATTTATAACAGCACAAATGACTGGTCTGGCCTTCAAATACATAACTGTGTCATTAAAACTGTCAAAACACTCCTGAATCGTGCTTTTCCACAGGGCGATTAATAATAAAACATGATGCCTTTGAGGCTGCCTGAAGTAAAACTGCACTGAGCCACTTCTCTAGCTTGGATGCCTGAAGATCACACAGTCTCGCCAAAACCATGTTTTTACTGGCTTACACCAAATGACTTGGTTAATTAGCAAAAAGTGACAAGCTTAATCCTTTGTCCCCATGTTCTCTTATGTTCACCCGCTTCATGTTCACCACCCACGCGTGTACACAAACACTGATTGCTTTCTCTTCTGTTTATGTTAAAAATGTTCTTAAGTTGCCTTAAACGCCATTTTATTTTCTCCCAAACTCAAATGTGTTTCTCTTATTATCTAACCTCTTAATAGGACACCACTTGCGGTATCTGTTCTTGGAGTTATTTTGGTTGTGAATGTAGATAATTTCCATTGCCATGTTTGGTTTGTAGCCTTGTACTCTGCCTTTTTGTAAGCCGGTCTAGATTAAAACATTAGGAATCTAATCAAAATGTAAATCTGGTTAGTTAAAAGGAACAAGAAGAAAACACTTTGGGCTGGTTTGCAAGAAACACTAACAGTAGACAGGTCAAATTCAAAGGACTCTATTATGGACAGTCTCAAGTTGTTTCCTGAACCATTAGCTTTGCCAATCTGCTGCTTACTGGTTCTCTAAAAACTCTTCTATTCACATCTCGTGCTGCTTATGCACGCTCCTCTTGTTTTGCAGCCATACTGACTGATGTTTTTTGTCTGCTAGCTGTCTGGTGGATGTTTAAGTTAGACAGCAGCCATTCATGGCTTGTTTGTTGCCACACAGGTTTCTACTTGGATGATTAAATAAAGGTTAAAAAATACGAAGAAATAGAAGGTTCACACAAAAAAGGTTTTAGTGTCTGATGTTGCTCTTATTTGATTCTAAACAGCTAGTTCGCTGCAGAATTCATTTCTGCAGAAGCAGGGTATAGAAGAGGATGTGAATGCCTGTATTTTCATAGGATAAAAGGCTTTTTTTTGGTTTTTATTTTTCTTCATTATTTATTTTAAGTCTGGTATGAAACACTAAAGGAGCCAGATGAGAAAAGATATTAATGTTTAAGCAAGGGAATCTGCACAAGAGGTGTCATGGTATTGTAATTCTTTAACCTATTGCGTAGGGACAGGGTGCTGGTTTTATGTCACCCCAGGTAGGCAGTAAATTTTGTCGGACAAAGCCGGCCATCCTCAGGTACTGCCGAAGAAAAGGTTTTATGTGCAGCAAGCCTGCTACCGAGTGCTGCTTCATTATCATGTGCGGTGTAAGTGTCCTCAATGCTGAGAATTTCCAGTGGAACACTAAACACTAATTCAGCTCCAGCCACATCAAAACAAGCCCCCCAAACCGAGTAATTATTCTTCCCTCCATATCTTCTGCCGTGACCTGAAAACTCATCTCTTCAATAAACACTTCATGTTTCCACTTCCTGCAAAATCCCATCCTCCTCCTAGCACACATTTTCCTCCTGTACTTTCAGAGAAAATGCTCTGCTCGTGTTGGATTGAGTGCAAAGAGAGCGAGAGAGAGCCAGAAAACAGGAGCATTTTCTTCTTCTCTTTCTTTCTTCAGCAAGCACCTCATAATGTTGGTGTTCTAGGAATGTAAATTTATTCCACTGATCTCACTGTTTTGATTTGACTGCTTATTTATTTATTTTTTTACAGCTGTATAAACGGGAACTCTGTACATATATTTAAAGTCTCCTCTTTATCCAAGTCTCCTGACTAAGATGCTGTAATTAAAATGACACAAAATAACTCAAAACTGCAGAATAAAACAAAAACAGAATTATTAAAACATGACAAAAGTTCCCAGTAAGAATAATTTCAAAGATTACATCTGTGAAAAACAGACACAGCCTAAGTGGCAATCTAAAACCACCAGCACAAATAAGACTGATTTAATGCCATCAAATAATAAATGAATTATGCTAAAACATCCAGATTCTAATATACTACCAAATATTAGCAGCCAGAAGAGTGCATACACTTTCCACAGCAATGATTTCCATTCCCTGAAAGAGAGCAGTTTTTTGCAATTTCAAATTTAATTGCAAAAGGTTCCAGGAAGAGCGAGCTGCATGTAAAAAAGCTATTTTACCTAAGAGTTTGGAGGATTCTTGATAATAATATAGATGCTGAGGTTAAAAAAAAAGAAGAAGGACACTGCCAAGGCTAATGCCCTGTTTCACATTTTTCTCCACAAAAACTGAATGTGTCCTTTTCTTATTCTCCACCTCTACAACACGTTTTCATGAAATACGGCTTCATCATTTCTGCTTAGTCCTGCTTACTGACACACACAAAGAATTGCCCTTGGCAAAGGAAACATGGCTTTGTATGGAGCGCTCTCTTGAAAACCAGTAGTCATAGTGCACGTACAGTATGTAGTTATACAGCATATCATACCAGTGTTGCCAACTCCTCAGTAAGGAAAATTGCTATTGGTTGTCCTAAAAGTCGCTAGAAGTTGCTAAATGACGTCATCACCTAATTTGCATAATTGGTCATGCTAATGTAATTGTAACCTACGCTGCTGGAGAGAGAAATAACATCGTGGACGAGACATAAAGTGAGCAAAAAACGCCCTAAATGCATTTAGAATTTATTAGAACTACAAATTAAATTTCTTTTAGCAATTATTGTTTTTTGTAATGTCTTTCACGTCTTTTTTTAGCGACTTTTTTAGAAAAAAAAGTCGCTAGGGGGTCTGAAAACTCGCTAAATATAGCGACAAAGTCGCTAAGTTGGCAACACTGTATCATACAGCGCACCATACAACACATGTCAGTAACCATACTGAAGGGGTACAATGATGGGTGCACCATACTGGTCTCACTAAGAACCGGCTGACACTTCTGTGTTTAAGTCACCTGATTGATGTCCATGCTGTTGTCACAGGTCAGAGGGCGAGCCGACGTCAGGTCATTCGAACCGAGGAAAGTGGAGATGATGCCGTTTTGGTCCACTTTTCTGATCGTGGTGCCGTCAACAAAATAAATCAGCCCATTCTTGTCCACTGCAATGCCTGTTGAAAACAGGTGAGAGGGAGAGAACGGAGAAGAGAAGTGCAAAGGAAAAAGCTTGTGATAACAGGGAAAAAAAAAAAAGAAACATGGTAGATACGCCGCATCTATGCCTGCATGACTCAGTGGACAGAACACGATGGATACATGTGTCAAGCTTGCCTTCCCATTATTCAGGTCACTGCAAAAAGCAAAGCCATCAATAATTCACAGTCTGCTTTTCTGCTATTAAATAATTTCACAGGCAGAAGTGGGAAAGGCTGTATTCATACGGTATATATGCACTTTGCCTTGTCTCGTAACCCTCCTGTCCAAAAGAGACCTCGGGAGGTAGGGATGTCAATGACTGGTGCTTTGTGGAGATTTTTTTTGACGTCGGCAATCATCAACAATCTACACACCATTTGAGAAATAAATAAGCAGGGGAATGAAAATGACAGCTTTAGACAGTTTTGGATGAAAGAGGTGAAAGACAGGCAGTTGCCTCGGTGACAACTGTGGACTAAATTGTCTCGGTGATTGAGAGTCAGCTCAGAGTCGTAAGCTGGAGCCAAGCCAGTGTGGAGTTGCAATAACCATTTGTCCCAAACTGGGAAAATACATTAACAGACTATGCAAGCCTCCACATCACTTTCTATGCCACTGTGCTGTTTAATATGAGACCTCGCCATACCTCGCATTCAGAGATTTAAACGTTCCGCGCTTTTCTATTTACAATTTCCATTTAATTTCTGAGATTTCAGGATGTTGTAATTAGCATGATCTATAGTTTTCTGAAGGACTTCTACCGGTCTGAACATACTATAACTTCACTTCTACCTCCAGAGTATTATTTCTCTTTCAATGAAGTCTTTAAAAGCTTCTATGGAAGGTGAGTGATTTGGTTTGACCTGTGGCTAGGTCTGCACAAGATTGCTTTCTGCTAAAACATTGATGAGCCGAGGGAGCCCACGGTGAATCCTTGGGAGCTGGCTATTTGACAGTCTGAGATTCTCAGACAGATGAAAAGTGTCACATTTGAGCAGAGTTCAGCACATGTCTGAGAGGAGAAAAAAAGGAGCCATCTGCTGTTTCTTCTATGGTCCCGGCTTCCACCCACTCCATCATTAGAGTCGCTCCCTCAGATTGCCTCCGCTCAAGCCTTTATCACCCAGCTGAAGCTGAGCTATTGCGGTTGGCATTCAGAGTGGGCAACAACTAGTGCACAACAATTCATCCTTGCCTTTTCTTCCAGAAGAATTTATGGAAAAGTGAGCAATCACGCCACTAATGACCATGTGATATTTGAATGTGGACAACAGGTTGTGTAGAGTGGGTTTCTGACAGCAGGAGCTTTTTGTGGGAGAAAAAAAAAAAGCCTCTTTAAGAAACAAAGTAACAATTTCAAGGATTTTTAAAAGCAATATACAAATATTCACAACCAGTTCTGAAACAACTTTTTTGATTGGGAGCAGCAGTGCAGAGCCTTAATTAACAAAGCATCTCTGTTTTTCTTAGTTGTATGGAAGTAATCTGAATTGATAACACATGAATCACAACCAAATTTCATTCATTAAAATCAGTGAGCCGGTTCTTGGCACAGAGCCCGAAGCACAAGTTTAAATCTAGCAGATGCCACTCCCGAATGAGAAACTCATCAATGTGTTCAGCCCCTTCATTTGAATACAGTATCTTCATTAGTTTTAAATTATACCTTTGGGTCCAATGAGAGAGGCCTCTGGAGCTTTGCCACCATCGCCACAGTGGTCCTCATCGAATGCCAGACAGTGTTCGCCGGTTCCCGCTACCACCTCCGCGTTTGACGGCAGATCCTTGCTTCCAGCCAAAGTTCTCGGTCGGTAGATCCTCCGGGAGTTTGTGTCCGACACATACAGCTGGCCGCTCACTGGATCAGTCACCAGGTAGTACCGGTGTGCTGGGTTGTTACTGCATTCAAGATGATAACTCAGTTATATACTGTAATTGGAGAAAGGTTTTTTCTCTAAAAGCCTTTTTCTAACAGTCCAAATTGTACTTTAATGGCAACAATTTGCTCCTAAAATGTGATCGATGCCTTAATATCTGAAATACCTCAATCTTCCTCTAAACTTCAGCAAACCCTGATGAAATTTAGCCTGATTTTTCTCTCTGAAAATCCCCCCATTAAGAGTTAAGAATAATATGAAAAGCACAGTGAATTTCTCAAGTCGTTTCATCTGTATGCATAGGGGTATATGCAGTATAGGTAGAAAGTACTTTCAGAACACCCAAGAGGCAGTACATTAAAGTATATATTTTAAGTGTAGTGGCATTAATTAGTACCAGTGATACAGAGTCTTCATTTCCTAATTAAGTGTAACTTTGTTCGGTCCAGTTGTTGCATGAATTACAAACCTTAAGATCCAGATAGCAAAAATTGTCATGTGCATGTAAAGTAAAAAGTAGCAAGAAACAATGTTTATTCTGAATTTTGTAAGAAACTGTGAGAAATTTCCATAACGGTGTAAGAAGAGCAGATGCTTTGAGGATGAAAGAGTGGAAACAGAGAGAAGGTTGAATAGATGGGAGTCAAACAAAATTCAACAGGATACCACTGCGGTGGGGTTTCGGTGTACAAAGCACAAATTGACAACTTGTGCAGCAGATCATTTCATTTCCTATCACTCCCCTGTGGGAAGACGCCTTTGGAAATACAGAAATGATAACAACATGCAACTACTAATGAATTCTTGTTTCTATTTGCATTCAATTGTCACATAATGGGACACAGAATCAAACAAAGTTACAACACGCTATCGACTGGTATTTATACTTTAAAAAAGAAGCTATCAAAACTGTGATTTACTGTCAAATATTTAAAAAAACTCGACATGCTTAAGAACTACAGTTAAGGCAGGATGGATACATACAACAGAGGCAGTTAACATGAAAAAGCGAGTGCTTTACAGCGCAGTCGTAAACATGGCTTCTCCGCTTGTACTCCAGCTTAATGATACCTTTCTCAATGCTGGTCGGCAATGGAAGTGGATAATGTGACGGCAAAATAAATGTGGCAATGAAACATCTTTGTAAAATGATGAAGATGGAGTCGTAAAATTTGACAGCTATTATGAGTCAAAGTAAATGCCCTAAATAGGTGGCTGCTATCAAGGTTCCATAAAGAATTCAACAAGTTAAACATTAGTAACCCTTTCTTTTACAGTCAATCTTCAGGGGGTGGGCATAATAACGGAGACACCAGTATGGTGCTATACAGTCCAATCAAACGCTCATATAATAAATATTACCCGTGTGAAGCTTATTTGGTCATTTCCTTTAAAAATGTAAGTTGTGACGGATTTGCCATGTGTTTGTGATAAAATTGTATCATTTGTGCCGAGGCCATCAACAATAAAAAAGCTGCTGCTTGACTATAGGATTAACCAGTGACTGTGTCTGTTCTCAAATTATTCATCTTCCCCTGTAGCTCAAAGGTTTTACCGTACCTGTCCCAAGTGCAAGCGCAGGTGGTAGTCATCCTCTGATGAAACTATCATAAACTCTTGGTAGCTGGCATTGTTCTGCAGGCAATCTGATTTGTCTGACTGATCCAGTATTCAGCAGCTCTTGCGGTGTCAAGACTTTCACGTCACTCTGCCTCTATGCTCCCTTCACTGCCTTTTTGTTTTACCTTATTTATAACCGACTCTTGTCTCTCTCTTCTTCTTTTTTTTTAGGTTTTATCTGTAAATGCCATTCCACATATCCCTCCTTCTCCCTGCCAAGCGTTTGAAATGAGAAATACAGCGAATCTGAATTCAAGAAGTAAAACAGAATTAAAGCCCACCAGGTGAGTTAAGCAAATTAATCTTAAATTCATAGAAAAAGTCACACACGCATTTTCCATAATCCTGCTCTTACACCAGTGGAATGTATGAAATGTGTTCCGTAGCTTCGCTTGATAGAGCGCTGTTGTCTTAATCAGGAACACAAAGCAGTTGTGTAAGTCCCTCAACAAGAGAACATCTGTCAGATGGAAATGTAATCATAAGCTTCACAATGATACTGTTTATTGCAGCGCTCCGAGTTGGACTGCGTCACACGTAGTGATTACTTGCATGAAAGTTGAATGTTTTACACTATGTCAATAATCACTAATTCTGACAGTCGGTGCACTCTTTATCTTGCTGAGATGTAATCAAGCTATAATTGTTCTGTTACAATTATACATGGTAATCGCTGCTGCTAAAGACGACTGTAAAGGGGGAGGTTATTCATGTATTTACAAGGATGATGACATGCAGGAAGAAAACAACAAAACATGCACTAAGACAGTACACCTACCTGTGTCTAAAGTCCTTATTTCTATGATAGGATGCAAAGGAAGCAGAAAAAGAGGAAAAAGACAATGAAACTGGTACATCTTGAAGGGATAGTTTGATTTTCAAGATGGTTTTTACTCTTTTTTTGTTACTTAATCATAGGAATGAATCAGGCTTGAGTATTTTATTGCTAATTAAAAGCAAGATTTGCACTAAAACAAGCTTAAAAATAGCATTTTTCTTCACTAAAGGAAGAAAGACAAACAAACAGGAGTGCAAAGTAGCCTCATTGAAGTCAACAAAGCCACCAGAGAAAGTCAGTGACAGTTTGGCAGAAAGTAGACGCAGAGAGGAAAGCGTGCACTCTTGCGATCATCCTCCATTACCACTGGATTTCTCAATTTTAACCTCACATATTGAAATATTGATTCTGTCCCTTTGCTACACCGAACGCTGAAGGCAGAATCTCAACACAGACGTTGCACTTTACTTAAAAAGGTTGAGGGAATAACTTTTGTGCTGTTACCAAGGAAACTTGCATGACACGTAGCGGAAACTCAAACCACTTTGGTTTTTGAATGTTTGAGAGAGAACAGCAAATTCGAAATAAGCGAACTCAGCCGCTTCTGCTTCTCCGAGCGATGAACGATAGCACACATTAGGCAAAGAAACATGCACTTTCACCTGCTGCACTGGTTTATGCGGTTTATGTATTGCAACTGCCACCTATTGTGAACAGAGACATTGCTTTTTCCTTATGTCAGACTAAATTTAATAAGGCTAACACGAGTCTTCAGTGTAGTGTTTTATGCTTCTCTTCCCGTAAACAGAGTAAAATAGTTGCTTAGAGTCATAAACCATTTCTTAAAGTATTATTTATCTAGTGACGGGCTGCTGAGCATGCATGCTTGTGTACTGCATTAGACGTTTTTCCCATCTATATTATTTTACACTGTCCAACACAACAGCGATGCTGTCTTAAACTACACCTGTGCAGGTATATTGACTCATTTCTGGTGGCTTCTTTTCTTTTTTCGCCCAAACCACTTGCTCATCTTAGATTTTAAAGAATCATTCACCCTTGTAACCCTGATATTAACTCACAAATCAGTGCATGAACACCACCTGCCAACAGCGTGGTGACCTTGGTCCTCTTAAGGCAGTTTTCATATGTTTGTCATGTATGTGTCTCATGGAGGGTGACGGTCCAATGTACATTTAATCAACATCTGCTACTCTGAAATAAGCCAACTGGCCGAATCAGAGTCATTGCTGTGAAAAGCCAACTTGGCATGAGGGCGTAAATCATCCCAATTACACGCTGAAGACAGGATGTCTTTCCTAATTATGGAGATGGATTGGTAAAAGATTTCAAATTTCTACGGCCAGGGGAAAGATTTGTGTGACTGAAAATCTGTCCACCATGCCCTTTCAGTCTCCCTCTCCACGCTGAACAAATGTGGGATCCATATTCTTGTTCACGCTTTCGGGGTCGGGTACAGTATGTGGCTTCTTCTTATAAAAATGCAGTTTTTTATTTATCCGTTTGCGTAAATGAAGATTCAAGTTCAGTTACGTTTAATAAATTCAAGGGTTAATAGTTAAATCTTGAAATTAATACGTTGTTGCATAATAAATGACAGACTTTGTAAACTGTCGAGCACATTACAAAACCCATACAAATGAGCCTCACCTCAGCTCCATGATACTCGTGACATTGCCAGATGGGTAGATACGGCGGATGTAGTTGAAATCTCCCACATACAGGCTTCCATCAATACCCCATGCCAGAGCCACCGGTGCCAAGAGCTTGTTGCCTTGGGCCTGCCCATTACAGCTGGGGCACGAGATGCTTCGACGCCGTCCATTCCCCATAACAGTGGAAATCACAGGGGGCTGGAGAGAGATAAACTGGTTCTCCCCACTCCCTTTGTAAAGTATGCCTGAAGGGGAAAAAAAGAACAAAAAAAACCCCCAACAACACTAATTTACAGGATGGAAAATTTAGCCAGACAAATCCAGATAAAACAGAAATATAAAGCAGTTCAAATCTGCTAAAACAATGTATTTAAATGTATTTCACCATTCTAGGTAACACGCTTGGTGTTAACTACAGAGCTGGAACTAAGAGGTAATTAGCTTGACATAAAGACACACTTACTTTAAATTAACTTTTAATATTATGTCTAATTAACAAAGAGAAAGAACTATGTGGTGGCACTGTGTGTTTTTGTTGCTTCAGCTTGCAGCATCTTTGCTAAGCTCACTAGACCTAACACAGGGAACATCGCACATTTCATAACGGTATGAAAATTAAGAGAATGTGCAAAGATAATTTTCAAATTCACGATCTAAAGTACTCTGCATAAGCCATCAGAAAATTATGTTTCAGAACAAACTGCTATTTATTTTTAAATGAGAGGTAACAAATTATAGTCCAAATGACTGTGCTTTATTTTATACTGCATAAAACTCAGGCAATCTGATTTAAATAGTTCAGGGAGTCAAGGCAGCGCACGGGGAACTAGCCTTAATCATTGTTTTAGCTGATATAACCTAATACTTCAATGCTGGGAAATGCTCTACAGCTGTTTTAGTGGGTTCCTTGAAACCCTCCGCAAAGCTGAAGTATACATTATGTAAAATAATTTCCTTTTAACTTAACAGGGATCCTGCTCTCCTCTAGTCACAGAGAGGCAGCAGACATAAATACAGTGCAGTGCACCACCCCCTAATAATAGTGCATTTCACTAAGGACTCACCATATTTGGTGAGTCACTAAAGATTAATATTTTAACAAGAGGCAGCTATAACTGGCTTTTTAAAGGGTGCTGATATAGTGGGACTCTCTTCAAAGGGGGAAAAAACATCAAAGGGAAGAAGTGCATGCTGGAAGCACTTAATTATTCACATCCAGCAAGTTGTGTGAATTCACACTGCCTCTGTCCTAATTAGGGGATCTATGACACCTCTGAATGGTCGCATGAAGTCGTTCTCCCACAGCGCTGTACCATAAGCCATCGTAACCCTGGATGTATGGGAAATCAAGTATGCAGCCACGCTGCTTGTCCCTTCTCTGATTAGTTCCTTTCATTGATTTAATTGATTGAAGGACAAATTCAAATGAAGGCACGGTCTGGCGAGACTCTGACAGGACGATCTGACCAATCTGTCTTTTGTATCCGAAAGCATTATACACGAGCCTCTAACAAAGACAAATAGGTCCGTGGGAAGACTTTACGTGTGACGCCATCAAACGCACGACCTTGGGACTTTAATTGAACTGTGATCCATGCGTCTGCTCACTGAATAAAACACACAGTGTGATGAAAACACTCAGTGAACTGAAAGGTTTTGGCTGCACCCCGAATCAGAGCCACAAATAACAAATAAACGATGTAATCTGACTGGAATTTTAATGTCTGTTTGTGTAATAACTTCCTAACATTCCCAGAAAAGACAAAGACATTTTTAATATCTAAGATGGAGCGCAGTGTGTAGGACGTAGATCAGCTGCAGCGGTACAGCTATTGAGGCAAAAATAAATAAATAAGTAAAGAAAAAGAAGAATGCTAAGGTCGTTTTGGCACGCCACTGTGGTCCTCTCTTATTTACACTTCCATCACAGATTACTGTATACATAAGTCTTACCATAAGCTATAAGTCAGTGTAATGGAATGGATTAAATATACTTATCAATCATCCGCTACCCCCCCAAACGATCACTTCACATACCATCGTATATCCCTTTGCTATGATTTTCTCACATACACAATGTCTGCCTCTAACTTAAGAGCAGATTAAGGTGCAGCTTTCTTCCCTCAAGGGCACTTGGTCATGACACATTACTGCTGATGATTGTTGCAAGGATCAAGCTTGTGAAGTCTCAGCTGGAGAGCTGCACTGATGGGAATTTGGCTTCTGACTGTCTACTGCCCCGGGCCGAATAAGGGGACTCCTACAGTGTCCAGAGTAAAATGGCTTTAGAGTTCATCAACATACGTCCATAAATATTTCATGCTTTTACTCTACTGTGCTCTGAGTTTGGAAGAAATTCTGTAAATAAAAACTTTCTTAGAAATAAGTTCCCGCTACTGAGACAAGGAGAGTATACAGTTTCTGCAGCAAGAAAACTTTGCTGAAGTGTAAAGACGAAAAGCGCTCCCTCGACAGATTTTGCAGAGGAGACTCAAAATATAAGTATGGCAGCAGAACGGCTCAGCCGTTAGGATTGTGTCTGCTCGCTGATTAGTAAATGAATATGTGGAGGCGTGTTTCGAATTCTGGATAGAAGCTGGTGAAAGAGAAATCACTGTTTCACTTGGCAAAATGGGACAAAAAAGCTTTTTTAATTTTTTTTTTTTCATAAAGTCTGAGAATCTGTTATGTCTCTTGCTCCAAGATCACTCCAACACTCTTCCATCCAACAAGCAAATAACCATAATGTAATGTAACCGCGTGTCACGCAGCGTTTACCACATTACTAAACAGTCAGACACAGTTCGACTCCAGGAGTAACACAGAATTTCCCAAATAATAGCAGAAACAGAGAAAACAATCAAAACCAAAATGTGGATAATGATAAATTATAGTGAATGAAAAGTGGAGAAACCATGAAGGCTATGTTCTGTTACAGAAAACAAAGTGGGAAAATAAGCAGAAGAAGAGGAGTTATTACAGGAATATTTGAGCAAGGAGCAGAATGTCATCTTTACAAACTTTGCCTTCTGCCCGTATATAGAAATGATAATTCTTCTCTACGCACGATACTGTTCCACCTACAAACTGAACTGATTCTTTCTTTGGACTCATTATAGAAGGTAATAATTTGTTTGATAAAAGGCTCATTTGAGGCATGTAGTGGTAAAAAAAAATTCTTTAATGTCAACATCACAGCTTTCGAGATGATTAATGGTACAAATGCGAGGCCAAGCCTCTGTACCTGAAAGAAAAAAGAAAAGGAAAAAAAAAGGAAAAAAATTGGAGCGCCCTTAGCAATGTCACCTTGGTGACACATAGAGAGTACAGAGATTCGTAGGGGAAGCGAGGGAGTGCGTCTTAATTGCACCCTGTCCTTTTCTACTCTCCTCTGCACAGTGTCATTCTCAGAGATAGCACAGAGGCTCCCACTGATCCTGATTGAGGCTAAAAGTGGGCAGGAAACATCTCAGTGCTTCAAATGCAGCATGTGCGTGAGCTGTACAGTAAGTATACTCAGAGATACTGAATTGCTGAACCCTGGCTGTGTCCAATAAGAATCAGCTATGTTAGCCTAGATAGAGACAAACTGCAGATTGAGAGGAAGGGCTATCCACTTGTAACGAAGAAAGGAGGGGCAGTAGGACATGACTAAAGCACAGACACCAGCAATTTGCCTTATCTAGTTTGACAGGCACTGGAGTGGAGGCAGAGATGGAGAGGGCTTTTTGCTTGGGTCTTTTGACACAAACGATGAGATAAAAAAGTGCTCAGATGTTAGAAGTAGTGCAAAAATGAAGCAAGAGTCACAACAAAGACCGATAGCAAATGTCTGGAGCTAAACCGCTGTGCGGCTGCAGAGGACCACCGCTTGCTAGCATGTTGGGTGAGGACATTAGTCAAGGTTTACAGCATTAAAGAATCAATACTGGAGCAGCAATGAAGGCAAACAGTGATATTTGGATTCATCTTCATGCTGACCGAGGATATCGAACTGCATTCCTTGCCCAAAAACCCACATGGGCTATAAATCTCAAATGTCAAAAAGTAGCTGAATGCGAGACTGAATAATTCAGTTTGTCCTGAGAAAATTTAAGGGAATTCGAGGCAGAACTGGGTGCCGACTCACTACCTCTGTAAAAACAATTAATGTGAGCGCAAACATAGATATGTTTACAGATTGGCTTTTGACACTTTGATGTGAACCCTGCATAAACTAGCATGCCAAAGTCGCTAACAAAAACAATTCACAGCCTTACCGAGCACACCGTCTTTGGGCTGAGCTAATAGGATTGGAGCATGAAACCCTTTCGGCAAATTGATTGCTCCTGTCAGACGGGAATCAATGAGACAAAACAACACGAGTTTGCTATTTTTGAATCTTTTAAATTTAGTCAGTCTTTGCGAATATTTTCAGGGCGCCGTTGTAAAAGGACAAGTGAAAAGTGTGAAAACGCCTCGGGGAGGCTGCAGCATTTACTGCATAAGAAAACACTCAACACCATCTGGTTCTTGTTTTATTTCTGTCATCACTGTTTCCATGTACAAAAACAAGCCCGCACATGATGATTTTTTCATGCACAGTAACGTTTGATTTTCTGATAAATCCAGACACACGGTACAGCTTAATCTAATAAAGGATGCCGCATACATTAGCATATCACACATGCTGCACTTATCTGTTATCACAAATGCATCTCACAACAACTCCAACTGTGATGCTGCCACACTGAAGGCTTTGGAGATGGGTGTGCTATAGTTTGAGACAGGTGGGATGAAACGCATTGCACCAGCAGCAGTCGAGCTAGAAGCATATTTCAGTGTTCTTTTGCACACTTCACAAACTTCAGGTTCCGGGTGGCTTGACAGATTGGGTTTCTATGTCTGTTCTTTTAATGTTCAACAAAGAAGCAGGACAAAGTACCATCAAGGATTGAACAAAGAAACTGCTTCTCTGACATGTTTTCCACAAACATTTCTGACAAAAAACACATTCGCAATCTCTGACTTCTGAGTCGACTGTTATATATATGAAGAACACATGGATGGTATTACTGTGCAAACCCACTGAGTAGCTGTGGGATGAATAGTTCTGTACCTGCCAGTTGTGGAGGCAGAAACGAGTTCACAAACATTTCACCTTACAGAGAGCCCTCCTCTGGTAGCCAAAATATCTGGTCACAAAAATAATCTGAGTGGTTCACTTAAAAGTTTGATGGATCTGGATAAAACGGCACAAGAAAGAACCAGATTTATACTTTAGTGCTGGGTGGTTGCAGAGGCTTTGTAAGGGGGCTCTAAAACTCATGTGAACCTCCTTACACAACACATCAAAGCTGTGGCGATGCAGAGACCTTAAGAAATGTAACTGTTCAGCACATTAAAATCACAGACACACATAAAAACAACTGTTTCTTTTAATCCCCAAACAGCCACACAGATCTGCTAACTGTGTGCTGTTAAATCTATGATCATAATTTATAGGTTCAACCTCACCATAGAGCTACTCAGAGTGTCTTATACACATTTTTTATCATATTGAAAAATTCATATTATTTTAAAATAGAGGTTGTGGCTCTTAGGATCCAAGCCTTTGAAGAATATTGAATGTAAAGCTTTGCACGTGATGGACGATAATACATTTTCATTGTAAAAACACTCAGTCTAATGCACATGATCTAAAGCATCAGTGACAGCCATTACTGACATTCTTTCAACATGATGGAACTCTACGATATATCTGAAAACCAACAACTGCCCTGATAAAAGCTAAAAAAAAGGCTAAATCTAAAGTTTTTCTACGCTGTTATTAATTTTCGTTCTGCTCAAACAAAGCTCTGTAAAGAACAATTCATCATAAAAGTTCAATACTTACACCTGTTAGTGCAGAGTCTGACCTCTGAGTGGGCGATGTTTGTAGAGTGGTAGCCATCACTAGCACAGTACGTGCTTAATGATGTTTTGAAGGGATTAATACTGATTCGTTTCACCCACCTACCTGATGAGCATATATAATTAAAAAAAACCCTGTTCTGCACCAAAAGAAATGGTCTGTAAATGGTCTGTATTTGTATAGCGCTTTACTTGGTCCTAAGCAGTGTTGGGGAGTAACGGAATACATGAACCGCCATTACGTATTTAAAATACAAAATATGAGTAACTGTATTCCGTTACAGTTACCGTTTAAAAAGGTGGTATTTAGAATACAGTTACTTTGTTGAAATAAATGGATTACACGGCGGTACTTCCCTGTTTCATATTGTGGCGGGTCAGGCCTGTTTGGGTTTTGTTTGACAGCTACGTTCTGTTGTTCCAGGTGGCAGCGTTACGGTTGCCATGGTTACAGGGTGACGCTCTCTCTCTGCCTGTTTCCTGGGTGAGAGAGGCCTTTTTGTTGTTGTTGTGCTAAGCTAATAGGCAGAATGCTACAGGTATAGCTCTAAAGAATGTAGCATCATAGGCAGTGTAGTCCGTGCTGCAGGGAGAATGGACTGCCGTACACGTTATGTGTCTGTGAGCGAGGGAGGGAGAAAAAGGAAAAGTACGAGCTGTCATCGAGCAAAAACGGGAGCTGGAAGCATGTAAATATAATAATAACCACTGCAGCCAAGAAGAGAGCCTGACGAGCCCAGTTGTAAGTAAGCTATTAAGACTCAACTGTACACCGTGTTCGTGTTTTCCTCCAAAAACAATAAGTTCCGTTGGAGCAGCCTTTCAACGCCTCTCTCTGTCTCTCGCTAGCAAAGTTGACCCAGACAACAAAGTAAAGCTAGTTTTCGGCTACGAGCCCGACACAGAACCCACCGTATTAGCCAGAGGTCCCTTTACTACGGTTCGGAGCCGCGGACCTTCAGTAACAGTAATAAATCACAGCAATAGTACATTCATGTAGTTGTAAACAGCATGATAATATATTAAGTAATCCAAAGTATTCAGAATACGTTACTCTCATTGAGTAACGTAACGGAATACGTTACAAAATACATTTTGGGGCATGTATCCTGTATTCTGTAGTGGGATACATTTTAAAAGTAACCTTCCCAACACTGGTCCTAAGGACCCCAAAGTGCTTTACACTATACACAATCATCCACCCATTCACACACAGGTGATGGCAAGCTAAATTGTAGCTTGCCGCCCCAGGGCAGCTGTGGCTACAATGTAGCATTTTATTGCAAAAGTGCAATTCATTTCCTCAAAGCAATTCTGTTTAGTTTAGGTAAAAGAAGGTGATAAAACCTTTACCAAATTTGTAACTTCCTTTCTGAGATACACTTGTTGCTCGTGGCACAACAAAGGAATCGTATATGAATGTGTGCTCTGTTAACTATACAGATCCATTTTTCAAGGGATTTTAAAAATGCTTCATTTTACTTCCAAATGAGCCAAGATCAGCCAACAAAAAGCAAACAAAAATATAAAACCCATTCAAATGAAAACAAAATATGTATTCACCAACTCCACTCGGACAGTGTGAGACTACGGACTGACCTCGACTATTTTCGAGATGAAAAGGACACAAATTGTGTTGGACAACTGGAACAACGGTTGTGAGCTGAAGTGGGTTTAATGTCAAAACAGCACTCTGGCAAACTGACAATGCACTCACTAGCCCGAGGCCCTGAGGCACACTTCCTATAATTGCAGTCATATTACTGCCTCCACAGTAGTAACATACTGAAACCCCTTAATAGTGTGCTGGCTGAAATCTCCAGATTATTGAGTGTGACCTCCCGGTACTGTAACCCAGCAGTGACTTTGCTGTAGGTATATTTGATAGTTTCATTATGTATCTTTCCCCTTTCTCATAACTGTGCAGCAGCTCGACAAAGACAAACTCATGTCCATTTATTGTACTTGCCGATTAAAGAGAATCTGATTGATGACAGAGCGAGAAATTAATTACGTTTATTGAATTAATGCGAGAATTAAACATGACGCCTGTTCATCAAAAGCGTGAGCCTTCGTGAGCGCCAAAAGGCCGTCTTCTTCCTAAAATAGCTGAGTGGTGTAGAATCGTTGCGAGCCTTGCACCCTGGTGGCTTACTCGCTGATTTATTCAGTCATTACTGTGAATGATCGGCCCTTCAAAACTCTCCTCTATTATCTGCAGATGGGATGACGAACCATCTTTCATTTTGATTCAAGTATTTATTGCGGTGATTCAGGGTAAAGACCGCCTGCCTGTAACCCAAAGAGGCTACCTATATCTGCAGACATACATGCATACTGTATACGTGTTGATTTCTTACCATTCTGAATGTCCAATATGTGGTGTTTGTCTAACATCCACCCGCCCATGTTGGAGGCATCCAGTTCATAGCCTTGTAACACCGCTGTCCTCTTCTCCCAGAGCACCACATCAAGACAGGACTCGTATTCATATCCCACTGACACTGAAAGTAATGACAGCAGACGCCTGTGGTGAGCAAGGTTACAACCTCCTTATAAGACACTTATAGCAGCAATGAGGCTTGTAGCTTATAAGACATTCAGTACATGTCGTCGCCGTTTCTTGCATTTCCTGGTTCTGCCTTCTCTTTGGCTGTTTAATTTTCTCCAGCTGGGATGAGTTTAGAAGGCCCATGGGGTTTCTGTGTCTTGCCTGCACTGTTTGGAGTTTATGTATTCTCCTCTCATTTGTCTGCTTTATCTTGTGTAAATGCAAATAAACCACAATTCCAAATAATCCAAATATAAGGTGGCAAGAAATATTGAAATGATCAAAGTTCAGACGGAGCATATTTTAGGAAAAATCACAAATGCTGCAAAATTCTCTGAACTCTCAGTCCATGTTGGGCTTTGAATATTTTATCAGTAAACTGTGATGATGCAAGTGCAAGGAGATGTAAGACCAAGCCAAAAGGAGTATATAAATAAGTATGTTCAGTTAACCAGTTATAATATAAAATAATCAAAATATTCTGCATGAAAAGATTCTGTCACTTTATTTTTTCATCAGTATTTCTGACTATTGACCCTTGGCTGTTTTTCCCCCCTTTTTTTCCAGGCCTCTGCCTCAGAGGCAATATTTCAGTAAGTGCACAGCTGCTGAAATATCATACATGCAAAACAAAGAAGTCAGCAAAAGAGCAATGGCCTTCAAAAATGCAGCACAGGGGGATTTCGGGATTTCACACCACCTGCTAAATCTTTATTGCGCATGATAACAAAAGCAGTCCCCAGCTAAATAACCCTCAATTTAAAAAAAGTAAAATCAATCTTTAAAAGTTCAACTAAGGTTCACTGCCTGAAGGTAGCACAAGTATCTGGCGGTGAACTTATGCTTACACAACATCTTCAGTAGGCAGCTTCACAGCAGGAACTCACCCACAGCCTCCGCCAGGCCAAAGACCTTCTGATTGTAGGCGTCTGTTTTATCCCAGATGAAAGTGTAAGAAAGGTCGGGGAAGGCAGGAAAAGACTTCTGGAACTGACGGCCCATGATGGCCACCATCAGGTGGACTTTCATCAGGCCAAAGGGGAGACGGTCCTGGGTCAGGAGCACCTTGAGGATGGGCTTGTAGCCAGCTGCCCTGGAGCTCAGGTAGACCAGGTTGAGGTCACTGCCTGGTATGGCCACTTGCTCATGAAGGACCTAAGATTTAATTAGCAGTCAGAACAGTGCCAAAGCCACAGCATGGAGTAGACTTAAGTAACAGAGTTAATAGGCGGAACAAACGTATGTATTTAATGAGAATAGGTTCAAATGCAGCATAACATATATACAATTTATTATCCAGGTTACATTAAAACTAATTTCATCTCAGAAAAACCTTGTTTGTTGCTAGACATACATACATTTTATTCTAAGCAGTCAAACATTATGAACTTTTTAGGAAGCCAAACTATTTAAAGAAGAGTTTTTACTTATGCCAGCCACAAACTGCAATCTTCTAAATGCAAATTGAGCTCCACAGGCAGTAAATGAATTCTTCATTATTAAAAGTCTCAGGAAAAAAAAATACTTGAACATCTCAACTAATAATTGACAGAAGTCACTCTTATTTTTTTCGTTTTCGTCCTGGTTGCCTCACATACCGACACTACGCTTATGTTGAAGCATGTCCAATGATTTTGATTTCATCCCTCTGATGTAACACAGACACAATTTGTTCCAAACAGTAAAAACAGCAAAAGCTGCAGAGTCAACTTCTACATTTAGGGATTTTCAACATAGATTTGGGCCAAATGGAAACAAACCAAATCCTGAGGCATGTAACCTCCATGCAATGTACCCTTAGAATTTATCAGTGTTGCTATGAGACAATTTATGGCTTAGTGGAGATGCCTCGGTTCAATCAAAGCCCAAAGGCAACGTGTAAGGCAAATCTGACGCAGTTTAAAAAAGGGAAGAAAGCCATGGTGAAAGGAAGATAACAGCATTATTGTTACTCTGTGCTTGTGTGTTTTCAGCATTGCTGTCTGTAATACTGGACTCAAACACAGCTCGTTCAAAACAATGCGTCATACCAATAAATCTAGGACTGACTACCATACAATGCCCCTCTATGACATGGATCTCACCTGGGTTTCTGGGATGATGGGACTGTCCTCTGGGGAGGTCTTGTAAAGAGTGGAAAGGGGTGTGGCCAGGATGACGGGGTTGGGCCTGACTAGGCCCGTCAGGTAACAGCTGGGGATGTCGTTCTCTTCCCGCTTCATCACCACCGTGTCCATCACATGAAAGACGTTCCAGGGCAGCCACACTGTTCGGTGCGATGTGGGGAAGGGAGCTCGTTCGTAGCTCAGCGTCAGTGATGCTCCGCCGTTGGCCAAGAGGTCAAACCTTCGAATGTTGGAAGGAAATAGAAGCGTACGAATTTTAATGCTTAAAGAGAAACAGCAACTGAATAACCTGCACTTATTATGTAAAAATACTGAAATCATCTTCTGCAGTAAAATCTTTAGAGGTTTCTTTTACATCTTTGAACTTAATTTTCATTATTTTGACTCTCATTTCCATTCGTTACAATAGAACTATATACTGTACATGTTTCTTAGTAGGGATGCAACGATACCAATTTTTTCAAACCGATACGACACCGATACTTGGATCTGAGTACTTGCCGATACAGAGTACAAAAACCGATACTTCTACCACACACACACACACAGACACACACACACACACACACACACACACAAATGCAATGAATTGGAAGACAGGTTTTATTTTATTCTCTATTTTATAAAATCTTAATAAAAATGACCACAAAAAAAGTTTTTGAAAAAAAGTTTCAAGTGAAAAATAAGCACTTCTGTTAAATTATTGCGGAGTCTCCACATTGTAATTTAACAAAATATCACTGAACTATTGGCACTGTCTCGAGCTTTCAGAATAATAAACAAACACTTCTGTTTGGAATAAAATAAATACAAATTAGGTTTGAGAATAAAATAAACTTTTAAATTATTGCAGAGTGTCCAATTTCATATCGCGGCTCGAGTATGCTGAGAAGACGATGCAATCCTATGCTTTCCACGACCGGCATTGGCTGGTCATCCAGAGAAATAAAATGAGTCAGAGCCTCTGTTATTTTAACTGCCCGTGGATTTTCTCTTGACATTTTTCATCGCTTTTCCAAAACCTGAGTTAAAGTTGGCTGTTCCGGTCCACACTGCTGACATTTTGTTTAGCCTAGCTACAGCAGCCTCCAGTTTCTCTGTTTTATCTGGAGCTGCCAGTCTCACTCGCCTAACCCTGTGCCTGTTTAGCGCGGGATGTCCCCCTAGTGGCCAATCTAAAAACGACAACAAAAATGACAAGCCACCCTCTGATTAATGAAATAAGTTAGTATCGGTTCATGGTATCGGTTAACTTTTACGAGCATGAGTACACACACATTTTACAGTATCGGCCCCGATACCAGTATCGGTATCGGTGCATCCCTATTTCTTAGCTGTCAAAAAGACAACCCTTAAACATGATACGTTGAAAACAAGTCAAATGCTTCATCATAACATCCAAACACCTTTATTTTTTATGTAAAGCTCATTTGCAATAATCAGTTATTTTAACAAAGTAACTGACCTTTCATTAGCAGTGTTAGCACATTTCCTGATTTAATCACCACCATCGCCTTGGATTTGTTTTTTATTAATGACTAATGATGGCAAAAACTTAGACTGATATCATTTTGAAATGTCTCCTCAAGTTCAAAGTAGCAAAGTAAATATTTATGTTAAGGCTGATAATCCCTTTATCAAAGGCAGTTTTCCCTATCAAAGTGATCCCTCTGTTCAGTCTCCATATAATATTATTATTCACTGAATCTAATTTATGACTTCTGTTCACTCAGCGTGGCGTTAGAAGACACTTTATGGTTGAATTTGGTTCAGAGTTCTGGGAGTTTTCACTGGTGAACTGGTTTAATTAGTACAACATTACTCAGGGAAAAGTTACTGGTTTGGAAATGAAGGGCGAGTCTTTGAAGTGCTGCTCTATATATTCAGCGTGCTCCACTACCCAGGGGGTAAAGCATCTGCGTAGTGACATTGTATGTATCCACATCCACAAAGACACACACACACACACACAAACGGAGATTTGAATACTTGCACATCTCATGTACGCACCCGGACCCGTGCACACGCACACGCAGCGACAACCAAGCTGTGCAGCTGACCTAAAACAGCTTCCTTCTCAAGCTCTTTCCACTTTGGGCAGTGGGGAGCTCACAGCTGCAAGAGGCCAGGCTTTGATGCTGCCCCCCCCCCCCTTCTTAACACACTGAGCGGATCTGTTGGCTAACCAAGTGTGATTATCCCCGACCATTTATCACGCTCCTTGTCAGAAGAGTTACAGGGCGGAATATCTGAAGAAATCAGCTAATCCTCGGCTATCTGGGGACCCAAGGATTGTGATTCATAACAACAGCTGTACAATTCTCTGCCACTCAATAAGCCTTTTATTCCACATTGGCAGCACATAAACATGGCTTCTATCTGTTGAATTCGAACGAAGGCTCGGTTCATAATCTCTGACGACCGTGTGCGAAACGAAGCTCCTACCTGAGCCGAACGCTCGCTGTAAAACGTGTGACATACGTTTGCCTTGTATGTATTTGCGCTCCCATTATTAATAGCCGGTCTGTGGTAATAGCAGGAGAAGGTCAGGCAGTAATCCCATGTTTTACTACACTGCGGGCAGATTGATTCTACCCTTGCTGATTCAATGCATTTTAAACAGCCTGGTTCAAAATGGCCTCCACCACTGTGACATTTGCATGAGGAATTGTTCTAGGGCACAATGTGCTGCTGTTTCGATTTGTTTGGAGCACATTTTGGATAACTGCCAGGACAATTCTTCCTCTGCTGGACAGCCTTTTTTTCTTGGATTTTTCCACACGAGTCTGGGGACAGCAGGACATGCTACAATTATATTTTCGCCAGAGCAAAGGTTAAAACCCAAGACTGAGCTGGCTGGGTGTCTACACTTGTTGATTGTTGTGTTTTCCATTGCATGCCCCTAACGATGCACGTGAACACAGGAAACTAACTTACATGCCATCTTGCCGCGTGATAGTATAGCCGTACTCTGGGTAGTGCAGAAAAGACACGTTGACTCCAATCAGCGGTGTCCCATCCCCCGTCAGGACCTGACCCCGGATGACTGATGCCAGGCTGTGAGGGCAAACAAACACAGAAAGAGCTGAGTAAACAAACAATGCCAGCCGGTGTCAACAAGCATCCACCGCATCAGCACTGCTAACAACTGTCATCCCCTTGCCAGAGGCGTGAGCTAAGAGGTATGACTTACTGATTGTTAAGAACACACACACGTCAGTGGTCGTTACTCATGAAAACGCCACCTAACAGAGCCACTCTCTGTGCCCGTTTACTGCTTTTAAGGACCCATAAATCAGTCGGTTGAGGGCTTCTTGTTAAGATTTTGCAGCGTCTTGCACTCATATCGCAGCATTTATATTCCACAAGAATGCAAATATACATTTTTTACATGCATTTAATGCACAATATAAAAATAGGTGCTGTTATGACAAGACACAACTGAACACACTACGTATAGCTGTAAGGGCATTTCAATTTGTGAGGCCATTACAGAAAACTGTGGGAATAAAGTGTAAACACACAGCGTCTTCTCTAGCCAACAACATTCACAGTTAAATTATCAGTCTCCTCGGTAAAGTCAACTCGGTAAATGAAGTGAAAAATCCACCCAGCAGTGAGGCTATCAAATGAGATTCACGAGTGAAATATCCACAGTATTGTTATCTGACCTTGCTGAATTTGGAATTTCCCCTAAATTGTATTTGAAGAGGGTGCGATCCAAGCGCGATTATTCCAGCAAGTGCTGTTGCTTCTGAAAAAGAGCCTTTTGTCAGTGTCATGCTGAAGTCTTGCGTTCGCCAGCGTGATAAATGTCTGTAGTAATACTTGTGATGAAAGATAATATATCAACAAGAATTGTGTTGGAATGAGCTCTTCAGCTCAGTTACAGACATCCTCTTGATGTGAGAAGTTGCAAAGCCAGGCAAGTGACGTGTCAAGAGGCACTTTATAGGAATTCAGAACAACAAAATTCAACGCTCGAGGCAAACTGTCACGAATGGGAAAAAAAATGAAGGGTTTTGAAAAAGAAAAGCAGTTCTACAACACAACAGAATCGCCACGGCCATTTTTTATAAGGTGAAGCCGTAAGTACTCGAGATGTGAAAGGAAAAATGCAGTTGGAATACAGAACGCATACAGTGTTAGGCAGTGACGAGTCCAAAGCGGAGGCTTTTGCTCATTTAAAGTCTGCGGGCAACAATGTGTGTATACGTTTGGTTCAAAAAGAAGAAAAGGGAATTTTTGAACACTGTGTCTACGTGGAAACATAAATCTGCCACCAGATGTTCACATATGGTGGCAGATTTATAATTTATGTTGTTCACCTTCTACCGCTGGTCAAACTGTAATGTTACTGGAGCAAATGGGAGCGGCAGTGGTGGTTATAGTGTTGGGTGGGGATGGGGGGTTAAATGTTTCACTTTAGGGCACCTCTGTGGTAGTTAGTCTGGCATGGGGGAGCATTACTCATTTACTTTCCCCAACTCAGATTTTCCCTGCTGGTAAATGGATTTGCTTCTGGTCAGTAGGTCCAGCACCTCTAGCAGTTCATTCCCTGTTTTCCCCTAAAAAAAAAGGTATTTTCTTGTGCATTTCTGCTTTGTAAATCACAAACACGCAATATTCATACATAATTTAAAGCATCAGATATCCTCATCCTCTGCCATTATTCATCACGACTGCTGGGCCTGCAGGTAGAACTTGTCAAACACTAATCTTTATTTTTATATTCTTAAGTGCGAAGCGATTTGTTAAGGTAGTCCTCTGTTTGAAGGTACAGTTAAAGAGAAAGACAAAACTATATTTCTCCATCAACGTTTAGCTGTTCCAATTCCTCAGCCGTGGAGCAGAATTTTAAAAGCGTTCCCTCTGCATTTTTCACCGGTGGGCAAAAAGTCTTCTATTTTGCCACTTTATCTCCGGGTCATTACGTATATGAGAGTGAGAGCGTGCGTGCGAGCGAAAGAGCGAGAGAGAAAGATGATCAACAGCTTTAGCCTCTCATTTCCCTCCCGCTTCATGTCTGGTACAACCATCTCCCATCGTTTATTTACTGGCTCAAAGAACAAGGCCACTTAAGAGCCACGGCGAAGGTTCCCTCTTCCTTCCCCGTGACTCTATTAATCTTTTGAGAGGCAGACGGATGATACGAGAACTGAACCGCCAAACGAACGCAAAGTCGCACCACCTGCTGAAACCCCAGAAATGAATCATATAATTCATGCATTCTTATCTGTCATTGTGCCAGACTGGCGGTAGAAAAACAACGTCTCAAAACCCAGCGGGAGACTTGTGTGGGGACATGTGATATGGCTGGGGAACTATTGTGCGGGGGAGAGCGTTGGGGGGATGGAGGGGGGCACTACACCACAACACATGTTTTATTCTCTGTGCTATACGAGGGACAACTTTACTGCTGAGTTCTGAAACCTGACCACACACTGAAATCGGCTGCCTTTCTCTGGGCTAACACAATGGCTTCTTAAAAATAGAAGGACATGAATGACCTCTAGCTGTGTCTCATTTCTCTACCTTTAAACATCAGATACTCTACAGTCACTACCGTCGCTGAAAGTCTTCTCTTCTGGCATTGCTCCAGTGCTTCAGAGACTCTCATAATGTATACTCTGCAAAGGCAGTGGATAAATTATTCACTATAACCTCAAATGAATTTAAAAAAAGAAAACGGGTCTCCAAACAAACCCTGTCACTACTAAATTCTACTTCATTATATGACTCTTTCAAAATTTACTTCATGTATGCAGTATTTGCCATGTAGCGATAAGATTAAAAAAAAGGTAATTAATTTTGTAAAATTTAGGACTGCGCATGTTTGCAGAGCTCCTAAAACGCTGTTTTTGACTATAAAACTAACTTCTATGAGAAGATAAAAGGCAAATGAATATTTTGAGCAAGAGAGCTAATGCCACTGCCAGACATGAAATCGACATTAAGCTGAAGACAATGAGGATGAGGATTACTGAGAACCCGGCTGTGGGGAATTGCCTCATTCTATATTTTCAGTAAAGCATGCTACTTACATAAGGATTACTTTAAACTATTGGCGGAAATATTCCCAAAGCCTTCTGCACACAGTTTGGCAATCATTTTCCTCTCCATCAGTCACAAAACAAACTCTTCTTGTGATTCGGAACAGATGTGGGAATGCACCGAAGTTTACGTGAAAAATGTAACAGTCTCTTCGGTTTGCACAGAGATATTGTACAGTACTTTAATCATGAGGTAAGGTCTTGTTGCTCTTTACATCAAACTTTTCAGTCATACAATAACCACTGAAAATCAAATTCGTGCAACGAGCTCAAGAAAAAGACGTAGGCATGGTGCAAGGTGTCACAATGAATAAAAGGAGTCCTGAGAAACACAAAGTTTCAGCTTTTATGCCCATCAGTGTCAAAATGTCTCAGAAGCACAATAAATCTGTGTAGGTAGAATGTGGGGTAAATATATCTAGTGGTGCATGTCAAAGAGTCGAAATCGAGAAAAGACTAAACTTATTCAGGAATGTGAGGAAAAAATAAAAAAAATAATAAAACAAAAGAATAGTTTTTGAGCAGCTTTGCGAGGTTACACTAAACATTTCTGTGTGCAGTTTTTGTTTCTGTGCATCCAGAGACCTGAGCAGTGTTTGGTTAATTGGTGATTACCCAATTAACACACTGATTGTCTGTCCCTGCCTCTCACCGTATGACAGATGGGCTAGGCTCTAGCCCCGCCCCCATGACCCTGAAGTGGATAAGCAGAGGAGAATGTAGAAAACGGGTATAACTGCGATGCTGTTTTTCAGGGTCATCAAAGTGATTTCCATTTTACATTCTCCAGGTTAAAACGACTGCCTGCACAGAATTTCATGGCAGTGTATCATAGTTGTTTCAGTGAGCAGCCAAACAACTGACAAATTTGCCTTTCACCGTGGTTAATAATCACAGGGAACTTTCTGCAATCCTGTGCCTTCTTATAAAACAGAAATGTCACCTTTATGAGTTATGAACTAAAGAAGTGAGTCACTGTCATCAAAGTGGTCATCATGTACAACATTGCAGCAACAGGATTTTTCTAATAGATTTTTTCAGTCAGTAATAACTTGACAAAATTATCCGTGTTTGATGTTTTTTGATGGAAGAACAGTTTTAAATGAGAAAGCTTTCTATCAGGTCTCTGTTATCCCTTTAAGACCTACCATAGAACCAAGTCCGCCAGAGCTTATATTATATTTTTACATGCTGTGGAGCCATTTTTGGGAGCATTTCAAGTTGATATACATCAATACAACCATTACAGCCTAAATTTTAATAATATGTGTGCATTAAGTGCATAGTAATTACATAAATTGCAAAAAAGTGCAATAAACTACAAAAAAAATGAAAATTGTTTTTGTTTTTTTAACATATATTTCTAGTTAGAGAAATTTAAGAGGCTTATCCCTCAAAACTGTAAATACAAAAAAGTTGCACAAAATAGTTTCCCACCACAGGAAATTTATTTTGAGTGTCTTCATAGTTTTATTTTTGAAATACACCAATTTTTATATACTGCAGGAAAAACAAAAATAAATATTATAGTGCAAATTTGCAAAAAAGCAGCATATGCATCAAAATAAACTATTTCCAGCAGTGCAATATGAGTCCTAAGCATCCCAGAAACCACACAGAAAGTCATAAAGTCAAAGATAACTTTTAAAAACACCAGTATAGGCTCATGAGGCAGGTAATGGCAGACATGCGAAAGTTTGCGCTGACGTCTATTCCAAGTAGGAAGTGTTATGAACAGCTGATCGGATCGGCAAAGCGTGTTTCTGGAATATTATGTTTTTGTTGCTGCAAGCGCTTTTTATGCATTTTTTGCAAAGCTATATGTGGAAGGAAACTGTGACTTAGGACAAGCTGATGGCATAAGATGTAAGTACAACTCCTCCGGTTTCATGTGCAAAAAAACATGATTGCGCTAGCTTATGTGGTTGCAGTGCTACCGGGATTTGAAAGTAGTTGCGCAAAACGGAGCGTGCCCGCTCTGACTGGTTTTAAAGGGTTATACAAACAGTGTGTGACGGGCAGCTCACTGATGCAAAAATTAAATTATGCTGTACTTTCCTTTTTCAATTTGGAAAATCACATGGTCCTGTTATCTGGGTTTAAGCAGTCTAATCCTTATGTTTTTATAGTCATAAGGGCTGATTTTAACAGGGAGCAAGCTTATTCCTGAACCACTTAATCCCAACTTGTAAAATAAATAAATAAAAACGTGTGGCAACCAAGCGACTGTAAACAGGCTTGTCACTTTGACTGCAAAGACAAAGATGTGAGATCCTACGACATTTTCGAGGGGCCGCACAGGTGGGCCTCTCCACCGGTAATGAGACAGCAAACAGCTAACTCGATCCAAATAATTAAAAAGCTGTCAGTAACTCATTAAGCTGCTTACCTGCTGTTGAAAGGGTTATCCCTGGGTATCACGTGACTGCCACTGGGGCCGATCAAAAAACTGACGCGTTCATAAAAGCTCTTAGAAGAAGACTGGGCGACTGAACTCTGGCTCTGGCTCGCGATGGCAGCTGGGTCAGGTGAGCCACGACAGTAGGTCTGACCCTGGCAGGCAATCTGAGTGCAGCAGTCTGGATCCATGCAGTCGATGAGCCCGTCTGGAAAACAGGAGGGGCGGTCAAGACAGGGAGGAAAAGCTCGGTTGACCTGGATATGTTTGGGTTTGACGAAGGAAAACATAAGCATCTCTATTACTGTGTTCACCTCTGATACACAAAGATGACTTCTTACATGAACTTAAGTTCATTAAAGCACCGACAGAGATCCTGCACTGACACGGAGCGTGACGTGTCTGTCGCCACACGCGAACCTCAAAAGTTCTGGGGTGTTGATTAGGCCAAGGAGAAGTTCATTAGAAATCCAGCTTGCAGAGTTTTAATATATAGTGCCAACAAGTCTTTATAATTGATCTACTGTATATTTTAAAGCATGCTGTTTAACAATCTGCTCTGCCTCTACATTAGCATATTCTTTCCAGTGATGTTTTATGTATGATTGATTTGTTTTGTTTGTTTGCAATGTCACCGAGGAGCCACATCAAAGCCAGTTTTCTGTCTGGTGCAATGAGAGACACGCACCAGGTTTTTTTTCCAAGGCTAAAAAGACAATTTGTATGAAGCTTTTACGTCTTCCTACCTCCCTCGTTATCCTTGCCATCTGAACAGAGCGTTTCGGTCGCTACATCGCATCCCAGCCCTCTCCATCCCGACTGGCAGATGCAGTGCCAGACGTTTTGATCCAGGACGCACCTCCCATTGTTGTTGCACAGCCCGGGGCAGCCGTCTGTCAACACATCACGTATATGTCAAACAGCCGAACGCATCAGCACGAGGAAATCAGGATGAGAAGGCGAGGAAGGGGTGAGGAGACAAGAGCGAAAGGGGCTTTTAGAGTGGACGGAGGGAGAAGGAGGGACAAAAATGATTCAAAAAAAAGAAGAAAAAAGACAGTAATAAGTGAACGTACGGTACAATACACCTCCAACAGGACTGGGGATGGGGGGCGGGGGAGGTGGGGAGTTGTGAGGCGTTACGGTCGTTTCACATGAGTTTTACTATAATGTGCAACCGCAGCGTAAAGGTATGTATGGGATAAAAGGACAACAAACCATCTCAGTCGGTTACTTACTGTTGAAAAGCCAGTGGGAGATGCTGCGGATGCTTGTTGAGTCAAATGCTCACAGCAGTGATTTTGTGTTTAAATCAAACTCTGGATGGCTCTTCATCTTTTAAGGTTACACGGATCCTCATACTGTGATTTTTAAATGAACTGCAGTCTCTTAATGTCAATTCCCCAACAATTTTCTTGTTTATATGTGAATCAGCTCTTCTTCTTCTTGTATTTTAGTTAAAAGTTGCACAAATCCCATTTAAGAGGCTCGAAACACTGTCTTGGAAGTTCATTGCTTTTTCCTTTTTTGTTGTTGCCTGAATAGAATTAAAGCAGGAGTAGTACATTGCAGATGTTAGAAGCACTCATGTGAAGTAACAGCAACATCAAAGGGAAGAGGAAGTGTATGTAAATAGCAGGGAGAAGAGTGAGAAGAGGAGGGAGGGTCTAGAGTCTCCACATTTACAGAAAACAGTGCACTTGCTGCCAGATCGCATTCCTTTTAGTGGAGGGTGAAGACAGGGAGCCCAAACATGACTAAACCACACCAGTTCAGGGCGTTTAATCTGGCAGACACAGGGAATTAAGACAGGGAGGAGAAGGGACCGTGGAGTCTGGTGTGAGACTGGTAAGGACGGACAGGAAATGAGGGGACATATCGAGGGGAGCAGGATCACAGCAGAAACATTATGATCGACTTGGACATAAAACAGGTGTATATACGCCGTGCTAGGAAAGACAAAGAGCAGGGAGGGATTGTTCGTGACAATCTCCCTTGGGGGGGTAGTGGTTCAATTTACCTTTATATCCTATCTTGACTGCTCCTATTACACAACCGAGGAAAGGGAAACATTTGGAAAAGAAAATTACTTATCGCTGTGGTGGCAGAGAGCTAAGACTGACAAACACATTTACTTATTGTAACTTACAGGGAGTACAAAAAGTGGAAACCGTGGTTGGCATAAAGCTGATGTACCTGCCAACTTGGTTTAAATATTTGGAAAAGAAGCTTTGCAGGTAGTTTTCCCGAAGATTATTGCTGTCCTCCCCACGTGTTAGCTGCTGCTCTAATTTCAATCTCTCTCCTCTGTATGTATCACAGTGGTTATGGTGATTGAGCCGAATAGCTAATATTAAGCATGAGTGACAGGATGTTATTGATATTACTGAAAGAGAGGGAAGCGGTGAGCTCACCCATTGCTAACACAGTTCACATTTTTTTAAGCAAAATAAAGGTTGGCTCAGAAAAAAAATATCTAGTGTGTAATTTTCAAGTGTAAAGTGTTTTTTTTGTTTTGTTACCTGATACTCTTGAATCCAGGGCTAAGACATGTAAGCCAAGACGCAGTTGCAAAGAGACAGACAGGCAGGCACACAAACATAAAATAGAAAAGAGAATGGACATAAGAAGAAGTTAGTTAAAGATATGTAAATAGGGAGGGAACTGACAAGTAGGACATTTATGTGAGAGAAGAAGAAGAAAGAGAAGCAGCATATTTAGGATGGATCCACAGTTTTGCTACATCAAGAGGAAACATCTAGCACAGCGGTCCCTGACCTGTTTTGCGCCTCGGACCGGTTTATGCCCGACAATATTTTCACGGACCGGCCTTTAAGGTGTCGCGGATAAATACAACAAAATAAAACTAGTACTGGTACCGAAAAAAGAAGATTTATTCATAATACACATGAAAAGATCCAGGAAAACAGAGTTAACGATAAAAACGATAAAAACGATAACAAAATAACGCTGAAAACCGATAAAAACCCTGAAAACTATACATTTCACACCTGAGCCTCAACTCTCGTGGCCCGGTACCAAACGACTCACGGACCGGTACCGGTCCGAGGCCCGGGGGTTGGGGACCGCCGATCTAGCATTTAAAAAGTGAGTGTAGATGTTAATTAAAGCACTAAGTGATTAATCAGAATTATAGATGCAACATAAAAGAATTCGGCAATATGTTCCCAGTGAAATATTCATTTTCAAACTCTCCAGCTGCTTCACTTTGCCATAGAAAGACGGTCTAAAATAACGGCGAGCGCACTGTTTCTCTTTATGTCTGTGTGTTATAACACTCTTTGTTGTGTATGAGAGTGTATGAGCCAGTTTAATCTGGGTCTGCTTCAAAACATTTTACCGTCTGCTTGTCAGGAGTATAGGCTCGGCCTCATTCCAATATGAATGCATCATGAAGCAGAATACTACACTTTTTTCCCCCCCCCATCATCTCTCCTTCAGCGATTTTAACAACAGCGTGCCAACGAACCAGCAGCACACAAAGACAAATCAAAAACACCTTAGCGGAAAACTGCAGTACTGAGAAAGCAGCGAGAATGGGTTAAGCCTTGCATATGAAACAGGATCTAGATCCATGTGACAATACAATGGCCAAGGAAGTCCTCTATTCAAACTCTGACCATGTAATGTGATTAAAAGACGCTTTGTGCAAATGGCAGTTATTCAGGGTTTGAAAGACAAAATAGGCTCCCGGTTGTCGAAGAAAAGGTAACGCGCTGCCTATTCATTGACCCTGCATCCAAAGCAAGGAGTTACTTTCCTGCTGGGAACCTTAAACAGAAGGAAGGAAAGAAAGCGAAAATGGACGATGCACAGTCGGCGCTGAGGAGGGAAAGATTAATAAGATCAGGAATGTGACCCCTCCGACAACTCCCTCGCTGCAATCTCGTCTCCCCTCGGAGATGGATTTGCGCTGCGGACAGCGGGATTGCTGATGAGAGAACTTGTAAATACATAATTAGGGTTCAAGAGTTTGGAGTGCTAGATCTTTGTTTCAGAGAGAATGTGGCATCATTGAGAGGTTGGAAATTACACTTGGGGGAACGCTGCTTGAAGCGGCGGGTCAAGGTTTAACTACAGGACCTTTGACAAAGGGTAAGGTGTGAAGGAAGCTTGAGTTAAAGGTCAATAGGAAGTGACATCTCAGAACTCATTATCCTCATTAATGCCAGGTGAAGCACTGCCATTTCAGGAAAATGATATTCCAAAGAGGCCTACCCGTGGCTTTTTGGCTCCCTAAATACCTGCCCTTGACTCGCTGAAAGAGGCGTCACTTCAGCAGGCGAAAGGTTGAATATCTAAACCGATGCTCTAAATTACAAAGTTAATTGTAATACGGCGTCGCAAGAAGATTTTTTTCCCTTCTCTCTAAAGAGACGAGATAACATCTGCGCGTAAGATCCCAGCGCTTCATTTTTTAAACTTGGAAAACGTTTCGTTACATCTTGATTTAAAAGCAAAACTGGCAACCTTGTAGCAGAAATTCATTTTTGTCGAGTTTCTCTCTGTTTCCAAGATTTCATTCTAGTTTTAATCCACCTCCAGTGCATTTATACTCACCGCAATATTTGACAGCAGGTAAAAGACAAATAGATTTGTTGAACAGAAGCTGGTGGCCAAAAGGATCAGCAGCCAACGAAAAAAAAATTAAAAATAAATAATCAAATTGATCAAATTAATAACAATGAACGGAATGAATACATTAAAAAATGGTGTTGTTATGTTCAGTATAGTCACCGAAGCTAGTGGGCGTGGAAGCACTCAAAGCTTTTACTGAAAAAGCAGCAAGACCGTGTAAATACAGTCACTCTGAAGGAAAAATGACACTAAAATGCCCAGTAATTATTGTAAAAGTGTTTATACCATAAAATTTGGATTATTCTATTCTCCAGCACCTAAATATTTACACGAGAAGTGCTTTGTTATTGCATCTGGTTAGTTATTGAGACAAAAAGCTTTTATATAGTTTCAAAAATGCGACAGGTTTGATAAACTGATGTTAAAAATCCGTAATAAACATGTAGCAGTAAGTAAATCTTTTTGAGTTACCCTCCAACGCTGACTGTGTCTGACAGACATTTAGAAGAAATGTTATAAGACACAGAAATGTTTAGAAGATATAGAAATATATAAATAAACCTTAAAAAAAGGGAAGATAAGGATAAAGATCCTGGATGCAGCGTTTGATTCAGTGATCTCTGAAAATTGGATTGCAAGACGCAGTTGTTTACCTCTAAGCTCTGTGAATATCATCAAAAACTCCTCATCACTTGCCATGCTAAGGTAGTTGTATTGAAAAGGTAAGCAGCGACAGCAGTACCACAATCTGTGCCTGATGCTTGAAGCTGCGCTGAAAATCCTGACATTCACACTCCAGAGCTGCCCTTTTAAATCTGCCCATAAATGAATTTCCTCTGCAGTTTGTGCCCTTCTGTCAAGGGTGTGTAGGTGTACGGCACTGTATGTGTCACCATGGCTCACCGATGGTGCAGTGTTCACCCGTCCAGCCCTGGTGGCAGTCACACTTGCCCTCTCGGCAGACTCCGTGGTCGATGCAGCGTGGGTGACAGTCCCTCTGCTCACATTCTGGTCCTGTCCAGCCTTCCTCGCAGTGACACACACCACTTATGCAGGAGCCGTGGGGGCCACAGTCCACCACACACACCTCTGTCGCAAAAAAAAGAGCCATGGAGACATGTAGCTTCTGTTTCTTGAAAAGTAATTTTTTCCCCTCCCTTCTAGACTATTTTTGTATGCTGAATAGATGCATCTGCCAACGCAGAAAAAAAACGCTCTGATGTTTGCTAAGTGTGAGCTTCCTCAGTGAAAGTGGGCCAATAAGTTTAACTGTAAACAAGACATAAAAACCGTGCAAGAAAAATCCCGACACTGCAGGGCAACTACTTCAATGTCTGACACTATTTCATCTAAAGAGTCAAAATTACTGCTATCTGTTAAAAGGATGTTTAAGACGCGTCGTTATGCACGGGAAATGTCAGGCCTTTGCTGCTTTCTTGTGCGATATGGATCTCAGTGGACTTGTTGTGGAAACAATTCTTTTTAAAAAGAGTGTAGGCTGGAATGCACGACAGACATAAAAAAATAATAATTTGCATAGAAAAAAATGTCCTTTTAAGTTTTATCCCGCTGCTACTTTACCAAAATGCAGACTGAGTGGTGAGAAAAAATTATATTTCTTCATCTACAATTTATCATATTAATCTTGACATATGACATGATCACTTTTATGGATCCAGGTGAAAATCCTATGTTTCCCATGTAGCCTTTAAATGACTCTACAGGCAATATGCACGGAGTTACAGAAACTAGTTCAAATGCACACTGAAGGAATGAAAAATTAAAGGTTCTGTATGTCCCATTGGAGCACTCGTGTTGGCCACACCTCCCACATTCCTTTCGCCTCTCAGCAAGGTGCAGACAAACAACGAAACAAAGAAAGAGAAAAAGCTCTGAAAACATACGATTCAGCCATTTGTTTGCACCATTTCGAATCTCTGAGTTCGGTATTTGGGGAGTTGCCATGTTGTAGTCTGGAGCCAGAAACAGCTATATTTTGATGAAAGGGTAGAGTGCCAAGTTATCAGCTAAGGCTAGCAGGGTGCATTCATACACTATATGGATGCATCACACAGATAAGTACATGCTAATTAGCACCAACATAAATAATAACATGCCATCTGTCGTAAGGGCGAGTGGAAGCAAGTGGATGGATGGATAAATAATACTAGAAATTCACTGATTGACAAAAAAACAAAGAAATACGAAGAGGAAAAAAACAGCGAGACCTCTGGCACGATCTTAAATAACTGTCCACAAAAAACGTAAAATTTGTAACATAATTAAATTTAAAATGCGCTAAAAGGATCAAACACTACAAACATGGAGGATAGCTCCAGTTCAGTGACTCTAATTAGCCGTCTGTCAACCCACAACCTGTCTTTCAGAGAAGCCCCTCGCGCTTGTTAAGCAGTGCTGTATCAATCATGTTTCGTGCATCCACAGAGGCTGCAGTCTGTGTAACGTGTCGTAATGCTGTTTTATTTAATAGAAAGAATCATTTCTATGACTATGTGGATGCTTCAGAAAAAAATCAAGGCCGTTTCACACAAAAAGCGACATGCTGTGCGCCGACCGCTAGGTTGACCGAGTCGGAAATGATGGTTGCACTGGCTGCTGCGCTCTGCCTGTAATATGGAATTTCTGTGTATTACATGAGCCTGCTCTGGTCATTCTGTGTTTCTATTGGTTGTGTGAATGTTTGACTGTACTGCTGTCAAAAGTCAACCATAGCAGGTGCTCTTCGCCTATCCTGCGCTTCACTGTTGATATTAAGCTTTGGATCATGACTTTTTCCACAGTAATTCAAACAACACATCAATATATTTAAACTCGTGTTGTGGATGTGATCTTAGATGTTCTATTAATGGAGGTTTGATCTGTTTTCAGCATTTTTCTTGCTTTATGTTTGGCTTTGCCCGTTTACCCTCAACAAAACCTTTTACTAAGGGAAAAAAATAATTATATATTATTTATCATTTGATTCTAAGTCAGGTAACCCACCTTTACTAACTCTTCAAATGTTGTTGTTATTTATTTTTGCATTTCTGTTTATGTCCATAATGATAGAAAAGCCATTTTTGTTGTTGTTTTTTTCCCGAAACTAAAGAGCTAACTTCTTGCAAAGTTCCAACTCCACTAAACTTTGTAAATCCTGTTTTCATAGCTTCTTGGATGTTAAACTTTGTTGAAAAACCTGGGAGAACAGCCACACTGATTATTTTGTTGGAGCTGAAAGAATTCAGACTGTTTTTAACTTTTACCCGCCCCCGAGTGTTTGATTTTGGGAACCAAAGGAGTCTTTGGACCTGGAAATGACGTCAGACTTAACCAGTGGATAATACATAAAAAAATTATCCCATAAAATGAACTTCTTTCTTTTGTACCAGGCTGTAAACCTGCTTTTCTTCTTCTCTCAAGTTTGGCCTTTTAACATTAAGTCTATGAAGGTTTATCTGCTTTCTGAGCCCAATACAAGTTGCATTTGGAAGAAATGGGCACCTTGGACTTTTTTCTTTTTTTCCCCTTAACCTGAGAAGTTGCTTTGTGCTACTTCTTTAGATAGCAAAGTGTATAAAATAATCACTTATAGACTCTTTATAGTAGGGGTGGGGGAAAAAATCGATACTGTGTAGTATGGTGATATTTTGTTTGCTAATAATGTATCGATACAGGGACAGCAGAAATCGATATTTTGTTACAAAAAAGGTTTTTGTGCTCTGACTTCAGAGCATGTTGATCCTTTTTCTGAGCAAGAATCCTGACATTCCTTCACTGTCCAAATGTGTTTAACTTGTTTTTTGGCAGCAATAAACATGACAGTTTACTTATTTTAATTTAAGACATGTTTTATTTTAATTAAGTTTAAAACTTTTATTTAATGTAAAATTATATTTTGTTTTAATTTACTTTCAAATTCTTCAGTTGCTGAAGGGGCTGCATAGTTTTCATAAACTGCATAGTTCAGAATAGCTATAATTGTACCAGATGGTTGCGTTCAGTTAAGTTGGACTAGACTGTAATACAAACCGTTCAGTTTGTCAACAATAAAACTGAAATGAGAGAAAGACTGAGTGTGAGACTTTGATATTAGATAAAATGAATATTGATAAAGTTTACCTTTATGTAAAGAATCTGAATATCGCAAAATATTTTAAAAAATTGCAATAATATCGTATCGTGCGTTAAGTATTGTGATAAAATCGTATCGTGATAATATCGTATCATGATAATATCGTATCATGATAATATCGTATCGTGGGATGTATGGTGATTCCCACCTCTACTTTATAGGTATATAAAAATAAGCACTTGGTCTTCTTATTAATAACGTATGACTCATTCGACATCTAGCTGATAGGAAATTTATTTCTCAATAACATCTTTCAGTAAAACTAATGCTCATGCTCATTTCTTTCCAGCACGCGCACAATCAACAGTTAATTTCTTGCTTTTGCCATAGCTCCTGTAACTATTTTTTTTTAATTCAAATTATTTCACAAACTGTTTTTTTTTACAAGTGTGGTTCCCATCAAATGAAACAAAGCCTGTCATCGCCATAAAAGCATTGAACAATGAAACACTGCAATTACTGTGTATCCAAAACCTTCCAAAACAACCACTTTTAAGGTTTTACATATTACGAACACTCATTTGCATGGCGTCTTGGCAGACTGAGGCGAGGGTTATGGATTTAAGTGGGTTCTTATAAAATGTTAGATCAGCATGTCTTCAAGTATGGAGTTCTACAAAAAAACTGAGCAGCTGTTATAAATCTGTGTTATCTTTACAAAATTCAAATGATTGAATCCATGGGTGGTAAGTAAATCAGTCTGTACCAGGCTAAAGCTAATGCTCAACAATCTGTGGCTGCTCTTGTCTGGGAATAAGAAATGTTGATTTCCTGGAACTAAGAGCTTCTATCAAAGCTTTCGAACAGAAGAGCCATAAAGCTTTCTGCTGTGACAATAGCCGTCAGTGTGCGAGACGAAAGAAGCTCAAGTGTCTCCTCAAATTTTAAGTGACTATAAATGCTCTAGAAAATTGAGAGCCGCGTGACGAAAAAGTTAGGTCCTTTTTTAAAACTTGGTATAGCTGTCAGTGAAAGCAAATTAGCCAGCTTCATTCTGCTGCCCAAAATGTAACAAGTCTTAGATGTTCATGTTTTTTTTTCTTTTAAAACCCTGCTCCTTCTCCTATGTTCATCCCCTTCACTGAGGCTCTTTTAACTCTCTGTTCCAGCATTCTGAATAGAGTTTTTCTTCGATTGACGGACCTTGGATGGTTCTGATTAAGCTGAGCCGACACTGTAGAATATTAAGTGTGCCTCTGGAGAGGAGTCATTCAATTCCAAAGGAATACCTCCTTCCCATAGAATCTATGCAATCAATTTTTCATTAGTCCAAAAGTGTTTATCTGCCTTTAACATGCCCCTGACTGAGAGGTTGTGGGCGGTCGATTCATGCTACGCGCTTGTTAATTAAAGTTTATTTAATTAAAGAAGAACCGCAGCATTAATTACGAAGGAATTCTCCACCCACCCAGGTGAGTAAACTCCCTAAGTTGTGGACCGCACTGAGGCCACCCTCACTCCTCACTATTGACAAGCCTGAGATATCTTGCTGAGTGAGAGGATTGTGTTTGAAATGTCAAAAGGTTTAATAGAATAACAAATTACTTCTCTTTCAAAACACTGAAAATAAAGTGAGACACAAAAGAAAAGAAGAAATCTTTTTCACCAACAAAATTCCTTTTTTTTTCTTCTTGAGTGCCAACTAAACTGGCTACATGCTGCTTCAAAAAGCCTGCACAGGCATCTCAAACGTACCATCCAGCCTTCTTATGCTTTAATTTCTGCTTGAAGTTCAGCCAAAAGTAATATATTCAACAGCCTTTTATACTGACGGAAACAAACTCCAACTTTCTGGTTTTAATTGTTTGACTCAGCATGTGTTTTTCTCTGCTTTTAACACACACACACACAGAAATAGTGTATTCCAAGAGGGGGGAACTGCAAATAAATCATCTACATCTCACGCACAGATAACAGATGGGAGGGGCCAGCCTTTGAACTATCATGTCACCTACCTGTGTCGAGAGATAAACCGCCTGAATGCAAACCTGGTAACGAATGAAAAGGTTGTGCTGTGAGCAGCTGGGAATACTAATTGTTCTCATCTCCTCGAAAATAAACCTAAAGCTGCAGCAAAACTACATTGCATTTATGATGTTAAAAATACATTTGTGTTGCTCTTCAAGAAGAACATATGCCAGGTCACGCAAAAGTAGCGTGGAGTCAACGCTTTTGTTCTTAACATATGCTGTGTTTATAATCTGTGCATGCTACAAGTGTTCACTACACAACTTTGACGGTGTGATCACATCGGCAGTTTGAGTTATTCAGCCTATGACAAAAAAAATAATTTAGGTTCAAACTGGTAAGCAAATCAAAACCTATAACATCTGATCTGGTAATCCAATTTAAGCAAAGTCATATGCTGGTTTTGTAAGTTTTTTAACAAAGAAAGTTTAGGAAGAAAAGCAAAGCATGAACTTAGCAGAACTAGGACAGATTTCAGTCTAGACCAGTGGTTCAATCGAACCCTAGGGGTTCGGTGAGTTGGATTTTAGGGGTTCAGCAGAGCCTCATGACATGCATACATTTTGTGCACCAGTAAAAAACATATCTATGTCTTGAATTTGAAAAAAATCACATTTTATTTTTCACTAAAGAGGGGTTCAGTGAATGCGCATATGAAACAGGTGGGGTTCGGTACCTCCAACAAGGTTAAGAACCACTGGTCTAGACTTATGTCCAAACATGAGTGACTCATGTCATTATTTGTCTCCTTATATCCAACAAAGCCTTTGTATCGGGTTTGTTTCCTGGAGTCAGGTGAAATTACTTTCTTACTTTCACTTGGTAAACAGCTGAGATTTGGGGGTTTTTTTTGGAGTGTTTGTGTCATGTAAACAGACATTTGGTATTGTTATTCCCATTTGCCCATTTGGGAACGCTTCCTCATCATAAAACATACTGTCTTTAGTTGAAAATGTTGTATTGTGAAAATAAACAAGAAACGGGGTGGTATAAAAAAGGTGTAACCAACAGCAGTGCTCATAAAACATCAAAGCAACATGTATTCATGGCTCTTCAGATGAGAAATGTCAGTCAGCCAAACTCCTATTCATCATTATCTGTTGGTGCAGTCCCAGGCTATGATTCAACAAATGAATAATTTTGTTTCCTTTATGCTTTATGTGTGAGAAAGCTGAGAAACACTGATTTATGACTGATTTAAAATGTTCATTCCAAAACGTGGCATATTCATTTAGGAAAACAAATTGTTCTTCAATGTTCTTTTAAAGATATTTGAAAAACATCAGTGATAAATTACCTCAAATTGTGTTGTTTTTTTTTTTGTTAAATTATTAAAGATCAAATCATAAATCACACAAATTCCTCTTCTAATTCCTTTTATTAATTTCTACTCAAAATCGAAATATTTGTTGCTTAGGTTTCTTAATAAGATAACCAGAAGTAGATGCACCGCACTGTGTGAGACAGCTTTTATTTCAACTTAAAACCGGTAATAAAGGCTTGCACATCTGCTGTTTTCGATACCCGGTGTCTGTGCACAGCAAGAGGGGGAGTTTATTTGGAATACACGCAGAGAAATGTGGTACCAATTACTCGTTAGAGAAACTTCTTCAATAAAAAAGTGAAAAACAAAATACTATAGATCTCGCTGCACTGTCTGCATTGACTTGTTTGGGGAACAACCCTGCACTAATCAGCAATGCGACAGACAAATACAATAAAAGACTACAGATTTAACATCAACTTGCTTTAATTCTATTTTGGCAAATGTGTAGAATTTGAAAATGTGCCTAAAATATGAAAAAGACCAAAAGCAGAGCTGCGACAGAAACAAGGCAAACTTCTGTCAGTATATTAATGAAAATCAAATTAAAGCTGAAGCTCGTTTAGTCGGTTGACAGGAAAGCAAAGGAACGAAACAGAACGGTATTAAATAGTGTGTCACCTTTCAAGGTAAATGGTCAAAGATTGCTGAGATCCAGGGTGACACGTTTTTATTCATATTCATATTTAGTTCCAATTCACAGATTTCTTCTTGACCTTAAGGTATGTGTGTGTCACCGTTTTTCATCACATTAAGGTTTCATTGAGCAAACTGTTAATTAAAATGAATTATTAAATAAAATGATTCTTTAATGACTTTGAAAATAATAATTATTATATAACCTGAAATCACGACAGCTTTAGGAGGTGGAAAGAAAGCGAAAAAGCGTTCTGACCTATGGAGCAGTCGGCACCTGTCCAGTTCGCCTCGCAGATGCAGGTTCCCGAGTCGGTGTTGAAGGTGCCGTGACTGGAGCACTGCTCTGGACAAGTGCTCTTCAGGATCTCACAACTGATCCCTCCCCAGCCTGGGTTACAGTGGCACTCGCCATGATGACAGGCTCCGTGACCAGAGCACGTCGGGTCCACACAGTCCACTGAGGACACACAGCAAGTGTGACAGCAATGTCAGTTTACCACTTTTAGATTGGATATAACCCTACTTATTTACCCTGGCCACTTTGAGTCTGCTACCAGCCAAAAATCATTTTAGAGTGGAAATACTTGAGTGTCAGATGATGGCTGGTGAGGCACAGCTGAAATTTTTTTGCAGGGTTTGGTGGTGGCCAGTAGTAATTTTCCACCCTATGTTCAACCAGTTCCTCTACGGTATATTATAGGGTGCTTCCACCATACTGGCAGCATAATTATGCTCCATTACAGGCGATAGGAAAAGCAGCACAATTAGTGTCTAGACAGATACAATCAATTACTATTAACAATTTGCAGACCAACTTGCTGATCTAGGTTAATAATTGGCAATTATGACCAACATAATCAACCCATTACTAACAAGGGATAATTTCCTGCAACGTTTTTCTGCTTCTTCTAGTGCTGATTGCGCCGTGCATTTCTATATCTACTCGGACGCTGATAATGATTATTTGCCAATTTGTCAAACTGGAGCCCTTACTTGGAGCTGCAAAAGCAGCTTCCTCCCATAAATGTTTCCTTCCCATATTGTTTCACTTCAAAGAAAACCACAGTATATTCATTAAAGAACTTAATAGCATTTTACATGTAAGGTCAAAAGCTCCTGTAAGCTGTAAATCGGAGCTTATAATTGCTTTTTGTCTGCGTGGAGATCAATAAAGTTAAATGCACTGAAGTATTGAAGTGAACGGGGGAGGTGAAAGAGCTCGACAAGAGAGAAGAAGGAGCACTTCCTTAGTAAGCAGAGGAACAGATGCCATTGACTGATTGATTTTAACAAGTGTCTTCATCTGTGGAGTCTTCCAATAGGTGACTGCATCAATAGACTCTGCTCAATCTGTTCCAGCTTGTACCCTGATGTGTTCGAAACACTAAGAGGGAGTTAATTCATACAACCCGTATCAATAACGACATCCAAAGCATTATCTGCTCGGTGGAGTCGAAAACACCAATTGTTTCACCAATGGACTGTGTCGATTCCCCCCCCTGAGCTTCACACAGGAATATGTTGCATCTTGCAGCTTTGAATCCGGAGGGAAGATTTCTTATTTTCAGGTTACCTTGTTCACAGTTGGTTCCTTTGTGTCCTGTGTTGCACGCACAGTTTCCAGCAACGCAGAGCCCATGTCCCCCGCACTGAGGATCAATACACTGGGACGCAGGAACGTCGCACTCGGTGCCTTTCCAGCCGCTGTAGCACTGACACCGCCCCCTGGTGTACTGGCCGTTACCGCTGCACAACACCGGACAGGCGGCTGAAGAAAGACACCAGATACATTTTTATCATTCTGTATTGTTTTTTTGTTTTTCATCTAATGTAGATGGAAAAAAATCAGAAATGCTGTAGATTTGCAGTTACATGAGAAATCTGATAGAGTTTTTTGTCTATAATTTAAAGCCCGCAGGCTTAGCTTGCCAAAAAAAACAGCCAAGAGAATGAAAACTTCCTCGAGTCTTTAGAGTGGTTGGTAGGCAAATTATGTTCCCAGATACAACTTTGTATTTATGTATCGATTGTGCACTTGTTTTAAACTGAACTTGTAGTTAAAATGTATCTATTTCTCCATCCATTCGCTTCCTCTTATCCTTAGAGACAGACAGCTGTTTGCACTTTACACAGTGGGGGGAAGCTGCAGTACCTGGAGAACACTATCCACACAGAAAGCAGGTGGTGGAATTGAACTCAGGACCTTCTGCTCGTAACTATATATCACTTTTTTTTTTTTTAAAGCAAATTGATCTGGGAAGCAGGAACATCTGCATGGTTCCAAATGGAAAGTCATGAAGATGCTGGAGTTAGTTGTCAATAATGTGAAACTGCAACAATTAAGTGCAAGTACAGTTATAGCCTGTGATGACCAAAAGCCAGAACACAAATCGTATCAAGAATCAAGCTGTTCTCCTTGTTACCATCTGGCAGACGTTACAGGAGTCTGTCTGCTCGGACTACAAGACTTAAAAACAGTTTTTACCACCAAGCCGTACGACACCTCAACCACAACACTTAAACACACACAACACAGCACTCAGAAGCTACCCTGCAGCTTCACAAGTACTCTGTTTAATCTGCACTGATCACTTCACTTTATTGTCATTGATATTTATATTTAAAGTGCAATACTGTAATTTTCTGCTGCTCATTCCTGTGCAATATCCCATCTGCCCTCCCGTCATATTTCTTTTCAAGATTTTCTTATTTAATCACTAGTGTACATATATTTATATTTATAGATACATATATATTTAGTCATTTTTTCTCTTTCACCATGTCTCTCTAATATTTAGCTCCTTACTATTTTTATATTTTTATATTTTATTTTATTTTATTATATTTTATTATATTTTCTCCTACTGTACCATGCTGCTGAGTGACTGCTGCTCGTCAAACACATTTCATTGCAATGTTGACCCTGTGCTAACTTGCATATGACAAATAAAACTGAAACTGAATCAGAACAGGAAGCACCTCAGTCTTACAGGAGCAGGTCACAGATAGCTAGATAGACAGACCTACACACAGAAAAGGCCTGTGCAATACATAAGCAAATATTATATTTGAGCTGTTCTTTCTGGTGGACGAGCAATGCCTGAATATATCCACTGGAGTCTCTTTAAACTGTCTAAACGGCAAATTCTGCATTTCTAGTTTGAGACTGCTGGAAACCTACCAACTGACAAACACACCATTATAAAAACAAAAGTGTATTTACTTCAGTTCTATTATGGCAATCCAATTTTCCAAAGCACACATATATATAGCTGTCTTTGTTTGTTTTTAATTTAGTTGAACCGACCCTTTAAGATGAATAAAGACGCTGAGCAATTACCTCTGGAACAATATGGTCCTATGAATCCTGGGAAACAGTGACACGATCCTGCCATACACTCCCCGTTCCCATAGCAGTTGTGTGTGCACTCTGTCACCGATTCTGTGGGTACAGCAGCGTGTAAATCCAACAATTAATAACTCATCAGATTGTCACATTACAACAAATCTAAATTTCCTCTTTAATATAACATTTGACAACTGTAAAAATGTGTGAAATACTGCAGGACAGCCAAGCCAGCAATTTTTCTTTTATCCCCCCCTGCATTAATTTAGAATTTCTAAGCATCTCTTATCTGCAGTGCTTGTATCAGTCATGGCATACATTTACAGCTATTTGTCCACGTCTGAATAAGGTCTAAGCCTCCATAACACTATTCTGCAGCCCAATTGTTCCCATGTAAGCCATGTTAAGTAAAAGCCACAAAGGCATTTTAAATTACAACAAATGTATTTCCTTGACACAATTTCCTTTTTTCTTATTTCCTCTAACGCTTCACCACCACCCCAAACCCTTGAATGACTGATCATGCCCACACAAGCAATGCAATCTCCTGAGTGTTTACAACTCAAATCCTCTCCGAGTTGAAGTTAATCTGACATATCCTACAGACAGATCTTGTGTTCATTCAACAGACCATCGCTCATAAAAGGCACCCCCAAAAGACTGGGACCCTCATTTTGATCTGCGTTAAGGGGGCAAACTTTTTTGTTATTACTCTAGCTTGTATTGGATGTTCATTGAGCTAGCGTCGGACCCAGGCAATTTTGACCTCACACGTCAATACCTTTATATTTGTAGGGCCGGATCAATGGAACCCCCCGAAGGAAATAGAAAAAGAAAAAAAACGTTAACTCAACCTCAGTGTTTTTCCTACCGCAAAACCCACAAGGAAATTTCACAGACTTCAGAACACTGAAGAGGTTGTTAGGAGGGAAGGATCAATGCTGTGTATGGTCTTGCATTATAGTGTTGAGCACAATAATCCACTACCCTCCGACGGAAGCCCAGATCTGCCTCTTTGCTTTCTCAAAGTTTAAAAAGCTCAGCGTGTTTGTGTGGCAGCCAGATTTTCCAAATATCTAAGTGTTTGTTCATGCAGGCACAGTTAAATTAAAGTCTTCTGAACATGTTATTACACACTATTTCAACTGCACTCGTTCTCATAGCAGATGCGTGTCCTCATACCTTGGATGATGGTGTTATAGGACACCGTCTCCACGTTCCGTCCGTCATTATAAAACGCAAAGTGCCACACTCCCGAGTCCAGGTACTGGATGAATCCGGCTTGGTGGACAGCAACTGGGTCTGAGCGGGCCCTTGTGTCCGGTTCACTCAGAGCCCGATGCTCTTTGGCGATAAGCCGACTGCCGTCCAGTAGCTCGACAAAGTCATACTGCAAAACAAAAGCCAGAACAGATTCCAGCAGATGCAAAAGATGGACCTTTAATGTCAGCCTAATTAAATCAGACAGTAAAGGAGAGAGAGGGAGAGTTTTCAAAAAGTTTTGATCTTTTGAAATATTGAATGCTTCGCATGCAAAGTCTGACAGGGACTCAAAGTTAGTTGTAAAGCAAGACACAGCCATAACAAGTTTGTGTACACAGCAAATATTCAGAGTATAATAAATGTTGATTTTTCAGTGAAAGCTATTTGGAGTTGATAGATGTGGTTTGGAGAAGTGTTTGTATACTGATAGAGCTGATATGGCTCTAGGGCAAATGCTCAAAAATGTTCCAAAAATATATTGTTGCGTCGGGCGGGAGTGAATTTACAGACAGGCTGGCAATGTGTTTATTACAATCTGCTAAATTAACATTGATAATGTAATAATGGGGATAGTAAAAATCCTCATTTATTCAGTTCAGGAGCACCTGTTCAGAATATAAATAAATACCATGTTTCTCAATCACGTCTATACACATTTTACACAGTTTCTTCAAATTTAACTCAGTAGACTTGATGATAATGGTCCTGCTAATTTTCTTTTGATATCTGTAGATTGTAGTTTTTTATCCTGTCTTCCTTCTCTCACCCCAACCGGTCGCAGCAGATGGCCGCCCCTCCTTGAGCCTGGTTCTGCCGGAGGTTTCTTCCTGTTAAAAGGGAGTTTTTCCTTCCCACTGTCGCCAAAGTGCTGCTCATAGGGGGTCATATGATTGTTGGGTTTTTCTCTGTATCTATGAAGCACCTTGAGGCGACTTTTGTTGTGATTTGGCGCTATATAAATAAAATTGAATTGAATTGAATTGAAATTGAATTGCTAAGAAATAACCATATGGATTCCAAGATTATTCCCACGAAATAACCATCCACTGTAGTGAATGCAAATCAGCATTGGATATTATAAACAGTAGAATGTAGATGCAAAGCATTAAAAAAATCGGTCTAATCAATGATTCATTTTGCAATGCTTGCGCACTGTCAAGTTTGGTATCATTTGGATGAGTGATTAGTTTGATTAAAATATTTGTTACACAGTACTTTACTGTGAGATGTCTAAAGAACCAACGCTGACTGCAAGAGATTATAATATGAACATTTATGACCACATATAATTTGATTTGACGTAGCTTTTTCTTGCAAGGTGAGTCTGTGTTTGATTATTTAGCAAGTGCATTAATTGGCATTAACTCTGCTTCTCATCTTATGTTCTTTAGTAACTTTTTTCCTTCCCTTTTTAACATCATACATGTATCTGTTAGCTTTCACAACGGCAGTCTGCCCAAACAGCCATTTAAGAAAAATGTGTACATTTTAGGGACAGAAAATGCCCTGGGCTCTCCCTGAACAGGCACTGTGCTAGTGAATGAGAACAAATGCAACTTAAAGACACAGTGACCTCAGGCGTTTTCTTTTTTATTGTTATATGTGAGGAATTTAGCAGCGTATCGATATATTAGCTCCAAACAAACACTGATTTAAAGGGTAAACAAGGAGTAACGAGTTATTCCTGCCAATGAGTGAATTGGTGCATCTGGTCTCACTGCACCTGCTCGACACCTGAGCCTCACTGAAGCTGCAAGGTACACACAGCTCTGCAGCAGAAAACAGTGTAACACAAAAATCCCCAAACATGCTACAGGCTGCAGAGGAGTACATCTGATGAAGACAGCAGATCCCCTGGCTAACGCAGTTGTTAGCGACACAGATGCACTGAGCCTATAGTGCAGGCTCAGGCTGGAACAGAGTCTGTGGATTTCTTAGGAGTGGGATGCATACAGATTGGCACAGTAGCTGTTTTTAAAGAGCTCCGATTCAAATCCAGCGATGAGGCTGTTTGCAGAGGGCTTTGATGAACTGTTTAAGCCATTGATTTCTGACCGACTCCACAGCTGAAGCACTTTTAAACGGAAAATTCAGACGCGTACGTTTATAAAATTTGACCACATATTAAAATGTTCCGTTTATTTCAGCTGGAAGTCAAAACTTCATCATTTGATTTCAGTAATAACTGAATTTACAAATAATTGTAACATTCTTTTGTAGTCCACATAAAAAGACACTTATAATCGAGGACCTATGGAATATTCTGTCTCACGGAAACACAACAAATGTCCAAATGGATTAAGAATGGGGACAAAAGGTGAATTAAAACAGGATTTAGTGCTCAGGAATGTGACAAACTCAAACTCAAAGGCCCAGGCGACCTTTTAGTTGACTTGCAAACGACTGAGAAGAGAGCATTAAGCGAGGGGCAGGATGAGTCAATGCCGTGATTTAAAGCGTTCTGAGCAGAGCAGGGGGGCAGGGTGGGGATATTAACCTGGCGGAAGTTGACTTCTTTGTGTTGTTGACTTGAGGGAGAAGTAATAAAACAGTTCATCCCAGAAACCCTAAACTCCCCGGCCAAGTGCATACATCTCGATTAGCTTGTGTGAAAGGCCCCCTCCCCAACTCATCTCAATCCAACAATACGGGTGAGTAACAGTCAAGAGACCAAGCGTGAAGAGACTGCCGGATGCCCCATGGACAGAGGAGGAATGCTCAGAGGCTGTGAATGCCTTTAGATTGAGTGGACAAGCCGTACTCGTACAACAGAGTACAAATTGCTAAGAAAAAAAAGAAAAGAAAAAAGGAAAGTTTGTTCCTCCCAACTTCTGGTTTGTATCAGCACAGAGAGACACTCAATAGCAGATGGAGGAACTCTATATTTGAGAAAGGTGGAAAGGCTATTGCACTTAAATGCAGTCTTGTCTTCCAAGCTGTGAATACGACGAACAGTCAATATCTCTCATTGGGGTCTTTCATGCTCAGTTAAGTAAATGCATTGATTTGTGCCCCCAGTACCTGAATAGAATGTAATTTGGAACAATGGACACAGTGGCCCACCATTGACAAGCTTGAGTGTCAGTGCAACAATTGCTCGAGACATAAAAGTAGTGTCTTGTTAATTAGTACCCTTTGGTCTTTGATTTTGTTGGGCTACCTTTTTTTCACCTTGAAAGTGCAATCCAGCTCACCTATTGTCACTTGCATTGGACTCTCTTCCATCACGAGTGGCCCTAACTGTCTTCACTTGAGTGAAGCCCATCTTTACTAAGAGAGAATGTCGAGAAGGTGAAGCTAAGAGCTTTTGCTGTCAAGTGTGGTGGAAAATAGCCATTGTCTGAGTGCTTCCATCACCATCACTAGACGTTGGACATTCAGATCCCCAGAAATGCCATTCAAGTGACACATCAGACATTTTGGAAACACTTCAATTTGCAAATGGCAGCCATTTAGTGGAAATGAAAGCTGTGCATGCCCACACACATGGGCAAATCAAACCTGAGAGCAGAAAATTGAACTACGCCGAGTTCTAATTTGCAAAAGCCCCCATATTCACATAGAAGTAAAGCAAAGGGAAAAAAAACAACCCTTATGTAATCTGAATTTAATCTGGCAGTTTCACCCACATCTTCTTTAGGACAGTGAAGTGGCTTCCACAGATAATAGAAAATGCAATCAAATTTCTAAATCCTGCCACCACAACTCTCTTCAGTAGATATAAGAAAAAAAGGCTTGTTCGTAGTGATAAACGCACAGATAATTACCGTAATTATTCTTAAGAAAAGTGTTCGGTGAGAGATTTCAGCAGCTTGTAAAACTTTACGGTTTTTGGTTCAGTCTCGCCGTTTGCCTTTTTTCCAGACACAGCAGGCACCCATTAGTGAAAAGCCTCTATTAACCAATGCGCACAACCTGATAATGGAGCGCTGAGCAGCTAAAAAGCCTTTACAAGGTGATTAATATGTCAGTACTGTGTTGTGCCCTAAAGGTGCAAATAAATAAATGATTAAAGGTTAAAAAAATAAAATCTTTACATCCTTAATTGGATGTACAATAATTCTTGTTGATGCAAAACATTAAACATACAGGTTATTATATGTGCAAACAAACTGAGAACAACAGAAAAAGGCGTTTGATTTGATGGGCAGTGCAAAAGGAAGGATTTCCAGAAACGTCAGGATATCTTCACTCTTTTGACTTTATGTTCATATCCACCATTGAAGGACGTTAAATATAATTAAATCTGTTGAGTGAGTTGAACAGAGCAGCAAGGGTGAGACCAGATATTGGGGTCCTAAATCTAGTTACACTAGTGACTAGGGATGGGTACCGGTATCCGGTGCTATGATGGCACCGGTTCTGTCATAAACGGTAGTAACCAGACCGAAAAGCAGCGCACATTTCGGTGCTTTATTTCTGTGTTTTTTTTTCTGAACTGTGATACACTTTAGATTCTAGCCAATCATTTTACGTTTCCGAGGATAGTAGGCGGGTCCAGGTACGTACGTTCTTTTAGAGCAGAGCTACAGATTAAAAATGCCCAAGGCGAAGCGGTCAAAAGTCTGGCTGTACTTCACAGCAAAAGATGCAAACTCAGCAGCTGCAACAAGTGCTTTAAGGTGATACTGTGATACTGTGCAAAGGAGGTAACACCTCAAATCCGATGAAACACCTGGCGACGCATAGCGTTTTTTTTAAAAGCCGAGAAATGCGCCGTATTTGATAGCTTGCTGCGAGACCTCACACCAAGCGCATCTACTGCGGGTGTGGTGCTTGTTATTGGACCCAGAGTTTGCAACAACTAGCAAACACCGTCGTAGTTACATGCGGCTGTCTTCTTGTTTGATGGCGATGGGCGATCGTGGCTCAAGAGTTGGGAGTTCGCCTTGTAATTGGAAGGTTGCCGGTTCGAGCCCCGGCTCGGACAGTCTCGGTCGTTGTGTCCTTGGGCAAGACACTTCACCTACCGCCTACTGGTGTTGGCCAGAAGGGCCGATGGCGCGATATGGCAGCCTCGCTTCTGTCAGTCTGCCCCAGGGCAGCTGTGGCTACAACTGTAGCTGCCTCCACCAGTGTGTGAATGTGAGAGTGAATGGGTGGATGACTGGACGTGTAAAAAGCGCTTTGGGGTCCCTAGGCGGGACTAGTAAAAAGCGCTATACAAATACAGGCCATTTACCATTTACCATGGCAGATACTCCCTTCACCCTGGCCAAAAAGGCTAAAATGACCAAAGAAAAAGTGGAAAACAGCTAAACATGAGAGGTTTTTGGACAAAGTTTGCGTTTTTCCATTGTTTAAGCACTGCTTCCAGCCAAGAGTGATATCATATATGCCCTATAGCTGCAGAAAAGGCTAACATTGTTAAGTTTTTACAAAAAAACAGCTGAACATGAGAGGTTTTTGGACCAATTTTGTGTTCTCCATTCTTTAAGCACCGTTTAAGCACCGTCACCGTTTCAAAAGTACCGGTTTGGCACCGGTATCGGATAAAACCTAAACGATACCCATCCCTACTAGTGACAAAGAAAGAACCATCCGAGTTATCCCCAGTAAGCACATTCTCTAGCAAGATGCTTTCACCGCTTATCAATCAGACTTTTCAAATATAAGACGACGTGTTTTGGTTTTCTTGACTCAGTTTCACACTATCCTAATTTTAAAGACGTTACATCAAAGCCTTTACCTGAGTGTGAGATGGTGCGAGGCCCTTTCGTCCATAGACTCCAATCAGTGCATTTTTCTGTACTGAAATGTTGAACTTAAGAAAGCCTGGTTCCTCCATGTTTATTTGAGAGTGCCAGAACACACCCGGTGGAATGCTCTGACCCACTCGCTTCCCTATGTCCACCTGCCCAGTGTCGATGGAGTTGTTTTCCGGATGAAGCACGCTAGTCCGTCCTATAAGAGAGAAACAAACCCGAAACCATAGAGTTAAGGTGATATTGACTGAACACAACCATCCAAAAGTTTTAGAATAACTCCAAAAATAAGTATGAATTCCAGCAAATAAATCATACAAAAACTAGTAACTAGACTACCAAAAGAATGAATATATAAATAAATAAAACAAAAATTATAATAACAGTTTAAGTCACTGGAAAGTAAGAAAAAAAGACAATAAGAAAAACTTTAATAAGAGTCATCTGAGTTTAATAAAAGCAGACATATTCAAGGATTAAGAAAAAGGATTAACAGCTTTCTCACAACAATGGAAATAAGTGCTGAAAGTTAATGCAAAGTTCCTATAGGTGCCTCAACTTTTAATGATCGCTCACACAGCCTTCGTCTCTGTGCAAAGCCCGTATCAGAACCGACTTTGTTACTACACCTTCTGATTATTACACTCTGCTGCAGGAACTAGAACAGGATAATGCTATCAAAATGGTGGAAGAAAGGAAGACCGACTGGTTGGTCATCCTAGAGCACGATAATGAGCCAAAATATCAGAAGAAGAAAAGTGGACAATGATGGAAGGGCAGCAGAGTCCCCATATTTAATCCCCATTGAGCTGGTTTGGCATCGGCTGGACACAATGAGAAGTTACATTGTGCAAGTTCCAACAACAACTGGACAAAAACACATTTTTTTTTAAACCATTTGACCAACAGTGCAAATAAGTCATCACAGAATCTTTAGCTATCCTCTCATTTTTCATATATCTTTTGCTTTGCAGCATTGAATTGTTTCATTCATGCACAGGGGCATAATAGTCATATCTTTTCCAAATGAATTGTGATTGAGCAAGGGAGTATTAAACGTAATGGTTCCCTGTAGTCCATGATGCACTGCTCAACAACAAAATGACCAGATATAATTGCCCTTTTATAAGACTAAGAGGCCAAGTCTTCCATTTTTACTTTGGTCCCGGTGACTCATAGACTAAGCCCTCATATCAGATAAGGTCTAAATGGAATCTGTCACATATACCGAGCGCTACCTTGCCAGACCAATAACAGCAAATCAAAACAATTTGGAGAATGATGTCTTTAAACTGTGCCCTCCGAGTGGCAAAGATGGAGAAACGGTGGGTTTAAATATAACTCATACTCAATTAAAAAACCGTAGCTTGCGAGGTGCTATTATAAGAATACATTTTTATTGTTAAGAAGAAAAAGCTGTAAAGCATTTTTAAACCCCTACCATCTAAGGCTCTGCTGAGGAGGGAATGCAGCTGGATGATACACTCGCATACCTTCACTGCTTCTTCTGTTCTTACGCATTATAGAGTGTGGACACAGATATACTGTAGCTGTGTCTATATCTGTTTGTGGCAGACCCCAGTTATTTGCATGCCTTGGTGTTGTGCGTGTAATGAGGCCATTGGCTGTCACTTCAGCTTCAGTCAAAGTGAAGACTGGAAGCCAAGTTTACCTCCAGGGAGAATAATAGCTGGCTATTGATTGCCTTTAAACAGTCCAAAACCTGTCTCATGCTATCTTAATTAGCAGTACTTATGAGGATTTAAATCTAGTTGAGTTTAAACAACTGAGCTTTTGCCTGGCCTACTCAACTCAATTATTGTTTTCATGGCTATGCATTCTAAATACTGTGTGCGCTTAGAGATTAATTTGGTGGCTTTTGCTGTAAAGGTGAGCTGCAATGGCCGGCCTGCTTGTTGATGAATACACAATGGTCCGAGATTATGATTAGAGAGTAGAAAGCTGTCTGGAATCAGTTAATTAATATTCAGAAGGTGAAAGATCTCAATAAATTTGAAAGTCTGGGCATTGAGCTGAATGTGGAAGCCAAATGTTTTGCTGCCGCATTTTGTCTTTATTGCCATTTAGACCTTGGCTTGATTTAATTCATTTGCGTGTCGTTAAAACTCATTCTGCTTTTTGTTCTGACATTAAATTTCAAATGCATCGACTAAAGAAACCCTTGACTTTAGATGAAAGTTTTTCATTCATTGGCCAATAACTAATCAACACCTTCCCTTTCATTTAAGCTGTTTAGTATTCAGAATATTTAAAACCCACACAATATATTTTATATACAATCCAAACTAAAATCCAGTGAAGCCAACAAAAGAATAAATAATATTAATATTGTGCATTACATGTCATTCTTATTTCCTCACCATCAGCAGAGAGAGCTGTCCCTACACTCGACTGAGTGGGCCCTGTTTTCCCAACTCCTCCATTTTCAAAAGCCGGCTGGTTGTCCAACTCTTGGAGCTGCCAATTGAGGCCGAAAAGGTGCATTGCTGTGAAATACACACACACACACAAAAAAAAAAAATAACTGCGTGGGCTTGTAGAAATAGATAAACAAATAACCAAATAGTGGCACAGAAACAATCAAGCCACTTAAGCACAAAAGACCAGTGGGAGTGCACAATAGTTGAATCCGATGCAGGGTGAAAACAACAACAGTTTAACTTCCAATATTTCAGTTTAAATTTTGTTTTCAGTGACTACGCTGCCATGGGTGGTTTTTATGTAAACACAGCACCGATACAGGCCAGACAGAGTCATTTCAATCAATAGTTAGCAACCCCCGTTGCTGTGGCAGGTTTCCTTGGGGAGCGCTGTTCATTAATGCTCCAAAGTGCCTGGACACAAACCGTTACTGTATTTAAGAAAACAGCAGGCAGGATTTCTATTTTGGCGAAAAGCTTCCACTTCAGACAAGTGCGCGAGACACACTGGAAAAGTCGTAACTTCTCCGACACTAATACAAAGCAGGAAGGACACAGATGCAGCTTTATGTGTTAGAAGAAGATGGAGGAAGAGAGAGTCACACAGAGAGTTTGATGAAAGTGTAAGACCATGTATTGAGACAGACACTCACAGCAGGAGAGGGAAGTGAGAGGGTAAGATGCTGCAACACTCTAGTTCTCTTACATAACTAAACTGTGACTGGCTTTCATTCAGACAACCTGCTTTATTGTCGCAGTATTGGGTGCAATCAAACTGTTCTTCTTGTTGTTTTGGGAAACTGAGGTACTTCTGTGAGCACAGCGAGAGGGCCAATCTCCTTCAAAGTCGCCAGCCAGGAAACATGCTGAGGAAGCATCTTGATTTCCGACCATTTGATCTGCGGGAGGAACTTTTCTCCAACACCCATCGCTTGCTGGGAAGATGGATGTCGACTGCAGCAAATAACTTGAGAGGTGGATGCGGGGCCAGAGAGACTATCAAATGTGAAGGAGACCAAGGAAGAGACGGAAAACTGTATGGGCCATGTATTAATAGATACTTTGTTAAGAAATCAATTGAGTGCGTGTGTGTTTTTAAAGGCTACTGTTGGAGATGCTTGGCATCAATTGAGTCACACAGGACTCGTCCTTGGTAGATCGTATGAACAGGTGCACCGGTGGCTTGAATTTCAGTGAAATAATGGGGATAGCACTGAGTGATAATGTTTACCAGCACATTCAGGTAACACCATGCTGAGTGTCAGAATCTTTTTTTCTTGCAGGTGCTGCTGAAACAAATCAGCAGCATCACCTGTAGAAATGGTTTCTGACTGGTTCATCAATAATTTTGACAAGTCTGACTTTTCACAGGGAGCACCTCCCGATGTGAAATCCTGTACGATCTGAGCACACCTGTTCTTTTTTTCCTTCTTTCATTTTTTCACTACCGATTCCCACATATAATATTTCAACTTTTTCCTGAATATTTGGCAGTGTTAGAATCCGAGTAAGTCTCAGTTCAAATATAACAATCAGATAGGATGTACTTAACATATTTTGAACACCCTACAACAGTCTTATGTATCCTCAAAGTTAAATACAAACACAGTATAGTCTTCCTTGGTCATATTTTCAGTTTTTAGACCAACATATTGGTGGCTACTGAGGAGAGAATCCAAAAGAAACACAGTCTGTTAAGCTGGGCCTCAAATTGCAAGGCTCAGCTGGGGACACGGTGCATTAACCTAAAATGAAACACCCTCCGCCTAGAAAAAAAGAGAAAATGGAAAAAAATATTGTGGGACATAAGCTTAGAAAAATGATTAACTGCATCAAAAATAAAGCAGGTAAAATAAAAGTTTGCATGAGTTTTAATATTTTTTCTAAAGCTGTATTTGCAAGAAGAAAAAAAATAAGAAATCTCACTCTAAGCTGGTAGAAGATTGTTTGCTTCATCAAACGAGACACTGAATGGCATGTGTGCACTAACAAATATAGTGTAGCTTGACAGTCCCTATTAAACTACCAGTTACAAATTTTTGGGTACACAACCCATTACAACTTCTAAACCTTGTTTATTTATTTTGCATTATGGACCAACAGTGGCTGATTAAAAAAATGTTAGAAATAGTTGATTTGAAAATAAGAAGGATCAACGTAATGAAACATTAACAATAGTGCCCAATTAATAGCCGTGGAATTCAAAGTCCTTCGGGGATCCTGAATATATGCAGCGAATTCGATTGCATGCGGTTCACTCAGAACCACAAATACAAACACTGCGATGCAAGAAGACTCGTAAGTCTGCCAAAGCCATTAATCCTGTGAGGAGGATTCATTTCTCTTTCAAATTTCAAGACAATCCATTCAGTAGTTTGGGGCAAAGTGGTGACCCTACAGAGTAACTGACACGCCACAAACAAAAATCCTACTTACCCAAAAAACAACAAATAAACAAATCTTTATACAAATCTCTCCCTCTGGAAAAAACCGTGTGACTCAGTTGGCTCCTAATTGTAGATGCAGAGTCTATCTGCTCTGCAATCCTGTGTCCAGAATCACCAGCCATCCACCAGAAAGGGAACTGTGTGTGGCGGTATGCACTTGTGTGTCCGAGGCACCACAGAATCACAGAGAGCCCTTCCCTCTTTTCTGCTCTTAGCGCACTGGGGCCTGAATCCCTACTTACCTCATCAACAAATTGCTTTGAGGTGAATAGCCCTCAATTTATGAATTTGCATAAGTTATTCCTGCAGCCTAGGTCCATTCAATTAATATTTATGGAACCATGAGAAATTCCCTTCCTGAGAAAGAAGCTGGAAAAGCTCGCCTTTAATCGCTGATGTCAAAATTTGGCCTGTGGAACATCTACATGGACGATGAATAAGAGGCTGAATTTGTGAGTTGGCAACACGTTTGTGTTCTGTTATCACTAAAAGTTGTAAAATGTTGTATCACTAAAATATCATTCTCAGTCACTTGTTATTTATTATGTGTTTACAGCGCCCTCTGTGGTTGCTCCAAGTAATGCGCTTTAGAAACGGCTTTATTTTGAAACAACTTTATTGAACAGGAAGTCGGCGCAAGAAAGGCAAAAAGAAGGGAAACATATCGGCACACAGTTTATGGTGTCCTGTTGGAAAAAAAATACTGTTCACATCTTCGGTTTATGGTTGTATCGCCGGTATGTACTTAAAGTCTAAATTGCAACTTTGTTTTTTGTACAATATGTTCCCCGCTAATGCAGTATTTGGGTGTAAAGCTAGTCCTTTTGTTAAGCTAGCTACCCGCGATTTTGGAGGTCGTCTGGGATAGCATCAGTAGTAGTTTAAAAAGTTTACATAATTAGACATATGCTATGTAGTAGCATTGTAGCATATAAATGTATATTATGCTGCACATATGTATGTCATGACTGTATTATTTGTCTTGTTTTTAGTTTTACCCTTTTGAATATCAGTAAACCTGTTGACAACGCTCATCGGTCTTCAGAGTGGTGATATAAGAAAGGTGTTAACGCCCCTGCATCAGACATGCACTCATAACGGCACAGTTTGTTTGAGCTCTGATATACACATCCGATACTCCCCTGGCTACTCTCAGAGCAAATTCCCACACCTTGTTCACACGGTTCTTGTTAGTGTCGTTACCAGACAAACAGAGTGCCAAATGAAATATGTTTCGGTTATTTCTAGGTAAATAAATAAAATAGGCAAACTACTGTTTTACAGGATTCACAAAGCAGTCAGAACAGGTGAAGCTTTTCTAACGCCTAATATCCCCAAAAATCTTTGGCGAGTTTACCTGAGAGAAAGAGAGCTTATCTGGAGTGACAGAACACCGGCAACAACTTGTAACTCAACAGCCTCAAAATTATTGAGTTACAGCTGTTTGATGGTTGAACCTGCTTCATACCATCTTTCTAGAAATCTCCCCAGGGGATTCTGTGAAATAAGCTCTACAGCTTAGAGTACACCTAAGATGTTCCTGTTCTCTGGTATAGTGTCTCCATCACACTCAAATGGCTTAACAATTTTCTCTACCACAACATTAACCAACACACGGTTTGCTTTTTTGGTCCAGTAGCAATTTAAGAAAGCTCAGTGTCTTGGGAAGTTTCTGCACTTGATTGGCACATCGAGTTTCTCCAACACAGTACTCGGCTTTTTTCATGGGTGGAGGAACCTGCTCAATCCAGTTTTCTCTGGTAGATTTTATAGCCTTGTTAAAACCAAAGGTTCCCGCTATGTGTATATTGTTGTGATAGCCATCACCTTAATGAGGCAACCTTTGAGTAAATAAAATGAATAGTGCAAAATTGATTATTTTTTCTTTTTTTGTGGCACAATGTTTCAGTGAATGATTTTCATCCCAAATGAGAAATCTATAAGATGCACTTTCACGGGGCAAAAAGGTCCACAAAACAGTGGATGGTTCGTTTTTAGACATTATTAATATATTTTCTACAGTTTTCTGACATTGAAACACAAATGCAAAATAGGGGAAGTCTTTTGTCTTCATTTAATTTCAACTGTATAATCAGTGAGGACATGCTTTGTTTATGCAGTTGAGTTTTAAGTCCATTCCTAAAATCCACACGGTTTTCTCCCCCTGCATTCAATCAGAGCATTAAACCTGTACTCGGTCCTGATTGGCCTCCCCATATCTGAACAATCGCTGAAATTCTTCCAATCAGGCCAGTTTGCAGAGCTGGAACACGAAAGCTTCACCTCAGCAGGTTTGCCTCATTTGAATTGCAGGAGCTGCTGTTGTCAGTCAGCCAGGGTCTGATTTTTGTTACTGTTCTGCTGGTGAGGATTTAAGTCTTCAAATGTATTCAATAAAAAAAATAATAACCCAAACAATTTATCTAAACTATACTTTTTTCCAAAAAAAATCATTGCTAATAAAATCTTAACCTCGGTTTCAGAACAAAAAAGATATTGAATAATATGGTGCAGGAAACACGGTCTATTTCACATGCTGCAGATGAAGGTGTGCTCGCATTTGTCTTTGAACTTGTCTTTGTACCAATGGGACTGTGTGAACTGACAGCGGAAAAGTATTAAAGTATGAGTGCACATTGTCGCTATTTGAGTCATTGCACCTGGCAGGTAAATTGGCGGTGGATGAAAGAGAGAGGAAGTGGTGGAAACACTCTCAGACACCTGAGGCAAGTGGCAGAGGGCTGCATCTGTTTAACTCACGCTCCCTCGCATGCGTGCACACCTCGCTTGCTCGCTCGCATTTCTGCACTGAGCGAGACGAGGCGCACACTCTGGAGTCGGGCCAAAAATACAATTCCCAAGCATTCGACAGGTCTACAATTAAACGAGTTGGCGATTGTTGGGATGAAAATGTTGTAAATGAATCCAATCTGCTAGAACTGTTAGTAACAACAGCTGAACAAATGACAGTTTCTGCACATTCTTCCTGAGTAAACTCTGCAGATCTGTTATGAGCACACGCTTATAACAGACAAACAAAAATAGCAACTGATTCCTTTCCACGGAGGAGCAAAGGTAAAATATTTATGTAGACATTCATTTTCATTTTATGATACAAGATCACGAACCGCAACCAAGTAACTAAACAGTTAAGTCAATAAAGGGATTATGAATATTGATATTGATATAGCACATTTATGACCTCTCCTCCTAGAGCACTTCCCTCTCTATTTAGCAATAAAACACTAGATATAGGATCTTCCCAACATCGCCATATTTCTCCTTATACAACTGTGTCACATTTCCCCTGCCTCCGAGCTGGATGAATACTTATATATCCGCTCTGGGAGAAAGGCACAGTGTAAAGATTAAGGGCTTGGATGACAAGGGAGGGCAGGAGGAGAGATGAATCTGTAACGGCTTTATTGCTGTGGTCAAGATTATAAAGGTTAGCAAGAAGTCAGCTCTGACACGCTGTAAAAAATAAATAAATAAAGAAAAGCAACAACATCAACAACAGAGCATTCAAAAGCCTTCTTGAAGGAAATAATGCCCAAAGGAGGGTTAAAAGATGAGCATTAGTTTATCTTCCTGACCGAGATAAAAGCATTTCCTGTTTGACAGTATAAACGAGTTTTAGTTGTAGTGCAACAAAGGCTTCGTGGACCAAGGTTAAATTTCGAGAGTTTAGAACCGCTTCCTTTGTTAAAAGAGTTTAGCTCCCAAACTTGTTCCATTCTGACGTTGCCATCTGTGCCATTTGAACCTCCCTCCATGCCTGCGTTTTAACAGAAACACCCGAAGATATGAAAGGCCTGTCGGCCTGTGAGATGGGGATCAGAAGCACGAGGGTGATGCGCACCCCCCTGTCAAAGGGAAACAAGTATGAATGTCTTGCTGGAAAGTGTACTGATGGCATGTCTGCATATCTGACTGAGAGCTTAGTCAGATACTGAATCATATCGCGACGTCTGCAATTGCTGCAAAAAGGAGAAGGCAGTGAAATAGCAATATTCCTGGCAGAGATCAAACTTCATTGAGATTAAGAGGCATGCCATCTCCATTCACACGAGCCAGCTTGCCTCTCATTTGTTCCATTTGACCAAATGGCTTGTCTGAAGGTTGTCAAATGTCAATGAAGATGACAGAGTCATATTTTTTCTCCTTACAATAGAAAGACCTACATTGCTCTTGGCACACAAACAATTGCTTTTTATGTAATCAGGTGACATGCAATGTCAGGCAATAACAAAAACTATGCAGTGGCAATATTTTTAACCAAAGCTTGGGGTAAACTTCATTTTGTTTGGCTAGATGGTTGGTTAATTTTAAATTTACAAATATGAGAACAGTTGGCATCTAACGGTGTAAATATGTGCACGATAAACAATATATGGTTCCAAAAAAATATTGTCAGTGGATGCTAGGATTTTCAGGCTGAATCTGCTCTTAATTGCCGTTTCAGAGAATCAAGGGGGAAATCTAGTTTTTAGACCTCGGTGAAGATGTTCGGCCCAGAGTAGCAGGTAATATGAACAATTTAGAGATTACATTTTCACCTGCTGAACTCTTTCCGAACGGATCAGCAGCAAAACATTGTGAGTACTCGAGTGTGTGGAGGATACGTTTGGAAGAGAAGCGAATTTAAAAAGCTGCTATAACAGAAGTATTGAACTGATAAGACGTGCACATTTTATAGGGAACATACATTGTGAAATTAAGACGAGGTGGTGACATAAAGAAACACTTAAACTGAGTTAAAGTTCAGGTGTTCAGGCATCAGAACTAAACTCCTTGAAACCACTACCATGTGGCTCTTTTAGCTTTTAAAATTTCAATTCGTTTTAAATAAGGTAACAAACACAACTGAAAATGAGACCAAAGCTGTGATACAAATGTCCACGATCTTCCATAGTCCTATTTTTGTCTTCCCAGCTGACCCAACCTGTGCCGCTGCTGTGTGGCTGTTTGTAAAGAGCTATCATTACATTACTAATTGAGACATAATAGGGCACTGAAGAGATGCTGTCAAAATTCAGACATTAAACACAGACAACAAAATAGTTCAATTTAAAGGTCTGTCTGTGAAGAGACAACAGCAGAGTTTAGTTATATGCTGTTTAACACATATTTTAAGAAGCATGCATTGAAATTGTAAAATAGATTTGATAAGATATCTATGTAATAATCCCTTACTAAGAATTTAATTAGCCACATAGTCATGATGCATTTTTAAAGCTAAGGCTGAACTGAAAAAATATAAGAATCGTGATCAAGGCATCATGTCTGGGGTTAAAATTGTATATTTCCCTTCATTCTTTCTCCTTTTATACTCTTTATTCTCAACCTAAACAGCAATATATAACTTTTGTTGAAAAAAGGTACATTCTTGACCAAAAAACCCCCAAACAAACCAAAAAAAAGAAGCTAATTAAGTTGTGAACAGAGCCGTGCATTTGGAGATTAATCATGAAAACCTGTTTCTGATTTTACAATGCAATTTATGTTTATCTTAGCCTTACCTATGCAGTAGCAGAGAATGATGGACAGAACCACAGCTATGCCTACAGCAATCAGGGCGGTGCATTTCCAGGAGCAATGTTTAGGGGACTTCTTAAACTTGAAAGCCCCCCTGGACAGGCTGTTTCTGGGCAAAGGGCGCGCAGGTGTGGAGTAAACAGTCCCCGTTGCCATGGTGTACCCCGGGGCTGCTGCGCCAAAGAAAGGTGTCGTCCCTGTGCCCGTTTTAAAAAGAAAGTGCCTGCAGAAAAACAAAAACAAAAAAAACCAGCATTATTAAGTCGGTGGTTCTACCTCACACAGTTATCATGTGGTTATCTTTGACAAAATGTCCCAGATTGCTACTGGCTTTGTGTCCGGTGTGCCTCCAATAGTCATATGCAGGTCCAAATTAAACTTAAATAGTTAAACGCATAAAGAATCATCAAAATTCAATATACCCAGCAATGCTACAACTCCCCATGGCTCACACCACAGGAGGAACTGGGTTATAATCTACTATCCTGTATAATCCTGACATTGGAAAAGGTGAACAAGAAGTACCTCATAAAAACAATCATCTCCCACTTGCCCTTTTACAACTGGGCCTTTGCTAATAGCCCATTATACCTGGGGTAATTAAGAGGGTTTAATCAAATGCACTACGGAGTGATCGTCCTATTAACTTTTAAACCCCACGTGAAAAGCTCTTAAGTAAATGAATTAAGCCTTGTTGCCACTCTTGCCACTACTTAGAGATTAATACCTAAATGCCTTCAGGCTTATGTGGACAGCCAGGGAAATTGGACAGATTGACCATGCATTGAAAATGTTCTTCCAATCCTCAACTGTATAATCTTATTGCGATGCCCGTTTTTTGTTAAAATAAAGAAGAATACAGTTAGAAAATTGATAAGGTGTTTTTTTTCACACCAGTATTGTAAACTCTAGATGTAAGGCACCCCGAGTAGTTTAGCACTCCAGAAAATACTTAACAGCTTCATTTAGGATTTTTCTCTTTATGAACACTTTGTTTACTCATACATGAATGAGTCACCCACACCTGTAACACACAAAATTACACCTGAAAATAGCCATATTGTACCACCTAATATCAACTGGAACTCATGGCCATGTTATGCTTATGTGCTGTAAGATTATGAGAAACAAACAAACTGCATAAAAGGTGAGGACAACACTAAAACAATACATTAAATACAAACATCTAAACTGATATAGTAATAAAATGCAGGCCCCCAGGCAAACGACAACTTACATAAGACAAAAAAAAAGTTATTTAAATACCACTTTGAACAAATGTGCTAAATTAGTCAAATTTCACAGACCAAGGCCAAGAGAATGCACCGATTTGCTTTCTTATTCTCACATTCTGCTAAAAGTCCTACACAATGTTTTTCCACAAGTCGTGTTTAATGTGTTATGTAGATTCTCCCGGAGGAGCTGGTTGCCACGGTAACCGCTAATTTAAACACACCAATAAACCGATAAACCCGTGTTTGCTCATCAATTATTTGTGCAGCATCTGTGAAGTCTCAAATGTAAGTTTTGTAAAGGCTGTTTTAATCCTGACTGTGATTCTGTACTAAAGAGCTCGAGAATGGCTAATTGAGCGAAAAATCTGAAGTCGAGCACTTAAAGACTGAAAATCCATGTCATAACACTTACTAATAATAATCAGACGTTTGGCTGATTATATAATATGAACACATGGCTACATAGTTCAGGGAAGCTCTGAATGCCCCTAAAAATTAGTCTTTCATCTTTTGCTGCATTCTTCTTTTTTCAGACTGAATATTAGTCTCTAAGTAAAGTTGATTAGTGGCGTGCAGATTTTACACACATCATCATCACCACAATGCAGTTCTTGTATTTCAGCGGCGCCGCTGATATTTCAGGTTTCTTGTTTCTCCTGTGAGCATATCTCTGAGGTAAAACCTCCACTGATCAATTCTTGACTAAAAGAACAAATGTCAGATTTGTATCGTCTGGCTCCTCAATGCTTCAATTGACACGTGCCATTGTGATCAGACAGGGATTCCATTTAAAGGTTATGAGGTTTCGCTGCTGGAATGACAATGCACTGGGCATCTGCAACCAAGAGAAGTTCAGACCACTCAGTCTGGAACAATCTGTACTGTAGCTGCGGCAGACTCTATAATATGCAGTTGGGTATGAATTGAGGTCAAAAATTGCACAACGTCGGAGGCGGCAGACGTGTAGTCAGACACACAGGCAAACAGACACGGCTATCGGGGGAGTTAAGTGTAAGTGGATGCAATCTGATGAGGTAGACAGAAAGAGACATGGACGTGGATGTGTGTGCTGGAAGGGTTATGTACTCTATCTGAGGAAGGTGAACAACGATTGCAAGTTAGGCAGATGATCTGGAGACAGATTTTCCTCTAAATAAATGCAGTAAATCTGTGTGTCCTTTATTTGGGCAATGCTATGAATACATTATTTTATTCTCAGGAAAGAGACTACTACTACTAGACACTAAAAACGAATACACAAAGTATCATTTTTAGCAACTACTAGACAAATCAAACAAAATGGTATAGATATTTGCAATGTTTAGTTGATTAACTGACTGACTACCTTCACAGATCTGCCACATCAGTAAAACCAGCAGCCTAACAGTATGCAAGCCCCCTTAGTGCTGCCAAAACACCTCTGATCCGTCAAGGCATTGACTCCAAAAGACCTCTTAAGATGTCTTGTGGTAACTGCAACCAAGACCTTAGCTGCAGATCCTTTAAGTCCTATAAGTCGCAAGATGGGGCTTCCATAGATCTGACTTGTTTTTCCAACAAAACCCACAGATGCCTGATCGGATTGAGATCTTGGGAATTTGAAGGTCGGGTCAAGTCGACGTGAGCCGATATGACAGTTCAAAATCTCTGTCATGTTCCTCAAACTGCTTCTGAACAATTTCTACCGTGTCACAGAGTGCATTATCCCGCTGATAATGGCCACTGCCATCAGTAAATACTGTTGCCGAGAAGGGGAACATGTCATCTGCACCAATGTTTAGATTCATATTTAATGTCCAAGTAACATCCACACGAATACTAGCACTGGCTCTTCTTTCCACAGTTCAAGCCTTGCGGCCATCTCTGCTCTAGGCAAAAAACAGGCATGCACACTCCACGGTGCCAACTGCAGGTACTTTCAACAGTAGACACACACTGTGTGTTTTGACAACTTTCTATCAAAGCCATCATTACAATTTTCTGCAGTTTGTACTACAATAGCTTTTTTTTTGTGCGATCACTATGGGCTCCCTGGAGCAGTTTCACCACGTGTGCCTCCATAGACAACCTTTGGTAGTTACTAACCACTACATGCCAGAAATCCTAACAAGACTTGCTGTTTTTGAGATGCTCTGACTCATTTTTCTTGGCATCACAAATTAGCCCTTGTCAAAATTCAGAGATCTTCAGACTTGCCCATTTTTCCTCCTTCCAACACATCGGCTTGACGAACTGTTCGCTCGCTGCCCAATATATCGAGCCCCTGACAGATGTCATTGTAAGGAGATAATCAGTGTTATTCACTTCACCTGTCAGTGGTTTTAGTGTTGAGGCTAATCAGTGTATAATTACCAAGAACATATGGCACATTCATTAGTGGTTTAAAACGGTAAAATCAGGTATACTTGCATCAGTTAAATCCCTCTTTGCTTCGTACTTGAGAATGCAGGGTCAGTCTGAAAGTTGTTAGAATGTGTGTGCACCAGCCTTACCAAGACTAATTCTTATATCGGACGTTTATTGAACTTGGCGTTTTCAGTAATTCTAGTGCTGATGGTTTTCATGTTTGCCCGCACTTTTCTCTAAAGAGCAGACTGAAGGGGTCTAAAGATGAAATGCTGTTGGACATGATTAACAAACAGCAGACTAGTGTAAATGTCTGCAGCTATAGACACTGGATGACCGGCTGTAATTGATTACAGCCAGTGTGATGCAACAAGGCACATTACTATGCTAATCCAGCCAGCCCCAGTGATAGCAGTGTGGTGTGTTGTGAGTGAGCGAGAGGGAAAAGAGACAATCAAGAGAGTGTGAGACTGAAAGGGATAGAGAGCGAGTGAATGGCTGTGTGTCAGTGTGATCGCAGTGTGTTTGTGTGCACGCCTGTCTGTCCCATTGAGATGCCCGAAAACACAAAAGCAGCAGCCAGCCTGGTCTCCTCTGCTCTCACAACATTGCTTGTCATCATGATGACATTTGAAAAAATCCTCATAGAGGACAAAAGACTAAACAGTGAGTGGGTGGATTTGTCTACGGCTAACCTCCAGCTGTCGGGGTGAGAGAGCACACTAGAAACAATGTAAATCGAAGCCCTGCGAATATGTAATCTGGCCATTAGCCGCTTTCGGTATTAGCATTAGCATTTCAAGGTGAGAGCTGGAATAATCAGGCTGCTTTAAATACGGCCAAAAAAAACAGACTACAGATGTGAGTTGGCATTGCGGTGACTTGTTTTCACACTTGCTGCAGTTATGGTCTCTCCTCCAGATTAGCACCTGCCCTCTCAACAGTGGGTGTGCAAGCAAGTGCTAATCTGTTAGAGCTAGCTCTGCACTGTGAATGTATTTTTGCGTCACCACACTTTTTTGCCATTGATCAGCATGGTTCCATCTTGAGTCACTCCACCAGACACGCGCATGGATTTTATCGTATTTAGTCAATCTGAATAGGTTTGCTAGCTTAGTGTTTATGTATTCAATGATGTGTTTTTATAGCATGTCTGAGACAGTCTGCATGAAACCCAGTTTTGAGATATATTTGTGGTTCCTTCCAATAAGGTTACATTTATAATGTGTCTTTTAGATTAATCTAGTTTTCCTTATAATGTAACACTGTTCATGTTTAAAAAAGATGCACTACATTTCGCCAGCAACAGTAGCAGCACCACCACCACCAGCAGCACCAGCAGCAGTTGTTTATAGACTAGTCTAAAATAAAGGCTAGAGGGAAATAATGCAGAAACCTGGAAACACCACAGAAATGTGCTTGGCACCAACGATGTTGGCAAAATAAATAAAAAGCAAAACATGCAGTAAAAGAAAAAAATGTCTTGAGGATTACCACTTTGTCTACACCGCCATCCATTTTGGCAGGTAACCAGCCATCGCTGCGTGCTCCTTTCTCTTCCAAAAGGCTAGTTGGCTGGTGTCTTACACATGACTAATCAGTTCTGGTGCAATCATGACACAGTGGCTGTTGTACCAGAACAAAAAAAAAGTTGCCTTTCTCCTTTGTTATCTGAAGCATGACTGTCTGAGTCATGATTTACATGTTCGTCCCACACAAACAACTCCGCGCGCGCACGCATAAACCAAATCCTCTTGGATTACTTCTGCAGTTCTTTTTCAATTCTAGTACATTTTCCATGAAAATGCAGTATCTGAGGGACACGTGATGATTTTAGAGCAGAGACATAATTTCATTTCACCAAAGGACTCCCATGATGCATGAATCCAATGAGGATTGACAGTACATTTATAACTGCAAACGTGTGGCTATGCTGGCCTTCAAAGGAATCATCCTCAAATGTCATAACGACTTTTCTACTTGAATCTCATTGAAATGGAGTGCAAAAAAAAAATGTTGAAACTTCCTCCAAAGGACATTTAGGAAAGCAGACACCTTCGTGTCTTTTCTACAGAGGAACACACACAGAGCTTATAGCTTACACCATAAAGGCAACAACATTACTGATACCATATCACCCAAATGATTAAGCACTGCTCAAGAATAATTACTCCAGATGTACACCAGTCTCTTAAGAGACATGACAGTTCATTTTACAATGAAATTCAATTGAATATTTCTAATTGAAAATATTACACAGAGAAGTGAAGCCAAGTCATGAGTAAGAAGAAAACCTGGGGGGCTTATTAAAACGACTCCACACTTTTTTTAAGGATCTGAATGTCTCCTTAGCTCTTCAGAATAACAGCGAATATAAAGCTGAACATGCACTTGTCAGCTAATTGAGCACTTTACATTACACGATCCTAGCACAAAAGCTCACCTCGAATACATTTATACATTTATACAGTTATTTGAAAAGGATATGATAATATTTTTCCTTTACAAACTATAGCTGGGTTCAAGTTGTAAAACAAATTGATGACTGTTTCATTTTCATTTTTCTTTATCTGCTTAATGTATATGTTTAATCTGTTTAAACTGCTGGAGTAAATGAGGCAAAATCAAACTCTGATTTTTAACACAGCTTTGGCAGCGTAATCACAGTGGGATCAGTGATATTCGCTCACCATATAATAATGAGCCGGAGTTACCGCAGTAGTTACTGAGTGCAGCACTTCACTCATTTTAAAGAACACTGAAAGCTATTCATTGTGAAAGCTAGTTGGTATTGAGTTAAATTAGTGCACTCGTGCTTTGAAGCCCAACACTTTTATGGGAGGTTACACACACAAAATTCATTATGGCTAATTGCTGTAAAAGTAGCTAATGCTGTCAAATGAGTGCTTTATTTTCAAGGAGGTCTTGATGTCACAGGAAATATATTAAACAAGATCATAACATTATGATTTATACTTGACACTTTTTTAATCAACTGCCTTGTACAGAATTATTTATTGCCGGCGCATATGGCCACGTCTACTACGCTCCATCAGAAATAAAATTCAAGTCACTGTTGAGGAATCAAAAGAGATTCATATCCCTGTGGTACTCTGGGCCACCTTCTTATGTGCTGTGCCAGGACTTTGCAGCCCCAAAACCCCCTGAAGGCTGCCTAATGAATACTTTCTTGAGCTTCTGTTTACATTTCCCAACCTGGTGGTTTTCTTGACATCTGTAATTATGTGCTGAACCGGGTCTTCCCTTTTGGCCCAGTTGGTTCTCGGCAACCCCCTGTTCCCACCCACTGACAAGCACTTGATTTAGAGTCCACTGTGGTGATAGTGATTTATGCCTCAGCTGATGATAGGTGTGCACATATTGTTTTGTCGATACAGCTAAGACAGCTCAAGGTCATTGAGCGGTTAGTATTCAATCACCGCATCTTCCCAAGAAAGTGAGACTGTCACCGCGTATCCCGATTGATTCAGTCAGATCATAGGAGATTGTTACCCCATGCTGCCGCACGCAAAATTCAAAGTTTACATTCATCTGAGCCGCAGAAGGGGGACGCTGTGCCAGTGAAATATCAGGCTAGAATGCAATCATCTACTCTAGGCCATTTCTGAGTCACAGCGCAATGTACCACACTTCATTAGCCAGGATATTTTGAGCTCACTGATTAAGAAAGATGTAACTAATGTTTCAGGGCGAAAACTTGGCAGTGGCTCTTATGACAAAGTAGTGTCTTGCGCAGCAGATTTTGGTATAACACACTCTCTGCTTACCAAGTTTCTTGTTAAGTTATGGCCTCTCTGATTATAACTGTCAAGTTCAGAGATATTCACATACTTCTCCCTAATCATGTATTTTCCTTCTCATTGTGTCTCTCCAACTTAGCAATCACCCCTTTAGATTCATACAGAGTGTAGAAATGTGATGAACTGGTATATAGGGAACTATATTATGTCATGAGCATGTGTCAGTGTAATATCACTTTAAAAATTGGTCGAGAAGTCATTAGATTATAGAGTGACCATCTCATGTTTGTAGGAATGGCACCAAAACATCGATAAAATCATCAGCTATTAAAAATCTGTGCTGTGAAATTCTCAGTGTGTTCCACGGCCTCGGCTGTTGGATTCCCCGCTGTTGTCTTGGGGAAGATGCAAGCTACCAACAAGACTATCATCTACTGAGACTGCCATGTATTCAGTGCCTTCTTCCACCGCTGATCGTGTATATGGGTCCGTGCAGATCATTAAAATGATCACAAAGATGTGCAGAAAGCATAAAAAACACAAATATAAAGCTCATTAATGACAGACTGAGTGACTGGTAAGTTTTAGAAATATGGGCTGATGTCTTAAAAGCACATCAAACAAGCCAGTGGATTAACGAGACAGGTCACCAGATTTAGGACACATGAAACACGTGACCAAAAAAAAAGCATTAAAATTCAACACGCAGCACACAGATATGCCAACTTCCACTTCCCTCACTTTTCAAATGAAAAATGCAGCATGTAAAGTGGTGAAAAATACATCAAGTATAACATCTGGACCTGAATCTTTCAGTTCTGTTGTAGGTCACCATGGTTCACTCACCTGCTCTCCAGGGCCACATTGCTGCCCAGGACCCAGCTGTCCTGCAGCTGGACGCATTCCGCCGTACTCTGCAAGTCAGCCGCCAGGCCGGCTGTGGGTGGTGGACTCGGGCTCCTTTGATTGGCCAGTGAGCTGCGGCTCAGGGAAGTGATGGAGGGGTGTTGCCTGTGTGGGGGTGGAGCTGGTGGCAGAGGAGGTGGAGCTTGCTGACTTGACAGATGGTCACCTGGAGAGGAGGAGAGAGAAAAACGGGCATCAGCATAGGAGTTTAAGTATCCCTAATAATGGGAAAATCTAAATAATAAATAATTTATTTTGCTGATTAAAATTACACCCCGACTGAAGCGACGCGACTGCAAAGAGAGAGCAGATGGGTAAGATTATGCATTTGCCTTATACGCGAGCTATGACAGCACAGTGCCACTTAACAGACCCAGAAAGGTAAATACAACCGAGAGCAAGACATTAAAATGAGATGCAACCACTGCAAAAAAACAGGAAATAAGAACTGCTTTTATGGCGATACACATAATAATTGTCACAAAACGCCACATGGCTGACAGTTGGGTTCTCTTAAACAGAAGGTCACTTAGAGAGGCAGCTGTTCTTTTATGGGCGCTTAACGCAATGTTTCATGTTTGATTACAGCCAGAGAAGACTCTCAAATAACTAATGACCAGAACATCCATTAGAGCTCTGAGAGAACAGGTTTTCCAATTTCACACAAAGCTGTGTAATTGGCCCCCAGAATGGCATGTGGTGATTATCTATCCATCTTCCCTGTTTAAAAGGTAAAAACCCACAGTGCTGACAATTCTGATTTGCTCCAATGAGCCCCAAATGGGTATCGTCTTTCTTGCCTTACAGAGAGCCTGAAGAATATTGAAAAAGTCGGGAGTTGTGTGTGTTGTTTATTTTTTAGGAGCTCCTGTTGTTTTTGCACTGACAGCATGAATTTTTATGAAGCCTAGAAGCCTACGAGTTTAAATTTACAGCACATGAACACTGATTTCCAGCGTATGATTTAACCTTTGCTTACTCAACAATGTACACAAGGATCAAAATCTGCGCTGTTGGCTGCAAGGAACAGCTTCATTGAAAGGACTCAAGTCATCATTTTTGAAAGGATCCTTTAATGACCAAGCAATTTGCATCCTTGTCTATGTGCTTTCCCTTTTCAGTGTGCAACCCTATGCATAAAACAACCTATTCAGTTCTGGCAAATGAGCCATTTAGTTGCATATAGCTCAGAGGAAACATGAAAGACATTCACAGCAAGGAAAAATCTTCAAGTAAGTAAAAACAGGAAGAAAAAAAAAGCAACGTGCACCTACATACACACATACACGTGGCTTTTTAATATTATAATTTCCAAGAACATCACTTTCATCTTTAGACACACAAACGAGGAGGTCGGTCTTCACATAGACAGCTAGACACAAAGTTACACAGATGGACGTGACAGAGCAGAATCAGTAGTGACAAGAGTCCACAATGCTGGTTCAGAAGGCCAATCAAAATTTAATTAATTCCTGACTGCAATTACATAGCATCAGCATGTGGCTGTAAAGTCCATAAAAGCAAATCATCAGACGCAGACGAAGGTTGGTTTTTTTCTCCTTTTTGTGGCCCATGATTAGAGTTTTATCAAATCCAATCAAACACAAGCCTCTCATCACCTGACATCACCGCATTCAAAGTCAGTTGTGAACGCTAATTGCCTAAGATCAGCTACAGTATGAGTATTTTAAAAAAATATATGGTTGACATGACTTAGTAATAACGAAAAACACAGCAGCCCACTCATTTCCCAGGCTAGACTATGGGCTCTATTAGAAAAGTGCTAAGTAGGCTAATAGAAATGTGGATTATCTATCAACACTGGCTGGTTTTACTTCACCTTTGGGTCTAATTCCACTGTATGAGCCTGCAGCACCCGTGAGCTCCACTTTCCAGCAGAAGCACTTTCATGTAATCAGCATGCACCAGTGTAGCAGTGAAATGTCAATGAGCAGGAAAGGAGAATGCAGCTGAGGGGACAATCAAGACGAGCGCACAAGGAAGTATCTAACGCGGAAGCAAGTGAAATGTTTACGGCAAGAAAGTATTATTTTAAAAAGCAAAACGTAGGCACATTACTTTTTAGTGACTGCAAAAGGATTTTAACGAACGATTTTATAATCTCCAACCAATCAAATGAAATATTTCACTGAAATCAGTTCGTAAAAACAATCTGTCCTACCGTCACACATCGTAAATACTGCACATGGGAGATCTGAACAAATCTTTATTTTAATGCCTTAATTACTCCTGTTTATTTTGCAACTTACCCTGACAGTTTGAAAATGGAACTTACTTCGAACCCATAAAAATGTGGTACGCAGCGCAGGTGGATTATGGTTTTTGGGAGCGGTGCCACCACAGTAAGCAAAAAGATGAGCCTCGAGTCTGAGCACTTCCTCTGTCATCAGTTTATGATCACTCCTGAATCAATTTCTGATGATTCAACATGTTAAAGGCATGCCTGAACTATAACATGAAAATAAGCTGTTTCATTTTTCTTTTAAATCTCAGAGCACATGCTAAGCAAAGTGCTCAGTAAACACAAAATTCCCCAAACCTTCAAAGGAGTAGGATTTGTCATGCAGCATTTGAATGTATAATCCCACAATGAACTAAGAGAACATAAAACCCCATGAACTACATTAAGCTGCATCCTATGCAGTGCTTTACAAACTGCTACAAGGCTGCTGTGCCACAATCCACTGAACTGCCTGTTACAAAGACAGATGTAGCAGCCGCTGAACAAAAAACAATGGTTTACCTAAACAGAAAGTGCCAAAAACTGTCTCAAAATGTGGTAAATATACCAGATTCTCGATGCCACACCGAGGGAGAAGCGACAGCCTTGGGAAGCTTGATGAAATCGTCTCTCTATATCAGCACATACACAGTATAAATCTAGGGAGTAACCCTATTGACCACCTAACTCTTCGAAGAATTGCACTGAGATATATCACAGCGTTATGCTCTTTTAAGTGTTTATATCTGAAACACAACTCTGTGTGGACTTTAATTATGCAAACATATGTCATCCCCTTAATCTTTGTCTGGTTAAGATCAAATGGTGAGCTTCTGAAAGAGACTTGTCTGTATTTTATTATAAGAATCAATATTTTAATAGCATGCTACATTTCATATACTATCGAACCTTTCAAGTCTACCATTCTGAAATCCTAGGCTGTATGTATAGGTCATAACAACACATACTTTTTTTTCATGTGATCAATTTCGCTGCACACGGTAGGTTTATATCGGAGTATGAGGTGCAATGGTTTCTGGTCTCTAATTTGAGATGTGAGTTTGAATCCAATTTCACTCAGGACATGGTCTGAGACACCCTCTCTCCTTCTGATTCCATGTTAACCAATGAGGAAAAAGTGGTAGCAGGAGAGTAGCAGTCCACTGCACATTCTCTGTGAACTTCACAGTCAAAGTTGAAGGCTTGAAAAGCAAACCATGCTAAATTATGGGCTTATGGCGCCATAGCAATTTCATTTCCATTACCCACGGCCTAGCAGATGTTGGACTGTGTGTTTAAAAAAAAAGAAAGAAGAAGAAGCAAACTAAAACAATGACCCTTTAAGAAACCTGGCATTGTCTTCCATCAAGACACAGAGGGAATTAAGCTGCCCTTTAATGTGAAGACTTAGTGACTAGAAAGGCAGATGAAACAGCTGTGTGGTTTATGGGGCTTTGCTTTGAAATCAGATCAAGACGGATGCCTCCTTTGCATAATTCCTCAACTTCAGCTTGTCATCATCTCCATCAGCAACATGGTTTAAAAGGACCTTTGTGATTAATACTGCATGCAAGTGCTGAAATGACAGACTCATTCTCATCTTAATGACGCTTGCGGTATCAAATGTAGATTTATGAAGCCCCCTGCATATTTGCATAAACACCGACGAGGGTGGATCTCTGTTTTTAATTTCTTTTAATACTGTTTTTAGAAGTTTGTGATCTGAAGACTTTCCTACTGCAGTGTGTTTACAAGAGAAAAGTGCACTGAGCGGTATTAGCGAACCAGAAACGTCTATCGCAAGGACGACACCCCTACACAGTTTTTATAGAAGACGTTTTTTGGTAAGCAGACAATCTAAAACAGCTTAGATGTGTCTATTCACAGATTTGGTCCATTCGGAATAACTGTAACAGAGGCTATCACTGTCAGTAAGCTGAGTTAAGCTATCACTACATTTTCTAGAATCTGTTTCATACCCCTTCTTGATACTGGGGCATTTAGACCAATTAGGTTTCTATGACGTTCATCCTTTGAAAATATATTTTTTTGATGAAAGCATTGACAAGCCTGGAATACAGCGCATAATGTTCCAACACTGAGTTGGGACACAATTAAAAGTCGTTTTGCACCCACTAAGCTTGGCAGCCTTAGTGAAAGCCTTTTCATATTCATTGTATAAGTACTGCAAAAGGTCTTGTGCCATTTTACTCTCCATTAAGAGACTGATGCAACTGCTAATGGAATTGAAAGGGCATTTGCTTTGACTGGCTCGCCCTTCTCCAATAGGAAAATTGCAGTATGTGTGCATCACAAGAATTCCATCAAAACAGATCACAGATAATATGTGGAGGCCGTAGCTTTTCTATTACCGCTTAAGGTATTCTGCTTACTTTTTATATACGCACAGAGGAATATTTACAATTACAGAAAAAATGCAAAAAGAAACAATGAAAAAAAGAGAAACGTGAAAATAAAATGCAGAACCGTCACTCTGCTTGATTGAAATTCACAAAACATACTGTTAAAAATGGGAGATCACTTTAAAAAAAATCCCAGTTTGACTTTTATGTGAAATGAATAATAAATGGACTCTATGATAAAACAAGCCATCTAGGTAGGATGTTCAAAATCGATAAATTCTTTCTCATCAATGGCTACGTTTCTTTCCACCTCAGCTGTTGAAGACGGCAGTTTTCTTTAGTAGTGAAAAAAGACAGCAGCTTTTCACCGAGAAGCCCTGAAGGTGGAGTGAGGGTGGTGTTTCGTAATGGGGAGGGGCTGGGGGGTTGGGGGGGGGGCAGTACCCAGTGGAATTTGGAACCATTAGAACAACCTTGCCCTAGGTGAGTTTTGGGGATTTACTCTGCAAAGAGAGTTGGCAATTTTCAGGGACTGGGGGTTTTGAGGAAAAAAAAAGAAGAAGAAGAAGAAGCAGCAGCAGCAGCTGTGTGTGAATTCCATCATATTTCCTGCCAGAGTACCTTCAGTGCTTTTGCAGCCTTGCCCACTCTTCTCCTGACTTTCTGTCTGATCAAAGACAGAAATTTCTTTTAAGCCATTTCTTAGCAGGGGAATCGGGATGTAACCAATATTTCAGGGATTACATAATTATTGCATTATAGAAACAGACACTCCATTTACCCACACATAATGTGCTCCTACACAGCCATATAGGCATTCATCAGCTCACATTGTGCTTAAAATCTCTGCCATTTATTTCTAACGTATGATTTGTAAATACACTTAGAAAGTTGATTCCATCGGAGAGCAGTGAATGCGAGCAGCTTCACATTACTGCTTTTCCATCTCTCCTCTTCCCTCTCCCTCTCTCTCCTGCAGACATTGCTACAGATGGCAGATCATCATACAGATGATGACTGCTTAGCAGTTCTTTCTGACAGCTCTCCGATTACATAGTAATTACACTCCTTCTCAAAAGCTGCTTTGACAATTAGCCTGCTGACAAAACACTTGGTTGTATTTATTCATGTGTGGACAGCTTCGGCTTCCTTGTTTGTCCAGAGAGATCGTGTTCGCACCTAGATAAAATGCTACAGTTTCTAAGTTCGGCGCAGGCAGCACAGTTTTAAGCACTGACACTGCACGCACCGCTGTGTTTTCTTGAACCTAAAGAAACCAGGAACAGTCCACAGGGAAGTGTGCCAGTTCTCACTTTTCTAACATTTATACTCGATCTAAAGAAGCACTCGAAAATTGAAACAAGAAGAAATAAATCTTTTAGCTGCACTATTTGGTAACTAGCTATAGATACAAGGGATTATATGTAAACACATATAATGTAACACATTGCATGATCAGTGTTACTATGATTCAAATTTTAGCAGCAGCATCATGACAAAATAAAGCAGTGAGTCATCAGCTGAGATGATGGAAGTCGACACATATCTCACAGCCATTTTTAGAATGCTTTAAAATGTCTGAAGTTTACTAGTCGGCAATTCTCTGTGGATTAATCACAAGAAATAATCATCTAATTTATTGATATAAAACAATTCATTTGCTTTAAGAGTATCCCACGCCAGTTTGACAGTCTGCTGTCAGTCAGTTAGATTTCTCTAAACATTCAGACATTGATTGATTGATTGATTGATTGATTGAATCTTTATTTTGAACATGTTAAAAAAGTACAACAACATAGAATTAAAAGAGACAAATAAACAAAGCAAAACAAAAAGAAAACGAGCAACCACAACTACAAATATCTTTTATGTTCAAAAAGGAGCAGGAAGAAGCATGAGCTTATTTAATCCCACCCCTTTTCCACTATCTAGTAATTTATAGACTACCGAAATACCTCCTTGCAATCACATTATATGTCATGTGTATTTTTTTTTTTTAATTATTATTCTTTTTTTTTTAAATTTATTAAATTTATTTATTTATTTATTTTTTTATATATACATATATGTTTCTATCTATCCATACATACGTATTTACACATACGCACATATACACATTTTCATACACATTAAAGATCATATTTCAGAGTCTCGAATATACAGCATAAATTTGCAACCCTCACAAATTCTTGATCTATTTGTTTACGTCTTTAACATGCTATTGACAGTAACTGCAGCAGTCTGTCATTTCCTATCACTGCATCTTCCTGTTTGATTTTGAAAGAAGAGTGGGAGCACATTTAACTACAATATAACAAGCAGTACAATATAAACAAATCACCAGCTTGTAAGACATCAGGACTCTGGAGAGACTTGCTTTTCTCAGAATGTGTTTAAGTCCAGTGCTTTTTTTCAAAGGTTCTTGTGGAATTATTTTGAAAAGAAGTTGCCAGTTTCTGACTTTCCCCTATGAGTGTTTGGCCTTGAGAGTAGTGATTCACTCTATCTAAATTACCGTGGTGGGTTGAATGGCTTGAGCCTTCAGTAAGAGGCAGCAATGACTGCCTGATGGAGCCAACATGAAACTTTAGCTGGGGTGGTCCTAGACACCGCAGAAAAGCTTTTGAACATTCAGAAGATTGCTGGAGAATATTAAGCAACATTTTTTTTTGACTGCGCCAAGCTTCTCAGCATTAGCAACGAAACAATGTTATCCATTTCTGATGAAATGTGACTCACTTACCCGAATGAAGCAATATAGATCCGAATGAGTAATTACAGAAAAAAAAAGTTGTCTGCACGATCTTACCGGTCATAAAATATGACGTGTATTCTGAGAACTATTCATGTGCCTCCTCATTCATTTACAGCCCGCTTCTCCAATCACTTGAGAAAATGGTTGCAGGGAAAAAAAAAACAAACCACTCTTGGTTGTAGTGGCACAGTCATTTCCAACGGTTGCTATAATTGCATTTCCTGTGCAAATCGCTCAGTTTGTGGGGAAATAAGACAAAGGACGGAGTATTCATCTAAAAATGAGAAAGCCTATCTTTTCCTGATTAATTGTTGGCATATTGTTCTCAATTGGATGCACTCCACTTGCGAGAGATGACTAATTTTCACCTTCATTGTGAGGAAATTTGAGAAGAAGGAGATTTATAATGTGGATCTTTCACACCACAATGAATAAACAAATAGGATGATCTTTTCTAGATGTTCATATTTGATAGTGAGCAAAAATTTCAAGCAGGGCTCTGTAATATTTTGGTATTTTACACCATTACCATTAAGATAGTAACTATATGCATTCAGGGGAGGCCCCAACAAGAATAAAGTGTTATAAATGACACTGTAACAGTGGAATACAATGAAATGTAAAAGAGGCAGCATAAAATAAAGATGAAACTGTTCCTTCTGGTTAGGAATAGAGCAAACTGCATGTTTGAGCCAACCGAGTCTCTTTATCAAACGCACTACAATGAACAAACAGTGCATGTTTGCTTTTATATCTCCCCCTTACCTGTCTCCTTCCAACTATCCCGCATATAATTCACTAGGCCAACATTTCTTGCAGTGTCTGGCTTGAGAGCTGGAGCTACAGCAGACAGGCTGAAAATCCCTCTGCTTTCCAAAGAGCTTTCCTGAGGCCAAGGCTATGAATTGATACCCCACTGTTGCATTACTCTTGGCCACAGAGCAGAGCACGGGACAAGAATAATAATAGGATAAATCATTGGTTTATTCTTATAGTATTCACAGACTTGTGCCTTCTAGTGGTGGGTAGGGTCGTGTTACAGACGTCAATATCCTCCATGGGCATAGGTGATAAACTTTATGTGCGCTAGCATGTGTTAGGCGGTACAGTCTATACACGTGTGCGCACACAGGCATGCAGACACACTTTAAAGCCCACTGAGAAAAGCCTTCTAGCGCTACTGATGTTTTGGAATTTTACTTCAGAACACCCTCTGCTTCTCTCTGCAAGAGGAACTAAGATGTAACCCGCTTACCCTCTGAGACTTGGTGCATGCTCAATCAGCAACATGATATAGCCCACGGCTCTGCGCTGAGGTCACTGCTGGAGTTGAGAAGACTGATCATGCATAAGGTAGCAACACCGTGTTTTCTCCACTAATGTGCCAGGCTAGACATGCAGCTTCTACAGCTCCAATTCAGCTGCATAGTCTGAGCTCCACCGTGAGGAATCTGGGGATCCTCCTAAAACTCTTTGTGCTGAGCACCGACATGGAAAGTTTTTTTGTTTTGTTTTTTTGTTAGACACAAAATACAGTGTCTATGAAATAATGTGAAATAATGTGACTTATCAAACAATATTGGTCATCCTATGAAGCAGAACGCTGCTCCGATCTGAGGACTAATCCAATCTAATCAAGACAACTACTTTGGTACAACCCCAGTTGGAGGCAAAGTCTCTTGAGTGGCCCGGCATCACAATTCATTAGTGAAACTGGCCTTTAAAGTTTAATCTGGCGTGCGGTCGTTCTTAATTTTCAACCTCATCCCCTTTCCATTTCAGAGTGGCTCTTGCACATGTCCACATCCTGTTAATCAATAATAAAAGTAATCAGGGAAGTCAGATGTACTGTCCTTCAAAATCTCTCTAATGCTCCTTTGCTTGACATCAGCAGACAGGGCTGTCTGCGTTCCAGTCTTCATTCACCTTAGAAAATACCACCCTAAGCCTCATCTGTCATGTATTGGCTGCAGCCTAACATTTCACTTTGTTTGGCAGACATTGATTTTTACCTCCAAGGTGTTGTCAAGGAGGCATCCAACTCATACATACCTCCTCTGCTGTCTCTCCAGAGGCTGCTTTAGAAGGAACTGCAGGAGCACACACACACACAGAGGAAAGCTCACGGAAATGACTACAAGGTAGCCTAAAATATTGCCAAATTTCTTGAATAAGGACACTAGAAGGGATGAAATGTGTGGGTGATAAGCCGAGGCTTATCAAAGCAGCATTTCTCAGAGCCTATTTTTGTTGTTCGTGTACTGTAATAGGCTTGGCAGCAAGTAATCCAGACTGAAATATATATTACAAATACACATAGAGTTCCAAAATGATTGTTGATGTGTATCAAAAGCACATCAGATGTACAAGTGGAGCCCCATGGTGGTTTTTTACGTGCTCTCCATGCCAACTCATTCAGCCAAAAAAAACCAACCCAACCATAAAACAGAAGAAGTCAAAACATTTGGTCACTAAAATGCCTTGAACCTACTTCAGTCGATGCAACCAGTCCCCCATTCATGTTAATATTGTTTTCCACGATAGCAAGATAACAACAATTTATCAACTGCCATCTCACCACAGCCTCCATCCCGCTTTCTACACGCACACACAAATACACACGTTTGCAGCCTAGTTGAGCAACACTTTATATTCATTAAGTGTCAAAATCTTATAACAAATAGCTGCTTTAAAAGAGCAACAGTATATTTTGTTTAGCAATTATTTGGCACCAATAAGAAATGATCTATGAAGCAAGCTTAAAGGTAACATCCTTCTGCAGTTTATTAATAATACAAACAGCAAAAGTAATTAAGATAGCTCAGATTTACTGAGAATTTCACCAAAGTCTACAACAACTTTTAATCATCATCCCTGCTTCAAAAAATGCAGAGGGAATAATACACAAACTAAAACTTACATGTCAGCTCTGGAAATTTCACCCACTCACTTACAAGGTTGACCACTCTATCAGCTCCTTCATGTCTCATTAAACACTTGTTTGCTTGGAGGTGCATAAGTTTACTCACAGCTATTTTCTAGCCACTCCTCTTGCATGCATTCCTGGCTCTCACTGGGTACAATTGACAAGAAAGCAGCTTCAGAGATGCATATCTAAAGAGGCATTCTAACAAACAAATGCGAGGGTATAGTTCCTGCATGTGACATGTTTGCCAATGACACACCTCTAATGAGCTTTCTATAAGTATTTACATTGAGTGTTGGGTTAATTTTAGCATGCTAGCATTCTGGGGCAATGATAATATGTTAGTATTTAGCAGTTTTGGTGCTTTAAAAATAATTAGAATTAGGGCTGCACGATTAATCGTTAGAAAATCGCGATCTCGATTCATACTTATGTGCGATCTCATTTCCAAATGACAACGATTTTTTTTTTTTAAAAAAAGAGAGACGATTGTACCGCATTTTGATCCGGGACGTAATCTGCATGAAAACAAGCGCTCACTCTTCCTGCCCAAGGGCGGAGCCTTATACCACGTGATACAGAAGCTGTGCCGTGTGATGCTAAAATTAGCAGGGAAAAAACAACGGAGAGCACGTCAGGGATGACAAGAAAGTGACAGGAGAAAATCCGTCCCGGTCAACCACCCAAACATCAATAACGGGAACCTTATACAGCGCTTCCCTATACCCGTCGAACTTCCGCGGGCACAAAGAAATTACGGAGGCTATCACTTATCACCTGACCAAAGATATGGCTCCATCAACACTGTGCAAAACGAGGGATTTAGGAAAATGATCAACACCCTAGACAAACGCTACACAGTGCCGTCCCGCAACTATTTTTCTATTGTTGCACTACCTGCTCTATACACGCAGTGTCGAGCAACGGTGGAGACGGAATTTCAAACAGTACAACATTTTGCGGCAACGACAAAACGTGAGACATTTGTTGTTTTTATGTTTATTTATTGTTTTTATGTTCAGTCTCAACTGTTAGGAAGTTGATGTGCAGTTAATAAGTGCAATAAATATTTATACTGGAAAAGAAAATCGTGAGAGAATCGTGATCTCAATTCTAAGCCAAAAAATCGTGATTCTCATTTTATGCAAAATCGTGCAGCCCTAATTAGAATGCACATACACTGCTTGTTTGAGTCCATTAGAATACAAGTCAATCGTTCATACTGTTTATGCACTTTCTGCATGAATATTTATTTGATTGCAGTTAGACATTATTTGGGCAATTTTAGACCATGTTTACAAGTTAATAGCTTAGGTTAGCATGTTATCACGAAAATATAAAAATGGCATGTGTTTTAAATTTGATAGCAAAAACAAAAAATAAAAATATTATAAGGCAAATGAAATATAAAACAATTTATCTAATAGTTGTTGAGACAGCCTTGGTTGCAGGTTTTGGGTGAAACCAAAAACTATTAATGTCAAAACCTTTGTGGTATTAAATGAGAAAAGAGATGGCCACCACAGTCATGTTGCCATCCCCTAGGATCAAAAACAATTATATAAATGTTGTTCAACAGTTTCTGGAAAGCACTGGACTAGTAGAAACCAATGTAAGCATGACTACTTTGCAGAAAAAGCGTCACCATCCGAGTAAAAAGGTTCACATTGATGGAACAGAGTATGTGTTAAAAATAACGTCTATTATCGGTAAAAAACCTACTGCTTTTTTCCCCTTCTGTACTAAAAATAAATAAGAAGTAAGATGTAAATCTGATTTAATAATCCCAAAAATCCATTCTTCTTTTCTTTCCAGGTTCATTCATGTACATTTTGATGTAGTATAACAGAAGTCCCCATCATGACACAGTGTAAGAGTGTCTTTCTCTAAAAGGGCACGACTGAGGTTTGGCTGTGAATCTCTCAGCCTGCTTAAATCTCTCTAAGAGCATGCATCATAAAGCTGCTCTGTTTTTAAAAGCATGTGATAAATATTCTGAATATTTATGAAAATGAAAGAGACCAGGAAGAACAACGTCTTCATTCAGATGCACAGCAGACTGATAAATGTTTCTTACAGCTGACTGATTCATATATTAGAAATCCTCTCCGAAAAGGTCAGAAGTTCAGTTTCTGCAGCAGCTAAATCTTTTCGCTGTGCGAGTTGCTGAATTGTTTTATGCCTCCTTATTGTGACTCACTCTGGAAGAACATCAACTAAATGTTTGATATGAAAAATGTATACTTTACCGCAGCTAACAGCATAAGTGGAAAACATATCATTTAGACTAATGGTGGCAAACGCAATCATTGCCCTTTAACGGCTTTGATGAGTGTATGCTCACCCCTAAACCTAATGATACAACTTTTGACTGCAAAAAATGAAACCGCATCTGCAGCTTAAGGATCTTTTCCTAAACGATAATAGCTGTGATATATTTAGACAAGTTCACGCAGACACATATGTGTGATCTGTGTTTCTCAATGTGACAATGTGTGTGAGTGGGCAAATGATGTTAACACGGTGAGAGCAACGGAGCAACACTGAGCAGGTAGCAGTGGTGTGTCGACAGCATCCATGCTTCCCCGTGCACGCTCCCTATTTAGCCCCTTCATAACGACTCCGCAGAGCTGTGCATGTCTTCAGTTTGGTTCCTGTACTTGTAAACTATGCAATTTGCGTTTCATGCCACAGCAGGCATCAATTAGCACTTCTCTCACGCCTCTCCATCTGAACTGCATCAAATTTGGTTGTGTGCTGCTCGGAACATGATGTGAATTTGTCATGACTCAACTGAAAGGGAGGAAATGTTCAACGCTGGGGAGCTCGCTTATTGCTCACCTTGGGCTTTTAAATCAAGACTGAATAGCAGATATTGTGCTTCATGATTGCAGACTGAAAAGGTATTCATCACTATTGCTGAATTATGCGAGGGGGGGAAAAAAGAAACAAAATGAGTGTAAGGAAATAAAATACATTTTGTGTGGGATGCACCTGGATTTCTTTTAAATTGCACGGCACCAGAGTAAAGCAAACCTTTCTTGGACAGTTGTCACAGCACTGAAATTCAATAATTATCCTCGAATTGTTGCTGTTGTTAAAACTCTTTTGAAAAGGAAAATAAAATTTGGTGAAATCAGATACCTCCAAAGCCTATTGATAGACGGGGAAAACTGAGCAATAGTGATTTTTTTTTAGGTTTGTCAAATTTACTAAGTATGTTTTAGTAGCTAGTAACCAAAAGTGTCAAAGTAGGAAGCTGTAAGGAGATCTGAGTTGATATTTGGATGCACAAGATGGTAGCACTCATCAAAGTTATACGTCTCATCTTTAATAAACCACATTTACAGATTATGGTCTTTCTATAAATGTCTCATCTTTAACCATATCCCTATCATATAGTGCCTAAAGCTCTGAAAACAGTTGTGATGCTGTAAAATTGATGAAACTGAATCTATGGAGCAGCTCAGGTAAAAGACAGTTTTGGAATTGGTGTTGATGGGAAAATAAATTTCTCTCTGCAGTCCATTGTTTCTGTTGAAACATCAGCTTTAAACTGCGCCGGCCTGCCTCGCAACAGCTCATCCGGCAGAACGTGCATGACTGTGAAACGTCTCTGTGGTGGAAGACACAGATCGTCCTTCAGATTAGGCTTAATCATGTTTGCTTTGCCTCAATTAGATAAGGGAGGTGCGCCATCAACACACGAGCTTTCTCATGCCTCCTCCGACAGTCCCTGTGCTTTTCCTCCCGCTCACCAAATGGCAGCAGTAGGAGGCAAAGGATGGTCCACATTCACACCCGGCTGAATCATTTCACACTGGAATACATCCATCAGAATAAAGATCATAAAAGCCAAGACAAGACTGACAATGGAAACTGAGAAGTGAAATCTGAGAGAAACGGCAGTAGCAGCAACATATGCTTCAGTATGACCATAAGTTGTCAATCTATTAAAAATATAGCAGCTAGTTAATATTCTTGCAAGAAATAATATTGTATGATAATGCTGTATTCACTCTTGTTCAGACTGAAGTGCACTGTAGTGTATTGATACACTAGAAAGCGCATCGTTTACACCACAGTCTGGAGTCACTTGTTTTATATATCACGTTTCAACCATAATCCACAACGGACTGCTGCAAATTGCCGTTTGTCTCCTTTCTATTCAACTTGTTTGATCTCTGCAGCATATTATGATGCTATAGCATGACAGTAGAATCCATTCTAATGGAAAAAAAATCTCGTTCAAGAAGCATACTGCAGTTTGAAAAGGTTCAACAACATAGGCAGCAACTCAACATGCAGCGCTCATAGTCCAGAGATACACTTCACTGCCAATCCGTAACGCTGGACATCATCTGATAACACATTTAATCCCACAAGACGATCCTTTCTCACCGTCTGTGCAAAAATCATGTGAAGATGGGGCCGTTTAACATCACATTATGGTAATTTATCACGCAGAGTAAATTTTCAATTCAATAAATGAGGGAAAAAAAAAAAATCAGATCCAATCCCTGCTTGATTTAAAACCTCAACGTGTTCCAGATATGCACAAATAACGTCAGACAATGAATTTTGACCTCATGCTGATGTTTATTCAAGGCACTGTCAATAATGTAATCCCTATGATTTAGTTCAAAATCAAATCTGCCACATTCAGGTGAAGGCCTTTTTCCTCCTACATATTCATAGCAGCGATATTGACTAAATGTCTTGTCTGGCTAAATACACAATGGGAAGTGTGATACTAGAGGATCAGTTTGTGTGAATATAAGCACAAGAGAAATGCATACAGGAGATTCTGGGATTACCTCTCAAAGCTAATATGCTATCCCAATCTCTTCAGTCAGGTCTGGACATTTACTGTAGCAAATGTTTAAGCAGAGAAGATGATAACAGTGGACAAACTACCATTACTGCATGAATTAGAAAGAATCAGAAGCTTTCCAGCGATGCCTAGCGTCAAAAACAACAGCCTCTGCTCTCAAAACTTCATGCTGTAAATCATACTTGTAGTGAGTTCACCTGCGGCTACAGTAGCCCTCAGAGGTCAATAACTATGGCGAGGCACATTTACCCAGAGTCTTTGTGTTCCCGGAGTGACAATAGAATCTCATTGTCAGGTGTTTAGTCAGATAAGGTCGCACACCCGCAGGGATTAGCGTCTGCTTTTCATCAATGTAATGCTTTAAAAACAGGTTTAGCAAACGTGCGGTGGATCAACCAATTTAAATGCTAAACCTCTTTCTCTCTCACAAGATTGGGGCCAGGGGCTAAACACATACAGATAAACAAATCAACTTAGCTATAAAGACTTACAGCAAGGGAAACAAATGAATGACCCTCACACCTTTATTTGTAGACAGACTACTGGGGAAATGGTGATATAGCCCGCAAAGTGTTGTGGTGATACTTGCAGTGTCAAGTTCCTCAGTTGGATAGAGCCATCCTCAGGCACTGTATTCACAGCTAAACGTGCAAACGATGCTTCAGGACTTTGCAATAACAGCAGCGGGAGGTAATTCTTAAATGTCACTGCTTCTGGTTTAATATAACTCGGTTGTTGCTATGTATATGTACAGTAAATATATGCGACACCACTGCTCAGATGCTACGCGCAGCAGTAGTTGAATTAGAAACTGGCTGGATCATGCTGGGAAGTGACATTACTCTTTGAGAGCAGCATAATGATCACTATCAATCTCTTTATTGTCAAGTCACATTAGTGAAATATCAGGGAGGAGTACTGGACAGGGGAAGGAGACCGCCGAGAGACATCCTGTACCATGGCGGCATGGCAGTGCATTAATCACAGCGGCGGGACCCTCTCTGTGTCCAAGCTGAAAACTGTCAGGGTAAACACTTCGACCAATAGAGATGTTAGTGTAACACTGGGAGAATAGTCCTTGCTGGTGTCCCAACACATTGGCAGACAATGGCATCTTTTGCTTTTTAACACATAACTGTCACAGCTTTCTCATTTCAGATTCACATTTTTTCTCTTAGGCCATCTCAAAATGTCGCTTCTGCTATCGCCACTCATCTTTTTGAAGAAACACAGAGCCAGGCAGGGAGACAAAACGGTCATTATTTCATAATCAGCCAGGCTCAACAATGATTTCCTGCTGTAGATATTCAGCTCAGTCATACTGAATGTAATAACAAGCAGGAAAGATGCTGTATTTTAAAACTATAATAGCACATCTGACATGCACCATGAAACAGCTGGATGAACGCTTCGTGACTTTCAAAGCCTATATGGAGAGCAATCCCGGAGAACTCGCAACGATTTCATCCATTAACTCCATCAATCTGAGTTTGCTCCATCAATTTCAGTTAGTGTCGACTGTCTCTGGCACAGAGCTGCCACAAGTGCCCCGGCTAAAAGAAAAAAACAAGGAGGTGAAACTTTTTTTTTAAGTCTTTGCGTCTAGTATAGCAGCACACATGTCATAGTCAAGTGGTTTATAAAACCACCCTTTCCCAACTCCACTACTGCCATCTAAATAATGAATACTCTGCCACTTGCAGTAATCTTCCAGCAGCCATTCCCAGAAATAGAACAAAGTCAGACAGAGCACTCATTCCCTCCCTTTCGCTTTTCAAAACAAATACTGCTGATTCCTGAAAAACCCCTTCAAGACGCTACCACTCAAAACGTACAGCGTGTTAATGATGTGCAGCGCATTTGCAAACAACAAATTTCATGAACTTTCGTTGCAGTGATTTGACATTCTTGGCCACATCTAGGTCGTGACTTCAAAGTTTTGCTTAGTCTCCATTTGAAGGCAACATCAAAGCATGGGTAAGCCAATGATTTCAAAAGGCATCAAGAGCTAACCAGGAAGGTACAGTAACTGTGAAGGGCACCTTTGGGCTTCCTATGATGGATGATAAGAAAGAGAAAAGACAGAGAAGGGAGGGGAGATGCAGGGCGGGGAGAGGTAGGAGAAATGGGTGAAAAGAGAAATTACTGGGGAGAGAGGTGAGCTTATATGAAAAGTATCCTTAATTAGATGTAATGTTTGCCCTCTTCCACAAACTCCTTCATGTGGTGCCAGGGGAAAAAAAAAGAGACCAAAGCTGATGAGTCTGGGGAGAAATATCTGCCTAAGTGGCCTTTTATTAAGGGATAAAACGCTACTCTTTGCCTCTGTTCCCATCCACTGCCCTTGATTAGGAAAGAAGTGAAGGCGGATAATAGGAGGGGCCACGGATTTCTGACATGTCCTATTGTATCCAGATGTGACAACAGCCTGGCATTTGGCAGGTGAAACAACCTAACCTTTATCTGTCATCTTCACTTAAAAGCAGACGATTCCGTTGCAAGAATTTTAGAAAATATCAGTGTTTCTGTATAACATCATATCTAGCCTGAGGAATCCTCACAAAATCAATATTAAACACAACAACCACTTGTTGTAATCAATATTTTCACTACTCGTTCTCATTCCCGTTGGAAGTGCGTTGGCACAAAAGTCAGAAAAATTTAGTTCGAGTGGCAAAATATATTGACGCTCAAAATATCCCAATATCCCATGGCATCATTATGAAAATTAACACTTAAATCGGCTATGACAGTGAACCAGCAAATAGTGATGATCTAAATAGGTATTATGATTATGCTCCTTTTATCTAAAAATGTGTCTGACTTTGGCACTTGCAGCAGCCTTGATTGATCAAGTGACATGCTAATGAAAGCTCTGAGACTGAGAGAGATTAGATGGCTGCCAAGTTTTGACCCTGGATGTGAAAACATCACGGGTTACGGATGCTCTCATAAAGCTGCTAAATAGCTTATTTCACCTCCAGCTCTGGTAGCCACCCACTGGCATCACCATGTGGATAATGATACCCGTAAATGTCCACGGTAAACAGCTGACGAACTGTGGCTCCAGACTTTTCCCATCGCCATTACATGAAGTAAGGACCATCATTATCCTATGAATTCTGGTCACTACAGCAAGACAGACACAAATGTGCTCATAGGTGTTATGAACAACTCATTAGCACAGACTAGATGGTGGTGAAACTCAATAACAGCGTAACATGCAGAACCTTTATTATCCAGGAAAGTTGGCTGCACCCTGCCAAGTGTATAAGACTGGAGCAAACTCTGACTACACAGAATTTAAAAAGGTCAAATATGAAGATAAAGAATACCAAACACAAACAACACTTTCACAGGCAGTCAGAACCCTGTAGTTTGTGCCCACCTGTCAGCTCGACTCTACAATTTACACACGGGGGAGAACTATCTGCCTTTTTTTTGCCACCATGACATATTTTCTTGACACTGAAGAGTTTGCACTGCACAAATTCCTTACTTTCTTACTTTTTTTATTTTATACTGTACTTCTCACACTGCTGCAACTATGATACTCTTAGTATGACTCAAGACCAGAAGCTTAAATTGAATATTCATTTCATTGTTTAACAGCGAACATGCACATTTTATTCGTTGCACTCCATATAGTTAAAACCTCATTTGTGCTTACTAAAAACAGCCACGTCAAAACTTATAATGTAGTTTGATCATTTTAATATTAGTTATATAGTTTAATTACACAGTTTCTGCATTAAACTGAAAAAGGAACGCGTTTATTTTTAGATAACGTCACACATGGAAACACTGCAGCTTTCTTAAGAACAGAATTCAGTGTTTGCTCCAAATTTCAAGTCTGTAATTTCAAGTCGTCTATTGTGTTTCTATTATTGACACTGGCATTTAAACACCTACTGCATGTTAATTTTCAAATCCGTATGATCCATGAATGCAATTCCATCTGCCAGAACATTTATTTTCACTTCATTTTTCAGTCGTCGAATGCGAGCGGCGACGTGAGTTCAGCCTGGCTGTTTGTGACACAGTGAACAACAATCATCTAATCCAAAGTTTAGTTTTTCACCAGCACATTTCACCGCCGTTAATACCACAGTGTTCAAATTATTAGACACAGTAGTGACTCTTTATTTTCTTATTATTGTAAATGCTATATTAAATTGAACATTTAGGTTACTGCAATTAAATTTAAAAAAATTAATTAAAATTTCCCAACAGACACTGGCTAAAGCTTTCAGGTGTGCTGATTTCTCATCCACATTATTTGACTGAGTTTTAATTAAAAACAAGGGTTCACTCTCTCCCACATGACACCACTCTGAACAATTTCACACTCACATGCCTTCCAAAAACCTTATTAAGATCATTTTAGATGTGGAAATGAAGATAATGCACGGGACAAAAAAGCTTTGTCTCTTGAGGAATCAGGTCCAGGTGCTGTTCTAATTTTTAATTGATTAACCTACCTCACAATCTAACGAATCTATGTATATGCAGAGTGGACAGCTGTACTTTATATAGCATATATCCATTGGAATATGCATACTTTACTTTATTCCAGAGACGGAATGCTCAGGAATATAAGTTTCTGCATCATTTTGATTAAATACATGAGTCAGGTTTATTTTAGTTTTAGGTAAAAAAGGTAAACTCACTGTAATTCACTGACTAAATTCAGACTTTAGCAAATGTAAGTAAGTAAAAAGTTACAGTACGTTCTATTTACCATCTATTTTTTAGCGATTCTTAGTTTAACGTTTAAGGCAAGTGATGCTGTTTTCACCCTGGTTTTAAGGTGAACCACACATAAATTCAGAGATAGGCATGGAGAAATTGTGCGCTGTCCAAGAACAAAGTCCTCATTCAGATATTGCATAAATTAAACAACAGTTCATCCTTTCATTGCATAAATTATAGAACAGTTCATCTAGAAACCACGCCATAATGCACAACAGCCTTTGTTGGCTAAGGCTCTCACTGGCCCTGAGCGTCCTGACGTGTGTTTGCCAGTAAGACTAAGAGGAGAACGAGACTGGCAGAGCTGACTGGTGAAACATGAGATAAGAAAATTAAAACAAAATTGCTCAGACCTCACTGTTGATGCAAGTGCCGAGCAGCTGTCGTCCACTGAGAACAACCGTGAATCAAAAGCAAGCCTGCAGGAAGTACTGATAGTCCATCCGTGCACTATTATTTGATACTGAAGTTATCGTTCGTATTCTGAAAGCACATGCATGCTGCCGTTCAAACTTCACCCCTTTTTTAGCATTTCCGACTCGGCGTGTGCAGAGGTAAATTTTCCATTTTCTCCAGAGACACTTCTCCACTCTTTCAATGTAATTACCACTGACATATATTAAGATGGCTGTATCACAATATACCAACCTCCTCAGCACCATGTCCACCCCCTCAATTACTCCAACACACAGCTGCACAGGCAAATAGGACCGAAATCCAGCTATAGCAAAAACAACATCACCAAGAGACTGCTGCTTCGAAATTACAAACCTAATGAATGTTAAGATAAGCACGAAAAAAAAAAAAAGGATGCAAGTAATTATTTTTCACTCATTCCAGCAGCTAAAAAATATATATGCATTCACCTTCCTCCAGAACTCACCTCATGGCCCAGAGAATAATTCATAGTGATGCCTCATAAGATGCATTGCCCGCAGAGGAAAGCCTCATTGCATTTACCTGCTCACATTTCCCTGTCACCTGTAAATGTATGTGGGACTGCCACTGTATGACCCTTTGCAGTACTCAGACTTATTCCTCTGTTGATGCATCTGCTCTGCTTACATTGGCTACCACTCGCTACACACCAATTACTCTTTGTCTTTGTAGCTATTGGTCTGCTAAGCACTTCAATCCATCTCTGTCTCCGAGGCCATGACGTCAACCCAAAATGATTAATCAAAGGCAAGTCAACACCCAAAAAGCAACACCTATGTCCCCTGTTTGCGTACATTACCCATAATACTTCATGGGTATCATGTGAACACGGGATGGGAAAAGAATTACGAGACCAGCGGTTTCTTTCAAAGCATATGATATCTAATTGTTCTTACACTGTTTATAAAGCTCAGGGCGATATTTTCTCATATTGCATTTCATACGATATTATGGTTCCATTTCCCCCATTTCTTGCACATAATAAAGTGCTCGCACTAATGACTTGAGAGAAACAATAATCCCTTTACCACATGTGCTCATGCGAAAGAGCAATGCACCACAAAAATGCTTCCAGGTTACCAAGAAGCAACCTGAACCTGCTGAATGCGCCTTATCTCATTCTATAGTGCAAATATTTCCAAGCCTGTGGACATGATTTTTACCAGAGTGCTATCATCAATTTACACGTGTTAGGCTGCAGTACCATTTTAAACACACGCCACCCCCACATGAAAAAGATCTATGAGGGGATTGGGAAAAAAAAGAAGAATACAATAGGCTGTAGATTACTACAGTAACAATAAGGCCCATCCAAAGAAAAGATCTGCTTCTGCACAGCCCTTGCAATGCATTAAACATTATTTTGCCACATCCAAGTTGTTGACAGATGGAATTCATGTTCAACTCTAGATTTGTCAGCACAGATGTCCAGGAACAAACAGCAATAATGAAATACAGTAAAAAGAAACAGAAATGCAGAACAGATTCGATTTTGGATTATTTGAATATGTTTATTCCAATAAAAAGAACTTGCTGTGTTACCTTGAAGAATCTCTGTAGCAATTTCCCACTGAGGCTTTACTGTATCAAGGTCCACTTCTCAGGATGCGATGATGCTGCTTGTATTGGATTTACAAACGCTCTGGATCTCCTCCTCTTCCCACTGCTGCTAAGCGAGCCACACACTGCACGAGAACACTATCACACTGACACATGGATGGCACTCAAGCGATGTCAAAAGGGTTAAAACCTAGTGGACCGGAAAGTCACACCAGCATCGTTCTAGTTGCCAGCCACCGCTGCCGCACTCTCCAGCAGCTCTTCACCACCTCCCCCTTCTCTTTTCCTTTTTTTTTTTTTTTTAAAACTCAACCTATCTCACGGGCTTCTCCCCCTCCTTATGCGAGATGGTAGACGAGAGCGCTGGGCGATTTGCACCACTCTATCATGGATCGTGTTACGCTGTCTGGCTGTAGCGGCGGTCACAGACGATAGGCTGAGGAGCTTTGCGTGTGTGTTTACCCCTCCGAAGAAACAGCGGCATGAGAGAAGAGGGAGGGAGAGGTGGGATACCACCCTAAAACAAAAAAAAGAAAAAAAAAAGAAAGGAAAAAAATGGAGCGGTTTCCAGAAAAGATTATCGTGCTAAGTGACAGGCTTTGACAGAAAACCTGGATGTGAATTCATGAGGGAGAGTGTCGCTGAGGTACTGCATGCAGACCTTAAAGTGCCACTTTTAAATGGCTCTCTTTCACTTTGACATCATTTGGTTATCACATTCTAAAACGAGCTATGATTCATCTTTGCTTTGCTGACCTACATATTGGATATCCTTTGTCTGGCATATTAATTTATTCTTTTATGATATCTTAAGCTTAATTATAGCATATACAGTGGTATAACTGTGATCCTTACAGCTGCAGACAGGAGCAACAGCCGCATTTGCCATTGGAAATGTTCATATTATGTGCTCTGAAATTTGTAGTTTAGAACACTGACAACCAAAAATAATTCATTAATGCCACACTTTTATATGATCTGTCAACACAGGGATGAGGAGCCGTCTTGTTTAGACCTATTCCTATTCATTATGTTACCAGGGATGTTTGTTTACTTTTGACAGCCTTTTGAAAAAGAAATCTATGTTTGTTCTGATAGAAGACATACTTTCAAAAACTGTACTAATCAAAAGAAAACAGTTTATTTCCATAGTCCACTGTGAACTGGAAATGGCTTTGTTCTAATTAACTTTTTTAAGTTGTTTTCTTCAAATGTAATCTAACAAAGCGAACTGTAAACCCAAGTAAACACATCACTATGTTCATTTGATAGACGTTGCTATATTTATTGTCGTTGTGTTGTACTGCTAATTTTATACGATTTTCTGTTTTTGCACTTGAGTTGATTAGCATCCTGGTTTTGATTTGATTTGCTCCTGCAAATTACACAAATCTATAGTGATTTATATAAGATAAGATACAACAGAAGAAAACAGAATAGAATAGAATAATATATACAATAGAATAAAATAGAAAGACAAATGCTACAGGGCTCGCAAAATCGCTAGTCTGATGTCCCGGGGCTAGCGGTTTTTCCAGTGGGGCTACCAAAATCTATCTCTGCCCTGCCCGTCGGCTATAGTAGGAAGGAAAAATCTATGTCAATGCTTTTGCATTCTTTCGGAAATGTAGCTGGGTAATTATGTCATTGGCATCGGTGAGCCACTGCCAATATGTGACATATTGAAATCGCGTTTGAATTTGCGCTTGTTTTTTGCTTTCACTTTGCAATCGCGCGAACTGTGTATAGAGAGCGACAGCACTGATTGGTGAGCAGAGATAACGCGTTACTGTAATCCGATTACTTTTTCAAGTAACGAGTAAAGTAAGGGATTACTATTGCAAAAATGGTAATTAGATTACCGTTACTTTCCCATAGGAACGCTGAGTTACTGCGTTACTAAAACCGTGATTTTTTTGCGAGAATGTCTCATGACAGTGATGTAAGCAAGTGCAACGTTAGTGACAACAGCTGTGTGCAGATCAACAATGGATAATATATCGAGTGCGGGAGAGAGTATGAGCGTGCAGCGTTTAAAGCGTGGAAGTACTGACCTCATTTTAAGTTTGATTCCATAAAAAGTGACAAAAACATTAGCGTCCATTAGCATTGTGCGTGGGAAGAAAACTTATTTTTACAGCGAAAAAAACCCCTAAACTTCCAAGCAAGCACCGAGTGCACTACGATGTAATGGGAAACTCACAGCTAAACTGCCGTATCCTTCCACTGACCGCTGCAGCACACCTGCACCAGGGTAAACCTCCGCCTACCCTACTCCTGCTTTACAGGTGAAATTAGACCAACAAGACCGCTAGTCTTTGACTTTATTTATTTTCTGCTGTGTTTTACTTGCATCTATTTGAAAGAGTGAGTGTAAACACACACACACACACACACACACATACATATATATATATATATATATATATATATATATAATTTTTTTTTTATGTGCAGAATGTGCAGAAAATGGGTTTAAATATTAAACAAATTTCTTCCAGTCAGAGAATGTTGCATATAATTAAATTTTTGCTTGATGCATAAAGTTAAAGTTAAGATTAAAACTAATAAAACAAGTTTTAAAAAGGGACTTTTCCATTTGATTACATTTTGTATGATGGATTATGTAGAAAAAGTAGAATCGGGCTGAAAGATCTATCGCTTTATCACCTATTCAGGTTGTAAATTGTGTTTTTAAAAAGTAACTAAGTAACTAAGTAATTAATTACCTTTGAAAATAAGTAATCAGTAAAGTAACGGGATTACTTTTTTGGGGAAGTAATCAGTAATTAGTTACTGATTACTTTTTTCAAGTAACTTGACCAACACTGTTGGTGAGTGACGACAATTTGCGCACCAATTCCTCTGACGTCGTCTTATCAATCGTTAGCTTACTATGCAAACATGACAAGTGAAATCTCCCGCAGCTTAAACATGTGAGAGGTTGATCGTGCAGAGAATCGCTGAGCGTTATGTGAGTGTCTGTGTAAAAGCAGCAGGATATATATTTTAGTTCTGCTGAGCCAAATAAGACAGGTCAGGGTGAAGAAGTGACAGCCAAAGAAAAGCTTACCACAAAACGGAAAAGTTATGACAAATCAGACTATAAGGCAAAAAGAAAGTGCAGCTTTATGGTTTCATGGACAAAAGAATTTCTGTGGCTGCAATATGACGAGCTAAATAACCAGGGGTGCACAAGTGGTCCGCAGGTGCGCATTTGCTGTCAAAATAAAAAACGTGCACAAGATAAGAAGTTGCAACGCGTGTTTGCGTACATAAGATTTTCTGGAGGAGGACAGACATTTGTTTAGAACTCTTAAAGATGTCGAAGAAGCTCCTTTAAGCAATTACTGTGATGTTCCTCCACCTCCAAAGAAATGTCAGAAGGAGTCCGAACCACAAAAGAAGTGCGTATTCTCGGAAAAGTGGTTGCAGGAGGTGATTACGCGCGTTGCAACTTCTTATCTGGTGCGCGTCTTTTATTTTGCACCCGTGTTAATAACATAATCTTCTGCAGGGTGTGTTGTTGGTTTTCCCTCGATTTCTGAGTCGACAAGCACCTTTGTTACTGGGACCAGTAATTTTAAGAAAGGTCCCCATTAGAACCCATGAGAAATGCAAGAAATGCATTATTGCTCAGTCTGCAATATCTTTCCCAGAACAAACACCAATTGCAAATAACATACTAAAAATAAACCTGAAAAATCTGTTTAGAACAGCGTACTATGTTGCAAAGAGTGAACTACCACTGCCACAATTTAGCAGTCTTTGCAAACTTCAAAACGCAAATGGCCTCTAAAAGTCATTGTGGTTTTGGAACCTATGTATGAACTGTATCTGTTTGACGTTGAAGGGGCGTATTAAATTTAAGCCCTGATGGTATAAAACATCTGCTTATGCTTTGATAGTTGAAGATCAATTGCTGTCTGCGTACGGCGGTGATCTTCCCACGCCCTTAACACCTCGATCTTGGTTCCACTTGCCTCTTACCCGTGACTTCAGTGGAAATTTCAAATTCAGGATCTGACACAGACTGATTCATGTCCTACACAGTTCTTACAAGTTCATAGAAATTTCTGTTCAATTAGAACCAAGTATTTGAGTTGATGATTGTAATTTTTATACAATGTTGTAATTTGTGTTTCAACAATTTTTTGATTAATGTTTTGTTTCCGTTACAATATTATAATATACAATATTGTAAAGGAAACAAAACAGGAAACAAAACATCAATCAAAAAAATTGCTCTCTTTTTTATTCGGGCTACTTAAATTTATTTTGGGCTACCAAAAACTGAAGAGTTACCAGGGATTTAGAAATTTTGCGAGCCCTGTGCTATATACAACTGAGCAAGAAAATATAAAAGTACAACTTCATCAGAAGAAGAATTGTAAAAGAATTGCACATAATATCATAATATCATATTTCCAGCCGTGCCTATTTCGTCAAACTCTGCCCCCTATTAGGAATTTAGGAAATTGTCTCGACATCGTTTATCTAAAGCCTCACACATTTCTCAGTTTTAAATTTTATCCAAAGCCAACTAACATCTAGAAGAGAGATGCTATAGACGCTAAGTTTAGTTTAAAAATCTAGAAATAATATCAACAGACAAGATAAGAATGAATTCTATGGTCAGCTTTACTCGACTTTGCTTCCTGGTGATAACAATACCTAGTCAGGTATTCCAGCTATTCAGTGTTACACTTCAAAGTTGTTGAGGCAACAAGAGGAAGACAAGCTGAAAAAAAGAATGCCAACGTGTGCAAAGGCCAAGATAATATCAGTCGTAGTCAATTGTATGTCTCAAGTTCTAAAAACCTCTATTTCCAATGATAGAAGGTGTCTTTCCTTAGACCCTTGTTAGCTTCAGAAACTTCACAACTTCAGCTCATAACAGGCTTTGTGTTTGCTCTAACGCCCACAGTAGAACAGCCTGCCTGCCATCATTAGGGTTATTTCTTAAAACACTGGAAAGATCTTTGAGAGCTATAGATAAAATCTGTGAGTGCCCATGTAATTACAGTGTATGTGGATCAATAAATGGTTTAATACAGTATTGGCTTTGAAGATATCCTTAACACAATCTGCAAAAAAACAAAAAAACAGCCTTTCTTTCATTTGAAACATCAGACAATAGTGACCTTTAAAGCTAAAGTAAAATGCCAGTAAATTGTCAAATTCATTATTATGTGTTCAGATACTAAAATGTGAAGATTTTATATAAAGTCATGTGTTTTAGGCTCAAAGGTGTGGGCTTGCTGGTGAATGCAATCCAGGGGTCACCTTATTCAGCATGTGGTTGCAGTAAAACACACGGTGGAATCAGCTGTTTCCTTTTTTGGGCTATTACATTTTTTTCACTAAACAGTATTAGTATCCACTTTAATATATAGGCACTGCTTGCAAAACAGTGTCTGAAATAGAAACTATAGTCATCATATTTACATAAAGGTTCAATTCTTATCACATATGCAAGAGATTATGCTAGATTTAAAACCATGAGATTATTTTTCAACCTTCCCCTGCCTCCATGTACCCACGTTTTTCTTTTTTTTTTTATCATAGCCTGTATGAGATGGATGCAGCTACTGGTTTATGAAGTTCCATTTGATGGCTCATCTCAGCTTTTGGATGTCTCCAACTTAGTTTTTTACATTTTTGGATGAAACAAAAGACACCGTTCACGTGGTTACAACGCATCCCACCCAAAATCACACCATGTTTCTCTCTACATGGGAACATAAATTACAAAATAAAAATCATGTTGCATTACATAGCAATTTAATTTAAAAACATAAACTTATCAGAAAAGTGGTTATAGATAAATTAAGCAGTGGGGTTTTTTTTGTAAGCAGATAAGTTGCCCCCTGTTGAACAGCGAGAAGAGTGCATCTTTAAAGCACTTGGACTTGCATTCAGATCAAAAAAGCCATTTACCTTTTGTAAAAGGGTCTGTGGCCTTTCCAATTCTACTTGCCCTCCCTCCTGTATATGTATCTGTTTTTAATACCAAAGCCTCTGTTTTAAATCTCTATAAAACATAACTAAATAATGTGCAATGCATTTGTAAAAAATGCTGTTGACTTTTCTACTTAGAAAACTACTTCTTCTGATAGGAGTTAATAGGTCGCACAGTGCTGAAGTGCATCATATCTTCTTGCACAATCAATTTGTCATTTCATTTTTTTTTTTTAATTATCATGTGGACGCAGCCGTCTGTAATAATCCACTTTAATGATCAACAACTAAAACAGCAAAGAACTGATAAGACTTCTTTGAAGGTGGACATCAAACGTGATGCCTCTGGGGTTGAGAACAAGGGAGAGCTTATTTGACATTTTCCCAGTGCAACCACACATTGACTCAAAGAATTTGGTCACGCCTGTGGGCTCAAGTAGGGAAATCTGTTTGGAGTTTGGTCTCCAGCTCTAGTAATCAACGAGTGCCCCAGTTCAGTACGGCTTGAGTGAAATTCATATTGAGTGGCCCATATTATATTCATCCTTCATCCTGAAGAAAAGGTATTTGAGACCTAGTGTAGGACAGACTATTTTAGGAAGGAAACATTTTTACATTAGTCACTTTAGAATACCTTGGATGTGATGTCAATTTCCATTCTTTGGGGAATAACAAACCTCATTATAATTCCCACAGGATATGTTTTAGGCGGAGGGTAGAATTAAAACTAGACACAGTCACGTGGGTGAGTTAAAGCCTTATCCCACTGCGAGAAAAATGTTCAATTATCAGATTGAACGTCTATTTTTAAAGATAGCCCACAATACAACCAATACACTGTGTAATATTTGTTTTACCGCGTTGCTGGTAATGGCCAAAAGAACACGAGGGTTCGTTTGGACAAGAAATAAATATCAGTCTGTTCGAATACCTACCTTTTTTGACACTCAGCCATCAACATTTATCCTCCTGCTGTCAAAGCAAGTTGACCCTAAAAGCCCCCCTTGATACCAAACCATCTCCAGCCAAGCAGCTCATTTCCACTACAGCACCATGTGCAAACAAAAGGGGGCAGGAGAAGCAGCGGGGGAAAAAGCAGTCACACAAAGATGCTGCAGTAAATTTTACCCAAGTAAACAATATGGGAAACGGGCCAGGATTTTCTTCACATAATATGCTTAATTCTGCAGCTTAAGGGGGAAAACGGACTCTTATTTCTACTAAAGAGCTGGTGCTAAATGGCGGCTATTCAGCCCAGTTTCAATTTTGACATGCTAAAGCTGTCTGAGGTACTCAGTTACTGGGGAGTGGGATGTGGGCGGGGGTGGTAGATCTCTTTGCTCTCCTAGAGCACTATGGTTTCAGTCCAGCTGGCCTTTAGAATATGGATTATGTGGTGCCGTGGCCTGGCTCTCGCTCCATGGGGGGCTGGACAGGGTGCCCAGCTTCAGCGGACTCCCCACCGGGACCCCTGGGTGAGAGGACGCTGAAAGCCCTCTCGGTTCTCAAGGCTGGATCGTTGAGAACGTGGCAGTTGCTTCCCACACCGGCACCATACGTCAGTGTGACAGAAAACTCGAAGAAAAGAAAAGAAAAAGAAGAAGAAAAAAAATGACAGTGAAAAGGAAGATGGCGGGGAGAATGATGGGGGAGGGTGACTGGAGTGAGAAACATCGAGGAAGAAGCAGAAGCCACAACTGTTATTGTGGCAGAACTGCGACACTGCATTACTGCCAATCACAGTGCCTGCTCTGCGAGGAGAAAAAAGGGGTGGAGAAAAAATAGAAGAAGAACCTTGGGAGTGCAGTGCAGTAGATTTACCTTTCAAAAAAGTCTGGGGCGATAATAAGTATCCAAATGACAGCTCTGTGCCACTGCATCCCAACTAAAGTTAACCAGAGGTCCTAATGTCGAGTGCCAGCAGCAGACACAAAGGTCTGAACAGTGGGGCGCCAAGGCAGCTAGCACAGCATGGCTAAATGGGGCAGGTGATTTCCCATCTCCTCCACTGCCCTCAAGGCACAGCCAATCACTGCTGGGGAAAAGTGCCGCACCAGCCTTCAAGCTAGGAAGCCAGTGAGTGGAAGGGCTAGAGAGGGAGCTGGAGTCTATCTGGGACCATGCATTATTCACATGCATTGCTACGGCACTAAGACCTCCACAAAGGAAAGGCCTCAGGTTCCATCAGTGCCGACTTGTTTCCAATCTATTATTGATGGCAACACTACACCATATACTTTTCCCTGATTTACTGGATTCTATCATTGTTTCTATAATAAAGGCTATTTCCAGTAAAGTCAGAACAAATGAGCACAATATTTCCAAGCATGGTGCCAGTGGGTGCTTCTAGTCACCGGGACCTTTCAGAATTGGCTTTAATTACACAAATCATGCTCAGTGTTATACCATTACAAAAAAACGAAAGAGCTTTCGCATTGAAATGGGGAATGCACTCGCCCTAATATACACAGCAAAACCTGAAACATTTGTGTGAATCATCAATCATGTCAAGGTAGGTTACCATGCAAAATTAATTTCAGCATGGAGACCTCCAGTTAGACCTAAGTGAAATAAATGAGGTATCCAATTACCACATTATGATCACATGCAGCCGCTATTAAAAAAACAAAACATGTACCGACAAAGTCAGTATTGAGTGGGGAATTCAAGCTCCCGAACTTTTTTTGTTTATAAATTCTTTATTACTTTAAGTTTGCGACTGTTTCTGAGCCTGCTTGCACAATGCTGTCAGCTATTTTTGCATTGTTAGACAGCAAGGGACGCAGACTGAAAAGGCACAATGCAGACAGTGTTATAAGTATTTAACTACTGGGTGACAGAAAATATTCATTCCAATTAACACTTGTCATATTATAAAATGGGTCAAGAACTTTTAAAGGACTATTTTGATGCTGAGATATTCTAGTAAGCAGAGATGAAATGGCACACAGTTTGTGTATTTTATTCTTGCATTGTATCAAAAAGCTAAATTATCCTTTATATGAAGATTTTACCAGAATATGTTAAAAAAGCTTCGGCCCTTTAATTCAGAGGCCGTGCACATTATTACCATGCACACATCAAAGATTTCCCCTAAATCTCTGCAGGAAACACAATCAATCTGCTCAGTATGCGAGGCTAGGACAGCAGGCCATCTCTCCCTTTGAGGATGTCGACGCATTTGACCGATGTGCAGTCGATCCTCCAGATTGTGGCTAATCATCATTACCGACTGCTGAAACAATGACTTTCCTTCAGCCCACTCAGCTTCAAGAAGGACACAAGGGACCTGCCAGTTTTTCTTATGGTGGCTTAACACTTAAGTTGGGATTTAAGGAATTAGGGCAGACTTGGACACAACAAAATGTGCACTCTGATCATCCAACCAAGTCATCAACTATGGCCTGGCTCCCACTGCAAAATCTGCCTCATGAATTACACAAAATTCAACAGATACCGTATTTTTTGGGGGAAAGTGTAACAGTGCTGCAGATTCAGTTGAGGGAGTTTTATTTTGAACATTGTAGCCTGAAAACAAATGATGACTGCTGCATATCCCTAACTGGAAAAAAAAAAGTATAAGACAATGGGAGGAAAATGAGGACAGATGCATAGAAGGCAGGAGTAGGGGAATTCTCTAAAACGAACAGTGGATTATGAAAAATGACTTCTTCCTTACAATGCTTAAAGGTTAGGTCTCTATTACACAGAGAGCAAAATGTCAGCAGTATCCCCTGAAAGAGTGGACTGTGATATTAATGGAGAGTCCAGGGAATGGGCTTCCCCTGACTGAGTCTCCCCTCTACTAGACACATTATTCATGTAGTTGTCAGCCCACACCTGGTGCATATAACACTAACATCTACAAACTAAATGATGGAAAGAATATAGCCCACCCTGGTAGGCAGCCAGTGGTGAAATGAATGTTGTTCATAAAGTATAATGGAGAGTAAAAGTACTGCTGCTAGATAATCTAAGGGCTCTTCACCCGCACAACTGAAGTTGTCGCCCAGGACATATTAGCATAATGTTCAATTTCGTAGCTAATACTATACTTTCATTTGGCACTTAGCTACCTCTGAGACTTGCATGGATGGGCAGAATTAAGCACAGGGTCTGTGGCAAAGCTACCCTCAAGAACTGTAGGCAGGCACCACACGCAATGGAGATAGCGCTTCATCTCCAGCGAATGCTGTAACAGCCTTGGAACTGAGTCACCACCCAAAATAAACTGCGGTATGAAATATTAAAGGAGGAAACGAGTTATCATTTGTTTGAACTCCTATGTACATTTTTTTCTTTATCTCTGGTCCTGACCGCAGAAGCCCTTATCAAATTCCTCAAAGCAATTATCAAAGCATTTTCCGTGTAATCTAACCACATAACATTACTTAGGACCTAAATGATAAAAAACTGTTGCGTTCTGTGGAAATGTGATAGACCCAGACAGAATGACACGATGATTTAATGTTACACGGCGAGTCATCAGTCACACAGCCACCACTTTATCTAAGATGCAAAATGGCTTCTGCATGAGGCACACTGTGGCACTGGATTATTTGTGAGTAATATTCTTTTGCCATGGTAAATATATTGTGTCATGCAGCAGAGGGTGGAAGAAAAATTCGCTCTCAAGCTGTTTTAATGAAGTCCCAAATGTCATCCTCATACTTCTTTCAAGAGCAAACTCCAAGAAACTCCTCTTGAAGCCTGACTGTCCCTCAGTGCATTTTCGAGTGATTTGAAAACAAGTCGCTATTGTGAAAGGCAGTCTAAGAAGCACAAGAAAAAACAACAACTGCTCCACAGAAAAGAGTAAGAGATGGGCAGTAAACTGGTGGTTTGGACTATTACAACCTTTATGACCGAAGACAATGGATGAATTGTGGAGGCGGCAGCGTGCTGTGATTAGGGATGTCTAGAAATCTCTTTCATCATACAAAACGAGTTAAATGATAGAACGGTTTTGCCAATCCTGTGCCAAAAATTACTTTAATAATCACCATTTTACGATTCATTTGAAATGACCCATTACTGCTACATCTTTACAAAAAGACGACAAGAACAAGGGATTTCAGCGTAACATTCGAGAGAAAAATGTCAGTGTAATTTAGTGATTTTAGTAAGTGGAAGGGAAGCGCGTCAGAAGCCGAGTTTGAATTAGAACTAACACATTTTTTCTCAACAATACGGAGGAGAAGAGGAGGGTGGACAGCCAATTACTGGAATACTGTGTGTGTCATTTTGACACCACGCTTCGGTTTCTTCGCCAATGTATTAAATGTACCAGACATAAAGGCTACGCTGCAGTAATGATTGAAAGACTGAGCATTTTCGCATAAACAAACTAATACGGTGTCACTGTTTATTTTGACAACTTGTGTCATCCTGCATTTAGTCACTGTTTGTACTGTGCAGTTTAAAATTAAGCTGAAACAACCCACTAATGTGAAAGGAGGTTTCATCTATGTTAGGATGTTATTCCACTTGACTAAGCATTTTTCGGTTGAAGTGTTTCTTCAATATTTCAAGGTGCTTTTTTCTATGAGTTGAAAAAAAAGTTAATAAAAAACAAGTGGCAGTATCAGTTTGACTTGTTTAATCTGCACTGGGCAACTTTGCATGTTGGCAGCTCCGAATGGCAATTACTGCAAACTGGACACAAAAATCATGTAAATGAATTGTAAACAGTAAGTTCAAGTTTGCCAATTTGGCCCGTCTACCAAAAGTGTGGGCGATGTGACAATTTTAGATCACGGGTGATCTCAATTTGGCATACGATCGCTTTTTCAGAGAAATCGTATCGATTATATCATTGAAAGGTGCTATATAGTGTTTAGGTAAATTTTTTCAAAATGTTTGTTCTGATGTCATTCAACTGTTTTTCCAATGAGGCTCTCAGCCCATGGAGAACCTCCAAGCTCAGTGTTTTAGACAATGGCTCATGCCATTGCATGCTAGGGCCGCTCTTGACAGATGCAGTCAAAGCACTGTCCTCAGACCTAGAAGGTCCTGAGTCCAATCCCACCATCAGGCTAGCGTCTCTGTGGAGTTTGCATGTTCTCCCCGTGTTAGCATGGGTTCTCTCCAACCTCCTCCCACCAAAGACATACAATTACAGGGTTTTGGTTAACTGGTGATTCTAAATTGTCCATAGGTGTGAATGTGAGTGCGAATGGTTGTCTGTCTCAATGATTTAGTCCTGCGAGAGACTGGCGATATGTACAGGGTGTACCCTGCTAAGACATCTGGGATAGGCTCCACCCCCCTGTAACCCTAAATTGGATAAGTGGAAGAGAATGGATGGATGGATGGATATACATAACAGCTCTATTTAAACAATATTTCTAGATGATTTCTATAGTGTTAGTTGCATTGTGTTTGGGTCAGTATACATAAACAGTAGGGGTGCAACGATACTCGTATCGATATTGAACCGTTCGATACAGTGCTTTCGGCTCGGTACGCATATGTATCGAACAATACAAAATTTTTAATTTATTTGATCAACTTTTCTTCTGACGATGCTGTCTGTGTTGAGAGCTCAGTGGATCTGCGTTCGACTACTCCGCCTAGGCTGCACTGTCGAGTGCAGATCCACTGAGCGCAGCGGAAGCTAGCAAGACAGAAGCTAAGCTCGTTGCAACATGGCAAATTGAACCTCCCCCACCCTCATTCAGATCTGGCCTTTGGAACTATTTTGGTCTTCATGTGAAGTATGACCCTGAAGGTAAGCACGTCATGGACAAAAGTAAAACAGGATGTCGGATGTGCCACGCAATGCTCAATTACATTGGTGGGAACTACTGCGTTAGCTTTAACGTGTTGACGTCGTCCAGCCCCACGCACAGGGGCGATCCGCGGTAGCTCGTTAACGGAGATTTGCCATGTTGTGGCGTTAACGTGATTTCAGATTAACGCTGACAGCACTAGTGGGAACACAACGAATATGACTGCACATTTAACCAACATCATCCTAGTGCAAAGACAAGTGGAAGCAGACAAAAACAACAAGCACGCATGCTACAAACTTTACCCGAGTCATTTAGACAGCCGTTAGCACATGATTCTCCTTATGGGGACCTGATATGTTTAATATGCTGCTGAGAATATAGCCCAGAAGAAGCGTATAGTATAGCTTTTATTTTGGAAAGAGCCATTTCTCTGTAATAAACTCTCTTTTCCAAAGATGAGTGATTTCTCCATCAGATAGATTTATTATTTTATCTCTTTGTTGTTTCAGCAACATTAAATTTAAAAACTGTACGTTTGAGTTCAAATATATATTTATTATTTTAATAAATGACAAATTAAAAAAGCATGAACATTTTTTTGTATTGAAAAAATATCGAACCGTGACACCAAAGTATCGAACCGAACCGAACCGTGAATTTTGTGTATCGTTGCACCCCTAATAAACAGCATATATAATAGTATATATATAACATAACTAACTAACTTCACAGTTAGTATGAAGTTAAATTCACTCATCTTAAAATTTTTGAACAGATCACGAAAGCAATCTTTTAGGGTTTTTGCTAAATTGAAAGTATTTCCTCCCTTGGTCTGAAAGCACGAGGACATCATTGGCACATTGCCTTTGCAGATTACTTATCAATTCAATTCAGTGTACTTTATATATAGCTCCAAATCACAATAACAGTTGCCTCAAGGTGCTTTATAGTGTAAGGTAAAGACCCTAGAATAACGCAGGAAAACTGAGAAAACAACAACAATCAGATGACCTCTTGTGAGCAAGCGCTTTGGTGACAGTGGGAAGAAAAAACTTCCTTTCAGAACCAGGCTCAGGGAGGGGCGGCCATCTTCTGCAACTGGCTGGGGGTGAGGGGAGGTCATCTACCTCGAACACAAAGTACTCCCATACCCGACTCCTACTGTCATTCTTATCAATAAAGTGACACACACTTAGACAATAGCTGCACTAGTCAGCATTTTATGTACTTTCCATTTGGTATGCTTTAGGGCATCCTTCTTTGCAGCATGTAAGGATAGAGGAGAATACTGGTAGCCACAGTACATATGCTGGTTATGATACTAACAAAAAACCAAAACAAAACAAAAAAATCAAAGAACAATCACATCGAATTTTAGTATCAAATGTCATAACTATTATTCTGGTGACATTTGTCATTATGGACTTGCAGTGAAAACAGGATGTTCTGGAACATAGTGTTTAAGTGAGGTTTTAGCCATGAGTCACAGTGATGTCATCTAAAAAGATTTTGACATTCTTTTGGCCAGGTCACCCACCCTTCAAGCCTGCTCTGGATATAAACTCAGTTTTTGTTGAAAATGTACTAGTGGGTTGTACATTTTGTGGCAAAAGAAAATCCAGTTGTAGCCTCTGTGGCGGGATAGCGTCTGACAAAATGTTCTGACATGGATCAAAATTTGTTAATTTAATAAAGTTACTTCTGATAATATCAGTGCCTTTGGGTGTAGATTAGGGTTGCATAATTTTGATTGGAGGTGATGGTAGGCTTTATGTTATGCTTTCACTGATGTGCACTGTTTTATGTGACTAACTCATTTAATTTAGGATTTAGTTTCCAGAATTTTTATATTTTTTTATGTATTTGTTATATCTAAGGCTCACATCTGTAGCTTAAAAAATAGGAAAACTATAGTAATGTATAAAAACAAACACACAAAGCCTAGCATGGGTTAATCTACTTAAATGTAAGCATGTTAAATAAATAAAAAAGTTAAAGGAGACCTGAATGACTGAATACACAGCGGTATATCAGCTTTGGCAACAATCAGGATTGAGCATGTTGCAATATATTGTGACATATTTCCTTTGTAAAAATCACTCTTTAAACAATCACCCAGACTGTTCCTATCTGCAATGATTTTCCTTTAGAGCTGCCATGCAAAACTCTCCAGACAGCTCCTTCAGGTAATATAGAAAAAGACAATAGGTGGAAAATGCTCTAACCTATTTGCCAAATGGTCTGTCATCTAATGCCCTGGTGCTGTTCTATTGTCTAATCCTTCTGCTGAGGCCTCTAAAAGGATACATCGGTCTAATAAGATGAATGGGCTTTGACCCTGAAGCTGCTAAAAGCCAACCTGGCCAATTTATCTGAGTGACCTCTACTCTTGGCAGAGACGGGCCTCACCTCTTTTGGAAGCCTTCAGCAGGATCAATAGCACAGACGCAAAACAATCCAAAACAATGAGCGTCTAGAAGTTGGGACTCAACAGCTCATTGCCTTTTTATGACCCTGGATTATGTGCTTAAGATCAAAGACTAGCATTTGATCATTTCTCTGTATTATCAGTCTCTTTCTACCTCGCCGTATCTCTTTTGTGGTGATAACAAAACCAACAACAACTCCAATATCTAACGAAAAGTCCTTGAAATAATGTAAATAATGCCACGATGGAGTTTCATTTCACCTAAAAGTCTGCCCTAATTCAATAATGTCTTCTCAAATTCAAATGGCAAATGTAAAACAAGATCAACACACAAAAAAGATAGCTTTATATTGAATCACGACTAATTTAATTATACAAATATCAATCACACCTAGTTCAGGGCCAGGATTGGTACATTGTGAAGTTCATTTTGAGGGGAAATGAGATTTCGTCGGCTAAATTAAGGATTCTGTTTCATGTTCTGTTTGTTGGTGTTGGGTTGTGTTTAACCTAGATAAAAGGCCCGGCTTGGATGTTCAAGGCAAGATATGAAGAAGAGAGCCTTTTACATGAGAATATGTTTTCTTTCTTTGAGCATGAATCAGTTTACATGGTATACAGTATCAATCGTTGGCCTCAAATCTATATCTGCAAAGTGCTTAGGTTTGCATTGGTGATTAGATGAATTGAACCGAGAACAGTCTGTTACTTGAGTATCCTTCATAGCTCGGATACCTAATGCCTTTTCCCTGCCTCTGAAGTGACCACAGTTTCAGGATGCTTTGCTCTGGGCGCTTGGCCAGAAAGCTTTATGTATTCTGATACCATTCATTTTTAATCAGGACCAGAATATCCTTCCAAACCTCTGTAAGCTGCCTTTGGCTGCGCGACTTCAATTTTGTTATGTTTTAATTGATTTGGCAGTCCTCCTTATTGTTTATAGTGTAAGTTGACTGTTACTATTGCTAATATTCCAAGTGAGAACTATCGCACTACTCATTTGAATATTTCCTATTTTTTTCTCTCCTTTTCTTCCAGTTGCAAAAGTATACTTTTTCCCACTATAGTATGGTGTGAAACTATTGTCTGTTCAGCACATTTCACTCAGCTCTCCGAGCCGACATACCTATCCTCATCTCTGCGTGCAGTGGAAGGATTTCTGAGAGCCGGGGTGGGGAATCTTCCTCTGTGGTATAATGAGTTTGACAATGAAAGTGACACTGTGTCCTCTTTGGACCTTGCCGTGTGATCAATCATAACAATGGCTCACCATTTCCTCCTCTGGATGCTGACCTTTCTACCTTAAGGAAAGCAAGTGTGTGAATGTGTTATAGCGTGCATGTGTGCGTTGCTCTCGGTTTGAGTGTGCCATCACCTTCTTTCCAATCAGCCCTTTAAGTCCTTCTATATATCCATTAGAATGTCCTTTAGCAGAGAGTCCTTTTTCCCCGCAAAAAGCAAACACGCCCTGAAAAAAATGCACTACTGAGAGAACGCCGGTCTCGTTAATGCTGTCATCAGAACTATTTTGGGCAGGGATAACACACTTGGAAATGTTAGGGAAGTGACATCAGGCTTATATATTAAAAATCCTACCACCTGAACAGCTTACAAGGTGATTGATGCTGTTACTCCAGTAAGCATAACTGCCAACGTTTTATGCAAATATCAACGACTGAGATTATTTTAGGCCGATTCTCTAATGGCTCAGTTCTCGTAACAAGTGACAGAAAAGGGAATGATGTGTGGAGAGAGAGCTGTGAACATGGAGAGATAGGTGACCCTGCCTTCTGCCCTCATCTCCCAGATTAGCCATCAGGACATTTCATTAGCGCTTTACTTTCTATATATTCTGCACTTGTGTTTCTAATTCCGTATGTGCTGCATATCCGCTTATATAAATCATCAAGATTAAATAAAAAAATATAACCATCAAACGCGTCTCATTATGCTTTAGCCACAAATGTCCCTTGTCAGCAATAAGGGGTCTAGACCAGATTTTATAGCCCTTTTTAATGCCACTTTTAATTGTCATTTTATCTGCACCACAGATGTACACACTGTCTTTAATGTCTTTAAGACAGCATAAAAAACCTAATCAATACACTGCTGCACTTGGGGAAATGTTATACAGTAACTCATGTGAGCAAACCGTCAAGAAAAGGTTTTAGATTCAGATTGTAAAATGTGAACATTTTATACCGCTACTGGTATTTTTTCTGCAATCATTTTACAAGATTTGTACATTTAACTGTAAATAAATAATAAGGAAAAAACACAATTCATAGGCATATTTTTGCAAATTGGGCCCCATAAAAATTAAGGACGCGTATAATAATGACTGAAGGTAATAAATACTTTCAGTGCTAAAAAGCTCTATAATAATAATAATAATAATAATAAAAAGTTTTGTCTCGGTTTTATTTATTTTTTCTTCTTCTCAGCACCGAGTACTACTACAGGTGTTTCTGCACAGGGCTAGTATATAGCCTAAGTGGCAAAACCCAGGGCATAAAATATTTGTGAGCGCACAGCAATAATTTAAGGCAACTCAGACAAGCATATCAACATTTTTATCAGCTCATTTCTTTTTTAAAAAATGTGGTTGGACCACAAGAGGACAGTGTGCAAAGCAGTTTTAGTAACACAAAAGTTACTAAAACTGACCACAAAACCTTATTCTTATGACCACAAAACCATAAGAATAAGGTTTTGTGGTCATAAGAATAATGACCACAAAACCTTATGACCACAAAACCTTATTCTTTGTGGTCTTTTGTTACACAAAAGACCACAAAGAATAAGGTTTGTAACATTCGCCCCCTGCCTGGAAACCCTCTATATTTATATATTGAAATATATCTTCTGTGCACAAGAAACAGCACACAGCAGGCTATGGTCTGTGTACAAGTTTCCATCAAAAAAAAATTAGATTATTAACTCGGGCAAATATTACAGACTGTTTGATATAGTAAAGGTAAATTGAGATTGAAACCCTTTGATTTGCGGCATTGTTTGAGCTAGATGAAACACTCACATGATGAAAACTCCCTGAAATCCTGACTGAAGTCAAAGTCTTTTAATGAAACATTTATTCATGTGTATAATAGACTCAAACGCATTTCCACAACCAATGAAAAGATCCAGCGGTATCATTTGGAGTAAAAATGTGCTTTTAATTGCATGTGTCAAAAATAAAATTAGTGCAGCCCAACGCAATTAGCACAAAACATTTCTGCACATTTTTTTGTTACTTGGTCACTTAATTGGACTAGATAAGTGTGGTTTCCCTTTTAATTTCGCTACACTCCTGAGATTATTAACACCACTGCAGCCTTTAGCCTAAAGAAATGCTCCATACCAGCAGGTTATGTGCTTGGAGGATATGTTATAAGCAATTAGAAATATATATATATATATATATATATATATATATATATATATATATATTTAGTGTGACACCTGCAAAGCAGAGGCATTTTTATATTCCAGTAAAACAACTACAACAGGAGAATAATAAGACTTTCAACTTTTTGATTGTGCGCCTCAGTATTGGATGATAAAGGACATAAAACCACTGCACCATGACAATAAATATAACAAATATTCCTGTGTCCCAAGATAGGGGAGAAAAAGGAGATCATAAAATAAGGAAGACATGAGACCAAATAAATTGGCAGGTTGATCTAGCCAAGGGACAACTTTTGAACACCCTGTGTTGATCCAGGAGAAGGAAGAAAATCCATTTTAGCCCATATGAAGAAAAAAAAATAAACCCAGAGACCTGACTGTCCTCAAGGTTTGCTTTTGAAGTTATTTTTCTTTCTTTTGTACGTCTTTACATTGCGGCGGCTTTAATTTGCCAGCAACAAATTGGAAAATAACATTCTTCTTGATTACATACTTTACAAACAATCAGTAGCAAGTGTTTGCCTATAGGTCTATTTTCTTCACGTCTTAGGAGAGCAAAGGTAGATCGATGGATTCACCCAAAAAACACATTGATGGTCTCCAATTGCAGGAGACATACCGGACATACATGAAGCTACAAAACAAGACAAATGGATCAACGCACTAATCCCAGTTTCTTACAGCGATATTCACAGAGTCTAAATTGGTTTCCTGGCTATTTCCGTATTACACTGTAATGCAATCACTCAATTATGTTGTGTGATGAAATGAAATGAGCCGTTTTCTCTCGAGGACAGTAAATAGTGGTCCTTGTAATTGACAACTGCGGAGTAATTCCTAATCTTAATAATATGTCCTGTAGTCTAACACATGCAAGTAATTAGATGGAGGCAAGCATGGGTTAAAACAGTGTCGTCTGTGATGCTCGGCTAAATTGAGGAGACGGAGGTCAAAGAAGCAAGTGCTGTTATTTGGAGACTGTGACAGAAAATAGATGTTGGACCAAGTAAATAGGTTTTTAAGTTGCAAACACATCTTCACAGCCCGTGTAATGCTATAGTGCGATCAAAGATCAAGCCAAATACTGTCTGTCTAACAATTTTGCAGATAAGAGCTCCACTCGAAATCTAGAATGTCTTAGTGGTAAAATAGTAGCTAACTCTGACATCAACAATGAGAATAAAAGTAAAGTGTTCAATTTCTCCCAAAAAAATTCCACAGTCGGAGTTGGCATAGTTACGTCCAGCTTCCTGTGTCTGTGAAAAAAAAAAAAAAAATCTATATCTGACTGTTATTTGGATAAAATATTTGAAAAAAATCACACTTTTTTGATTTTGTTACATAAATTAACTATTAAATCGTAATTCTGGACTTTGAAGAGAGACTTAAAGTACATTTTGTAACGTTGACATCACACGGTAACCAAAGTAACTAAAGAAAATAAAAAAAATCCCTTTTGCCAAACCATTGTTCACATTTTTAGGAAAGGTTATTTTCAAGTGAGATAAATAATACATTCGTCTTCGTATAGATGATGTTGGTGGGAAATATCTTTGAAGTATTAAAGGGAGAGAGTGGTTTCAAGAAAATCTGCTTTTCCTTATTAATATGCAAATTTATACAACAAGGCACTCCAAAGTCTAATCAGATCATCTTCTCTGTGGGGGGATGTTGGGGTGTGAATACAAGTTTTTTTTTCCACCATGTGTTGCTGTTGTATTAATGTGTTCACCAGAAAGTGTCTTCACGCAGAACTACACTGACACGACAAAAGGACAGTCTCACACGCGGCGTGTCGTGGTGTTGAGGCATGGGACCGATTCCAGTCTCCACACTCGTGGACGGACTCACAGACGCTTCCACTACGTGAAGGAGAGCTTGTGGATGTTCCACTGCCAAATCTTCACATGCATAAAGGCTCTTGTGCTTGCTGTGTGACAGCATTATGTGCCCTTTTTGAAAGTCTATATTTGAACCCCACTGAGATATCAGCGATGTTTACCTATCACGGACGCTTAGGTATTGTAATATCCGTGATAGGTTGAAATGTGCCGGGAGGTTTATCTGTGACAGCAGCTGGTGACTTCTCGTTGTGGTTATTTAATGCACGATTGCAGGCAATAGATATAGCAAAAGGTTTATGGATTTTATGTTTTTTTTAAATGTATAAACACTGTAATGTCACAATCAAGGAGCAACCATCTTACAGCAGCAACCGTCAAACATGTTGGCGGAGAGGCTTTAAGTCATAAAACTGTGACGTAAATGAAGTCTTTGAGGGTTTAGTGATTAGGACTTAGAGATTGAGCCGTGGTGTTGAAGACTAAATAGAAATTATTTGCAGTCGGTTTGTCGTTCGCTCGGACAAAGGTTCAAATGGCGGTGACCTCTGTGCCGCAGCGGCGACCTCTCCTAGACTTTCCAATCTTCTCAAAAATAGAATCTAGAATCTTTTCACATGACTGATGAGCACAACCCCTGCTATGACACCTTGGCGTGTCATCACCGAATCCCACTTCCCCTGTCACCCCGAGCACTAACAATGTGAGCACTTAACTAGTGACAGTGCCGGCGAGCACGGAAGTGATGACAATAAATGATGGCAATCAAAGCACGTCTCCTCCTTTGACGAGGCACGAGATGAAGCTCAGACACCTTCCTAGCCCCATTAACAAGTGATGACACTGTTTTCTCTGCCAGCTTTGGAGTGTTTTTCAAAACTATCACAGATGGCCGGGCCTTTTGACCCGCCCACTCCCCACCACTCGCCCCCCCCAAAAAAATGAGAGAAAAAAAACAAAACAAACTCTGATGTTATTTATTCTTTTTGTATTCGGCTTGTGCCACACTGAATTATGAAAGTGGTGAGGGAGGTTTTCTTCATGCTACGATCAATAGGCTGATTCTGCTGTCACAATACAAGGCGCATATCTGAGACAGGAGTTTGACAGATGGCGTGTCACCTTCGTCAGCGTGACGCCCTGCGTGCATGCAGGTTTGTGTGCGCGCGTGTGCGAATGTCTGCACTCTTGCTTGGTTTTTCTAATCTTAGAGATAAAGTGCGAGAAACAAAGTGAGATATTCGAGTGTGCGTGCGTGCACGCGCGTGCACGAGACAGGAGAGGAAGAGGCGCAGAGCGAGAGAACATGAATACATGCACACAGGGAAGCATGTTAGAGGATGTCTGATACGCTTTCATACTCCCACCCAAAAAGCCTTTGGTGCTTGCTGTGCTACAGCACACTTTGTAGTGACTCCTCTACTGATTTAATTAACCTTTTGCTGGCACTGTTCACACAATAAATTTGTGAGCTACATTCAACTGTAAAATGTGTATGACTGCAATGTGGACCTGTGACTTGGACAAATTGAAATTCTTTTCTGCTACATCCGCTAGTAAACAGTCCTTGATAAGAGATGTCTGAAAAGACATACAGGGGAATGGAACATTCACAGTGTCCATCCTCCATGAAAGCATCAAAGCAAAACACTTTTCCATGAAAACTACTCTGGACAGAAGGTTGAGGTCGGAGCAAAAGATGCTCCTTTAACCAGCAGTGAAAGGCATCACAGTGGAAGCTGCTTTTTCCTAAGCAGGGGTCAGCAGGCATTAAGCCCCTTCTACTTAACAATAAACCCTATGTGTAATAGTTTATACAGCCAGGAGAGCTGTCACGAGGTACTGCAGTTCTGTAGCTGCAGTACCTAACAAGTAAGTGCGAGCTTTTTCACACCCTATTAGGAATACAACTCAACTGGGCCATGCCGTTTCTGTTTCAGGCAGTCATTCATGTTTTATGAGGGGTACAATATTGATTTTGAAGCCTGCACTTCAACATTAAGGTGGAAAAAAAACACACTCTCCATGGTTGTTTTCATTTTTTACTCAGTAGCTATATATTGATGTAATGGTCCTAAATAAATTTAACTATTTACATCACAGCAGCAGTTAAACTTTACTATAGCAATTTCATATTAAACATAAAAAATGCATTACCGTAAAGTTGTAGCAAGTGCCCCAATAAGAACAGTGTCTAGTCAGCTCTGAAGAAAACTTCAGCTTTGTTTACAAATTTGTTCATTTATTGAAATGAGAATATTTTCTGTATATTTTTTAATAATATATGTTGGCATATATTGGCAGGAAAGCAGTGGAGCAAAAATGGCTGCTTGTTCATTTTTTAGGTGTTAAATTTAATTAATCTCAAAGCTTAATGGCTTATTAAATTACATTAATTTTTTTTTAAATTCTGTAAAGAAAACCTGACATTAACAGAAAAAAATGCATAGTTAGTCCAAATATCTATTTTAATTTCTTAAAGATATTTAAACAAATTCCTCCCACTTCAGTGAAAAGTGCTTGAGTGGGATTGAAAAACCCAAGGATATGAAGTGACCCACATTCTGAGCTATGCAAACTGAGTTTCTATATCCTGTATATGAATACATTCCAGGAAAGGTGGCTTCTTAGGATATAAAGACGACACCAAATAAAACAATCTTTCTGATATTTTTTTCATGTGCATTTAGTGTTTGAAAAAGAAGCTTAGAAAATACAGCGTCATTATACCTGACTATTAATCTGAGTTAAAATTATATAAAAATTTAACTCAACTCTTCTCACTTTATTCCAATAATTGTCTCTGAATGCATTTGACATTATTCAAGAGAGATTATTTTTTATTTCCATGCTGCATTGTTGCTGTAGAAAATTTGACTGTAATCTCCTAGTTGTAGAAACTAAAACTAAATAGATAAATAAATAAAATCAGAATTCTTTCAAACACTTCTTTTAATATCCATTTGCCACTCGGAGCGCCGGTGCACTCCCCACAGACATGGATTCCCAACTCTTCATGGCTGGTAGATGTCACAGCACTAATGTTACATGAGACAGCAAGTGAGCAACTAAGTAAGTGTGTGTCTGCGTGTTTATATGCGTGTGCAAATATATGATGTGTATTTACCCATAGCAAACTTATCACTGTCATATATAGGAGATGATAGCAAATCATTTCTGCATGATGAGAGAGAGAACACATATTTAGAGAGTATCGCTGTAGGCTTGCAAATATTTAAAAAGCCAAAGTGTTATTGATTATTGTTGCTTTTATTTTAATTACATTTTTTTTCCCAATGCCATGTTATGTGTAAAAAGCATGATATGGCGCATCCATTGGTGCAATCCATTAGGAAACGTAAGGATGGCTCATTATCACGTGGCTATTCATACAGCTACAAGACCAATAAGACAAACACTTTAATCAATCAGTTTTGTTTTCCAGGGATTCTATCAGTTGCTCTGGATTATCTTAAGTGTAAAATCAATGCAAGCTATTTAACAGTTTTCCCCTCTTTCCCCCGCTTTCTTTTCAATAAAATGCCACCAATGAACAGTTATAATACAATTAGGGGCTTGACATGAAAGAATTAGCCAAGAAAATGTAATAAAAGCCGTGCGTTGATATTATTAAAAGGAGATGATTATAAAAATGGATAATCATGAGCATAATGCCAACAGACTTGAACTCAGATGACTCACAGTCTCAGTCCTCTCTTTTGAAAAATAAAGTTCAGCAAAGGTCATTTTTATTTGCAAAAAATGCAAATGCATCACTTCACAAAACAACTGCTCTTATTCAGTCCGCGGTCTCCAGTCGACCATCGAAAGCTGTGCACTGTCCACTTACGACCACTTTTGGGTCCATCTTTGAAAGGTGGAGCTCTTTCTCGCAGAGGTTAACATTTGCAGATGCCGCTCTCTGTGAATGTGCTGAGGGCTCGGTACTTGTCTGTGTCGAACACTCTATAGAACGGAGCGAATTAGAATGAAATATTGAGTTCATTTATGAATAAGTGGGGCTGAACGGCCCCTTGTCGGAGCTTCAGCATGCATATTCAGTTGATGGAAACCTTTGGATGGGTCATTTCTCTTAGCTGCTTCATTAAATAGTGAAAGTCAAAAGTGCAATGCTCCTGACGGAAAAAAGACCAAGATCTACAGAGATGGAACACTGGCCAGGTTTTCCTTTGCTCTGGTTCAAACCCTAGATAATGATAGTGTGTGTGTGTGTGTGTGTGTGTGTAGCTTATTTGAACAAACAGGGGGTAGATTTTTCAATAATACCATTAAATTATGTTCTTAGGTGATTTTGAGTTTTGTAACATTTTTTGAAAAAATGTATGGCAAAGCAGATAAAGAGATAAAGTGTTTGTTTTCCCTGCGAAACTAATTGATACAATAGTGAGTTTAAGTCTCAGTGGGGTGTTGTGCTAGAGCCAATCAGCAGCAGCTTCTTGAGGAGTTTCCAAAAGAAACTCCAGAGGAGGTATGCCAAAGGGGCGTACCGCGGCGTTTGTATAAGTGTGCGTGTGTGTGTGTGTGTTCGCAGTTAAAATGCGGGAGGCCAGGTGCAATCAAAGCTAGACAGAGCATATTGAAGAAATGACTGTTGATATGGTTTCACTCTTGGCGTATTCACCATCAAATATGACTGGAATCGAGCACTAAGGAGGTGAAGGCCATGTTTACAGGCACCTCTGTGGTTAGAGCTGAGCTTTTAGTGACTCATAAATGAATGCGGCGCATTGGGCCAAGGTAGAGGCCAGATTCAGGAACAAACACACGGACTTGAATTCTGATGGTATTTTGAAAAGGTAAAATACTTACTCAGCCCCCTCCCCCGGAGACGAGCTTCCTATGATGAATACTGCCATTAAGAAAATGACTTGTCTCAAATGTCAGACTGTAGCCAATGTTTTCAGATAAAAATTGATAGCACATGAACACAAGACATTTTCCTTTCTACCCTCTCTTTAATGTTCTTGCCAGTAAAGTGTAATCAACTCTAATTATTTAAACTGCCTGCCACTCTTTGAGACCACTGGTTTCTTAAAATAATTAGAGCTTTACATTGCACGTGTTATAATGGGCGATGGCTCACGCTTTAATGGTGATGAATGACGCGCAATGTCACGAGCACTTTCAGTCATCAACTTCAGAAGGGACATTTTTGAAGCTCTACACCAAAACATATGCTGCTGAGATGATAAAGTTAATGACAGGCTGACTTTGAGCGTAGACAGAAGAGACACGATGCATTTCAATAAAAGAAAAATGATGGATGACGGAAGAAGAAAAACTGGTGAAAAAAAGCACCGGATGTCATTTTGCAACAGATTTGATCAAAATGTGCAAACTAACCTTTCAGTGAGCAATAATAAAAAACGAGCATAACAACAGTAAAATGTGAAAAGAGCTGAACGACATAAACGAGTTTAACAATATAGCCATCTTACATGTATTGCCTCCATTTGACGCAACAAAGATTTGCCCTCTTCAAACACAGAACCTCAATCCTCCATCTCAGGTTTCCAGCATGATCAAATTTGCACTTCAAACCATTGTGCCCATTTAATCAGCCATTATGCATGCCCAGTCAACCACTGCAGAATTTCTAAGCAAAATCTCAGACTGAGGCACACAAAGCTATCTTTGATTTAACGCTAGCCCATGGGGAAACTTTATCAAACTCCTTTGCTTCCTGTGGAGCAGGACCAGGTGACTAGCAACTACTCAATCTGAAGGCCCGATTCCTTTCCGCATGCGGCAAGGAATCACGCCTTTGATCCAAACAAAGACAGCTGCAAATGCCTCTCAAGATACCAGCCCCACCAATCGCGTTTTCACGTTGTTCCACCAATCAGAGCCTTCTCTCCAGCACCCACCGTAATCCAACCTACTGCTGCTCCTTATACAGAGTGATTTCTCCCCCTTTGAAAAGCAATGAGGGTAAAGGCTACAAACAAATAAGCATTTTAAGGTGAAATAATGAAACGTGTGCCTCACTCACCCATCTCATTGTCCGATTTATTGTCCATTTCGGTGTCAGTGAGTGTGAGCGCCGAGTTAGAGCGGCTGGAAAGGCATGAATTCTGCCCCGATTTTGCCCCTGTCCCCCAAAGAGTAATGGTACGTTCTGGTGATACAGGTTCATGGTTTTCAGTAGCGACGGGTCCTCTGGAATAGCTGCTGAGTGGGTGGGAGAGGCCAGTCTCGGGGCAGAGAGCTAAGCCTCTGCGAGCCGGTGGCTCACAAATCCCGAGTTGCCTTAGCGAAAATGTCTGCCCTGTCAATGACAGAAGTAGTAAAGTTAACAAACCAAGCAACACTGTACTTAATAGCTATGAGCAGGGCTATTTAAAGAGAAAAAAACACAACAACAAAAACTGTTAATCTAAGAGCATGGCGACAAGGCAGGGGGTAATTGCTAAATTAAAGCCTTAACAAGTTCCTCCAAAGCTACTTAACACTCATCAACTTATCAAGATCTCCAACTGCATTTCTTTGACTCAAATCACACAAATAGTCTAATTAAAATTATAATAATTGCTATGTTTAAGATTACCAAGTTCCATTAGACAAATAGTCTGAAATCAATATCCTTGGATTAAATTACAGATAAAAAAAAAATAAGTAAAGATGCTAATCACCTAATTATTATGATAGTGTTTTTAGAAACTGTTTAAGAGACTGTTAAACAATAAATCACAGCAATGCTCTAAATTAGTTTTGTCTCCATTTCACATGGCTTAAGGGTTTGCTTATTTCTGAAAATAAAAAATTAACCTGCCTTTAAAAGAGTCTGCAGCATGTTTTCAATTGTTTTTAAATGATGCAGGCATACTGCCAAAAAAACACAAAAACATCTTAGTTCACCTCAAAGTCCTTAAATTAAAAAGTTCATATTTCAGTTTCATTCATTGCTTATTTGATTTTAACCATGAAATGAGCTGTATTTGCTTAGTAGATGCTTGTAGTCAGGCTCAAATATATATGTGTGCTCATCCAGAAACTGCTATAGCTAATTATTAATATTTAATGTAGAAATCATCATAGCTATAATGTATTT